>NC_136065.1:1785288539-1785888539 GCF_964261635.1 Lissotriton helveticus
CACATTCAGTCCATCACTTGTTGTTTTTTGCAATTGCCGCCCTAAGTGCGCTGGGGATGCCCAGACGTGGGTCCCAGGCACTCCACACCACTTGGAGTCAAGCTAGCCGGGCTGAAGAGAGGTGTTACCTCGAAACCGGTCCGGTCCTCGGATGCTTGATTCCGGTCTGGGAAAGATATGGCTGTTGTAGTTCGGACTGGACTGTTCCCATGGGGCAACAGGGTCAGAGCTGATTTGCATAAAGCCATTATCTGACCCAGGGTGGTGTGGAGTGCAAAAAAACGATGGATTTGGGCCCAGATCTTTTGACTGGGGGAGTGTGTGACATTGATCCACATTCAGTCCATCACTTGTTGTTTTTTGCATATAATAATGTAGCACTGACTGGAATTGTGTCAGTGTATGTTGTATTCAGTAGAGTGTAATTGTGTGGCGTGTAATTATGTGGCACTGAGTGGTATTTGGCGTGTATGTTGCATTGAGTGCAGTGTAATTATGTAGCATATAATTATGTGGCACTGAGTGGTATTGTGTGGAGTTTGTGTTGCATTCAGTAGAGTGTAATTATGTGGCATGTAATTATGTGGCACTGAGTGGTATTTGGAGTGTATGTTACATTGAGTGCAGTGTAATTATGTGGCACTGAGTGGTATTTGGAGTGTATGTTGCATTGAGTGCAGTGTAATTATGTGGCGTGTAAGTATGTGGAAGTGAGTGGTATTTGGAGTGTATGTTGCATTAAGTAGAGTATAATTATGTTGCGTGTAATTATGTGGCAATGAGTGGTATTATGAGGTGTGTATGTTGTATTCAGTAGAGTTTAATTGTGTGGCTTGTAATTATGTGGCACTGAGTGGTATTTTGTGGCGTGTGTTGCATTCAGTCAAGTGTAATTATGTGGTGTGTAACTATGTGGCACTGAGTGGTATTTGGAGTGTATGTTGCATTGAGTGCAGTGTAATTATGTGGCGTGTAATTATGTGGCACTGAGTGGTATTTGGAGCGTATGTTGCATTGAGTGCAGTGTAATAATGTGGCGTGTAACTATGTGGAACTGAGTGGTATTTGGAGTGTATGTTGCATTGAGTAGAGTGTAATTATGTGGCACTGAGTGGTATTATGAGGAGTGTATGTTGTATTCAGTAGAGTTTAATTGTGTGGCTTGTAATTATGTGGTACTGAGTGGTATTGTGTGGAGTGTGTTGCATTCAGTCGAGTGTACTTATGTGGTGTGTAATTATGTGGCACTGAGTGGTATTTGGGGTGTATGTTGCATTGAGTGCAGTGTAATTATGTGGCATATAACTATGTGGCACTGAGTGGTATTTGGAGTGTATGTTGCATTGAGTGCAGTGTAATTATGTGGCACTGAGTGGTATTTGGAGTGTATGTTGCATTGAGTGCAGTGTACTTATGTGGCATATAACTATGTGGCACTGAGTAGTATTTGGATTGTATGTTGCGTTGAGTGCAGTGTAATTATGTAGCATATAATTATGTGGCACTGAGTGGTATTGTGTGGAGTGTATGTTGCATTGAGTGCAGTGTCATTATGTGGCGTGTAACTATGTGGCAGTGAGTGGTATTTGGCGAGTATGTTGCATTGAGTAGAGTGTAATTATGTTGCATGTAATTATGTGGCACTGAGTGGTATTATGAGGAGTATATGTTGTATTCAGTAGAGTGTAATTGTGTGGCTTGTAATTATGTGGCACTGATTGGTATTGTGTGGAGTGTGTTGCATTCAGTAGAGTGTAATTATGTGGTGTGTAATTATGTGGCACTCAGTGGTATTTGGAGAGTATGTTGCATTGAGTGCAGTGTAATTATGTAGCATATCATTATGTGGCACTGAGTGGTATTGTGTGGAGTGTTTGAGGTATTCAGTAGAGTGTAATTGTGTGGCGTGTGATTATGTGGCACTGAGTGGTATTGTTTGGAGTGTATGTTGCATTGAGTGTAGTGTAATTATGTAACATAATTATGTGGCACTGAGTGGTATTGTGTGGAGTGTGTTGCATTCAGTAGAGTGTAATTATGTGGTGTGTAATTATGTGGCACTGAGTGGTATTTGGAGAGTATGTTGCATTGAGTGCAGTGTAATTATGTAGCATATAATTATGTGGCACTGAGTGGTATTGTGCTATGCTATGCTATGCTATGCTTTGTTATGCTATGCTATGTTTTGTTATGCTATGCAAAGTTTTGTTGTGTTTTACTATGCTATGCTTTGTTTTGCTAAGCTATGTTTTGCTATGCTATGCTAAGCTTTGTTTTGTTATGCTATGCTGTGTTTTGATATGCTGTGTTTTGTTATGCTATGCTGTGTTTTGTTAAGCTATGCTATGTTTTGTTGTGTTTTGCTATGTTTTGTTATGCTGTGTTGTTGTGTTTTGTTATGCTATGTTTTGTTATGTTATGTTATGTTATGCTATGACTTGTTTTGCTATCCTATGCTTTTTTTTGTAATGCTATGCTATGATTAGTTTTGCTATCCTATGCTTTGTTTTGTTATGCTATGTTTTGTTATGCTATGTTTTGTTGTGTTTTGCTATGCTATGCTTTGTTATGCTATGCTGTGTTTTGTTATGCTATGTTTTGTTGTGTTTTGCTATGCTATGCTTTGTTATGCTATGCTATGTTTTGTTATGGTATGCAATGTTTTGTGTTTTATTATGCTATGCTTTGTTTTGCTATGCTATGTTTTGTTGTGGTTTGCTATGCTATGCTTTGGTATGCTATGCTATGTTTTGTTATGCTATGCAATGTTTTGTTGTGTTTTATTATGCTATGCTTTGTTTTGCTATGCTATGTTTTGTTATGCTATGCTACGTTATGCTATGTTTTGTTATGCTATGCTAAGCTTTGTTTTGTTATGCTATGCTATGTTGTGTTTTGTTATGCTAGGTTTTGTTGTGTTTTGTTATGCTATGTTTTGTTGTGTTTTGTTATGCTAAGTTATGTTATTTTTTTATATGCTTTGTTATGCTATGTTTTGTTATGTATGCTGTGTTTTGTTATACTATGCTTTGTGTTTTTCTATGTTTTGTTATGCAATGCTTTGTTTTGTTATGCTATGTTTTATCTTATGATGTTTTGTTGTGTATTGTTATGCTATGTTTTGTTTTGCTATGCTTTGTTATGTTTTGTTATGCTCTGCTTTGTAGTGTTTTGCTATGCTATTTCTTGTTTTGTTATGCTAGGTTTGGTTTTGCTATCCTATGCTTTGTTTTGTTATGCTATGCTATGTTTTGCTATGCTATGCTAGGTTTTGTTATGCTATGCTGATGAGGGTGTGTGAGGGTGAGTGAGGGTGTGTGAGGGTTAGGGGGTGTGAGGGAGAGGGTGTGTGAAGGTGAGAGGGTCGTGAGGGTGAGTGAGGGTGGGTGAGGGTGTGAGGGTGAGAGGGTGAGGGGGTGAGAGGGTGAGGGGATGTGATGGTGAGGGGTGTGAGGGTGAGGGGTGTGAGGGTGAGGGGTGTGAGGGTGAGGGGTGTGAGGGTGAGGGGTGTGAGGGGGAGTGAGGGTGTGTGAGGGTGTGTGAGGGTGTGTGAGGGTGAGTGAGGGTGAGGGGGTGTGAGGGTGACTGAGGGTGAGGGTGTGAGGGTAAGGGTGTGTGAGGGTGAGGGGGTGTGAGGGTGAGGGTGGGTGAGAGGGTAGTGAGGGGGGTGAGGGTGTGAGGGTGAGTGAGGGTGTGGGAGGATGAGGGGGTGAGGGTGAGTGAGGGTGAGAGAATGTGAGGGTGTGAGGGTGGGTGAGGGGTGAGGGGGTGTGAGGGTGAGTGAGGGTGTGTGAGGATGAGGGGGTGAGGGTGAGTGAGGGTGTGTGAGGGTGAGAGGATGTGAGGGTATGTGATGGTGAGGAGGTGTGAGGGTGAGGGTGGGTGAGGGGTGAGGGGGTGTGAGGGTGAGTGGGGGGGTGAGGGGGTGTGAGGGTGAGTGGGGGGGTGAGGGGGTGTGAGGGTGAGTGGGGGTGTGAGGGTGAGAGTGAGTGAGGGGGTATGAAGGTGAGAGGGTGTGAGGGGGGGTGAGGGTGAGGGGGTGTGAGGGGGTGAGTGTGAGGGGGTGAGGGTGTGCGGGTTAGGGGGTGTGAGGGTGAGGGTGTGTGAGGGTGAGGGTGTGTGAGGGTGAGTGGGTGTGTGAGGGGGTGTGAAGGTGTGTGAGAGTGGGTGAGGGGTGTGAGGGTGAGGGTGTGTGAGGGGGTGCGAGGGTGAGTGAGGGGTGCGAGGGTGAGTGAGGGGTGCGAGGGTGAGTGAGGGGGTGCGAGGGTGAGTGAGGGGGTGCGAGGGTGAGTGAGGGGGTGCGAGGGTGAGTGAGGGGGGTGCGAGGGTGAGTGAGGGGGTGCGAGGGTGATGGTGTGAGGGTGACTGGGTGTGTCAGGGTGAGGGTAAGGGTGTGTGAGGGTGAGGGGGTGTGAGGGTGAGTGAGGGTGAGAGGGTTGTGGGGGGTGAGAGGGTTGTGAGGGGTGTGAGGGTGAGTGAGGGTGTGTGAGGGTGTGTGGGGGTAAGGGGGTGTGAGGGTGTGAGGGTGAGAGGGTGTGAGGGTGAGGGGGTGTGAGGGTGGGTGAGGGTGGGTGAGGGGGTGCGGTTGGGTGAGGGTGAGTGAGGGTGAGTGAGGGTGAGTGAGGGTGAGAGGATGTGAGAGGATGTGAGGGTATGTGATGGTGAGGAGGTGTGAGGGGTGAGGGTGGGTGAGGGGTGTGAGGGGTGTGAGGGGTGTGAGGGGTGGGAGGGGTGGTGAGGGGTGAGGGGGTGTGAGGGGTGAGGGGGTGTGAGGGTGAGTGGGTGTGAGGGTGAGTGGGTGTGAGGGTGAGGGGGTGTGAGGGTGAGGGGGTGTGAGGGTGAGGGGGTGTGAGGGGTGTGAGGGTGAGGGTGTGTGAGGGGTGAGGGTGTGTGAGGGTTAGGGGGTGTGAGGGTGAGGGTGACTGAGGGTGTGTGAGGGTGAGGGGTGAGGGTGTGTGAGGGTGATTGGGGTGTGTGAGGGGGTGTGAAAGGTGTGTGAGGGGGTGTGAGGTGTGTGAGGGTAGGTGAGGTGTGTGAGGGTGGAGGGTGAGTGAGGGTGAGTGAGGTAGGTGTGGGTGTGAGGGTGAGTGAGGGTGAGTGAGGGGTGAGTGAGGGGGTGTGAGGGGTGTGAGGGGGTGTGAGGGGTGAGTGAGGGGGTGTGAGGGTGATGGTGTGAGGGTGACTGGGTGTGTCAGGGTGAGGGTAAGGGTGTGTGAGGTTAAGGGTGTGTGAGGGTGTGGGGGTGTGAGGGTGAGTGAGGGTGAGAGGGTTGTGAGGGGTGTGAGGGTGAGTGAGGGTGTGTGAGGATGAGGGGTGAGGGTGAGTGAGGGTGTGAGGGTGAGGGGCTGTGGTGGGGGTGGGGTGGGGTGTGAGGGTGGGTGAGGATGAGGGTGTGAGGGTGAGTGGATGTGAAGGTGTGTGATGGTGAGGAGGGGTTACCAGAGACAGACAGAGGCCACTGGAGACAGTCAGAGAGCAGCCCTAGACAGGGGAGAGAGAGCGGAGAGAGAGAGAGAGAGAGCGGAGAGTGAGAGGGAAGAGAGAGTGGAGAGTGAGAGGGAAGAGAGAGTGGAGAGTGAGAGGGAAAGAGAGCTGAGAGTGAGAGGGGAGAGAGAGGGAGAGTGAGAGGGGAGAGAGAGCGGAGAGTAAGAGGGAGAGAGAGAGAGGGGAGGGAGATGGGAGAGAGAGAGAGAGAGAGAGGAGAGAAGCGAGAGAGAGAGAGAGAGAGAGGGAGAGAGAGGGAGGAGAGAGAGAGAGGGGAGTGTGAGGGGAGAGAGAGCGGCGAGTGAGAGGGAAGAGAGAGCGGAGAGTGAGGAGGGAAGAGAGAGCAGAGAGTGAGAGGGAAGAGAGAGCAGAGAGTGAGAGGGAAGAGAGAGCAGAGAGGAGCAGAGAGTGAGGGGTGAGGGTGAGTGAGGGTGAGTGAGGGTGCGAGGGTGAGGGGGTGTGAGGGTGAGGGGGTGTGAGGGTGTGAGGGTGTGAGGGTGAGGGGGTGAGGGGGTGTGAGGGTGGGTGAGGGTGGGTGAGGGTGGGTGAGGGGGTGTGAGGGTGGGTGAAGGTGAAGGTGTGAGGGTGAGTGGATGTGAGGGTGTGTGATGGTGAGGAGGGGTGACCAGAGACAGACAGAGGCCACTGGAGACAGTCAGAGAGCAGCCTAGACAGGGGAGAGAGAGCGGAGAGAGGGAAGAGAGAGCGGAGAGTGAGAGGGAAGAGAGAGTGGAGAGTGAGAGGGGAGAGAGAGCAGAGAGTGAGAGGGGAGAGAGAGCGGAGAGTGAGAGGGGAGAGAGTGGAGAGTGAGAGGGGAGAGAGAGCGGAGAGTGAGAGGGGAGAGAGAGCGGAGAGAGGGAAGAGAGAGCGGAGAGTGAGAGGGAAGAGAGAGTGGAGAGTGAGAGGGGAGAGAGAGCGGAGAGTGAGAGGGGAGAGAGGTCTGACACAGATGAGAGCGGAGAGTAAGGGGGGAGGTCTGACACACACTGAGATGAGAGTGAGAGAGGTCTGACACAGACGAGAGTAAGAGAGGTCTGACACTGAGACGAGAGTGCAGGGACGGTGACAGCAGAGTGCGCTCTGACTCAGAGGTGACAGGCGGGTGAGTGCGCCGGAGGTCGAGTCTCCGGCGATGGTCGGGGTCCGAGATGAGACAGAGGCCGGGACTCTGCAGTGCTGCGCTCCACTGCTCAGCATCAGATTCACTCCCCCCCCCCCCTCTACTCGTGCGCTTCACACAATGGGACATTAACGCAGCGCTAGAATACACTGCAGGAAGGCGCTTGTCCCCACGCAGGCCAGGGAGTGGTGACTCGTGTACTATACAGCGCACTGTGCACGTCACGGGGACACACCACTGAATCACACAGTGAACGCAGGCACACTCCCTCCCGCCCCTGGGAGCCCCCCCCCCATTATTCCTAAGAGTCTAAGTGCTAATATGTACTGATGTGAGGTGGGGAGGGCATGGGCTTGTGAATGACATATTTGTGTGCGCCCTACAAAGATTCGGCTTAAACAATAAAGAAATATTTTAAAGAAAGAGGGGGGGGGTGGAGTACAGTGTGTGAATGGAGTAAAGGACAGATGGGAGAAAGATGGAAATGGAAGAACAGAGAGTCATATGGGTGAAAACAGAAAGGTGAGGCAGGGAAGGGAGAAAAAGAGGAGGTTTTGTGCCAGAGCGAGGAGAAAACGTGGTATGAGCAAAATGAGAAAACAAAGACAGTCTGTTGAAGGAACAGACAGGGATGTCAAGAGAAATAAGACAAATGAAAGAGGTAGCAGACAGAAATGTGAAGTGTGAGAGGAAGGAGAAAACAATACCAGGGCGGGATGATGAGCAAAATAGGGATACGAGGTTGGGGATTAGGGAAAAGAAAAAATAGCAAGTGAGGGCACAAGAGAAAGAACGAAAGAGGAGACAGGGTGAAAGAGGGAAATCACGCCTCATGAGATGTGGGAGGGGGTGGGGGGAGCGGGACGAAGGAGAGCTGCGGGCGGAGGGAGGGGGGTGGGAGCGGGACGAAGGAGAGCTGCGGAGGGAGGGGGGACGAGCAGAGCAGCTCTGGAAACCACCACCGTCTTTCTCCGAGGCAAAGCAGAAATGCCTCGGAGAAAGCATGGTAATTTTCGCATTCGGGGCGTGTGTTTTGTTGTTCTGAGTGACGGGTGACATCACTGGCGAAAGAACAGCAAAATGTACGCCCCCAAATCCGAAAAAGACGGAGCTTCTTTGGAGGGACGGCTCTCTCCTCCAATGGCTGGCCTCCATTTAGGAAGCCAGCCAATGGAGGAGAGACGAAAAGAGAGGCGGGATGTTGCTGCACTCTAAGTAACAATAAATCTCCGGACTTCCGGTCTTGGCCTACGGCCAAGCCTACGGTCCCGAGACCTAAAAACACTTACCAGTGGTTTTATAGCCACTCAGTGTTGCTACCCTAGCAGGTGATGTGTTTGTCAAGACAGGAAGATGCTTTCTAGAGAAAGGCCCATAGGGATCAAAAACATTTACCATCTAATAAAATAAGTGGCTAAAATGTTCACAGCCAAGTCCGTGTTTTTATTTTTTATTTTTGAAGTGGAGCGCAAGAATATATAAATTTGATATAGGTTTGGGTGATCTTATTGCCAAAAGAAAAATGCAATGCTGTAAAAGCTAATATTTCACAAAGACCTGTGAAATGTGGAATATAACGGGTTTCATCATCATAATGACAGCCATCAACCCACACTGCTGAGCGTTATCATTGTCAGGACGACTCTTCTTTTACTGCCAACAAACCAGGTTTATTGGATCAGTAGACTAATGCATCCACTCCAGGGATCTGTATTTGACTAAATGGTCATAGGTTCTATTCCCGCCAGGTCCACTCAATGTTTCATCCTTTGGAGACTGATAAAATTAGTGCAGTTGGATAACAATTAACATGAGCAGTGTCAAGATGTCCTAAAGACTATAAAATACACGTTATACCGTTTTTTTTGTTGAAAACTACAAATTATGCAGTAGACATGTTAGTGGAATAAGTTCATAATTATACAGTAAACACAGAAGTCACAGAATCACATCATTCCACTTGTTAACAATGTATTTATTAAAGGTAATCAAAAACTAAACATTCGAATTCCAGTTATTGAGTCAGAGCAATGTGTTATGCACCTTGAAGAGAACAGGTTCAATAATCACCTCTCTCATTCAGGTGCTTCTAAATAGTTTTTCTAAAATACTACATTGGAACTGCAAACAAATAGTGTACTCCAGTATTTTACTAAGCTAATTTCAACACACATTTCCCTCTTTGATAAAAAAACGCGTTTGTCTATGTAAAAGATCTGCACTGATCAAATAACACGAATTGTGGTCCTAAAAAGCCTCTTGGCTTTTTCAATATCCTTTTTCAATGTCAGGCAAGCTATACAATACGGCACCAAGCACCACTAAAGTCATCAACCAATCTTTACGCAACTTTCAGTTGTGTCTTCCCTGCTCATCTTGGAGGAAATGTTGTGCTAAAACAGCAGAGGAACAAATAGAAAATTCACCAAATTAACTGTCTAAAGTTCCATAGGCCTCTCACACAAAAAAGATAATAAAGGTAGTGAACAAGCATCAATCTTATGAATTCCAGGTCACAGAGAAAAGCATCGATTTTTTTTTATTCCTTTCTCCATCATCAAGCCTTATAGTTTTAGTCTCCCAGACCCATGAAATCGCAACTAGAGGTTGTAACCATCCGACCCACACTTAATGTGCTAGCAGCTAGCCTGTTCCTTTAAGGGGCTTCCAAAATAACTGCAATGTCCTTAGGTGGGTGAGTGGCAAACCTCTGAGTAAACCCCAGGCCTGGAGGAAGGAGACTTACGTTGACCTCTAGCTTGCAATCGAAACCTAGTGAAAGTGCAAAACAAAATACCCACAGTGTGAAGTGTGCTAAAATTGGAGTTAAATCAGAAGAAACCCACATTACCATAATCCCCAAGGTCAATTTAAAGGGTGCCACAAAACGCTAGATTATAAAATGATGAAGCAGAACCGGGTCTTGTTTGATCTTATGATCTAAAAATTATCTTCATCTCCAATTAGGATCATACCCAAGATTGAACACTTGTTGGCAAGAAGGGAGGGAAGCATACCATACTCAGCAAGGATCTGGAAACACACCTTTCCAATCTAAACGCAAGTCTCTAATTGTGTTCTTTCCGTACCCCTCTTAATTACATGCCTCAAACTACCCCAGGGTGAAACAAAGCCAGTCTACTACCCTGAGAATAATTTGCAGGAGTTCCAAAGAGTCATCAAGATAATCATTTATGTGGCTCGTGGAGAGTCGGTCTCCTAGATCTAGCCACTCTTCTCCTGCACTGAGAATGAATGACAACAGGTCCGCCTGGCCCTTCGCCCCCTTTCCCATTCTAGTGGGATGTACTTTCCACTTGTATACAGTTTACAGTTTACTGAACTGTGCATGTATTTTTACCTTTCCTGCCTCGTCACGTGCAGTTGGTCGAAGAGTGAAATTAAAAGGAACCAAGATCAACAACTCCTCACTGTATTGGTACAGGCCCACTGAACATTATGTTGTGAAATACTGCAACAGATAGAAGACGCAAGAAAGAAATAAGTGCTATACAGAAATGCACAAAAGGCAAGAAATGCTGATTTTGATTGAAGGAGGCTCCTCATTATACCAACGCACAGCAAAGAATCATGAGGTTGCACGTCACTAATACGCAGCGTCACATCCTGTACGTAGGTGGCAGAGTGGGAACAGGAGACAGCTAGAGCATAGGAGTAACTCCCTGTGCTCACATCAAAGCTCCCGATTTGAAGGTTTGAAATGTGTGAGGTTATTTGAAATGTGTGAGGTTATTTATTATGCTTTTTCGTTAATTCCTTAGGATGGTGAAATGTGAGGATACTCGTCCTTGAACCTCCATTTTCTCCCCAGCCCAACAAAAGGACATTGAGAAGGGAAAAGCAGCAAAATGATTTCTTGTGCATTCAAGTTCAAGTTCAGAAATTTATATAGCGCACTACTCACCCAGAGGGTCTCAAGGCGCTTGGGGGAGGGGGGTGCAATTACTTATCGAATATCCAAGTTTTTAGTTGTTTTCTGAAGTAGGGGTGGTTCTGTGTAAGGCGGAGGTGGGTGGGGAGAGAATTCCAGGTCTTGGCCGCAAGGTAGGAGAAGGATCTGCCCTCCATGGTGGTTTTACGGATGCGTGGGATAGTGGCGAGGGCTTGGTTGGATGATCGTAGTTGGCGGGTGGGGGTGTAGAAGGTTAGTCGTGTGTTGAGGCATTCTGGTCCAAGGTTGTAGAGGGCTTTGTGTGCGTGGGTGAGGAGACGAAACGTTATTCTCTTGTTGACGGGGAGCCAGTGTAGATCTTTCAGGTGACCGGAAATGTGAGCTTGACGAGGAATGTCTAGTATGAGTCTGGCAGAGGCATTTTGGATGCGTTGGAGTTTTTTCTGTAGTTTGGCTGTGGTTCCGGCGTAAAGGGTGTTTCCGTAGTCTAGACGGCTGGTGACCAGGGCGTGGGTGACCGTCTTTCTTGTGTCGGTGGGGATCCAACGGAAGACTGTTTTGAGCATGCGTAGTATGTTGAAGCAGGATGATGAGACGGCGTTGACTTGTCTTGACATCGAGAGAGAGGAGTCTAGGATGAAGCCTAGGTTGCGTGCATGATCCGTGGGTGTGGGTGCTGATCCCAAGGCATGTGGCCACCAAGAGTTGTCCCAGGTAGAGGGGGATGAACCTAAGATGAGGACTTCCGTTTTGTCCGAGTTTAGTTTTAAACAACTGTTCTTCATCCACTCGGCTACATCTTTCATTCCTTCGTGTAGGTTGGTTTTGGCGGTGTTTGGGTCTTTGGTGAGAGAGAGGATCAGCTGGGTGTCGTCTGCGTAGGAGATGATGTTGAGGTTGTGTTGACGTGCGATGGAAGCGAGAGGGCTCATGTATACGTTGAAGAGGATGGGGCTGAGTGATGATCCTTGTGGTACGCCGCAGATGACTTCGGTGGCCTCTGATCTGAAAGGGGGGAGGCGGACTCTCTGGGTTCTTCCAGCAAGGAACGAGATGATCCATTCCAGTGCTTTTCCCTGTATTCCGACGTTGCTGAGGCGTTGTATGAGGGTGTTATGACAGACTGTGTCAAAGGCTGCGGAGAGGTCAAGTAGGATGAGGGCAGCTGTTTCTCCGTTGTCCAGAAGCGATCGGATGTCGTCTGTAGCTGCGATGAGGGCGGTTTCGGTGCTGTGTTTGGCTCGGAAACCGGATTGTGAGGGGTCAAGGGATTTGTTGGATTCAAGGAAGGCGGCGAGTTGTTTGTTGACGGCTTTCTCTATGACTTTGGCGGGGAACGGGAGGAGCGAGATGGGGCGGTAGTTCTTAAGTTCAGTGGGGTCTGCTGTGGGTTTCTTTAGAAGGGCGCTGAGTTCGGCATGTTTCCAGTTTTCCGGGAAGGTAGTGGAATTGAAGGAGCAGTTGATGACATCGCGGAGATGGGGTGCGATGATAGAGTCTGCTTTGTTGAAGATGTGGTGGGGGCAAGGGTCGGTTGGCTATCCTGAGTGGATGGAGTTCATCAACCGGATGGTGTCTTCGGTGGTGATAGTGTTCCAGGCGTATAGGTTGTTAGAGTGCGGTTTTGGTTCGGGGTGGGTGAAGTGGGCTGGTCTTCGGATTGGTTTAAGAAGCTGTTATGTATGTCTGCGTTTTTGTTGTAGAAGAATGAGGCTAGAGAGTCGCAGAGGTCTTGGGAGGGGGTGATGTCGTTGGAGCCAGCGTTGGGGTTGGTAAATTCTTTGACGATGTTGAAAAGTTCCTTGCTGTTTTGGGCATTGTTGTCAAGTCGATTCTTGAATGCTGATTTCTTGGTGGATCGGATGAGTTGGTGGTGTTTGCGGGTGGCGTTCTTGAAAGAGGTCAGGTTGTCAGTGGTTGGGTTTTTTCTCCAGGCTTTCTCGAGGGTACAACAGAGCTTTTTGGATATCTTAAGGTCGTCGTTGAACCAGGGGGCTTTTTTGTTGCCTTGCTTGACTTGATGGTTTTTCAGGGGTGCTAGTTCGTCAATGCTGTGGGTGATCCATTGAGTGAGGTTGGTGGCTGCTTGGTTTGAGTCCGATGATTTGGCGGGAGGATTTTGGTGAAGCGATGTGAGGAGCTGGTCGGTAGTGATTTTGTTCCAGTTTCTTCGGGGAATAGGTTGTGGGGGGTTGTGGGACAAGGTCTTTTTGTAGGTGAAGTGAACGCAGTTGTGGTCCGTCCAATGGAGATTAGTAGTGTGATCGAAGGAGATGTGCTTGCTGGAGGTGAAGATTGGGTCGAGCGTGTGTCCGGCCAGGTGGGTGGGGGTGTCAACAAGTTGTTTGAGTCCGAGATTGTTCAGGTTGTCTAGAAGATTGGTGGTATTGCAGTCGTTCTTCTTTTCACGGTGGAAGTTGAGGTCTCCCAGTAGAATGTAGTTTTCGGAGGGGAGGGCATGTGGGCTGATAAAGTCAGTGATGTCTTCGCTGAATTGTGTGCGGGGTCCTGGGGGTCGGTAGATGAGGGTGCCTCGGAGTGTGGTCTTGGGGCCGGTGTGGATCTGGAAGTGAAGGTGTTCTGCGGTAGCGAGGTTATCGTCGGAACTTGTCGTGATGCGGATGGTGTTCTTGTGGACTATGGCGATGCCTCCTCCTGTTTGGTTGGTGCGGTCCTTCCGGATGATCTTGTAGCCGTCCGGGATGGCTATGGCGATGTCGGGGGCTGAAGAGGTGTTCATCCATGTTTCTGTGAGGAAGGCGACGTCAGGGGATGTGGTGTCGAGGAGATTCCAGAGTTCAATGGAGTGTTTGTGGACCGAGCGGGTGTTGAGGAGGATGCACTTCAGGTAGTTGTTGTCGGGGCACTGTTTGGGGTTAGTCGGTTTGGTGTGGGTCTTGATGCAGTCGAACTTGCAGGAGTGGCAGGTGAAGGGTCCATGGGTGTGTCCCGGGGCAGCCTGGTAGCATTGTGGTGAGCGGCCGGGGTTTAGTGTTGAGAGGGTAGCGGCGTCGTATGTGATGCGGACGGGGTGGGTCTTGCGGGGAGCAGGGGCTTTGGCGCTGGGCGCGGTCCAGGCGCGGACGGGCGTAGACGAGCTTACCTTTGGCACACCTTCGGCGCGCATGGGGCGCGACTGCTGCGCGTGAACGCTGCACTCAAAAGCATCTGTCATATGTGGATGGTGGAAGGGGAGGGGTGGGGGGTCAGCTGGGAGGCGGGAGCGGGGCGGAGACCCTGGCAGGGAGGCACACAACAACAACAACTAAACAAAATGGCAGTCAGCCTAAAACGATATAGTAAGCCAATGCGAAGCAAATGGCAGAGGCACCGGTACAGTCAGGCAAACCTTGGAATCTACAGGCAAGCAAGTGATCTTGGGCACATCGATAAGAGGCTGTGTCACAAGGAAGTTGGCCTCTATTTTGTCTATTACAAGCTACTCTTCCCCTCTCCCTGCACCATCAAAAAGGGGATTGTTAGGTCTCCACTTAGAGGCAAAGGCAATGTAATGCGCACTGTCAAGCAGTAACTGTAGGTACCAACAACTCGCAAATGTTTAGTAATTCCTGAACATAATCTAATTAATAAATTAGGGAACTGACGTGCCAATATGCACTTTTTTGCAGTTTTATATAGCTTGACCCGAAGGTATTGGAACGCTTTAGATGTGTACCAGTTATACTACACACGAACACATTCGTTTTTTTGTAGGCACGGGGAGATTACGTTCATTTCCCATAATCACAAAACGTTGAGCCGAGGCAGAGACTCGAACCTGGTTCCCCCAGCTGCTCTGGCCGTCTTTACTCCACACGCTCTCCTCAACCTAAAATTTGTCAGTGCCAGTGGGCTTAGATGAAATATACATATGTTAACCCAATCTGCAACATCCAATCACAGGAACAACTAGTTCCTAATATCCGTTCCGATTTTTCAGCTGCCCAACTGCGAGTACTCATTATCAGATCCGATCATCAGTAGGGGGAATTTGAACGTAATGTACAGGTAACTTCCAGTGATACTGCAGTTGCAACATCACTTTCTCCCAGAAACAAGCTGCTTTTTTCCTTGTGGCAGCATTCGGCTGGTACAGACTGATCTTTTATCTCTACTGCAAAAGCTGTAGTAGCGCAACCATCTGCTTGCTGCTTTGCACCCTATCGCTTCATTTACAATACTCTAAACTGAATCAGGGGCAGGATTTACTGTTTATCATGGGCGCACCAGTTTAAGACTCAATACTGGGGAATATTCCAAAACTAACTGTGAGAGATTATAAAGAACTGTCTCATGAAATAATCACACCCCCATGTAGTTCGTATCACATTTCTAGCTTATACACCATTCAAAAAATTAAACATGTAAATTCTTCATGCAGGGTTCAGATATTTATCTCTTCAGAAAGCCTGAGTGAGCGTGAAACTAAGCTTCCTCCAGAATTTATATATATTTATCTCTTGGGGTCTTTTTATACAGGATCATGAATGTAAGTTCCTTTTCAAAGTTAATCACATCAGAGCTCTATAATTCAATCTCTATGGCCTAGTTCTCTAAAGATATGGTCTTCCCTCAAAATTCTTCTCTTGGATAGGTAGCGAGGATTCTTCATCTACAGGTTCCCAGGTGACAAGGGAAGTAGTAGTCAGCCTATTGTGTGGTATCTATAGCAATCACCTTCTTATTGGAGGCCTATGTCATCCGCTTATTCTGCCAGGTGCTGCCAGACCTAACCGAAAAGGAGATTATTGTAGAATGTACTCACACAGCTGGTCGTACCTCCAACTTACCAGGCCAACCCCAAGATATCTTGAACAGCATCTTGACCTGCATCCATAACTACCTACCGCCTTAAAGAAGCCATCATGGCAGTGGCAACGGGCCAGAGGCCAATACTGTTTGAAGGGGCAAAGGTATGGCTATCAAAACTCATCGTCTCTCACGCTTCAGCGATGCTGCTCCTTCAAAGCAAAAAACAACAAGTGATGGACTGAATGTGGATCAATGTCACACACTCCCCCAGTCAAAAGATCTGGGCCCAAATCCATCGTTTTTTTGCACTCCACACCACCCTGGGTCAGATAATGGCTTTATGCAAATCAGCTCTGACCCTGTTGCCCCATGGGAACAGTCCAGTCCGAACTACAACAGCCATATCTTTCCCAGACCGGAATCAAGCATCCGAGGACCGGACCGGTTTCGAGGTAACACCTCTCTTCAGCCCGGCTAGCTTGACTCCAAGTGGTGTGGAGTGCCTGGGACCCACGTCTGGGCATCCCCAGCGCACTTAGGGCGGCAATTGCAAAAAACAACAAGTGATGGACTGAATGTGGATCAATGTCACACACTCCCCCAGTCAAAAGATCTGGGCCCAAATCCATCGTTTTTTTGCACTCCACACCACCCTGGGTCAGATAATGGCTTTATGCAAATCAGCTCTGACCCTGTTGCCCCATGGGAACAGTCCAGTCCGAACTACAACAGCCATATCTTTCCCAGACCGGAATCAAGCATCCGAGGACCGGACCGGTTTCGAGGTAACACCTCTCTTCAGCCCGGCTAGCTTGACTCCAAGTGGTGTGGAGTGCCTGGGACCCACGTCTGGGCATCCCCAGCGCACTTAGGGCGGCAATTGCAAAAAACAACAAGTGATGGACTGAATGTGGATCAATGTCACACACTCCCCCAGTCAAAAGATCTGGGCCCAAATCCATCGTTTTTTTGCACTCCACACCACCCTGGGTCAGATAATGGCTTTATGCAAATCAGCTCTGACCCTGTTGCCCCAGACGTGGGTCCCAGGCACTCCACACCACTTGGAGTCAAGCTAGCCGGGCTGAAGAGAGATGTTACCTCGAAACCGGTCCGGTCCTCGGATGCTTGATTCCGTTCTGGGAAGGACATGGCTTTTGTAGTTCGGACTGGACTGTTCCCATGGGGCAACAGGGTCAGAGCTGATTTGCATATCGCCATTGTCTAACCCAGGGTGGTGTGGAGTGCAAAAAAACGATGGATTTGGGCCCAGATCTTTTGACTGGGGGAGTGTGTGACATTGATCCACATTCAGTCCATCACTTGTTGTTTTTGCAATTGCCGCCCTAAGTGCGCTGGGGATGCCCAGACGTGGGTCCCAGGCACTCCACACCACTTGGAGTCAAGCTAGCCGGGCTGAAGAGAGGTGTTACCTCGAAACCGGTCCGGTCCTCGGATGCTTGATTCCGTTCTGGGAAGGACATGGCTTTTGTAGTTCGGACTGGACTGTTCCCATGGGGCAACAGGGTCAGAGCTGATTTGCATATCGCCATTGTCTAACCCAGGGTGGTGTGGAGTGCAAAAAAACGATGGATTTGGGCCCAGATCTTTTGACTGGGGGAGTGTGTGACATTGATCCACATTCAGTCCATCACTTGTTGTTTTTGCAATTGCCGCCCTAAGTGCGCTGGGGATGCCCAGACGTGGGTCCCAGGCACTCCACACCACTTGGAGTCAAGCTAGCCGGGCTGAAGAGAGGTGTTACCTCGAAACCGGTCCGGTCCTCGGATGCTTGATTCCGTTCTGGGAAGGACATGGCTTTTGTAGTTCGGACTGGACTGTTCCCATGGGGCAACAGGGTCAGAGCTGATTTGCATATCGCCATTGTCTAACCCAGGGTGGTGTGGAGTGCAAAAAAACGATGGATTTGGGCCCAGATCTTTTGACTGGGGGAGTGTGTGACATTGATCCACATTCAGTCCATCACTTGTTGTTTTTGCAATTGCCGCCCTAAGTGCGCTGGGGATGCCCAGACGTGGGTCCCAGGCACTCCACACCACTTGGAGTCAAGCTAGCCGGGCTGAAGAGAGGTGTTACCTCGAAACCGGTCCGGTCCTCGGATGCTTGATTCCGTTCTGGGAAGGACATGGCTTTTGTAGTTCGGACTGGACTGTTCCCATGGGGCAACAGGGTCAGAGCTGATTTGCATATCGCCATTGTCTAACCCAGGGTGGTGTGGAGTGCAAAAAAACGATGGATTTGGGCCCAGATCTTTTGACTGGGGGAGTGTGTGACATTGATCCACATTCAGTCCATCACTTGTTGTTTTTGCAATTGCCGCCCTAAGTGCGCTGGGGATGCCCAGACGTGGGTCCCAGGCACTCCACACCACTTGGAGTCAAGCTAGCCGGGCTGAAGAGAGGTGTTACCTCGAAACCGGTCCGGTCCTCGGATGCTTGATTCCGTTCTGGGAAGGACATGGCTTTTGTAGTTCGGACTGGACTGTTCCCATGGGGCAACAGGGTCAGAGCTGATTTGCATATCGCCATTGTCTAACCCAGGGTGGTGTGGTGTGCAAAAAAACGATGGATTTGGGCCCAGATCTTATGACTGGGGGAGTGTGTGACATTGATCCACATTCAGTCCATCACTTGTTGTTTTTGCAATTGCCGCCCTAAGTGCGCTGGGGATGCCCAGACGTGGGTCCCAGGCACTCCACACCACTTGGAGTCAAGCTAGCCGGGCTGAAGAGAGGTGTTACCTCGAAACCGGTCCGGTCCTCGGATGCTTGATTCCGTTCTGGGAAGGACATGGCTTTTGTAGTTCGGACTGGACTGTTCCCATGGGGCAACAGGGTCAGAGCTGATTTGCATATCGCCATTGTCTAACCCAGGGTGGTGTGGAGTGCAAAAAAACGATGGATTTGGGCCCAGATCTTTTGACTGGGGGAGTGTGTGACATTGATCCACATTCAGTCCATCACTTGTTGTTTTTGCAATTGCCGCCCTAAGTGCGCTGGGGATGCCCAGACGTGGGTCCCAGGCACTCCACACCACTTGGAGTCAAGCTAGCCGGGCTGAAGAGAGGTGTTACCTCGAAACCGGTCCGGTCCTCGGATGCTTGATTCCGTTCTGGGAAGGACATGGCTTTTGTAGTTCGGACTGGACTGTTCCCATGGGGCAACAGGGTCAGAGCTGATTTGCATATCGCCATTGTCTAACCCAGGGTGGTGTGGAGTGCAAAAAAACGATGGATTTGGGCCCAGATCTTTTGACTGGGGGAGTGTGTGACATTGATCCACATTCAGTCCATCACTTGTTGTTTTTGCAAAAGCTCCTTCAAAGCAGTCATCATGTTCCTACGTGACCAAGGGATCAAATACAAATCAAGTACCCATTTTGCCTGTTTTTAGTATGGCACAAAGAAAAGCATGCAGTGCACACTGTGGAGGAAGCCTGCTACTTCCTACGGTTGGGAGCCTTGCAAGATGTTGTAGACCATGTAGCGCAACCCCAGGATCAAAACGGAAGACACCCGGAAGGAGGAACCAACACCCTACATGGAAGGATACTGTTAAACCAGCTCCTAAAGAAAGTCGCAGAGAATGTACGGCGATGCTACAGCAACTCCAGGGCCAGGAACAGACCTCTGAATAGTCTCCATATGATAGCTATAAGGCAGAAATTTACCTGGGGCACCCCCGGATCAGAGCACCCAAAAGCTAAGGCCAAATTATTGAACTAACAAGTTGCAGATGTCACCACTATATCTTCCCACACTGGAGGGCCGGGTTTGAGTCGCCACCATACACTCCACACTCACGAACCACCTCACCCTGCTGCTTGCCACCACAACCTCAACACCTGATTTACTTAGTACTCACCATGGAGGAAATGGTAGTTCTTGCAGTTGCTTTACCCCACTTCGCAATCCTCTCCAACCCCGAGGTCCCACCCACCGATGACCCAAATGCCTTGGTGCCTTAATATACCCCACCCCACATGGGCCAAGTGATTAATTTGGGCCCCCTCTTGTATCAGCCACGCCCGCTAACACCTGATGGTTAAGATTTTAAGCCTCAACGTCCGAGGCCAAATTCCCCAACTAAACTGTTAGCATTCCAGTCCCTAAGAGACTGTAACTGCGACATCCCTCTCCTACAGGAGGCACACCTCCTTAAAAAAGATTGGGGGAGACAATGACCCGATAGTTTGACAGCCAGTATTTCTCCTCTGGACCCAGCAAGAAAGTGGGGAGTGATACTACTGGCTAGAAACTTCCAGGGTCAAATTACATAAACCCAAGCTAAACATATTGGGAAGATTCTTCTCCCAGAGTGTCTATGGATGCCTACACTTTCACCCTTGCAACATTATATACACCCAATGACCAACAGGAAATGTTCCTCCTTAGCACCCTGGGCCTTATAGCCCCATACCCAGATGCAGTCATGGTGATAGGGGGAGACTTTAACCCAGTCCAGGATATCTTACTAGATAGATTGGCCCACAGACTAGACCATTGTGGGGCCTTCACAGCTGCAGTGGTTGAAAGCCGGACGCCGGACGCTCTCTCCGCCTCTCATCCACTGGATAAGTCATCTTCCTGGCCTCACACCAGACCTATGCCTGGATCTACTACTTGTTGGTGTGCCCACACTTTATGGGGTCACAGACCAGACTGATGACAGCACTGTGTGACCACTCCTCTATTACTAACACCTTCCGACTACCCAGACAAGCCACCTGACGTCGACCATGGAACCTTAATGTGAACATATGAAACAACTATGAAAGAGGTCCAAGACCCTATCCACTATTTCCTTCAAATCAACAATACATTAAACATAAGGGTCACATGCCTAAGCATCTCCACAATGCTCAATAAAGTAATACAGGACAAATGTGTAGAACTAGAAGACAGCATAAGAATCCTAAAGCAGGAGCCTATAGGATGCACAGACAACTGACCATTGCCAGAAAACAGTTTAAAATGTTAGAATGGGCTACAGTTTATTACAGTCTCCTTCAAAATTAACAAAAATAATGTGTAAGGGGCAACAAGATGGGATGCCTGCTTGCAGGAACATCTTGAGGGTTTTGGGAGCCCTAAGCAAAAACTATTTTGGGGGCCCCTGTTCAGAACAGGTTTGAATGTATGATTCAGTTTCAGCTCTTTCATGACCTCTTTGGCCAGCTCACTGACAGTACACAGGTGCAATGGTTCAAATTCTAAATGTATTTACATCTAATATTCAGGTATAGTGACATGTGTTTTCATAATTGTAACAAAGTAACAGTTCACTAATATTACTGCAAATAATCTCTGCGAAATCCTCTCATTTGTAAGGTCCTATTGTGATCTAAAAGAAACCTTTTTTATGGATGTTGCATGATAAATAAACACATTTCTCAGCAAATTGTCTACAATGTAGACCCGCATTTAAAAGAAATTTAAGGAAAATTGAATTTAACAAATCTTTTTTAATACTTGTCCAAGGTCATCAGGGCAGCCCTGAAAAGCGGAGGTCCCGGGTCAGAGCCCAATTTGCCCATGCATCAAAACGTCTCTGCCTGCTTGCTCACAAATGGGGGGCCCAAATTCACAAAAGTAGGATCTCTGAGATCCAGAAAACGGAAGGCCATATAACAGAAAATTCTCACGGTTTTGAGTGCTTTTATGCCTCCCTATACGTGGCGGAAGAAACAGATCCAGATCAGATCCCAATCTTCCCTCCTCTATACACCACCGCCGGCCTGAGAGATATGCACTCTTTCTGGAGACAGGTATTCGAGTGGATTAAATTCTCGCCTCCATACCCTAACCTCAACTCAATGAGTCCCTAAGGACATACCGCTTCACCTTGTGCTTCTACAGACTGTTCCAATCCCAATTAGCCACCCTCCATATAAATCTATATAACTAATTTGGTGAGACCGGCACATTCTCCCTAACACAGTGCTAGAATCAGCAATCATTTAGATATCCAAACCTGCGAGGGACCCAACACTAAGTTAATCATACTGACCAATATCCTTCTTAAATACAGATGACAAGCTATTGATGGGCATTCTGGTGGCCCATCCAAATCCATACATCAAAGGGTTGATAGACCTGTACCAGAATCGGTTCCTCCCAGAATAGGCGCCTACTTCATCTCATTGACAAAACTACTCGGTTTTGCATCCCTGCACTGCTCCGGTCAATAGATCCCAAAAGGACATTTGATTGATAGCACTTGCCGTTCCTCCGCCACGTCATGCATAAGGTGGGATAAGGGAAGTAGTTCCGGAAATAGGTCTGGAGCAGCTACGCTGACCCAACAGTCCATGAGATAGTTAATTTACTAGCTTCCCAGGCATTTGCAATGACTAGAGGCATATACCAAGGATGGCGACCCTCATTTTTGTACTAAATATGGAACAATTTGCAAAATAAATACGGATGAACACACTGATCACAGGCATTACCTTTGGTGATCAGACGCATAAAATAATTCTTTATGCTGATAACGTCAATGACCAGACGCAGTCTCACACCTCGTTCCCAGTCTCTGACTTCAAAGTGAATATATCCAAAATACAAACACCTTTAGCCTAATCATTCAGTGGACTGACCAGGCCCAATTGGAACACTTCTTCCTTACAGACTCCACCAAATCTCAAGCCCAGAGACAATGTGATTGCTTAAGATTACTCACTAATGGTACTGTACCACAGCCAGATTACAGAAATTAATTGCCCACTACAGTGAAGCCTGCGGGTGGAGCTGTGACCTATGGGCTCTTTCACACACCTGCTCTGGAGTTTACCCTCTTCTCCCCTTTCCCTTACACTCCACACTACTCTGTTTTACCTCACCTGCCATTGGATGTAGGTGAGAGATTGCATTTCTTCAAACTATAATAAAGAGGTGAATAATTCTAATTGGGTGGAGTAGTCTAAGAGGTATGAGTAACACCTCTCACATGTAAACACTGGCCTCTGAGGAATTGGACCCTTCCCCTTTCTTGTTGGAAGAAACCTCCTGGAGACTGGACAGACCAGGCCAGCTGCAGAATGTCTCTGGCAGTTGGGCGAGTGCAGGTCTGCTTCCTTCCCAGTCGCCCAGCCAGTAGCCATCCACAAAGAATGCACTCGGACACCAGCAAAGAAGGTCTTGTGGAGAAAAAAATATATATTTTTTGGGGTCTCCACATGACTAACCATAAAAGGTTTGGAGAACTCCAATGATATATCTAAACTTGTCTGTGTTTTTCCAAGTATTTTCTTTTTCTTGGGTCTACTTCTGGTGGCCGTTACTATTTATCACAAACAAGGCTCTCGTTTCGGAAAGCTACCCCGCACCATATCATAACCTGAGAGAAGGTGGTGAAGTCAATGGAACTTCGACCTAGCCAGCTCAAAGTCTGCCTGAAACTCAGGGAAGGATTTCTGCCCAGGAGATCCTGCTACATATCCAAGTCTGGAAATAATAGTCAGGTGCCAAGTTTTATACCCAACAGACCCATCATCTCTAGAAGCATAGCATAGTGGAGCCCTTCCATAATGTTATACCATCACCCTCAAGCATTTGTTGCTACCTACCAAGCCTCGTTACAGTTTAAATTTAAAATAACTTAAGCTCCTCATGGCTATCCTGTCAAGTCACATTCTTTACTTTTTAAGTTTTATTTCTAGGAAATATTTGATTTATTCTTTATTGTTTTAGTGTGAACCGCGTGTGTTGTTTTTATTTAATATTTTCATTGTTTTTTTTTAATGGGGTTAGGTAACCAGGGCAGGGGTACATGTGGGTAGATTGTGTCCACCCACTATTTTCACACAGTGGACACAGAATACCCTGCCAAGAATTTTGGCCGCGCTGAAATATGCTTAATTTGTCCCGGTATAGATTTCAGGCACTGGGACACCATGAGCAGCACCTGCACGTTGTCTGCTTTAGCCCCGCGCAGCAACGTGCAGGTGGGGAGGGTGCTTTCTTAATTTAAATATCGGTTGGCCCAAAAGAAAGGCCGAAGTTTTGTTCATGTATCCTGGCTGAGAGCTATCTGGAGCCTCACACCTATATGCAACAGAGGGGAAACAAATGTACATAACTGGTTATCACTTAACAGGTATTTCAGAGTGGCATGCTTTTGACTTTGTTCAGTCCCTGTATATAAGAGCTATGCATGAACAGTAAGAATGACCGATGTGTTGATCTGTCCCAGTATTTACACAAATATTTTAAATATTACTTTTTTTATTATTTTTTGTTTTTAATAGCGCTACTCATCCCAATGCAGGGTGTCAGAGCACTTTACATCACACATAACATTATGCAATGCAAATTAGGATATAAAAGAAATAAAACAAATTGGTGGTATTTAAATTGTTATTTAGGTCGGTGGGTGTTGGGCGCAGAGCCGAGCAATGTGACTGGCTAGCCACAACATCAACATAAAGGACACGTATTAATTTTTTCGTGATGCCGGTAGTGCTAGTCTCTCACAGGAACCCACAAGGTCCTGCAATGTGTTCCTGCAGGAGTACAACCCATTTTTACAAAAGAAAATAAATAAGGGATTTCATTTTGTGTTTCCCTTCCTGGAAGTCACAGTAAGAGGATAATGTCCTCCAGATGAAGGACATGGGAGGTTCGAAATGGTTTGAGGCAACAAATCAAGTTGTAATTGATCAACTCATTTACAAGTTGTTGGAAATGGATACATTGATTAATTTAAACGATACAATGATATCTCAAAGTTCTGTGGAATCACTTAAAGATGATGCAATATAATTATGTAATAGAAAAGGATTTCAGTTATTGAAGTTCCTATGATCACTTCAGTCTTAGTGCACCTTTGGTCTGTCGCATATACATGTGTCTCTGGTTGCAGGACACACCAGGGGGGCAGCCTCACATCTGTATAATCTAGGGAAGCATGATTCAGGATTTCTTGGTGTGCCAAACATAGGTATGATCTTTAATGTTTTATGTAGCATACATCCATTGAACCTTGCTGCACCCACAATTTCACCATGTCCTTTGAAGAGCTAGTACATTTAACAGAAAACAAAGCCACAAACTTTGGCATATACACAAGAAGAAGCAAACAAGATCTATTCATTGATCAAAGAAACAAAACAAGAGGGAACCACAACTGGTACAATTCAACAATATTGTAAACAGCTAGAATACTTGCGTTGAGAAATTAATTGAAAGATTACATGCAGTTACGCTCATACAGTATCATAAAGTGAAACAAATTCCTAGAGGATTTAAAGGTAACACTAAAACCCACTCTACGCAAGTTTAATAAAAAAAATGATTAAGAGGTGGTAAGTGATTTGTGACAAATGTTCACTTGATTTATTTTTATTAATCACTGAGGAATTGGCCAAAGCAGTGGTTCTTAACCTACAGTCCCAGGACCCCTGAGGGTCCACAACACCTACTAAGGGGGTCTGCAACTGCTTAGAAAGTTAAATAATATTAACAGATTAGAGTATTTATAAATATAGAAGCAAAATTGAAAATATGTAAACCTTATGTGCAATGGAATTTGAAATGGGAGGCTAAATATTAAGTTTGTATCCGCATATTTATTTGTGGAACCAGTCCAAGCACATCAAACAAAATATATTAAGGTCAATGGGTGGACTCAATTAAATTCCCATTAAGATTAATCATCATTTGTGTATTTGTTTGATGAATGTTTGGTTCTGTATTTTTGTGTATTGTATTGAGATTCAAAATAATCGAAATTGCTAAGGCAGGGGATCCCGGCTTCTATTAATGATCAAAGTGGTAGTACCCAGATTACAATAATTATTCAGTGGGAGTCCCCGGATTACATTATAGAATAAGAGGAAGTCCACATGAGCCAAAAAACACTGTCCTAGAAGAGCTAGAGGAGGATATAGCACAAACTAAACATGAAATAGTCAAATGCTTGGAAGTCAATGAATGGCAGAAAATAATAAACCAGAAATGTACAGCAAGTAGATCAATGATTGTAAGCTAAAGAAGTTCAGTGACATACAATTGGTTACAGGATGGACGAAGTGTACACATGGGCCAAAATATCATCCAAAGTAAGAGCTAGCAAAAAAAACAGCATACAGGAACCTCAGAAGAAAGCAATGCCTCAGAAGAAGAAGCAATGTTTAGTTCTGACAGAATGAGCCTCCCTGGAACAAGCACACAAACTGTCAAAGACTACTTGAACTTAGGGAAGAAGCAAACTAGTCAAGATTCAGCTGCAAACAAACCAGGGACCACAAGATCACACAAAAAAATCAGGCGTGGAAAAAGAAAGACACAGAAAAGGGAAACTTACAGAGCAACACAAATGTTTAGTAATAAATATTTTAAGTCTTCACTCAAGCTAACATCAACTAGAAGTATTGTCAAAAGGGAATTTTTTCATACTCACTTACAGATCAAGACCTCTAGAACATGAGATATCTATGTTCAAGTTCATGAGGAACCTTCAATTAAAGTAGTTTTTGAAAACAAAAGAAAGGGAATAACTTGCAAGGGATAAACCGGAATATAAGTACTTCAATCCTAAGATTTATTTTATTTTGCCTATCTCTCATAACAATTTGTATAACTTCGAGAACTTAGTGAACAGTGATCTTAATCAACTGAATTACAGCACTAAAAGCAATAAAGATTGGGACACTTTGAGGAGTTTGGGCAACAACAGCAAGATTACTATACAATTGGCTGACAACAGAGAAGGAGTTGTAATCATGGATACAATATTCTATCTGAATAAAGTGAATCAACATGTAGGAAATGGAGTGTGTATAACATTACAAAATGATCCCACCACAGATTTCAGAAAATTATAGAAAAGAAATTCTTGATCTTGCACGGAAACATGAATGGATCATATTAAAAAACCAAGAAGTTTTTTTTTTTTATAGATTTCTTATTCTAAAACACTAAATTTATACAGGTTACCTGAGGTGTATAAACATTTAAATAATCCCCCTTTCTGGCATATAGTAGCAGCAGAGGTTCAATTTATGAATCAAGTGTAAGAAATTTGCATGATTTTCTCCAAACATTGTTACGAACATGAAATCATACATTAAATATACAACTGTTTTTTAATTAAATTACAGGCAATTACTATCACACATGTAAGCAAAATGTGGCTGTGCACCATTTATGTGAACTTCCTTGTATACGTCAATACCACATAATGTGGGCATCAAAGTAGTAGAATGGGCTTTAATGCAAACGGATACCATTGGATCTAGCAACGTTTTTATTTTAGAGCTGTGGCACTTTACATTATACCACAGCTATTTTCAATGGCAAGATAAGTATTACCTGCAAAGGAACAGAACTTCAATGAGCTTCACTGGAGCCCCTAGTTATGCAAACATTTTCATGGTTAAATTGAAGGAGGACCACATCTACAATAATGAGAGGTGGACTAAGTATTTGGTCACTCACCTATGTGAGATTCATAGACAACATATTCATTGTTTAGAAAGGAGATCCTAAAGGGCAGAGACAATATTGTTGAATTGAATAGAAAAAATCAAAGCATCAAATTCACTCAACATCGACAAACAAGAAATCTTATTTTTAGATGTCTCCATCATACTAGAAAAAGAAAACTTTTAAACTAAAGTCTTTTGAAAACCTGGGGACAAGAATAACTTTTCATGTTACCAATGTTTTCACCAGGTTTTCATAAAAAATATTTACCATTTTCCAGGTTCACTAAATTAAAAAGGATAACATCCGACCCTTCTTACTATTCAGACATAGAGGATGAATATAAAAAAAGATTCTGAGCCATCGGATATCCGTAGACCATCATAATAACATCCATTCAAAATAGGCCACTAAAAGTAGAACACAATTGTTGGAAAATCAACTAGAAAACACACATCCAAGACCTATGTTTGTGTCAACATTTTCTATGAGCAGTTTGAAAATCAATAAGATAACTAACAGGAGATGGAAAATTCTACAGAAGGTGGAAGATTTTGGTGATTTGCAAAACGGCTGTCTGCTCTTTGCATTCCTGGTGTCAAGGAATATCAGAAACATAACAGGAACGGAAATGAAAGTAAATGTAAGGGAACTAGCAGGTGTTTAAACTGTGTGCATTGTAACGCGACATACCAGGTAATAATGTTGTTCACCCACAGAAAGGTCACAGATTACCCTTTAAACACAATTAACCTGCAATGGTAAAAATAGGATCTATGCATTCATGCCCGTGTGGACTGCTGTATGTTTGGAAAACTCAACGCAAATTAAAGCTAGAATGTTAGACCATAAGAGTAACATCAGAAATTGCAACAAAAAGTCCATTGTGGCAGTACACTTCAATGAAAATAAAGTTACTCAATTGCAGATTCAAGTACTGGAGACTGTTGAATCCATGAGAAAAAAGCTTCTCCTTGGGGTAAATGCCCCATCACTTTACAAAAAATATGTCAATGTAATTTCAATTCAGTATTTCTTCCCTTTGGGTTGTAATCATTCTTTGTGTAATAGCAGTATAAATTCTCTGTATTGTTCCTTAGAATTGAGAAACAGATAAGAACAGATATTGCAGTCTGATATGTAGCTTTTGGTGTATTTAACACTTTACATTTCTACATGGTTAATCAATATTTACATTGGTGCCTTCTGATTAGGACTATTTTTGACTGTACATGGTATTTTATAGGACTCATTTATGAGTTATATACGCAGGAGGAGTGTTTATTTTGAAGTGCTGGTTATACATCTACATAATCATTCCAATGAAACTATGATAAATGGTGTTTGTAACTGGATGCTGTAAACCAATAAAAAAAAAAAAAAATTTAAAATGATAATAATCATTCCAATGAACATCATGGTGGGCAAGTAGACACATATTTGATTGCAGGTCTCATTCACAGGCGTCACTTTGCATAATAACACAATGGCCATGGCATGCATAGTGTCATGTTTTACAGTGTTTTGATAGTACTGTTAGCTCTTATAACGAATGAAAGGTTTGAAAAGAAACATTTAGTGCATTATGTTGGGGTGTACACTTTACATCGGTTTTGATGCTACATTATCTAGTGTAGTCACGCTACGCCATTCCAAGATGGCCATATTATCATTTTAGGGTCTGCATAAACACTCAACAAGTCAAACCAGCTTTTGAATAAGAACAAATCAGTTGGTTAATAGACATGTGAGTGAGGAACCAACTCTATATTTCTGTATACGTTACATTAATTGCCTGGAAGCGACTTCCTAGTGTTAAGTTGATCATTTAACATATTTCAATACAAATAATATTTGACTGGCACACTTTAGGCGCAAAGGAGACATACCATTTTAAGATGACAACATTTTAAGATGGCAACACTATTGACTTTAATAATATAAGTTCATCTACTCGTGCTCTTTACATATATATAAAATAAGGCCAACTCTTTGATCACAGGGGCGTGGCCTGGGCCACCAAGATGAAAGCAGTGTTTTGAACTAGCTGCCACGCACCTCTAGAGACATCCTCACCAGACAGCGACAGTACCCTCACTCACTGCAGCCGTGCTTGAGAACGGCGCCTGGGAGTTGCCCGAGTCTCTGGTGACCGCAGGCTAGGCCCTGTCCCAAGGCAGCAATGAAGAGTCAATTAGACCAGGCCGCCCTGACCACTGGAGACGAGACGGGCATGGTGGTAGCTGCGGCTTGGCGCCATGAGGTACGAAGCGGCCTCTGGGGCTTGCTGTGGCGACAGTGGCTGCCTGATTGGTGGCTGAGGCCGGGCCTGCGGTCATGCTGCTGGTAGTGCTGTCCTGAATCCAAAAATGCTGTCAGGTTGCTGGTGGGTGTAGCTGCCCTTTGGGATCTCCCCATTGAAAACTTTCAAATCTTGACTGCGGAGGGTCCCCCTCACCACCTCCTTCATTTGCTGGGGTTATCAGACCTCTCCTCCTTCTCCATCCCCCCTTGATCACCTGGAGTGGAGTTTTCCTGCTTTGGGCTTTCCTGACTGCCACCTGGCCGTGGGTTGACGGCCAGCCTGTTCCCGGGGTACGACTGCCAAGGGATGAGATTACAGAGATGCAGTCGAAAGTAAGGAGGGAGAGGTCAAAGTGGATGTCTCCTTGTTGCCCCAGGACCTACGCAACGTTGCTGGGTGAGTGAGAGAAACCAAGACATGGGTGCCGTCCCTGAAGGACGAGGTGTCCACCCTCAAACTACAAGTATCAAAACAGCTCAACACCGTGACGTCTCTAGAGGAACGAGCTGAAGATCCATAGAATAGGTCAAGGAGGAACAATCTCTGCTTCATTAGTTTCCCCGAGGGCGTGCAGATGCTGGGAGTGGATCACATACTGGAAGACTAGTGGAGGCCCTGGATTACCCCCCCCAACAAAATATCCATGTGGTTCGTGGTGGAAAGAGCTCACAGATCTTTAGCGAAGCAACCATCACCTGGCGCCCCTACCGCCCACATCCTAAAGAAACGTGTCTAAGAAGCCATCTTCCGTGAGGCCAGGCTGCGCAATGGTCTATGCTTTCTTAATTTTGGAGACAAAGTCATAGTGGGGGGTCAGCAATTTTTTCTAGTTTACTTCAGAATGAAAAGATCATGATATTTCCAGACAACACCCACAAAGTCCAGCAGTGAAGGCGTTCCTTGAAGCAGAAACTTCGTGCCCCCCACCTCCTATATATGCTCCTCTCCACAGCCAGACAAAATTGTTTTCAACTCCACTACTTACTTCTTTGACACTCCGGAGCGTGAATGGGAAACGGAACAGTGTCCACTCCGCCCCTCTGATGACCTAAAGTATGCCAGCCAGGGAACTAGGGACATGGCCCCACTCCACTCTCCGAAGACACTCAGGAGATCACACACGTTCTAGGAAAGCTCGCCCTGGCTCCTCACCAAGTACAGATAACTGTGTTGCCAGAACTGGCACTCTGGAGCTGGATGCTATGCTCTTAGACACCCCGGACCTCTTTTGCTCACCCACGGATACTGTGAAGGTTACCCAATGAGGTGGGTGCCGCTGGCCTGCTGCAGTCCGTGTCTGACGGCGAGGTGGGTGGAAGATAACTCTACATCCTCCCCGCTTTTTAAAAAAAATGTTATTTCTTTATTAACATTTCTGCATTACAGCATACATTATAATTGTAGGATATCCACATTTCAAAGAGTTCCATGAACTTTAGCATACATAAATGAACACATGCCTGTGCCTTCTATGTTGGTGAGTTCATCGCTCAGAACAGAGTCTTTACCAAGTATGTGTAATAGCGGGGTAGGGCCAACTCGCGCTGCAATAGTGATGTAGTCCAGGGGTGTATTTGCAGATTACCCTCTAGCCTCAAGTTTCAAGGAGCGTGAGTTGTGTTATTAGCTGTTTTCCCATGTGGGTGGGGGTGTGGGGGAGGGATTATATGCATGTGTATGTTTCGAGTTTGGTAGTGCCTGGTTCGTATGTTCTAATCGCTGGAGGTAAGGGGCTTCATAGTATCACTAGTCACCTTTAGGTTTGTAAGTAGGTATGCGCGCAGTGGGTCACAAATTTCCCTTGGCCTCGATGCTGTGGGCAGTAGTTGCTGTATATATCAATGTATGTTCTTGCCATAGGAAGAGATCTCCGATCTAGTCCTTAAATGTGGGCGCTCTCCCTCTGCCCCATCTGCACGCCACCCTCCGATCCTCACCGCTTCTACTTCCTTTGGGCCCTCACCTTGGTCACGGTTGGGCAGCTGCTTTCTTGTATGGTTATGTTATGTTATGTTAAGGGCCTATTTTTTGAGCGCACGGCTGCCCAAGGGGGCGTCCCGGCGCTTTTGCAAAGAGGCCTGAGATCTACAGACACATAGAGGAGCAGCACAGTTGTCAAAAGAATTACGCAGAAAAGAGGAGAGTCTTCAACTCTTTCCTAAACGCCAGGAGGTTCGTAGCTTTGCGTAGAGGGAGAGGGAGCTCATTCCAACATCGGGCTGCCACAAATTGAAAGGCTCGTTCTCCCATCCGAACACGCTTAGCCGGAGGCACCTCCAATTTGGCCAGATCGGCAGATCGTAACACCCTCCGAGGCACATAGAAAGCAATCCGCTTCCTAATATAATTAGGACCGATGGAATGAAGGGCTTTGAAGGCCAGCGTCAGAATTTTAAATCTAATTCTTTTCGAAATAGGCAGCCAATGCAGCCTATTCAAAAGCAGTTGTGCGCTTGTTCTCCTTGGCAGGCCGAAGATAGCTCTGGCCGCCGAATTTTGCACAACTTGCAGTCTGGCCAGAAGATACTTGGGCAGACCTGCAAAGAGTGCATTGGCGTAATCTAATCTAGATCCCACCAACGCCTGCACTACTGTCTTCCGATATTGTACGGACAGCAGAGGAAGAAACTTCCTCAACATCTTGAGGATGCCAAAACATTTCCCAGATAGCCCCATAACATGGGGACTAAACGAGAGCGCATCATCAAGCAGCACTCCCAGATTTTTTGCTTGGGAAGATGATTGCTCAGGGGGAAACATGTCCTGGGGCCACCAGGACTTCCAGTCCGGATCAGGAGCACAGCCGAAGAAAAGCAACTCAGACTTATCTGAGTTGCACTTCAGGCTGTGCCTCAGAAACCACGCGAATACTGCACTCAAACAGCGCTTTATCCTGTCGCCATCAAAAGCCTCACCTTTGCTGCAAGTGAACAAAAGCTGGGTGTCATCAGCATATGAGATGACCCGGGCCCCATAAGTCTCCGCTACAAGCGCCAGAGGAGCCATATAGATATTAAATATGGTGGGGCTCAGAATGGAATGGTCATGTTGCAATGTGATGAGCTTTAAGAAAAATTCAAAACTCACCAATTTTTAAGAGGGAAACCAAGATCTTTCTTATGAGTAAATTCCTTCCATAGGAATGATAGCTCGGCACGAACTCCTTGAATCAGAGACGTCCATGATATACCCTTGATTGGAGAACATAGATGGCACAGGAAAAGACTCAGAGAAACAATCATATACAGGAAGACCTAGTACACCACATATATTAACTATCTAACCTACTTCAGGTCATTGTTTATTTGGTGTAAACTTGTAATCCTTGTTAACCCAGTGTGAAATTATTCCTAAACTAAAATTGTCTACTATAATCTTGCTATACAAGATGGACTCTATTATCCCTCTTGTAATGTTAAGCGCTCTGATACCTAAGGGTCTTGTTCACGCTATAGAAAACTGTTTAATAAAGAAATAAATAAATAATGTAACCCAGTTGGGGGCTTGGGTCCTTATCTTTGCGGGAGGTGGTTTAAGAGCCCCTCCATGACTTTTATTTAGTTTTAAGTGTTGCTATGTTGGGCTTTGGGGCGACAGATGCTTCAGGGTAGGAGGTGTGGGGAGGGGGGCATTCGAAGGGGCGGATTGTTTTATCTGTTTGTTTTAATTTCTTTGCACACGCGACACCTATGTTCACTACATGTCACACAGTCACAGTGCGAATAATTCCATGGATGGCCCTTTCCCCATCCCTCCTGCCGTCCTTTAATGGGACTGATTGCTCCAATGATTTTGTCTCCCGTTGTCAATTGTGAAGGTTCTGTCTTGGAAGGTTAATGGCTTCTTTGAGCGCATTAAGCGATCAGTGTTTGTTAGATACGTTAAACGTTTTCAGCCAGATGTACTCCTGCTTCAGGAAAACATCTATTGGGTACACAATGTTCATTTTCATGCAGCTTTGGTTACCACTGCGCATACCAGGCAGGCTTCTCCCAGGGTTACTTTGGGGTGGAGATTATGCTTCAGAGAGGGTATCCCCTGATGGTCTCTGCCTCCCATGTAGACCCCCAGGGGTGTTACCAGAGGAATGAGGGTGGATTCGAAGGCAGGCATTTTCTGTCTGTCTATGTCCCCCAGCAACAGCCTACGATGACATTACAGGAGTTTCGAGACCTCTCATTAACCTTCTCCCACAGGGTCACCTTGATAGGGGGAGATTTTAACAGTGGGGCGGCTCCACTTGGGGACACCTTAGAGCCCCCCCCAGCTCGAGTCGTCAAGCAGCTCTACACACCTCTCTCAATGGCCTGTCTCCTTGGGCCTTTTTGATGCATGGAGAATATGGCACTCATCTGCGAGCATATACTCATGCATCACTGGCACACAAAAAGCTGTCACAAATCAATATGTTCTGGCTGCCAGTTCCTGATGTCCTCCACCTTCCACAAGTCCAGATCCTGCCTTGGGGTATCTCAGACCATGCTCCTTCTCTCCTTGAGCTGGGACCTCCAATTCTACACATGAGACCCATGTGGCAAGTTAATGCCAGATACCTGGAGATACGCAATATGCCGATTTTGTGGAAAGGGAAATTCAAGCATTCTCTGACACCAACTACGGCATTGTGGGATCTGCCGGAACGCTATGGGTGGCCATCAAACCCACTTTCAGTGGAATGATTAAGGGCTACGTAGATAGCAAAGAGGCACTCAAGCTGTCGCAGATGGCAGATTTGAAACCACAGCTCCTCACCTTAGAAAGACAACTGTGTAATTGCCCTACAACTGACTTAGATGGCGAGTTGGCACTAGCGTGATTCAGGTTACGACAGTTTTCCCTTGAAGAGGCCCGGGGGTGCTGGAGAGCCTCCACCCTCAAGATCTATGAGCACAGAGATAAATCAAGAAAGCTTCCCTACTGGATGGCCTTAAGGGAGGTGGCTTCTAAGATAGTGCCCTCCATCTGAGATGCGGTGAATTGTCTTCATGAGCAAGCCTCAGCAGTGGTACAAGCCTTCACCGACTACAACTGTATACTTTATGCAGCAGCATCCGCAGGAGCTTAGCCACTCAATCCGCAAACACATTTTGTTTCCCTTTATCCCTATTTCTCTGACACAAGATCTTGACCAACCGCTCATGGTAGAGGAGGTTGGAGAAGCGTTGTATGCGCTATCCTCCAGGAAGACACCAGGCCCGGACAGCTTCCCAATTGAGTACATTAAAAGCTTGTGATCCCTCCTCCTCCCGCATCTCCTGGCCTTGTATAATGAGGCAGTAAACCAAAGGGCCTTTCCCCCAGAGATGGACATGGCCACGATTGTTGTGATCCCTAAAGCAGGTCACTCCCTAGACAGATGCTCATCATATAAGCCCACCTGCCTTAAAAATGCTACCTAGCTTACCCAGACACTGACCTATCTTATTCATCTGGATCAATGTAGGTTCATGCCAACAAAAAGTACCAAGCACAGTATCCACAGGGTCCATGTTGCCCTTTCCTATGCACACCGCATCCCCCACCTCACAGCTCTGCTCCTTATAGACTTTGAAAAGGTCTTCGATACCATGGATTGGTCCTGCCTGGATGCGGTGTAGCAGAGGGCAGGCCTTGGGTCTTATTTCCGGAAGCTTGAGGGACTTCTTTAGGCCAATCCGGACACCCGGGTCCAGGTTAACGGGACTCTCTAATCAATGTTCTCCATGCGCATCGGCAGCCACCAGGGTGTTACATCTCCCCTCTTCTATTTGCTTTGGTGATTGAAACCCCTGGCCTGTCTCATCAGCTGCGATGCATAAGTCCTGGTTGGTCATGGAGAGGGGAAGCGGAGGAATGCATAGCCCTGCATGCTTACTGTTATTCCTAGCAAACCCACAGTCCTCAGGCCCCAGGTGCCTGGAGATTCTCAGCTTATATGGCGGCACCTCTGGCCTTTGAGTCAACCAATTGAAGTCCATATTGGTATCAATAGAGGCAGATCTAGACGCCCGATCTTGGAGTGCTACAATCCTACAGCGTCGCCGCTCCTTCAAATACCTGGGCATTTATATCTCTGCCTCCCGGACTTGGCATAGAAGCTCCTTTTAAACCACCTCACAACCCGACTGAATAATGATTTTCAATGCTGGGGCTGCCTGCCCCTGAATCCACTGGGGCGTAAAATGATGGTGCTCCCTTGCCTTTTATACCTTTTCACAAACTTCTCCCCTCTGATCCACCAGAAGTGGTTTCGAACCCTGTAGTTGAAAGTTAATACCTAAATCTGAGCTGGGAGGCACCACCGAGTGCCCTTTGTTAACGATCGGCACTCCCCATATGACCGGGGAATGGGTATATCTCACCTTAGTAGCGCAGTTCACAATGATTAATGACTGGTACAATGGCACTCAGATGTATCGGTAGGGACCATAGACTCACTGGAAGGACCCCGCTGTGACATGGCAAGTGGCCTCCCAATGCGGCCTGTTTGAAGTGGTTCAAGAAGTCAGACGGGATGAGCATCACTCACCTTGTGGACGTCTAATGGGGTGATTCCCTAATGTCCTTCCAGGATATGCAGGAACACTAAGTTCTCCCGCACCCAGTTCCACCAATATCTACAACTGTGCCATGCCCCCTCAGTACACATACCACCAGGTACATACATCCCGAGTTTAATCCACTGGAGGCTACGCTCTTAATGGGGAAGGTGGGCACAGGGGCCACCTCCATGGTTTAAAGCTCCCTTGCCATCATGCCCCAGATTGCTGGGTTACAAGCAAAATGGGAAACATGGGCGGGAGACCTGACCGAAGACTACTGGCGGAAAGCAAGAATGTCACCAAGGTAAATGGTCATCTCCTTGCGCCGCCCAATGATTTGAATCAGTTCTCTCCAAATTGCCTACCTGACTTCCCAACAACTACACCTAGCAGTTGGATCCTCCTGGGGCCAATGTGCATGCTGCTCCTTGCCAGAAGCAGACTTCTTCCATATCATTTGAGCTTGTCTCGGACTGACCCCTTTTGGGAGGAGTGGGCAAGGAGCTTTCCAGGGTCCTTGGGCACCGGTTTGGGCTTATGTCCCGGCTGGCCCTGCTGGACTTGCTGGAAGAGCCTGGTGGATTGAGGATGAAGCAAGACAATGGAGGCCAAGCGCGATAGTGCATGTAAATGGAACTCCCCAGAGTCCCCTCCCCCCGCTACTTGCACAGTGGGGGGGTGTCCACCAGGAACAACCGTTCTATGAGGCACGGGTCTGCCCTAAGAAACATGTAAAGTTCAGGTCAGGTAGTTGGAGTATCATGGACTAGCTGTGGCGATTCTTTAGATATACTTTTTATTAATGTATAAGATGTGTACATGTGGAACGAGTCAATGTGTACTGGTAATGTTGTTTGTACCAAATCAATAAAAACTGGTTATCAAACTCTTTAATCACTGACACTCCATACACAGTAAATCAATTGCATAGAATAGACATAGATTGAACACTACACTTTTTTATACTATTTAAACACTGAGGACCTGATTAGAAGTGGCTACTTAAATTCCCTCTCGTGTGTAATCCCTTGTTGACCACAGTACCAAAATACGAGTTTGGTTATATTTAATGCATCCGATAATTATCAGATGCATTAAATGACGCAAAATTTGTTAAATTTCAGCAGGTCATACTCGCCGAAATTTAATAGGAGAAATGCGGAGTTTGGTGCATTAACCACCAAAATCCCTGTGTTATCCCCCCAAACTCAAGATAGGTTTCATTTTTCGTACCTGATAAAGAACGTACCCCATGGTATCGCTATTTATCAGGAGCAATAAATAATGCCTCAACTCATAATCAGGCCCAAAGAAGGTGTAACAGCTGCTAATCATTTAATGATAGCTACACCATTGCCTTTAGATTGAGCACTCACACATCCCCCCCCCTACGTGAGATATTTAAACGTCAGCCGGTAAAGGCAAACCAAACTTTACTAGTTATGGCTGCAGGACACGCTACAAACTGTGTTCAGCAGGGAAAGACTCAGACAGTCTGACATTTTGTATCCACTAAGATTCTACACCGTATGTGCGCTACAATTGCAGGGTACTTTGCCAATGTTTAGTACATCTTGCCAAAATCTACAGATTGCTAACTTTACTCATGCCATTATGCAGGCATTTTAGGTCTTCCAACAAGGCATCATGGTGACATGTGTTTTTGAAGTTTCATGTTTGCTTAATGGTAACATAATTATGTATGAACATCTTCATTATTAGCTGTGAGCTGTAAGCACAAGTACCCGCTTCATTATTTAAAAAAAAAAAGCTACAGAATATTGTTTTATTTGATCAATGTAATGTTTCTTTATGATTGATGACAAACAAGAGATTACATCATTTTGTGTTTACATTTCTAGATGTTGTTATGTTATGTTATGTTATAATTGTTTTATATAGCGCACGGCTACTCAAAGAGTGTCCCGGCGCTTTTCACTGCATACCTGAAAACACAACACAATTAAAAGAAAAACAGGGCCAAAACAAAAAGACAGGGGGATACAGAATCGCCTAAGAAACTCCAGCTAAGTAGAAAAAAGCCAGGTTTTAAGGCCCTTCCTGAACATCAGTAAGTTGGATGTGCTGCGCAAAGTCAGTGGTAAAGTGTTCCATAGCTGGGGCGCCAGAAGTCTAAAAGAGCGGCCTCCTATGCGAGCCCTCTTAATACGAGGGACCGCTGCAAGAAACAAAGATCCAGACCTCAAAGGTCTTGTGGGGTGATGAAAAACTACCCTTTTTCGGAGGTATTTGGCTCCTGACACATACAGAGCTTTATGAGCCATGGTCAGGGCCTTAAAAATTATCCGCTTCCGGATCGGGAGCCAGTGGAGAGCCTGCAGGAGACCAGAAGTTCGGGCCCGGCCTGACAGGCCAAAGATGGCCCGGGCTGCCGAATTCTGGACCACCTGCAAACGTTGTAGCAGATACTCCGGTAGACCAAGATACAGAACGTTGGAAAAATCTAGCCTCGAACCAATTATCGCCTGTACCGTTACCTTCCTATGGTCTACCGATAGAATGGGCAGAAACTTGCGGAGCATCCGGAGCAAGCCGAAACAGGTGCCAGTGAGCCCGATTACCTGAGACCGCAAAGACAAATCCTTATCGATCTTGATACCCAGGTTCTTGGCCACCTGGGATGAACCTGACGGTGGAAACATGTTCTCCGGCCACCATTTCTGCCACTCTGGGTCCGAGCTGCATCCGAAGAAGAGTACCTCTGATTTATCCGAGTTGCACTTGAGGCCGTTAAGATGGAACCAGTTAAAAACGGCCCCAAGGCAACCCTGGATACTCTCTCCGTCAAACTCCACACCCTTAGGGCATGTAAAGAGGAGCTGGGTGTCATCGGCGTAGGACACGGTCTGAGCCCCGAAAGACTCCGCCAGTGCCGCCAGAGGAGTCATGAAGATGTTAAAGAGCGTCGGGCTCAGTACTGAGCCCTGAGGAACTCCGACACCCAATGGCGGCACCCGATTTAAGACCAGCCATCAGGTCTAATGATGCAGAGGCAGATAGTGGTGGAAAGTCTGTCAGCACCAGATCTGCGCTGAGAGAAGAGACCGGGGCAGCCTCCATGGGATCGAAAACAGCCGGCCCTGGCGCGAAAAAGGAGTCCTGAATCCGCCTGATCTTGGTGGTGAAGAAATCAGCGAGAGCACTCACCCAGGCCTCCGTGGGGGCTGCCATGGTCAGAGGAACACGTGGGGCAGTAAATTCCCTCACGACAGCAAACAACTCCTTACACGAAATAGCGACACTCTCGATTTTCCTAGAGAAATAGCCTCTCTTCTCAGAGAGAATATCACAGTAAAAGGACAATGTTTCCCCTATGAAGGATCTCGGAGGTTCGAAATGCATTGGGGAAACAAATCAAGTTGAAATCGATGAAATCATTTACTAGTTGCTGTAACTTGATACATGTTGGCTTCATAGAATAAAAAACGAAGCACAACGGTAGAGTGTTGGTTTTAGAGGGAGTAGATACCCAGCATAGAATAAAGTTGTCCGAATAGCTAGGGACTTCTAACTCCATTTTTAATACAGTATCACACTGAATAGCGGTGTTGATACCTGTGGGGGTAGATGCACATCAGTGTTGTAGGGACATACACTATTGAGTTGATTAACATTTTTTTCCTACTTTTTATTCTGTTTATTTACGGTGGGAAGGAGCCAATGATGAGAAGTGGAACACACTGACGAGAACCTGTCAGCAGTTCCCTGGTGGTTGCTCCCGTGAGGTACCTTCCTACCATCCACACATTTTTTCTGACTTTTTCTGAACCTTATTGATTTAGTCTGACTTATCCCTCTCCGCATCCACACATGGGATTGCACGAGCTCTGCTTGAGAGTAGGGACTATAGACACACAGGGAATGACACACACAGACTGTACGAGGATATTTTAAAGATAGGCACACCTTGTTGTAACTCCGGGAGTGGGTGTAAGGTTAAGTGTAACCACACTAACGAGTCAACAGGTGTAGGTTTGAAATATATTGCCTAGTGTATAGTAGGACCAGGTTTTGTGAATATGCTGACTCTAGTAGCGCCAAACTTTGTTTGTGAGGGCATTATTTGTTTCCCTCGTTGTTCTTCCCAAAAGTTTGTCCTTTATTAAGATATTGGACTTTGGTCTACACCAACGTTCTCACATTCCATGTTTCATCGATTTTTGCATTCCAGTGCTATATCGGAATTTCTTGGCCATATTTTTCTGGGAGCAGGTGTCCTGATGACACAACAGAAAAGTGGGAACTAGAATAAACCGAATTCCTGGTCAAAATGGGGTGGGTATGGCAATCAAGGGGGCATTTTGGGTGGACCTTCTTTTCCTAGTCACAAGCTGCAGTTAAGGCGACTGTGGTATCCTTCTGAGAATCACAGTTAGTGCATACTCTGGACCTCATGTGCTAATAATCAATTTAGTAAAAGTGGTCACAATTTGCACAAAGGTTTTTACTGAATCTTTTTGATTTTATGAACTGATCTATATACTAGCAGGTGGGTTCACAAAATACAGAATCATGGTAGTTCGCAATTTGAACTCCCTCATCAACATTCATAAGGTAGGTAGCAAACTGCGACCCACTATGATTGGCCACAATCACAGTGATAGTGGGAGACAACCATGTCTGTGATTTCTTTTAAATAAAATAATCTTTTTGTATTTTTTAAATGCAGCCCATGTTCCTTAAAGAAAAATGTGTTGTGTTTAAAAAAAAAAATAATGAAAAGTTACACTTCAGGAATAAGCAGAGGACCTTTGGAGATTACTTCCCAATTATGAATGGATTACCACACTTTTGAGTGGGTGGTAAAATATTTCTGTTTGGCGACTCAATTTCGGAAGAATATGTCAATACATAAAATAAGAAATTGGTTTTTTGAAAGGGACACCTTAAACACTCCCCTTCCAAATACAGATTCCTTACTGTTTCCTAAAACCATTTAATGATTCATAAAACATTTGACGAATTGTTAATTGGGTTTTGCACATTTCAGAAAGTGATTTAATGGTCGCAAACTCAAACTGACAGAATCTGATGATTTCCGACAGTTAAAACATGTTGTACAAAAGGCCCTATGATCCCAAACTCCTGTCAACTGTTTGAAACAGTGTGAGCTGGTAAGATGAATCCTTTAGTTCGGATTTAGTTTGGGCTGGAGACTTTTGCGGTCATGGGTCCTTTGTCAACCTACCAGCTCTGTGGCTTGCCGACTTTCAAATCTCAGGCAAACGCTTCTTCAAAATTAGAAAGTACAAATAGATTAAAAGGGAATTATGTTCATTGGGTTGTAACCAGATGATGTGTGATGCCCATGTCTATGGGGAGGCACCTGCAAAATGTACTCTATTTTCACTTAAAGTATTATTCTGCTAAAAACAGAAAATGGTTATTCAGAGAAAATTTCATAAAATCCATGGCTGGACTGGGTAGATGCGTAAAATGATAAAACTCTCCAATAAGGGAATATATGCGCAGTATACAAACAATGTTGCTTTGGTTAAAAACAGGAATCAATATAGACACAGTGGATACTATATTCGTTATGACCTGTCCAGCCGGACAGAGGTCTCGATATTTTACTTGTTAGAAAAATGAGAAAACAAGATTCCTTGAACAATTCTTCGTAGTGGGGCACAAGCCTGTACCCTAACACATACAAATTGGCATGGTGAAGAAAATACAAACAGAGCAGGGCTTTTAGGCAAAAGCTACAGATTCCTGTAAATAGTATTATAACAGAAATTCAAGTGGCACCATTACAGGCATATATGGTGCGCAAAGAGGTCGACTGGGTTTCGATCCCACTATCTAATCATGGGGATCATCATCAGGACATTAATAATGCCTAAAGAGTAAAGTCTCTGTAGCCGATGATACACAACCAAGGAATTCAGAGGTTTGGTGGGGGGGTCGGTTGTGTAACCTGGCAGTCCAGCAATCTGGAGCCTTTCGGGGAACACGTCAGCAATGTGCTTGATCGCGTTTCAAAGTAGCGAAGTAATCCGGGTCAGTCGGAGCATAAATCTTCCGGGCAATGCCACAGAGGCTTTACTCTTTTGGCATTATTAATGTCCTGATGATGATCCCCATGATTAGATAGCGGGATCGAAATGCCGTCGACCTCTTTGCGCACCATATATAAAATAAAAAATAAATACATTTAAAAAATCGTACGCAATGTGTTATATGCCTGTAATGGTGCCACTTGAATTTCTGTTATAATACTATTTACAGGAATCTGTAGCTTTTGCCTAAAAGCCCTGCTCTGTTTGTTTGTATTTTCTTCGCCATGCCAATTTGTATGTGTTAGGGTACAGGCTTGTGCCCCACTACGAAGAACTGTTGAAGGAATCTTGTTTTCTCATTTAAAAGATCGTGACCTCTGTCCGGCTGGACAGGTCATAACAAATATAGTATCCATTGTGTCTATATTGATTGTTGTTTGAATATTGCTTATGCATGGGACCACTGTTGCTTTCAAAAATATGTTCACCGAGGTCCTGTGCTGACTCATTTGGGTGCCCTTGTTGACTTTTATACATTGGTTAAAAACAGGTGCTTTCTCAAAAGTAGATGGCATTTCTATTGCAATCGAAGTGACTAAGATAAAGTGATATGAAAATATTTCAATAAATCTGATTGCTTTACAACTAACTACTTGTAGGACTTGTTCCATATGTTAAAGGACAATGCTAGTGATTGACATACATTGCCAAGATAACGATAAGCTGTCACAGAAATTAGCAAAAAGTTGCTAGGCTAAAAAGTAACCCAAAAGCTAATAAATCTATAACTTTAACACTTATCTTAGTCTAATAGTTCTTAATTGGTATTTGTCACAACAAGGCTATATGTTGGCATGCACATTTATTTCCAGAAAGTAATTTAACTAAGCTTCATGAATGCTTGACGATAAGACTCCAGCTGAGGGATCGTAACACTTCTACTATGCAAAAGTAGTTTTTTTATTTGCATATCATTCCTTGGGTAATAACAACACGCTGAAACAGAAGCATAAAAATGAGGCAATGTTCTCATTTACCTACCTAAGTGCTCAAAAAGAGAAATGCCGAAGTCTTTGCCATCTGCAGCATTTGAAGTGGCTCCTGAAACAAAGTAAGGTATTTGCTGTTAGGCCGTGCATTTTCTCAGAAAATTAAACAATTTACCATAAAATGTGTAAATCTTTTAATTTTAGATGGAGAATAACGGGGAATCTTGGAAATGAATCTGGCATTGCAAAATGTAAAGCAGAATAACACAATCTTCAGTAAAGCTTTATCCATGCATCTGTTATGTAAATAACATTTTTCTTCATCCCACTATACCATGGGGTAGTGGGTCAGCCTACTTCTACCACTGGATAACTTCACTGTGAGTGACAGCATTTAGCTCGTTCACATGGAGCACATCTGCAGTAGTTCTTTGACTGCCAAGTACTACTATGGCAATGTGTGCTTTTTCAGACCACGCCCTCAACAAAAATGCTGTACAAAAAAACAGACCAAACAAGCATTGATGAAGCCAAAAAAGGCTGTCAGCCAACACTAAACCTTCTGGATTTGCAAAAGCTTTTTTAATTCCCTTTCTGCAGTGGCCAACAGTTTGCATTCCCTCCATCAATGGGTTGTCCCTGTGGGGCTGACGCGAAATCACTTCAACATCAGCCCTGCTGCTCCCATCCAACTCCCTCCCTGAATCCTCCTGGTGGGGGGGGTGGCATCAGTGAGCTGTATGGTGCACTGACTTCACAACTCCCACTGGACAGCACCACAAAGATAAGGGCATCTCCACATGCATCAGGTGGGATTACTCCCCCAGCCACCACCATGGAGTTTGAGGGAGACACGGCTGTAAAGGGAAGAGTTCCGCACTCTCCACAGATGCCTCTCTCAAAGAGATCCATGTGAGTGTATCGCTGGTGCACCGCAATCCATGAGCAGGGATGACACTAGGTCAGCTCCCCAGGCATAGGTGTCAAATATGGGCTACGATCGGAAATGTTTTGTATGATTATATATGTTATTTTTGTATGTTTTGTATTATTAGTGTACATTACAATTTACCACTATATTTTTACATTACTTTACCAGACGGCTCGTGCCGCAAAAAGAATTAAAAAGTTAGAAAACATATATTTAGGCCTTATGTTTCTGAACTTCATTTTTTCACTGCACTACATGTTCGTTTGTTCTTCTTCAGGACATATTATCTTCTATTTAAAAAAAATAAAAGCGATATTTTTTATGCCAGAAATTACTGCCTGTGATGGGATTGGGATGTGTGCTTTCCGGGGGCACAGGGTGTGGGAGTAGGGGTGCAGAGACTTCCAATGCAGGCTCGCTCTCCGCTACCAGAAGCAAGAGCAGGGAGGGGTCAGCGGCGGCCCACATGGCGCTATTACAGCGCAGTGAAGTGGAAAATGGACTTCCAGGTCCCTTTGTACTGAGGTGAAGGTACAGCCCTCCTCGCCCTCCCCTCCACAGGGTTAAGCAAACTCAATCAACGTATGGACGCTGGTCTTTTACCCCAAAACAGAGATGGGGATTGGGGTCAAAAATCAGGAGTGGACCCTGCTCTATCCCCAGCACTAGCGTTCTCTCCACCTCACACCAGCCCCCTCCGGACCCCAGAACTGGCCTCTTACATCAGCCCCCTTCGGACCCCAGCACTGGCCTCTTACACCAGCCCCCTCCGGACCGGACCCCAAGAGCTGGCCTCGTACACCAGGCACCCCCTGCCTCGACTCTCCGTCAGGGGAGCCCAGATACACAGCACCCCATGAGAATCAAACACCCGCACATCTACACAGACATAGGTGCCTGTCGGCAGCAGCTGCACCCCCGACTGTGTATTGTGTGGGTGTCTTGGGGGTGTTTACACTCGTTTACAGGGGGCTCCACAGATACGATATTGCAGCAACAAGTACTACAAACAGGCTTTGGGGAGGGGCAGCAGTGCCCTACTGTTTGTTTGTTTTTTATTTTTATTTCCTTTTGTTTTTTTTGCCCTGTGAATCATCTTCCAGGGCTTACTGGGGAGTTAAGAGGGAAAACGTGACTACAATTGCTTCCCGGATCGTTTAAAGGAGTTGTGTAACAACAACAACAAAAACCACCTCACATCCTGCCCCAGTCCTCAACACTTGATTAAAGGAGGCAGGGGCTTCATTGTGCACTCATGGCTGTGGCTGAAGGCCTTGTATGTTTAAAAGCAGGCCGTCCTGAGCGTGTGTGTACCAGAGCATTACAACCGTGGTGTTACATATAAACACACACACACACCGTGCTAGCATTCTGCTTCAGACTGATGTGTATGCACACAGCGGTACATTCGGAATTAATGCGTATTATAAAGAAACGGAGGTCTGTCCTTTCTAGAAAAGTAACATCCCTCAGACCACCACGTTTGCTTACATGCTCTAGAAAAAGAATAATTTAAAAAAAAGTGCTTACCCAGTATTTTAAGAAGAACGTCTAACGCTGCGAGTCCAGATGGGCCGTTCAAGAAGGAGACAGGGCAGTAACCAAAAAGCCTCCTTTTCAATAGGAAAGCCAGCATTTAGCATAAACGCTGATGCAACCCAATGAAAATTATGGGCAGGCTTACACTGAACTTCAAGAAAATCTTAACTACAAGAAGCCTCACAGATCGAGCAGCGCATGCCGCTGCAACGATAGGCAAGACCTAAAAAGGGGATGTCATTTACTTCACAATCTAATCTGTGGTGTGAGAAACAGGGTTGTGGAATTTATATTGCCAGACGTCCAGGACATATTGATGTCAGGGACAAGAACTTTTAATGTCTATTTTGGCCAACTAGTAAATATTCCCTCTACCTTTCTGCACCAATTATCACAGCACAATGTTAGTTTGTTTTTTAATACAAAATCCTTTCAACTTTTATCAGTGGCATAGCTATAGCTACTCCCACCGGGGCTGACCCTAAGTTTGCAGCCCATTCGGGTAAGAGCTGGGGGAGGGGTACGGGAAGGCTGGCAGCCGACAGATGACTTGTTCTTGGGGGTGGGAGGATGCTGGTAGTCGACAGACATCCTCCACCCCCCAGCTATGCCACTGATTTTGTTCATCCGTAATTACACTAAACAGGTCGAGATAGTCATCCTCGTGCTCACAGCTAATCGCAGACGTGAAAACAGATCTCATGAACACGGGGAAATGTTTCAATATCTGTGAGTGGCTGGTAGATCCGACTTAACACTAGGCTGTGATTGCCTGAAAGAAAAGAAACCTATGAATAGACAATACAAATGTTTGTTACAAGCGCAAATTATGATGTATGCTGAATGAAGTTGGTATTGGCAGGTTGAGGTATGGCAGCATTTAGCCTGTTGGCATGGTGCTGGTAGACAGATAGATTAGAACTTGTTTGTATTAGCAAAGGTTGCCCGGACAAATATTTGAGGCAGGGTGGACTCCATGGTGGGCGTTCTCTGCCTTTGGCTGAGGAGGGTGTTGTCAAACACCCCATGTCTCACTGAAAGATCAAGAACAACGAGGGCACTGAAAAGGGGTCCAGTAACTTTTCTAGAGATAAAATCAAGCTGTCTCACTATCCCTGCACCTCTTTTACCGGAGGATGTAGATTGTAGAGCAAAGTCTGGGTAATTTGAGAGGTAGCTGTGCAGTCATGTGGTTAGGGGACTTTAACACTAAACTGTGCGCAGCACCCCCTAAATCCTGTGGTTTGACAGGCACTGACGTGGAGACCATCACAAATGTCTGCCATAACTTACCGGGAAATGTCTTAGCTTGCTTTTAATTAGGTATAGTTGGATTTTCGCCTTTGACTCCACCACTAACATACCCACTTTTGTGGGCATGGTCGTTTTAGCTTCCTTGATTTCACAATACGTTCGCATAAGCGGAGAGCCTGGTTAGGAGTGTATGAGGTACTAGACTCTCACTGAGTGATCATAGGTTGATCTCAGTTAAAACAAGCATTGGAAATGCAATAGGTCTCGTATTTATTTGAGTTAGAGCTAATGGCATTGTAAATGGCAATGTGTTTTAGCCATGTGTTATGGAGTGTATGCATGTGGTGTGTAGTGGAATTATGTGTGTTGGCTTGGAATTGTAGCAATGATGGCATGCTGCGCTTTAGATGAATATGTTTTAAAGTAAGGTGCACCATACTGCGATTGCTACAATAGTTAAATGTGGATGCGTTAACAATTGATGTGTGCACTGATGGCGTGTGTGCCTTTTGAAATTGTGCACTGATGGCTGGTGGTATGTGTGCCTTTTGAAATTGTGCACTGATGGCTGGTGGTGTGTGTGCCTGTAGAAATTGTGCACTGATGGCTGGTGGTGTGTGTGCCTGTAGAAATTGTGGGGGGGGGTGTGCGTGTGTGTGTATGTGTGTTGAAAGTGTGCGCTGGTGGTGTTTGTGCCCGGTGAAAGCGTGCGCTGGTGGTGTTTGTGCCCGGTGAAAGCGTGCGCTGGTGGTGTTTGTGCCCGGTGAAAGCGTGCACTGGTGGTGTTTGTGCCCGGTGAAAGCGTGCACAGACGGCTGGTGGTGTTTGTGTCTAGTGAAAGTGTGCACTGGTGGTGAGTGTGTTTGCGTGTGTGGTGGTGAGTGTGTGTGGGGTGTGATGTGTGGGGTGTGATGTGTGGGGTGTGGGGTGTGATGTGTGTGATGTGTGTGATGTGTGTGATGTGTGTGATGTGTGTGATGTGTGTGATGTGTGTGATGTGTGTGATGTGTGTGATGTGTGGGGTGTGTGGGGTGTGTGTGATGTGTGGGGTGTGTGGGGTGTGTGTGATGTGTGGGGTGTGTGTGATGTGTGGGGGGTGATGTGTGGGGGGTGATGTGTGGGGGGTGATGTGTGGGGGGTGATGTGTGGGGGGTGATGTGTGGGGGGTGATGTGTGGGGGGTGATGTGTGGGGGGTGATGTGTGGGGGGTGATGTGTGGGGGGTGATGTGTGGGGGGTGATGTGTGGGGGGTGATGTGTGGGGGGTGATGTGTGGGGGGTGATGTGTGGGGTGTGATGTGTGGGGTGTGATGTGTGGGGTGTGATGTGTGGGGTGTGATGTGTGGGGTGTGATGTGTGGGGTGTTATGTGTGGGGTGTTATGTGTGGGGTGTTATGTGTGGGGTGTTATGTGTGGGGTGTTATGTGTGGGGTGTTATGTGTGGGGTGTTATGTGTGGGGTGTTATGTGTGGGGTGTTATGTGTGGGGTGTTATGTGTGGGGTGTTATGTGTGGGGTGTTGTGTGGGGTGTTGTGTGTGGGGTGTTGTGTGTGGGGTGTTGTGTGTGGGGTGTTATGTGTGGGGTGTTGTGTGTGGGGTGTTGTGTGTGGGGTGTTGTGTGTGGGGTGTTGTGTGTGGGGTGTTGTGTGTGGGGTGTTGTGTGTGGGGTGTTGTGTGTGGGGTGTTGTGTGTGGGGTGTTGTGTGTGTGTGTGGCGGACTTCGAGTTATCGTACCCTGCACACTCGCACACTGCCCCTACACACACACACACACACACACACACACACTGCTCACCCTACACACTCACACAATGTTCACCCTGCACACTCACACACTGCTCACCCTGCACACTCACACACTGCTCACCCTGCACACTCACAAGCTGCTCACCCTGCACTCACACACTGCTCACCCTGCACACTCACACACTGCTCACCCTACACACTCACACACTGCTCACCCTAGACACTCACACAATGCTCACCCTACTCACACACTGCTCACCCTGCACACTTACACAATGTTCACCCTGCACACTCACACACTGCTCACCCTGCACACTCACACACTGCTCACCCTGCACACTCACACACTGCTCACCCTGCACACTCACACGCTGCTCACCCTGCACACTCACACACTGCTCACCCTACACACTCACACACTGCTCACCCTACACACTCACACACTGCTCACCCTACACACTCACACAATGCTCACCCTACACACTGCTCACCCTGCACACTCACACACTGCTCACCCTGCACACTTACACAATGTTCACCCTGCACACTTACACAATGTTCACCCTGCACGCTCACACTGCTCACCCTGCACGCTCACACAATGTTAACCCTGCTTGCTCACACATTGGTCACCCTGCATGCTCACACACTGCACACCCTGCACACTCACACACTGCACACTCACACACTGCTCACCCTGCACGCTCACACAATGTTAACCCTGCTTGCTCACACATTGGTCACCCTGCACACTCACACACTACTCACCCTGCACACTCACACACTACTCACCCTGCACACTCACACACTGCTCACCCTGCACACTCACACACTGCTCACCCTGCACACTCACACACTGCTCACCCTGCACACTCACACTGCTCACCCTGCACGCTCACACACTGCTCACCCTACACGCTCACACAATGTTCACCCTACACGCTTACACAATGTTCACCCTGAACGCTCACACACTGCTCACCCTGCACACTCACACACTGTTAACCCTGCATACTCACACACTGGTCACCCTGAAGGCTCACAAACTGCTCACCCTGCACACTTACACACTGCTCACCCTGCACACTCACACACTGCTCACCCTGCACACTCACACACTGCTCACCCTGCACACTCACACACTGCTCACCCTGCACACTCACACACTGCTCACCCTGCACACTCGCACACTGCTCACCCTGCACACTCACACACTGCTCACCCTGCACGCTCACACACTGCTCACCCTACACGCTCACACAATGTTCACCCTACACGCTTACACAATGTTCACCCTGCACGCTCACACACTGCTCACCCTGCACACTCACACACTGTTAACCCTGCATACTCACACACTCGTCACCCTGCACGCTCACAAACTGCTCACCCTGCACGCTCACAAACTGCTCACCCTGCACACTCACACACTGCTCACACTGCACACTCACACACTGCTCACCCTGCACACTCACACACTGCTCACCCTGCACACTCACACACTGCTCACCCTACATACTCAGACACTGCTCACTCTACACACTCACACACTGCTCACCCTACACACTCACACAATGCTCACCCTACACACTCACACAATGCTCACCCTACACACTCACACACTGCTCACCCTACACGCTCACTCTACACACACACACAGCTCTCCCTACACACTCACACACTGCTCACCCTACACGCTCACCCTACACACACACACTGCTCTCCCTACACACACACACACTTCTCTCCCTACACACTCACATACTGCTCACTCTGCACACTCACACACTGCTCACCCTGCACACTCACACACTGCTCACCCTGCACACTCACACACTGCTCACCCTGCACACTCACACACTCACACACTGCTCACCCTGCACACTCACACACTGCTCACCCTGCACACTCACACACTGCTCACCCTGCACACTCACACACTGCTCACCCTGCACACTCACACACTGCTCACCCTGCACACTCACACACTACTCAACCTGGACACCCACACACTGCTCGCCCTGCACACTTACACACTGCTAGCCCTGCACACTTACACACATCAGAGGAATGCGAGGGAAATGAGCTCACGTAAGTTGAAACCTCTGTTCTTGGTAAGAGGTTTGTACAATGTCCATTAGCACTAGGAGCTACCTTACCATTTCATGACGTAGTCAAGTAGATCAAGTTAAAAATTATGAGTAAGAAAACAAGGGACCAACACCAGTCACTATTTCAGTATAGTTTCAATTAACATCTTATGGCGGTTTACAATCCAATCAGACATTTTCCACAGTGCATGGCCTAATTTTGAAATCCATAACACACATTTTACCCTCATGATAGGCAAGAGAAGCAGATTATTAACGTTTTCAATAAATGGTTAAGACCATACCTCTCTATATATAAAGCCCGTCACCTCATTTTACTGCAAAACAAATAATCACAACATTGACTAGGTAGGTTATTGCTACAACAAATATATACTAGTTCCGTTCACTGTCTATGTAAGCAGACAAGCGCACTTAACAAGTCTCTCATGCTGTAATCAGAATGTATGCTGGAAACCGTTGTCTTTATCCAAGCATTGACTTTGTCATGTGCATAAAAAACACTGCTGGAATGCCACATGATTGGTAAACGGAGTCTTGTCAACCCCTTATGTTATCATGATTAGTCTGATACCGCTTTAGGAACTGCTGCAAACTTTGAAAAAACATAAGTGTCTTTATTCTAGGGACACCAGATTTCCCTGAAAAACCACAGCCACCCACATACATTTTAGTAATATATAACATTTATAAAATGCACACTTTCGGTGCTGGATTATAGGGGGGCAGCAGCTATTAATGAGCTGGATCCAGGCTGGACCCAGTCCAATGATCCGATTGTGACCCAGTATAATTTGTCATCGATGGGACACATTCAGGAGGGCCTGCACTTTGTGTGGTTTGTGCTCAGAGTTGCAGCCTGTGGGGTGAGAGAGGGGTCTCATATTTTAAGTTCCAGCTGTGCCCAACATATATCATACATGCCAACATTTAAAAATCAATGGTAAAAATGTATTACTCATTAACTTAAATAAAGCCATTTTTTGCTTCAAACATCGGGAGTCTCCCCTCTGATGGTGCGCGTAACAGACACAGATAGGCCATAGGCGGAGCTAAGCGACTGCCTATGGCCTATTGCGTGTTCTGTTTAAAAACAGCACGCACGCGAAGGCCAATGAAAATGGACCTTGGAAATCCACACGCACGCGCGTGGGGTATTTCAAGTTCCATTTTCAAATCACCCGGAATAGGACTCTCGCTGCGCGGCACTGCTGCGCAGTGTACGCAGAGCCCGAGCCCTAAAAAGGGAACTGCAAATGCATAGCAAACAGCCAAACATTATAGCTTACTGCCATTCAATTGTAAGAGCCTAATAGATAACAGGAAATTCTGGGTGGTTTACATAAGACCTACAAATATATTGCTAGCACTAAAATCAGCCTTGTATTAAATAAGCAAAACGATTTGTCTAAATGTATAGGCAGGTAAAAATATATTAAAATATAGTTGCAAACAGGACGCCACCACCAGCGGCGGCCGGCATTGATCGGGGTTGGAAGGGTGGCGGGGGAGAAGGTTAAATACATTTTTAAAACGTACTTATCTGCTTGCTGCGTCCTCCTTGCTGCGCCCCCTGGTCGCGTCGCTCCTCCTCCCGCCAGCACAGGAACAGGAAGCAGCCTAGAAGCACCCAGGTTCCCTTGAGCCAATCACAATGCTGCATGAAGCATTGTGATTGGTCTGTACTGCATCGGCAGTGCCTGTATGCACAGGCTAAGTCTATGCTGCCCCTCTGGGTCCCGGTGCCACTGCACTGGCTGCATCACTAATAGCTAGGCCCCTGCTCAGACTCACTCCCCCTAACATTCTTTACACACTCAATCAATCAATAAATTTGTAAAGCGCATTACTCACCTGTGAGGGTCTCAAGGCACTTGGGGGGTGTGGGAGGGGGGGGAGGTACTGCTACTGCTCCAAAAGCCAGGTCTCGAGGAGCCTCCTGATGGTCAGTAGATCCTGGGTCGCCGTAGGAGGATGGGGAGTGTGTTCCAGGTCTTGGCGGCGAGGTGGGAGAACGATCTGCCTCCGGTGGTCGCTTTTCGGATGCGGAGGACTGTGGCGAGGGCGGCGGAGCTTAGCTGCTGGTTCGGGGAGTAGAAGGTGAGTCGCCTGTTGAGGTATACTGGTCCGACGTCATGGAGTGCTTTGTGAGCGTGGTTGAGGAGCTTGAAGGTTATCCTCTTGTTGACGGGAAGCTAGTGCTGGTCTCTCAGGTGGGGTATGATGTGGCTGCGGCGAGGGATGTCGAGGATTAGGCGAGCAGAGGCGTTCTGTATGCATTGTAGACATTTTAGGAGTTTGGCCGAGGCTCCTGTGTAGAGGGCATTTCCATAGTCCAGCCTGCCTCCGACGAGGGCCTGGGTGACTGTTCTTCTGTTGGGGGGGGGGGAGGGGAGACGAGGGGGGGGGGGCACCTGTAGATCTTGCTGAGGGTGTTGAAGCAGGAGTATGAGACGGCGTTGACTTGCTTGGTCATGGAGAGTGTTGAGTTGAGGATGAACGGAAAGGGGGAGGCGGACACTCTGGGTTACTAAGCTTAGGCCTTTTTCACTCATTGCCAGAATTGGACTACATGTACCACAATGCACTGGCTGTATAATCAGAATCACCGGGGTCAACGAGCGGCAGTACTGCTAGACTGGCTGCAGTGTGTAAGGAAAAGCTGCTGTGTCCGTTTTTATGTCATCATCAACGACGTAGGACCACAAGTACCAGCATGCAATGTGCTTAACCATGTGATAGGATAGGGCAAACACCCTGGGACTGATTGAACTGTCAGCGATATTGTTGGTGCCTGTTGTATGCAGGCCCGTCTTGTCTTCTATATGCTGCTACGAAAGAGTTCCCAGGGCATGCTGGGTAAGAGAAGAAGTGAGCAGGGGCTGAGGGGGGGGGGCCTGTGGGCTCAGCTTCAAGGGTGGGATGCGAGCGAGGGAACTGGAGAGTTGACAGGTTCGGGCTCTAAACCATGGCGGTGGAGAGAGAACAGGTGAGGGGGCGGGTCTTAGGAAGGCTCTTACTAGTGGCGGGAAGAGGTTAATTTGTCTCAGCTGCAGTCGCTCTCGGCCTATATAATGCCACTTTGGCGGGCCAGAGTTGTGTCTGCAATTTGCACTTTTATTTGTCACTGACTGTTGAGGTTGGACTGAGCCATCTGTCTGGTAATGTATGTTTTTTGCTAAAACGAAAAAACTTTTGGCTGTTCTCTGTCGTGTACAGACGCAGGACCGGTTGTGATTTTTCATCATTGATTTGTTCTTTTCCTCTCACCAAGCCTTATTTTTCAAGGAAGTGGGTTGGTACAGGTGTATTTTTTGTGTCTCTCTTGCAGGGATCGGTCTGGTATAGGGCTTAATTTGAGGTGGTGGTTGCAAGTGGGGCCTCTAGTTTGAGCCGATGGTTGCTGGGGGGGGAGGGGTGCGGCGGCTCTACAGCTGCTCCCATAGTTCTGTAACGATACAGAAAAGGGGGTGGTGATGAACAGAGTGTCTGAATTAAGCAGACCACTCTTACCCAGTCCAAAGATCAGGGCTTGATCCATCACCGTTATTTATCTCACTGCCCCATCCCAGCTCAGAACCTGGCTATATGCAAATTAGTCTGTCCCTGGCCCAGTGCATCATGGGAACAGGGCAGACCAAACTACCAAGCCAATTCTTCACCAGAAAGGAGACAAGCTACCGGGGACCGGTTTCTGGCATTTCAGCCTCTTCGGCCCGGCTTGCTTGAATCCTGATGGAGCAGTGAGAAAGGGACTCATGTCTGAGTATACCCTGCCACACCTATAGTGGCCAACAACGATACAGAAACTGGGCCAGGGTCAGACTAATTTGCATGTAGCCAGGTTCTGAACTGGGATGGTGCAGTGAGCTAAAAAACGGTGATGGATCAAGCCCTGATCTTTTGACTGGGTAGGAGTGTTCTGCTTAATTCAGATACGCTGTCCATCACCACCCCCTTTTTGAATCGTTTTGGCCACCACAAGTGTGGAAGGGTATGCTCAGATGTGAGTCCCTTGCTCACTGCACCATCAGGATTCAAGCAAGCCGGGCCGAAGACGGCTGTAATGCCAGAAACCGGTCCCCGGAAGCTTGTTTCCTTTCCAGTAAAGAATTGGCTTGGTAGTTTGGTCTGCCCTGTTCCCATGATGCACTGGGCCAGGGTCAGACTAATTTGCATGTAGCCAGGTTCTGAACTGGGATGGTGCAGTGAGCTAAAAAACGGTGATGGATCAAGCCCTGATCTTTTGACTGGGTAGGAGTGTTCTGCTTAATTCAGATACTCTGTCCATCACCACCCCCTTTTTGAATCGTTTTGGCCACCACAAGTGTGGAAGGGTATGCTCAGATGTGAGTCCCTTGCTCACTGCACCATCAGGATTCAAGCAAGCCGGGCCGAAGACGGCTGTAATGCCAGAAACCGGTCCCCGGAAGCTTGTTTCCTTTCCAGTAAAGAATTGGCTTGGTAGTTTGGTCTGCCCTGTTCCCATGATGCACTGGGCCAGGGTCAGACTAATTTGCATGTAGCCAGGTTCTGAACTGGGATGGTGCAGTGAGCTAAAAAACGGTGATGGATCAAGCCCTGATCTTTTGACTGGGTAGGAGTGTTCTGCTTAATTCAGATACTCTGTCCATCACCACCCCCTTTTTGAATCGTTTTGGCCACCACAAGTGTGGAAGGGTATGCTCAGATGTGAGTCCCTTGCTCACTGCACCATCAGGATTCAAGCAAGCCGGGCCGAAGACGGCTGTAATGCCAGAAACCGGTCCCCGGAAGTTTGTTTCCTTTCCAGTAAAGAATTGGCTTGGTAGTTTGGTCTGCCCTGTTCCCATGATGCACTGGGCCAGGGTCAGACTAATTTGCATGTAGCCAGGTTCTGAACTGGGATGGTGCAGTGAGCTAAAAAACGGTGATGGATCAAGCCCTGATCTTTTGACTGGGTAGGAGTGTTCTGCTTAATTCAGATACTCTGTCCATCACCACCCCCTTTTTGAATCGTTTTGGCCACCACAAGTGTGGAAGGGTATGCTCAGATGTGAGTCCCTTGCTCACTGCACCATCAGGATTCAAGCAAGCCGGGCCGAAGACGGCTGTAATGCCAGAAACCGGTCCCCGGAAGCTTGTTTCCTTTCCAGTAAAGAATTGGCTTGGTAGTTTGGTCTGCCCTGTTCCCATGATGCACTGGGCCAGGGTCAGACTAATTTGCATGTAGCCAGGTTCTGAACTGGGATGGTGCAGTGAGCTAAAAAACGGTGATGGATCAAGCCCTGATCTTTTGACTGGGTAGGAGTGTTCTGCTTAATTCAGATACTCTGTCCATCACCACCCCCTTTTTGAATCGTTTTGGCCACCACAAGTGTGGAAGGGTATGCTCAGATGTGAGTCCCTTGCTCACTGCACCATCAGGATTCAAGCAAGCCGGGCCGAAGACGGCTGTAATGCCAGAAACCGGTCCCCGGAAGCTTGTTTCCTTTCCAGTAAAGAATTGGCTTGGTAGTTTGGTCTGCCCTGTTCCCATGATGCACTGGGCCAGGGTCAGACTAATTTGCATGTAGCCAGGTTCTGAACTGGGATGGTGCAGTGAGCTAAAAAACGGTGATGGATCAAGCCCTGATCTTTTGACTGGGTAGGAGTGTTCTGCTTAATTCAGATACTCTGTCCATCACCACCCCCTTTTTGAATCGTTTTGGCCACCACAAGTGTGGAAGGGTATGCTCAGATGTGAGTCCCTTGCTCACTGCACCATCAGGATTCAAGCAAGCCGGGCCGAAGACGGCTGTAATGCCAGAAACCGGTCCCCGGAAGCTTGTTTCCTTTCCAGTAAAGAATTGGCTTGGTAGTTTGGTCTGCCCTGTTCCCATGATGCACTGGGCCAGGGTCAGACTAATTTGCATGTAGCCAGGTTCTGAACTGGGATGGTGCAGTGAGCTAAAAAACGGTGATGGATCAAGCCCTGATCTTTTGACTGGGTAGGAGTGTTCTGCTTAATTCAGATACTCTGTCCATCACCACCCCCTTTTTTAATCGTTTTGGCCACCACAAGTGTGGAAGGGTATGCTCAGATGTGAGTCCCTTGCTCACTGCACCATCAGGATTCAAGCAAGCCGGGCCGAAGACGGCTGTAATGCCAGAAACCGGTCCCCGGAAGCTTGTTTCCTTTCCAGTAAAGAATTGGCTTGGTAGTTTGGTCTGCCCTGTTCCCATGATGCACTGGGCCAGGGTCAGACTAATTTGCATGTAGCCAGGTTCTGAACTGGGATGGTGCAGTGAGCTAAAAAACGGTGATGGATCAAGCCCTGATCTTTTGACTGGGTAGGAGTGTTCTGCTTAATTCAGATACTCTGTCCATCACCACCCCCTTTTTGAATCGTTTTGGCCACCACAAGTGTGGAAGGGTATGCTCAGATGTGAGTCCCTTGCTCACTGCACCATCAGGATTCAAGCAAGCCGGGCCGAAGACGGCTGTAATGCCAGAAACCGGTCCCCGGAAGCTTGTTTCCTTTCCAGTAAAGAATTGGCTTGGTAGTTTGGTCTGCCCTGTTCCCATGATGCACTGGGCCAGGGTCAGACTAATTTGCATGTAGCCAGGTTCTGAACTGGGATGGTGCAGTGAGCTAAAAAACGGTGATGGATCAAGCCCTGATCTTTTGACTGGGTAGGAGTGTTCTGCTTAATTCAGATACTCTGTCCATCACCACCCCCTTTTTGAATCGTTTTGGCCACCACAAGTGTGGAAGGGTATGCTCAGATGTGAGTCCCTTGCTCACTGCACCATCAGGATTCAAGCAAGCCGGGCCGAAGACGGCTGTAATGCCAGAAACCGGTCCCCGGAAGCTTGTTTCCTTTCCAGTAAAGAATTGGCTTGGTAGTTTGGTCTGCCCTGTTCCCATGATGCACTGGGCCAGGGTCAGACTAATTTGCATGTAGCCAGGTTCTGAACTGGGATGGTGCAGTGAGCTAAAAAACGGTGATGGATCAAGCCCTGATCTTTTGACTGGGTAGGAGTGTTCTGCTTAATTCAGATACTCTGTCCATCACCACCCCCTTTTTGAATCGTTTTGGCCACCACAAGTGTGGAAGGGTATGCTCAGATGTGAGTCCCTTGCTCACTGCACCATCAGGATTCAAGCAAGCCGGGCCGAAGACGGCTGTAATGCCAGAAACCGGTCCCCGGAAGCTTGTTTCCTTTCCAGTAAAGAATTGGCTTGGTAGTTTGGTCTGCCCTGTTCCCATGATGCACTGGGCCAGGGTCAGACTAATTTGCATGTAGCCAGGTTCTGAACTGGGATGGTGCAGTGAGCTAAAAAACGGTGATGGATCAAGCCCTGATCTTTTGACTGGGTAGGAGTGTTCTGCTTAATTCAGATACTCTGTCCATCACCACCCCCTTTTTGAATCGTTTTGGCCACCACAAGTGTGGAAGGGTATGCTCAGATGTGAGTCCCTTGCTCACTGCACCATCAGGATTCAAGCAAGCCGGGCCGAAGACGGCTGTAATGCCAGAAACCGGTCCCCGGAAGCTTGTTTCCTTTCCAGTAAAGAATTGGCTTGGTAGTTTGGTCTGCCCTGTTCCCATGATGCACTGGGCCAGGGTCAGACTAATTTGCATGTAGCCAGGTTCTGAACTGGGATGGTGCAGTGAGCTAAAAAACGGTGATGGATCAAGCCCTGATCTTTTGACTGGGTAGGAGTGTTCTGCTTAATTCAGATACTCTGTCCATCACCACCCCCTTTTTGAATCGTTTTGGCCACCACAAGTGTGGAAGGGTATGCTCAGATGTGAGTCCCTTGCTCACTGCACCATCAGGATTCAAGCAAGCCGGGCCGAAGACGGCTGTAATGCCAGAAACCGGTCCCCGGAAGCTTGTTTCCTTTCCAGTAAAGAATTGGCTTGGTAGTTTGGTCTGCCCTGTTCCCATGATGCACTGGGCCAGGGTCAGACTAATTTGCATGTAGCCAGGTTCTGAACTGGGATGGTGCAGTGAGCTAAAAAAACGGTGATGGATCAAGCCCTGATCTTTTGACTGGGTAGGAGTGTTCTGCTTAATTCAGATACTCTGTCCATCACCACCCCCTTTTTGAATCGTTTTGGCCACCACAAGTGTGGAAGGGTATGCTCAGATGTGAGTCCCTTGCTCACTGCACCATCAGGATTCAAGCAAGCCGGGCCGAAGACGGCTGTAATGCCAGAAACCGGTCCCCGGAAGCTTGTTTCCTTTCCAGTAAAGAATTGGCTTGGTAGTTTGGTCTGCCCTGTTCCCATGATGCACTGGGCCAGGGTCAGACTAATTTGCATGTAGCCAGGTTCTGAACTGGGATGGTGCAGTGAGCTAAAAAACGGTGATGGATCAAGCCCTGATCTTTTGACTGGGTAGGAGTGTTCTGCTTAATTCAGATACTCTGTCCATCACCACCCCCTTTTTGAATCGTTTTGGCCACCACAAGTGTGGAAGGGTATGCTCAGATGTGAGTCCCTTGCTCACTGCACCATCAGGATTCAAGCAAGCCGGGCCGAAGACGGCTGTAATGCCAGAAACCGGTCCCCGGAAGCTTGTTTCCTTTCCAGTAAAGAATTGGCTTGGTAGTTTGGTCTGCCCTGTTCCCATGATGCACTGGGCCAGGGTCAGACTAATTTGCATGTAGCCAGGTTCTGAACTGGGATGGTGCAGTGAGATAAAAAACGGTGATGGATCAAGCCCTGATCTTTTGACTGGGTAGGAGTGTTCTGCTTAATTCAGATACTCTGTCCATCACCACCCCCTTTTTGAATCGTTTTGGCCACCACAAGTGTGGAAGGGTATGCTCAGATGTGAGTCCCTTGCTCACTGCACCATCAGGATTCAAGCAAGCCGGGCCGAAGACGGCTGTAATGCCAGAAACCGGTCCCCGGAAGCTTGTTTCCTTTCCAGTAAAGAATTGGCTTGGTAGATTGGTCTGCCCTGTTCCCATGATGCACTGGGCCAGGGTCAGACTAATTTGCATGTAGCCAGGTTCTGAACTGGGATGGTGCAGTGAGCTAAAAAACGGTGATGGATCAAGCCCTGATCTTTTGACTGGGTAGGAGTGTTCTGCTTAATTCAGATACTCTGTCCATCACCACCCCCATTTTTGAATCGTTTTGGCCACCACAAGTGTGGAAGGGTATGCTCAGATGTGAGTCCCTTGCTCACTGCACCATCAGGATTCAAGCAAGCCGGGCCGAAGACGGCTGTAATGTCAGAAACCGGTCCCCGGAAGCTTGTTTCCTTTCCAGTAAAGAATTGGCTTGGTAGTTTGGTCTGCCCTGTTCCCATGATGCACTGGGCCAGGGTCAGACTAATTTGCATGTAGCCAGGTTCTGAACTGGGATGGTGCAGTGAGCTAAAAAACGGTGATGGATCAAGCCCTGATCTTTTGACTGGGTAGGAGTGTTCTGCTTAATTCAGATACTCTGTCCATCACCACCCCCTTTTTGAATCGTTTTGGCCACCACAAGTGTGGAAGGGTATGCTCAGATGTGAGTCCCTTGCTCACTGCACCATCAGGATTCAAGCAAGCCGGGCCGAAGACGGCTGTAATGCCAGAAACCGGTCCCCGGAAGCTTGTTTCCTTTCCAGTAAAGAATTGGCTTGGTAGTTTGGTCTGCCCTGTTCCCATGATGCACTGGGCCAGGGTCAGACTAATTTGCATGTAGCCAGGTTCTGAACTGGGATGGTGCAGTGAGCTAAAAAACGGTGATGGATCAAGCCCTGATCTTTTGACTGGGTAGGAGTGTTCTGCTTAATTCAGATACTCTGTCCATCACCACCCCCTTTTTGAATCCCATAGTTCTGTAGGCTTGGCGCTAGCTGCTGACAAGTATATCACTTGTTTCTCACAGGGGGCAATCCGCAGTGGCTTTCAGTCTAAGGTTTATGTACGATATTGTCGGAAATACTGTCACCGGTGACAGACAATTCACAGCCTGCGGTGCGCCATGCGTCTCTCTACCTTGCGTGTTACCCGGGGGCACGAAAACGAAACTCTTAAAGTCTGCATGATAATATCGATCAGTGAATTACGCCACATTTGTTTTATAATCCTCGTATTTGAGGGCTGGTTTTGGCAAGGATGCTGTTCTATTTAAAAGAATAGAAAAACGTACGTAATTTCGTGTTTTGTGGTTCCCTGTAACGCATCCCTTTAGACTCCTGAACCAGTTTAATCGTGGCATGTAAAAACAGCACGCACGTGAAGGTCAATGGAAATGGACCTTGGAAATCCACACGCACAAGCATGTGGAATTTCAAGGTACATTTTCAAATCGCCCAGAATAGAACTCTCGCTGCGCGAAACTGCTACGCAGTGTGCGCAGAGCTTGAGCCCTAAAAACACATTCAACAGAACACCCTCACCTGCACAGCTCCAAATTCTTATCTAAACCAGAGCCAGGGCTCAATTCCTAAAGATAAAGGAAGTGGATGGACTCACCAAATTACGCAAAATGGGTGTAACATCACAGGAAGCGACATCACTGCATGTGACATCACAGGAAGGCATCATCATGGTGTGTGACATCACACATAGCATCGCAGGATGTTTCATCACAACCCATAACCTCACAGGAAGTGACATCAGATCTTAAGACTGCACATATGTTTAGCAGATCTATCATAAGTATTTTTGAGTGCATTACAATAATTAACAAATTAAATATTTTGCATTGGGGTGGTGCCAAAATAGTGATGCAACCTAGAAGCAAAATCTGGGCCTCATCGTATACATTTATTTCTTTTAAACCCTGCCACAAAGAAATTGGCAACAAGGAGATATGTGGCAGTATATCTGTTCAGCTAAACTGGTTGCCATGTTATGGGGTGAAGGCACCTGCTGCAGAGATCTTTGTACACCACCTAAATCTTAGGGAATAATAGTAATGATAAGATAGCTCTGGAGCATAACGTATTTCAGGTACACTGTATATTATTGCGTCAAATAAATGCATTCAATAGTTGTTTGGAATTCTGTAAGCCTTATTATTGGTTTAGAAAATGTGATTTCATTCATGCTCTATCCTGACTTTGCCTAGACCTTCCAGTGAAATTCAGTAATTTTCTGCAAATATGAAACCACCAAGACGGGTCAATATTTATTTATTGAGGTTTCAGCAGTTCATGGACCAGAATTACTCCTTGCCTTTACATGCACTGGTTGTGTTCTTATATACGTTCAATAACGATATTTGAAAACAAAATTATGAAGTGACAGCTTTGTTCAGCAGATTCACCTACTCCCTTTCCTCAAAAACAGGCCCACACATAAGCATAAGACATGGAAGCTTGACGTTGTAACAATATTAAAAATGTATAAATGCAAATGTTATCGCAACGGAACTCTTCTTTTCAACCAATACAGATGAAATCTAGTCGGTAACCTTGTGGTACGTGTGCAGTGTCCACTGTGGAGGGTGTTACACAACAAAACGAAGAGATGGTGATGTCTCTCTCCCCTTCTGTCTCGCCATCATTCTTCTCACATATCAATCCACTCGTCCCTCCAATAACTCGTGCATGCTCCTCCATTCATTCATTCATTCATTCAGCACCTCTGCATTTATCCATCCAGCCATATACTCACGCATGCATCCACCCACTCATTGATCGATCCAGCCAAATCACTTTTGGACCACCACACATTCATGCACTCATTTTATGTAAGCACTCCCACATCCAGCTATACATCCATACACAAACCAGCCGATTCATCCATACCTCTCACCATCCATCCCTCTATCTAATCTCACGACCATTGCCCCAGTTTCATACACACACGTTCAACTTTTCAGGTACTCACACACCAAGTCATCCACTTAGCCGCCCATCTACCTAAACGTCGAGTGCTCATCTATCTAACACCAGGTAAAGCACTAATGGGCTGAGAGACTCATTAGCACGGCTCAGGAATATTTCCGTTTGTATTTCGTTTTAACTGCATGTAGTAGGTGCGCAGGCACAGCGCCCTTTAAATGTATGTCCAACCATGGCTCCTCGGTGTAGTGGAGTGTACATCGAACAACAGTGACTGCGCCGTTAAAATCACGGCTCTCCGCTCTGTGGAGAGTGTGACCGTGTGCCAGGAACCCACGGCTGCGCGCGATACTATAGCCCAGATCCATCACTGTGGAGGCGGAGGGAGCCTGCGTGTAGGGCAGAGGGAATGGAGGGAACCAGGCCCGGACTGGCCGTGGCAGGCACCGGGCAATCCCCCGGTCGGCCGCGAGGGTGGGGGCCGGTTTTGGGCACCAGGGGGCCGGTTTTGTTACAGGGTCGTTTTTTGCAGCATAGCTGCAAAAACGGCACTGTAACAAAATCGGCCGAAAACCGGCCCTAGCAAAGAGCGCGGTCGCACCCCCCCAACCCCCTGGGGGGAGGGGGGCCGACCGAGCACTTTGCCAGGGCCGGTTTCGGTTCCCAGTCCGGCCCTGGAGGGAAACAGCTCGTTAGAATATTCGGCCCCCTTCACCGCTTACCCACACATTGCCTCTTTCCTCGCAAGCACCAAGGTTAGGATAAAGCCCCTCCCCTCTTTCCTTATCGCTGCACAAACACTGGGCCGCTGGGAGTCATCTACCGCGGAACACAAGAGGCAGCCGGACAATAGGCCGCGCTGATAAAATGCCGGCGGAGCAGAGACAGGCCAGGAGTCTTTGTCTTCCGTCTGTTCCAAGGGGCTGGGACCAAGTAGGGATAGACACGCACACGCAGCCTCGAGACTCGAGGAGGCGCACACGCAGCCTCAAAAATACACACGCATGGGTTCACGCAGTCACAAACACACACAGGCGCATGCAGTCCCAAACATACAAAGACGTACAGGCACACTCATAGGTTCACGCAATCACAAACACACATATAGGCGCATGCATGCAGTCACAAACATACAAAGACGTGCAGGCACACTCATGGGTCACGCAATCACAAACACACAGGCGCATGCAGCCACAAACATACAAAGACGTGCAGGCACACTCATGGGTTCACGCAATCACAAACACACATAGGCGCATGCAGTCACAAACATACAAAGACGTGCAGGCACACTCATAGGTTCACGCAATCACAAACACACATAGGCGCATGCAGTCACAAACATACAAATACGTGCAGGCACACTCATGGGTTCACGCAATCACAAACACACATAGGCGCATGCAGTCACAAACATACAGAGACGTGCAGGCACACTCATGGGTCACGCAGTCACAAACACACATAGGCGCATGCAGTCACAAACATACAAAGACGTGCAGGCACACTCATGGGTCAGGCAGTCACAAACACACCTAGGCGCATGAAGTCACAAACATACAAAGACGTGCAGGCACACTCATGGGTCACGCAGTCACAAACACACACATGGATGCAAACAGTCACACGCATATACAAAGCCTCGAGACCCACACACATAGGGGTTAACGCAATAATAAAAACGCACATGGGTGCATGAGTCACAAACACATACACACGGGTCCAGGTAGTGACAATCACGTGGATTCTCATGCAAAAGCGTACATAGGCGACAGCAGAAACAAATACACATTTACACACAGGTGCACAAAAACCCTTGAGAACAAAGGAGCCGGCCCAGTGGCGTAGCGAAACGTGGGGGGAGGGGTGGGGGATGGGTTTGAATACACATCTCCAGCTGGCTCCATTTTAGAAAGCAAAACAACAACAAAAAAGCTTGTTGAGTGGTGCGCTCGTGCACGCCACTGCAAGCATATGTTTTGAATTATCGCGGCTGTCAAGCCGCGATAATTCAAAACATATGGCCTCTGGTGCGCGTAACAGACACCAATAGGCCATAGGCGGAGCTACGCGACCGCCTATGGCCTATTGCGTGTTCTGTTTAAAAACAGCACGCACGCCAAGGCCAATGAAAATGGACCTTGGAAATCCACACGCACGAGCGTGTGGAATTTTAAGGTTAATTTTCAAATCGCCCGGAATAGGACTCGGAGCTGTGCGACACTGCTGTGCAGTGTACGCAGAGCCCGAGCCCTAAAAGCAATAGATTTAGGTCCGCTCCGTACCCTATGCGTAGGCTCACAGTAAAGCTGTAAAGCTATGTGCAGAGCAGTCTCCTCTGCGCATGCTCTTTAGAGCACTACCATCTCTGCACCACCCATGCCCATCTCTCTGCTTTCACATGTTCAAGCTGTTTGCCTCCAAAACAGCTTTTTGTCACAGTGTTGGTGAAACTGATATTAACTGCTATTATTCCTCTCCTCCTGATCTGAATTTTAGTTCATTCGCCAGCTGGTGGCCCCCAAATCAGCAACGTGCAGCTCCCACCATTCTATGGGGAGCTGAGAGAGGACTGTGACAAGAATTATTTGTTTTGTACAACTTCAGAAACGTTGCCCTTTGGCGATACCTTTATTGAGGAAAAATGGCATTATTTATTGTGCTTGCTTTTACCGCAGCTGTTTTTATTCCTCAGGCTCATTGTTATTTCCTTTGTTGCCCGCTCTTTAGTATAATGAGATTTTTAATTTCTATGATTTATTTTCATATTTATTGGTTCCTTAAGATTTGTTTATGCATTCCTGTTAAAACGATTAGCAAGTTAGTACTCTAATCATACCTTTGTATGCTGGCTGTTTTTGAGAAGAGACCTTTCCTTTCACTTGGTGGCTGGGCTCTTTCAAGGGACTAATGTCTTAGTGAGATAAAACGGTGACAGGGCCAGGTCAGCCATTTATCCTCCTGAGGTCGCGGAGTCCAGTGCCATTTAATTGGACAGTAATAGCTCGTTATTTATAGTGCTTAATGACAGAAGCTCATCAAACGAGTTTTTACTATTCTATTGTAATTGTGCATTTTACTGTAAAGAAACGTTTGACTTTTTACTAATACCATAACTTTCAAATAATAACAACAAACAACTACTCTCCTCCTCTTCTTTCAGTATCTTCAACCTACAAAACTGCAGCCTCTTTATACATCTATAACATTATCTCCTACTGGTGCTGTGCGACCATCGGAAATGACTTTCGATAAATATTGTCGAAAGTAAGATGTAAGCTCCATTGTATTGCTCTAAATGCTTGTATGTTATTGAATAAAATTTATTTACAAAAAAAAATCCACAACATTCTTCTCCACTTCTATTTTTTCTCACAAACTATTTAAACTACTTGGTCAATTCACTTGGTTAATTCACCACTTTATACACAAAATATCTATCCCTCCCATTCTTTCTATCTATTTTATATGCCTTTCACCCCTATCTATTCACCATACCACTTATTTACCATACACAAATTCACCACACTCCAAACAATTATAAACCACACGATTCACAACTAACAATTCCAATTCAAACCACACAATTCCACTACAAACAACATGTGTCCTCTCCAATAGATTCAACTAAACATAAATTAAAAACAAAATCATTTACAACGCTAAAAACTCAAACTTTTATCAATGCGAGACTGATTGCATTGCAAATGCTTGTTAGCCTTGCACTTTATTGCTATATTGTTTTATCGTTGACTATTTGCATAAGGTACATCAAACTTTATAACATAACGGATTTTGTTCAAGGATTGGGTTGTGTAACTAGCATGTACTGTTGCATTATCTCTTTTTCCTTCTGTATTCACTATTTTAAGGATCTGTCGATTTTTATATTCATGTTGCATTTTAATATAAACTTTTATGATTTTTTTTAAATCGAACAAAGGATGGATTGATTGGGTGGGTCCAGTAACTTTCCTAGAGATACAACCAAGCTGTCTCACCATCACTGCCCCTCTTCAAACTGACATGCTGACTTATTTCTTCACGTCTCAACTCTGATAACGGTCTTTCCATAGCTGCTGTTGGTCGGGGAGTTAATGGGGCCGAGGATAGATCCAGGAATAAAACGATCAACAGTTGCATTGCAGTAACCAAAAATATGAGCGGCAAAAAGTAACCTAAGGGGCCTGTTTCAGGTGATTCAGAGTAAAACAGGATTATTCTACACGTTGCAAAGAATTTCTGTGCGCGTCAAAGATTTCTTGACCGCAAAAGGGCCGCCTCAATTATTATTACTGCACGTACTATTCAAACCCAAAACTTCCGCGTGTCCCAGGGGCATGTCTGACTATTAATTTGTCCCGTTTTTTTTTCTTCTTCGAATTCTGTGACGTAGTCTTTTTTTCGCTCAGTATAAAACCAGCGCTACTAGAAGTTTCAGAATTCTATGAAAAAACTTGGATTAGGCTAACTAGTCATGCGTGCACCTGGCAAACTTGGCAGCCATGCAAGCCAAGCCCTCTGTTCACTTTGTAAACACACACACACACACACACACACACACAAATTAAAACACGACTCCCAAACCGCACCTTCACGTTCAGGTCGGCTCTTGGAATCCCATCTAATTAAAAGTAGTCGTGTATTCCTCCCCTTTTAAAGAGAAGAAGGCTACGACTGTCAAACTCATTGCAATAAAACTTGTTGTACAGCAAATAGAAATGTTTGCAAGAGCTAACCTGGAGCAGGCTGGAGTATTTCTCCCCAAAAAACAATATATATAATGTGACTGTGTTGGTGGGTGGTTGTTCATTTTCCAGGAAAAGGTATGATCCAATTACAGGCCCTTAAAATGTTAAAGAACAATTACAAATCGCACTTCACCTGCATCGTCTGCTAATTTTTAGTATGAACTTGAAAAAGAGCTCCCATTGCTGTCTCCAGGGCCACCAGAATTATGGTATTATGCGGCACAGACATAGTTTTCCCATAATCTGTCATCTGCAATCTTGTGCAGATTTTAACACCCCAAAAAATTCTAGCTCAAACGGATCCAGGTACTAAAAACGCTATCACACTTGTTGCACACTGGCGGGCTTTTTTATCACGAACAGGAAGGTCACTTTTCAGTTGCTGATTGCTGTCTTAGGTCTTAAACTGTTCGTAAGGAGGTGAAAAGTAATACTACTTCAAAATGTGCTGCTTTACACCACATAAATTGCCTTTTCTTTCTACTTGTTTTGTTCCTCCTCTGCCACATAATTCCAGTTGTCCTGGCTGTCTCTCACAACATCATAGTATGTGGGAACGCACACTGAAGCCAAGAAACAAAACAATATCCATGCACCACTGGTTTATAGAGCACAGAGAGCATTACCCTTTGTTGCCAGTTTTCTAGTTCCAAAAAACATACAACCGAATTATTATACATGTGTAATTCACAGGCAGATAAAGGAGTTGTATAGAAGAGAAGAGTCATGGCACTTGTGGTGAGAGTGTGGAGCGGACAGGGATACAGAACCTGTTGTGAGCTAGTGGGTAAGAGGACATGCAGTCTGGGGTGGTATAGTGAAGGAGCAACCGGTTGTGAAAAACTGTAAGCCAAGAGAGCGAGCAGCTAACAAGTTCAGAAGGGCTGTTGAAAACAGTGCGAGTATGTGTGGGAAAAGGGAAATGCAGATGATGAGTGGATTGGCGTAACAACCTGAGCAGCCGACTTCAGAGAGGTGAGAACCAGGTTCGAGTCTGGGCCTCAACATAATGTGATTCTGGGCAAATCACTTTATCTCCCTGTGCCTAAAATTCAGCACCTTGAGACCCTCACAAGTGATTTGCAGCGCTTTACAAATCCTGGATTGGATTGAGATGATGGGGGAAAAGGGACATGCAGATAGATGGTGGAATAGTGGAAGAGCAGGAGAAAAGCATGGAGCCTGTGCTGAGAGAGTTGAGAATGGCACACAGAGCTAGTCCATCATGAGAGTGGAGTAGAAAGGGATAGGAAACCTGTTGGAAGAAAAATGGTGAGCTTGAAGGAATGAAGCAATTTTTTGAAAAACTGGAGGAAAGAGATTGAAGTTAGTGAGTAAGCATAATTGGTATGGACACTACGGTGAGTCAGGGGAGGAAACAAAAATGGTGTAGTCCCCTTGCCCATCAAAAACAATTAAGTAGTAGGTTGGACAAGTGGACTATTTAACGGACAAGTGGATTTCTCAAGCATTTGGTCCCTTGGACAAGTAGATTTAAAATAAATAAATACACACACCCCAGTAGATTTAAAATAAATAAATACACACACCCCAGAACTAAGATCATATAATAAAATGACAACAATTGGGATCATATTAAATAAATGTTTGCATTACATTTACCTGTATAGAAACAAAGTATTAAAGTCAGCCAACAGATACCATAAATATTTATATTACGTAGTCACATAAATACCTTGGAGGTCAGCCAAGCAGCAACTCACATGGCGATAGAATGTCACCACACCCAAGAGAAAGGCAGCTGGCACTTTCCACTAACATTCAATGACTTACAAATGATGCAGAGTATTTAAAGCTACAATAAAGGGCATGCCTGAAGCTTCCTTTGATTATCATGAGATGATAAGAAAGGGAGAAGTTATTGAAATCTATAAATGACCTTCATGCCATTCTTGATCAAAAGACTGCATTATTGTGAGAGCAGCATAGGAGAAAATGGAGAGCCTATTAATGATGCTGCTGATTCAGGTGTTAGGTTTGGAGAAACAGGCTACAGGTTGGAGGGAGAAAGAAGAGACTCCAGATAAACAGTGAGTGGTCTCACAATCTTTAAAAATGGCGCAATTGAGAGTCTCCTAAAACTAGACTAGAAGACGGAGCTGCTGGAAAACCTAGAGGGTTCTCAGTTGCAGATGTTTGGAGTGTCCCATACAAATGCACAGAAAAAGCTAACAGGTGATATTCAACACTCAATTAGAGTTGGTAAAAAAGAAATGTAAACCCTACCTTATAATACCTAAAGAGATGGCTAGACTAAACGAGGTGGGACAGTGAAGGTTAGTGGAGTAAATCCACCTTTTATGCCCGATGAACCCAGTTTTTTTGCCTTTTGCTGTACCCTATTTTTGCTGGCTTTATGACTCTGGGGACATTACCACTGCTAATCAGCAGTAAAGTGTCTTTGCTTTCCCTCTAAAACATGTGCTGTGAATTGCAAATATCTATTTGGCCTACGTAACTTTCCTATAAGTTCATTGTAAATTTGTGCCTCAAGTGCCCGATGGCATGAAAAGTTAAATGTTCTATTTGGGATGCAGTGTTTTCATCCCACTCATGTACATGACAAAAATATGTGTTTGGAAGGAGCAACACTATGCTCTGTCTGGTCTGCAATTTAAATGTGCGCTGAAGTGTCACATGGCAGGGAAAAATGCCTGGGCCATGTAGGAAAAGCCTATTTTTTACATGTGTAAGTCACCCCTAAAAAGACTAGTAAACGCCCAGGGCAGAATGCGAACATATAAATATATGGTACAGTGCATATTCGGATTAGTATGCTCGCACAGTGAAATAAAAGTCAAAAGTTATTTCACTCTGTAAGCCTAGCTAGACTTCTCAGTAAATAGGCCTAGGTGGGATTACAAATTGTATTTTCCATCTCAGTTTAAGAAATGGCTAGAAACACACTTCAAAGTTACTTCGCAATTTGTTTTAAAATCTTACCAAATGTTGAGATCAAATCTTTTATAACTTCAGCAGAAAGTAACTTTGTAAAAATTTAGTTTATGCAGCCTAGACCAGAAATAGATTACAACCAGTTCCGCTACTCATCACACTTCCAGAGCTTGAATATACCTCTTTTGATAGGAAAGTTAACAACTCTGGCTTCTCAGGGCAATGGCTTTCGTCTGGGTCCAGGAAAGGCCAAGTTAACCTCCTTAACTGCTTACCGCACAGCAGGGATTAGCTATCTAGGAGTAGACAGTAAAAGTTGGTAGTACCAGCTGAAACATTAGCACTACCTCATTTGACTCAGAGATGCAAAGGAAGGCTTCACCTAGTCTTCCACAGGGCCTCCTAGACAGTCAGGACCCCCAATCACAACAGCAGGGGAAACTGGCTAAAACTATGTCAGGTAGGGGGGTGGCCAAGAAGCTATAGAAAGGCCTGTCTGATGGCAGTTAGAGTCCGCTATAGTGAAACAGGGATCCTGGGTAATTGTACAGTAAGGGAGAAGCCCAGAAGCTTGTCCTAAGGAATTAGGGGATGCAAGAGGGACCAGAAGAAGCTTTCCCAATAGCTGGAGACTAGGTCTGAATATAAAACTTGTGGCTCAGATAACCCACTTGATGTACCCAACCTCTGCTCCACTGTGTTCAGCCTGAAATTGCTCATTGGTCTCAGTACACTGCTAACAGATGTTGTTCAGTAGTGCTTGACATTCTTTTTTTTTGGGGTGGGGGTCGGGATTTATGAAAAGAAAATCATATCTTGGGTTCTCTTTAATCTATTTTGTTGGTCTTAGTGTTTTTTTGATCATTAAATTTTTACAATTTTGGGATCTAATATATTCACTTATAGATGCACCTAGCCAGTTTTCTTCATTCACTGGTCTATTTTTGTGCAGTTTACTTTTTTTTTCTTACACCCACTACAACGTATTGCATGGGGGCACTGTGTCCAACCACTTCAGCCATTGTCTCTCCACTCCGTGAGTAAAGGCATTTTGTTTATGCACATGTATATCCGCCTAAAAGTGTCATGCATAAGCCAAAATCGCCTTTAATTAGTTTATTTTGTGGATTTTTTATTTACTACTTACATTCGAGAGTGCACGGGAAAATAGTCTATGAATGCAATTGCCAACAATATAAATAGCAAAGAACATGTGTGCATAAGAGTACAGTCAAACTCTTATGTGCAAGTGTTGAACATATGAAAATATTAATAAAGATTCTAAAAAAAAAAAAACGATAAGCAAGAGGCCAATGAAATGGCTGTTCTATGCACTGAGCAAACATGTGAATGACAGAGCAAAGGAATGGATGAAGGGGGGGATGACCAATGACTGATGGTGGTTGGTTCAAATCCCCTTTCATCATACTATATGTATTTTTAATGTTACGACTAAGATTTGTTGTATTAAAAAATAATGTTGACGTTGTTATGCCAGACATAACAGAGAAACCCCACATTAGACACGCTTTTAAATAACAATAGGGAAAGGCACTGCTCAATGATTTATTGACCTGTTACAGCGCGACTCCCGTGGCGGATGCCTGGCGGAGCGAGTTGCACGAATTGAGCTTTTTAAAAAAAAATCTACATTGTAATTTGCTCTGTGTTTTAAATTGCATTGCACTGTTTATTTGGCCCGTGCCTTATTTCTAAAGTGTATAGCTCTCTGCCTTTTTCTCTCTCCTGAGGCGAAAAGCCGGGAGATCTCCCTCTGTTCTGTGTTTTACTGACATGAGGAGTCTGTTTTTAACTTCTTCTTTGAGGGCAGACGAGCACCTACCTGTCACCCTTGACTATCGAGCCGCTCTTCCTGACCTCCCTTTCGCCGTGTTAGATCTGGGCACCCCCCGCTCAGCTGACTACGAGCTGAAGGGCACTGAGGGACGGGGAGGCTGCGCACTAGTCCGGCGGCCATCTTGGGTGAGGCAGGCTTGCTAGTCGGCAGACTAGGCTTGCTGCCTCACGGGCGGTACTATAAATTCAGACGGGGATGGCTCCGCGAAGCGGACGCGATCAGCGGACGCGCCTTACCCACGCCAAAGGAGAAAGCCTGTCTGCGCCCATCAGCGTCCCGGAGGGGGACGGGGCGGACGGGCCGGCGACTTCCTGACGCAGCCCCAGAGACTTACATGCAGGTACTCCTCAGCGCATCTCCTGAGCTTGAGACGGCTCAGAAACAGAGGCTGTTCAGTTCAGGCTCACTGTTTCAAGGGCATTTTTCACTGCGCCGTTGTGGATGGTCATTGAGTGAAGCTTTGCCGGTAAGGGACCCCGTGGAGCTGGGGCACGTTGGTGCTTCAACGCATGGGCCGGGTCTTTCTGAACGCGCTTTCAGCTGTGCCCTTCTTAACACTCGGTCTGTGAGCAAACATGCTCAGGACCTGTTTAACCTGCTATCTGATTCCAAACCTGCTTGCCTTTTCCTGACGGAAACATGGCTCGGCGAGGCATCAGGGCCGGATGTCGCCAACGCCCTGCCTCCTAACTATTTTATGCTGAGGAAAGATCTGGGCTCGGGAAAAGGCGGGCGAGTGGCACTGGTGATAGACAGACGCTTTGAATGTTCCATTATACCAACGGAGGACATCCACGGGGCTGAAGCGCTGGAATTCTGTCTGACACTTTCACCCGCCCAATCCTGCGCGGGACTGCTGGTCTACAGACCCCCGGGTCCCATAGGGTCCTTTCATGAGGGACTTTACTCAGTGATTTCAGCAATGAGTGTGCAGTTTAAACACTGCGTACTCCTAGGCGATTTTAACATCCACTTTGATGTAGCAGATGCTGCGGACACCATCAAGTTTTTAGACTCCACCAAACCCCTGGGCTTACTGCCCTATCTGGTGTCCCCCACCCACAAGGGGCATACGCTGGACCAAATCTTCTCTACTCCTCCTATTGTAGTTGCCCCCCCTCAACCAGGGCTGTGGTCTGACCATATGCTGGTGACCTTCGATATTCAGTACAAAACTAGTTCTACCATCAGAGACAATGGGCATCACCCTCAGACACCCCGCGCCTTTCATAGAGTGTCACCGGACATGATTGAACAGTATCTGTCGAATCACCCCTGCTCGTTGACGGGCGAAATAGAGGAGGATCTTGTCCTCTTCCAAACTTGGCTCACGTGTTGCCTGAGGGAGTTGGCGCCGCCTGTGCGGGCCCCTAAGAACTCTTCTCGTGTCTCGGCACCGTGGCTTACCCCAGCGCTTAATACCAGTCGTAGGCTTTGTAAGAAGGCCGAAAGAGCATGGCAATCAAAGTATTTGGAGTCACTGAAGGAGGCCTATAGGCGTTGCACTAAGGCTTATCACAAGGAAATCTACTTGGAAAAGAAAGCCTGCTTTGCTAGGAGGATTGAGGAGGCCACTAATACCAGTAAAGAAATCTTTTTGGTGGTGAAGGAATTCACATCGCCGGCCTCCATCACTCCTAAGTGTTCCTTTTCGGAACCCTGGGTGACCCAACTGGCAAGCTTTTTAGGTCTCGTCCTTTACCATTCCGAAGGAATGGGAAATGGCGAGAATTCAAGTGCTCGAACTGATTGTCAAACCACCGCTTTTTTTCGTGGCGTTTTCTTCGAGTGCACGTACAGGCACGCGCTTTTGGCCCATACACTTTCATGGCCATCTGTTCCTCAATGTCCCTCCCACCCTTCGTTTGATCTTGCCGCGAGTTCAGGCTAATGGCCCTCCCCCAGCACAGAGCGCGCATCGCGGCCGCACAGCACATCAAAGGGCTTCTCCCAGCGTGTGCTGTGCGGCTTCTCCTCCCCTAATTATGTGGCCGGCCGTACTTGCGTTTCCCGGCCGCTTCCCGGCCACTCTTGTATTTAATTAGCAGCAGCAGCATTTCTCCTGCGCCAGGCCACATCAAAGGCTCTGTGCCACTTTCACCCACACAGCAACACTTACAGACACGCAACGCCACTCACACCCACACAAGCCCACTATCATCCACGCAACACCACACTCACCCACGCAACACCACACTCACCCACGCAACACCACTCATCCACGCAACGCAACTCATCCACGCAACGCCACTCACCCAAGCAACGCCACTCACACACGCAACGCCACTCACCCACGCAACGCCACTCACGCAACGCCACTCACACACGCAACGCCACTCACACACGCAACGCCACTCACACACGCAACGCCACTCACACACGCAACGCCACTCACACGCGCCATGCCACTCACACGCGCAACGCCACTCACACGCGCAACGCCACTCACACGCGCAACGCCACTCACACACGCAACGCCACTCACACACGCAACGCCACTCACACACGCAACGCCACTCACACACGCAACGCCACTCACACACGCAACGCCACTCACACATTGTGGGTGCAGATTGTGGGTGCAGATTCAGAATGCAGATTCAGAGTGCAGATTGTGGGTGCAGATTGTGGGTGCAGATTGTGGGTGCAGATTGTGGGTGCAGATTGTGGGTGCAGATTCAGAGTGCAGATTCAGAGTGCAGATTCAGAGTGCAGATTCAGAGTGCAGATTCAGAGTGCAGATTCAGAGTGCAGATTCAGAGTGCAGATTCAGGGTGCAGATTCAGGGTGCAGATTGTGGGTGCAGGTTGTGGGTGCAGGTTGTGGGTGCAGGTTGTGGGTGCAGGTTGTGGGTGCAGGTTGTGGGTGCAGGTTGTGGGTGCAGGTTGTGGGTGCAGATTCAGGGTGCAGATTGTGGGTGCAGATTGTGGGTGCAGGTTGTGGGTGCAGGTTGTGGGTGCAGGTTGTGGGTGCAGGTTGTGGGTGCAGGTTGTGGGTGCAGGTTGTGGGTGCAGGTTGTGGGTGCAGATTCAGGGTGCAGATTCAGGGTGCAGATTGTGGGTGCAGATTGTGGGTGCAGATTGTGGGTGCAGATTGTGGGTGCAGATTGTGGGTGCAGATTGTGTTTGCAGTTTCCAATGCTTGTTTGCTAATAAGATCAAAAGCATCGAGGCAACTTTTCCTTCTGCAGTGGTAGGGGGAGTGTTTAACCCAGGGCCACTCTCTTCTGTGTCGGACGCAGGACAGCCCAATCTGTCGAATTTTCCCCTTATTGAGCCTCAAACTTCCCTGGTAATTTTATCTATAATGAGATCTCCGCTGGACCCCTGTCCTGCCAAGTTTCTAGCCAAAATGGCTTATGTCGTCAACCCCATTATCAATCCGATTTTAAATTGCTCTTTAGAAACGGGGGTAGTGCCGCAAGCATGGAAACAGGCATTGGTCCTCCCTCTCTTAAAAAAGCAGTCTCTGGACCCTAGTAGCCACGCCAATTATCGGCCTATTTCGTTGCTCCCAGTCTTGGCAAAAGTGGCAGAAAAGCATGTGCAGTCTGTCTTTTCGGACTTTGTAGAGTCACATGGGATTCTGCATTACACCCAGTCCGGTTCCCGGACGAATTTGAGCACTGAAACGGCACTGTTGGAGGTGTCAGAGGCCATCAAGGAAGTCCAGGACAATGGAGGGAAAGCACTGCTGGTGCTGTTAGATCTTTCGGCGGCGTTTGACACCGTTCCCCATAACCGCCTCCTGGCAAGACTCTCGGAGATTGGTGTCCGGGGAACGGTGTTCAGATGGTTTGAGTCGTTTCTTTCCAACCGACAACAGACAGTCTGGGCTCCTCCGTACTCTGCTGCAGTGCCGCCTTTGGAGGTGGGAGTCCCCCGGGGGTCGATTCTGAGTCCCACTCTTTTTAACATCTATATGTCCCCTCTCTCTGCACTGGCAGAGTCCTTTGGCGCCCAGATTGTCTCTTACACCAAGGACACCCAGCTTCTCTTCACCTGCAGAGGGAACTCGGACTTTGCTGGTGATAGCATTAAGTGCTGTCTGGGTGCGGTTTTTGACTGGTTCCAACGTAACCAGCTGAAATGCAACTCAGACAAATCTGAGGTCCTTTTCTTTGGTTGTCCTCCGGACCCCGATTGGAAGTCCTGGTGGCCAGCAGGTATGTATCCACCCACTGCTGATACCATGGCAGCCAAGAATCTGGGAGTCAAGATGGACAACTGTCTCTCGCTCAAACCTCAGATTCTGGGTCTGATTGGACAGTGTTTTGGGATACTAAAAATGCTAAGGAAATTCCTCCCTTTCCTCTCTACTGCCCACAGGAAAATCACGGTGCAAGCATTGATCGGATCGAGGCTGGACTACGCTAATGTACTCTACTTTGGCCTGCCCGAGTACCTTCTATCACGCTTACAGGTTGTGCAGAACTCGGCTGCACGGGCAATCTTTGGCCTTGGCCGCAGCTCCCATGCCACAAGACTGCTGAAGTCTCTTCACTGTATGCCAATCCGGAAACGTATTAAGTTTAAGGCTCTTACCATCGCGTTTAAGGCTCTCCATGGCACCGGTGCACTCTATCTGAGGAAGAGAATTGGCTTTCATCACCCGTCCAGAGCCTTACGTTCGGCATCACTGTCACTGGCCACGATCCCGGTAATTAGGTGTGCCCGGATTGGGGGTCGGTCTTTTAAATATCTTGCGCCACGGGCCTGGAATGTCCTGCCACTGTCTTTAAGAAAGAGTGAGAATTTAGTGTCCTTTAGGAAAGAGCTCAAGGTGTGGTTGTTCTGTCAGTAATTCCTCTTCCAATGCTGGGGTTATGCTGTGTATGGTCTGATAGCGCCGGGACACTCTGCTTGAGTAGCTGAGCGCTCAATAAAACTCCTGATAACATAACATTTATCTTTTAGCAAAGATGTCAACTGTCAAAATCTACATTTGTATTAAACATAACAGGGAAACATGAATGAGGGTTTCTGACACACAAAACCCTGAGAAGCAGTGCAATGCTTTATGGCCCGAAGCATGACTCAGTTAACACTGAATACCAGCATTGTGAAACCGTCTACAACAGGAGTATGGTATTTGGGATTTTCTGTCCTGATCATCTTGCTGTCACAAATGACTGGGTGAGTAGGTGCGTTTTCATAATTCGATCGCAAAGGAAAATTACACGGAAAAAGATGCCCTTTGATTTATAACAAGTCTCTGAAAGAACATTAAAGAGAGCACCTTAAACTCCTGGGACATAGTGTATGTAAATATGTTACTTGAGACCAAAATATGCAATGGTATTGTGCAAAGGAAGGCACGGAGCCCGAAGGCATTTATTCATATCACAAAAAAAGAAAAACTTCCTAAGAACACCACGTACACTCCGTATACTAGTGTAATATTATTTGTAGAGAAGATAATCAACCTAAAAGTCAAATGATGCCATAAGCAGTGCACAAGAGTGAGTAGCAACTAAAAGAAAAACAATAATAAGAGTGAAGTTTTCAGACTTCATCTAAACAAGCACCGGAAAAGCCACTATGTCTGTCCTTTGAAGTGTGCAACGGATTTATTTTCCCCAACTGAAATTAATAGATTAAAAGCCAATAATAAAGAAAAACATGTGAAGTTTCGTATTTTAAAGGTGGAGCCATATGATTTAATAGAAAAAAAGGCCAGTAAAAATAAACCATTGAGGTGCTTGGCCTACAATTCCTGGAACCGAAGCACACTATTTTTTAAGTGGCTATGTATAAGGCAACATCTTTCATTGAAAGTGCAATCGAGCCGGAGTGTCAAGTGGGCTGACTCAATGGTCCATGCTAAATACTGCCATGCATGGCGGTAAAATGTGAATGCCATTTAAAAATACCAATGGATAAAAAGGGTAGACCCAAAACATGTCATGTAAATGATTATTCATGATTACATGAGGCTGGTGAGACAGCTAAAGCGGTTGCTTTATCACAACGAAAAATTGTAGTTTTCTTCAAATTCTGGCAGAGGATAATGCCATAGTCTTGAAAGCTGGACTCTGAACATTCCATGGCATATAGGAACCTGTTGAAGTGTTGCAGTTTTACAAGCATTATGTAAATGCGACCATATAGACCCATTCATGGTTTCCTGTCAAGCGCGGGTACCAATTCCGGGCTGAAAGGACAGACAAACCATGATACAAACGTCTTCCTCCACTTACCTGGAAATAATAGATATTGTGACAATGCCAGAAACTGCCAGACATACTTACATTTTCTTGTTATGAGTTCTGGCAACAGTTAGCCACAAGTAAGAAATCCAAATTTATTTTTAAAGGCTTTATTTTAAATCAGTTTTACTGCAGAATAAATTAAACAAATCGACTGCAGAAATCTGCAAAATCATTGCGAGAGTGAATGAGAAAGTGCACGATATGGGGTGGCCAATAAATGACATGCAAGGCACAATATAGGACATAAGAGGGCTGGAAGAGGAAGGAAGAGTAAGCAACGCTAGCAAAAAAGTTTCAAAAGACGAATGAAGTGTTGCCATGGTGCAGATAAGCAATTATAGTACTCCAACATATAGTACTCCAACAATTTTGGTCATGGTAGCAAAGGTTGGGAGTAGGCCTAGAGCCAACAACCACGAAAATAAAGGTCCAGGTCTAAAGATGCCTTAAGGCTACATTTGCACTACAGAAATACCATATTCATTCATACCATATACATAAGGATGATGTCCTAGAATCAACACTTACGTTTTTTTCCCACTTTCAACTTTAAAAGGTTTTTGGTAATCAAACAAAAAAACTAATTAAAAGGAATTAAAAGATTAAATAGACATTAAAGTACTCCACAAATTGCACAATAATGAGTAATGCATCACTGCACCTTGCTATTGGACGTGTCAGAGAAGTCAAAATGTAAAAATCCATTACTACTGCATTTCACAATGCAAAGCCACTTCATATATTATTGGAAAGCAGTTCCATAAACACCTATCGAGTTTAACTTATGCTTTCACAATAAATTATTCAGGCCTTTACATACATTTAAAAAAAAGACGAACAAAGGCAGGTTACTCAAACCAAAATGTTTTTGTACAGGAAACCAAGGAAAAGCAGGTGAAACCGGGTTTACAGTTCATTACGGAAAGGAGCGTTCTTGCTTTAGCTATTTTTACATGTTGAGGTGTTGGTCAGACTAAATAGGTTGTAATAGTACAAGTGCAACGAAAGACAAGGTAGAGCAGTATTCTCTCGAGTTATCTCAAATTAAAAAGAGACATGACTAGCAGTTCTATCTATTGCTAAAAAAAGACCTGCAGGGAGAGGAGGCAAGATGTGGTGGATGTAGTATCAGCTCCAGTCTGCCACCCGCTCCGTGGACACGGAGAAGATCCGGAGGCATAAATAACAAACATGTTGCCTCGGTGGACATGAAAAACCCAGTCTTAGCTATAGACAACCCCAAAGTTAGAGCAGATGTTCCGGAAGACGCGGGGGTCCAAGAGAATCGCAGATTAGGCTTGATACTGGCAGAGCAGCTTGGAGAAAATGGCAGTGTTCAGGATCCATCAGACCCAGCAGAGATTAACCATCCACTCCAGAGCTGTGAAGTTAGAGGTGTAGCATGGCTCTGCCTAGAATGTACTCTGGGCACAGAGTGAGGTAAGCGACTGTCGCAGAAAGGAGAATGCCAACCAGCAGCATCGCATATAAGCGGGGGCCGGCCTGGGAGGTTGATGTGAGCCACGATGGAAACCTCACAGAGCACCAGGCGTCCAGTGCCTCCCACTAGAGCCCCGGGTGAGCAGCAAACCCAGCGCATCTTCTCAGGACAAAGGAGGTGGGCTAGATAAAAATAAGCCAATGGAGACCACAAGTTCAAAAGGGAACCACAACACAATAAGAGTAATTACAGGGTGAGGTCCAGAAGCTAAGTACCCAAATCTGGGCACCCAATGACATATACTGGGGGGAATAGACTCCTGCTCTGTGGAAACATACGAGGAGCATGACAGACGGCGGGCACTTGCATGACTGCCAAAACGTATCAAGAACAACGGGGCATATTTATATTATGGCAGACAAATTACCTTAAGGCTTTGACAAAGCAGGCTGGTCTCATAGAATTTAGGAAGGCCCGCCCCCCCCCCCATCATATAAAATATGTGGACCCGGTTGTCATGCTGAAACAGGGCAAGACACCTACGCAAACTAAACTGCATGTCTTTGTTTGCCAAATGGCAGGTATGGACGACACAACCCATTTGGGCGAGGAAAGTGACATATCTTTCAAAATGGCTACGAAACTAGGTTCACCCCTCTCTAAATAGGATCTGATGAGCTGCATAGCAGAGCTCAAAATCAGACCTTGATAAATCACCATGCAATGGTCTCAATAAACTCTGCTCGGACTCAGAGGCTGATGTATCACAAGTCAAAAAAGACCTGCAAACTATGGACTCCAGAATCAGCTCAGAAGAACGATCCATGCGGGCCAGATTGCTACAATATTGATAGTATACCTTGAAACTCAAGTCAAACAACTCATATAAGAGTGTGAAGACCCAGAAAACAGGTAATGGAGGGATAAATAGTGAATTTGGATCCTGAAGGAAAGACAAACCATGGAAGGATTCCTGTTACCTCTTCTAATGAATCTTGCGTAAAGATGAAGTAAAATAACAAAGGTAAGCATGCTCAAGAGACATACTGGCAAAGATGTCCTCCCATCAACTCAAAGAGATGATATTAACAGGGGGGACGCACACAGGAAACATTTACATGCAGAGACAGAAAAGTAATGATCTTTCAGGATCTGACATTGACCTTGGAAAAACAGAGCCTACAAGCAAGTTTCGACCTGCTCAATATGAAACGAGTGAGATACAGGTCAATGTTTCCTTAAGGTATAATGTTCCTATGGCAAGATAAAGAGATTAAAGCCAGGTCCATGCTGTAGGCATGAAAATAACTCAACATGGGAGAAGATCGAGGAGTCAACTTTGGAACAGGAATACAGACAGCACCTCAGAGACTACCCCATAGATCACAAGAAGGGGGGTACGAGCAGACCTAGAACTAGGAAAATAGAGCATCATACAAATCACATGGCACTTTGAACCTCTGAGACTATACAGGGGGGCTGACCCCGGGTATGGACTTAGAATATTATGAAAAGAGAACCATGGCAAATCTAGGACGAAGAACACCAATACAATTTTCATTTTTAATAATGTTTCACTCTTGTGTGGGGTGGAATGCAGATTTGAAGGCTCAAATATAGAAAATAAGAGTGAAGACCCATGGGAGGGTAGGTGTTCAAAGGTTTCAGGCAATCTACGGAACACCTGAAGGAAAAGAGTCGACATGTCCCAAATTTGGCAGTCCCAAGAGCCAAGGAGTGACCTCCAGAGGAACCCCAAAGGGCACTCTATGTACCGCTGTAAGTGAGAGTACATATCCCTAGAAGTGGAAATGATGAGATTAAAAAGTTACGATTGTTAAAAATGTTACTTTGGCCAAGCTGGGGAGAGGGGTAGGAATGGGAATGGCATCACAACCGCACAACGGCCAGTGGAGAGCAACTCAGATCAACATTAAGAGACACATAATCACTTAAATGAGTAAACTGCTGAATCTCTTTTTAACGCGCGAGGACAAATCACTCCCACAAACATGCATAAAATGTGGCTTCACTTTAAAAACATACAATCCAGATGTGCTCACACTCAAGGAGACAAACCTCTAAACCTGGAGAAAGACCAGAAAAGGCTGCGAGAGCCCAAGCATACTATCACTCCTCAGCATACACAACAAGCATTTACAATGCAACGATTTCGCCTTTGACAAAGTTAGAGCTATTGGCATTGCAAATGACAAATTGTTTATGTGTTGGTTTTGAAAACAGATAAATAAATGGCATTGTCATTTACAATGTCAATAGCAAACACGATCGCACCGGGCACCTCAGCGCTATAGCTGAGCAGACCGATCACAGGCTGGCACAATCCCCTCTCGTGGTCGGCGCCACTCTCGATTCTGTCGGCTCCCGTCCTCCTGCACCCAGCAGGTGTGGGTGTGACTGCTTTCACAAGAGATACAAATCCCCCATCAGCAGAGAGGCTGGGCTGGGCAGAGCCTCGGGCAGGTCTGCGTGTTTACTCACAAAGCTAGGCAGGAAAGGAGCTTCCGTGGGGCTAGACGAGAACAAAGCCACAGCGGGTCTGTGGCCCAGAGACAATATTGACAAGGCGCCTTTCCCACTCTTAGCAACACACAAACAGGCCCTCCTGGCGACAAGGACGCATGCTGCTGTACCAGGCGGAGGGCGTCCACTTCTCACAGGGGGGCTACGTACTCTCCCGCCCCGGACAATGTGTACATGCAAGGACCGTCTGAGGCTCTGAAAGCACCCCTCCACACAGCCTAGGCCCCCCGGCGTTTCAGATCTAATCTGACGCCACTTATACCCTGTCTCTGCCACCACTTGTCCCAGAGGTTTATGGTTCAGCCTGGGCTTCACGGCGCGACAGAGGCTCGTCAAGCTGTTTACAAACTCAGCTTAATCTCTTTCAGCGAAAATGTATATTATTTACGGTTCAGAGAAAATGGAGTCCAGCAGCAAGAAATGGTTGCAAGATATTACCATACTGAAATGAACGTTTGCGCTATGTAAAACTAAAGTAAAATGAAAACAAATACTAAACAAGAAGCACGGGCACACGGACGGGGGGGGAGGGGGCGGGAACGGGCACACGGACAGCGGGAGGGGGCGGGAACGGGCACACGGACAGCCGGAGGGGGGCAGGTTAACAGGCACACGGACAGCGGGAGGGGGGACGGGAACGGGATAAGAAAAAAAACTAAAAAATGCCGCTTACCTGCAAGAAAAGTGAAATGGCGCAGCCCACCCCTGCTCGGAGTAGGGAGCGGGTCGGGTCTGCGTCCTCACAGGGAGAGCGAGCAGGCTGGTGTGACGAAGGATGCCGGCCTGGAAAAAAAAAAATTACATCCGCCCACCGCCGCATGACGTGGCGGAAAGCCTAAAAATCGCAGGAACGCCCACGAATCTGCTCGCAGAATGACGAGCAGATCTCTCTTCCAATGGATAGCCTCCATTTATGGAGCTAGCCAATGGAAAGAGGGCGGGACAAAGCCACACAGTGTAAGTCATTAGATTTCGCATGCGCGAAACGCTGCTTGCGCAGCTTTCGACAGGCGAAACCTAAAACGGCAGGGTAAGCTATATTAATCAAAAATATACTCCAAATGGAAATCACCCTGGGAGACCAATATGTTCTTTCAAACAGGGAAGAGACGACAATCTCTATTTTAAACATCTATGCTCATAATGTAGGACAGGACAATTTTTTGATGGCACTACTGGGGGATTTTGGATATTTACTACAGGGAGACATCGTACTAGGAGGGGATCTTAATTTGGAGTCGGACTAACACTTTATACAAGTCAAATCCCCAAGGGAAGCTACATAGAACAGCTCGTCTCAAACTAAAAACAAAAATGGAAGAGCAACGGTGATGGATGCTTGGAGATCGATGCAATCTGCAATCAGGGATTACGACTCCTTCTCGTCCACTCAACGGTCACATAAGAGAATGGACTACCTGTTCTTTGACAAGAGAATGACGGAATGAGTATGAAAGGTAAAAATAGTGGGTGGGGCATGGCCTGGTTCTTGCAAATGGAGGACGCATGAGTTTGGTGTTCCGCGCCAGTCGAGCCTTTTCCTGCTACATATCTGCCTGACTCGCCAGCACAGACACCTCTTCGGGTCTACCACAAGCCGGGGGCATAGGGAGGCAGCGTCAGTGAAGGGGGTAGGTGACGCAGCGGGGAAGTCGCTGCACCAGCGGTGGTAAGCTCGAGCGGCCCAGACCACTAGTGAAAGACTTGAATCCCGGGAGGCAAACCGCTTTAGAGCTTGGAGTAGCATTGCGGCCTCGCAAGCACAGCTGACGTTTGATGCAGAGACACAGCTATAGGGGGCAGGCACAGAGCAGCCGGAATGAGACCTGTGCATACAGAACAGCGTGAGCTAACCCCCAGACGGAGGGAACAAAAAAGAAACGGAGAAAATAAAAAGAATATACTTTGAAAAACACACAAAACCAAAAAGAGTCCCGAGGCCTCGCATCAACGCTATTTTAAGCCCCAACTTAGCAACTGCGACGGGAGCCAACTATTGCGGCCAAGTGAACAGACTGATGACCATGTCAGAGGGGCTCCTATGACGCGGCAGAAGCCTGAGGTATCGTACTGGGCTGAGGATTCTCCCCTGCGATTGCCCTGGAGATTGGAGGGGGCGCCGGCAGTGAAGCCATGCCACTCAAAGGCAGACCAGGGGAAGCTAGACAGTAGCTAAAGCCTGGACGGCCCTGTTGGACCAGATTGCAGTCCCTTGTTTTGGGGCCCTTTTGAGGTCCCAGGTGCCTTGCTCCTGGGCGGCCACAGAGTGCAAGACATCATAATCGAGCTTAGGTGTAGAACTGTGAGGCCCTGGAATTGGGACTACGATGCCTGCGACCTGCAACTGGGATGGACATTGTGGAACTGTAGAGTGGATAAGTGACATTACCTACCACCCTACCCCAACAGCCACTGTAGACACAGAGCTGGCACGGAGGCAGAGACTTGAGGCCCAGATTGGTACCAGACACTGGTTTACTTGCGGGTGCCCGCGGTCCCCGACTGCCGATGGTTGTTGACAGGGGGCTCAGGACTTAGGCTATTGGCTGGCCGACAGAGGTGGGGAGCGGATTCCACTGCCTCCGAAGACCTGCTCTGCCTGCCAGGAGTGGACTCACGTGGCTGGCTTGTACTGTGGGACCGTGGCTGAGTAGCACAACAATGGGCAACTCTCAGGTGAGGGGTTCTGGCCTCCCGATTGAGTCACTGGAGACACCAACTAAGGAGGGAGCAAATCAGGGAATGCTGCGCAACAGTTGTCCTCTGCCCTACAACTGATGCTAGATACAATCCTGGCTGCCACTGCATATTTAGGGACATTCTGCAGGCCCAGATACGACAGAGTCTACCTTGTTACGGGCAGACCTTTGGAAATTAGCTGACAAAGTAAAACAGGCAGAACTGGTGGTTGCCGATCTTGGGCCAGAGCAACAGTCCCTTTAGCACCAGGTGACTGATCTTATTGAACAGGTGAAGATACTGGAGAACAGGGCAGAAGACGTGGAGGGCTGTAGATGGTGCAACACTGTGCGGATGATGAGGCTGCCTAAGGAAGCAGAGGGCAATGACGTGGTGACACCTTGAGAACTGATTGAAAGCACAGACAGCCGTGATGGGCCTTTCTCCCTTCTTTGCCCTTGACTGTGCTCACAGAGTTCCTGTAGGGCCCCAGGGGAGGTCTCCAAGACCAGTAGTTGTTCAATTACTACATATCTGGATTGTAACATCCTGCACCAAAAAGCAGGGACAGACGGCCCGTCCAAATTGAGAATGCAGCCGTCACTATGTTTCTGGACTTTACTGTGGCAGTGCAAGCTAAGCAGGCTTAATTTCTGGAGATCAAAAGTGCGCTGAGAGAAGAGGACTTCAGCTGCTGCCAAGCTGCAAGCTATGCTGGAGGGGAATAAGCATATCTTCTTAACTCCCATGGATCCCTAGAAGTGGCATACAAGTACAGAGCGGAGGGGACTGCTGAGGGTGCACTGGAGCAGTGATCTCGCCCACCCAAGAGACAGCAGAGGGGGCGTGGAAGCTGAGCACATATAGACCGTGCACAGGGACCAACAAAAGCCCAAGCGGATTAAGAAAAATCATCAGCCTTGCTCTCAGCAAGTAGCCCCAGCTGTGAGGGCAACCTGACTCAGACACTGGGACCCATACAAATGGCTGTACTGTGGACTCTGGCTTAGATGATATGGCAGATAGTTTACCACGTGTGTGACTCCACAAACAGCGAAGGACTTACTTTGAACTTTAGCCTGTGAGATGGTAAGGTGGGGGCACAAGTGGTGTGGGGGTGGTTGGAGATTCCTATGTGCTCCACTGGGACCCTGTGCCCCTATGCTGGTCTTGGGGTGCGTCCCCCCTGAATGTGGGCCAAAGCCTTTGAAAATTATATATATTTTTTTCCCTTTGCTTTGAAGAATGCCTGGGATGAGGAAATAAGCTAGACTGTGGGAAGGTACGACTCTGTCTTCCATTTTCTGTTTCTGAGATACTGATGTGCGGTTGGGGGACTGTAATGTTGGTGGGCTGGAGCAGATGTTGAGGGTAATAAAGTCACTGCTGTACACTCGTAGTTCAAACTTTCTTAAGCAGAGGTTCATCAAAATATTTTAGAGAGGTAGTCTCACCCTTAAATTATTAAGGCGTGCTTCATCATTTGACAACATCTCACACTGGAATAGGAACAATGTCACTCCCGCGGACTCAACCGAGGGAAACTATTCTTATCCCTGGGAGTTCTTAGAAATCTATTGTCAGGACAGTACCGTGGGTCATGTCAGTTTGGCAAGACAAGAATTAAAAAAATACCTTGGAGTATACTCAAATCGTTGGTATGGTTACAATCATGAAAAACAGGTCATAACGTGAAAGACGATGAACCACTTGACCTTAAAAGAATGCTACAATTACCAACATGTCTAAGTCACCTACATGAGCCCCCTCCACTGCCGCAGCCTGGTATGTGGCAGTGGAGGGGGCTCATGTAGGTGACTTAGACGTTTCATCCTTCTGAAGAACGTGTGACAGTTTACCATTAAGCCCGTAGTATAATGAGACTCGGGTCGTGCTATTCGTACAAGGGACTGGTAGGGTTTTAGTATTTACCCTGCTTCAATGATGTGAGTATATTACCACTGTCGAGTTCTCTATTACCCTGAAGAAGACCCATGACCTATATAGGATGCCATAGGGGTCAGAACAAGTTGGGAATTGCAGTATCCCTTTGATAACCCTCTGCTGAATAAAGTCAGAACTGCGAGTGCACAGCAGTGCCTTCATTACCCTCAAGTAGTTTTGTATGGGGATATACTTGAAGGCGCACCTCCAACTCTATGATTTGGGGAAGCTGGTGCAGATGTGGGCACAAGCTGCCCGAGATACTCACATGCGCCCCCACATGCAGCCTCTCCACTGGTGAGTGGATAGCACTTGTAAGGTATATGTTATTTGCATCATAGCGAAGTTTGGGCATATGGCCATTGCTGTACTGCTCATGGGTTGGGAGTTTGTTTGTTAAGTGGGTTCTGGCTGTGGTATGACCAACCTTCCAGAATTGTGTGCTGTGCGGCGGGCGGGTTCTGCCCTGGGCTGTACTGCACAAATATGGCCATGGTACATACTGAGTTTAAAGTGCTAACTTGGAACATCAGAAGCATGGGGGCGGCACAAGATTAACATGCTTCTAAAGCATAGGGCAGTGCATATTGCTCTTCTGCAACAGGTGTCCCTTTTGAAGCAATGGGGGCAAGAGTGGATAGCTAGGGTAGATATGTTCTAGTAGAGGGGAGGTTAGATGGTTGGCCCTTGACAATTGGGTGTGTGAATATCCCTAATCAAGATCAGCTACAATTCCTGGCCCATCTGTCAGCACAGCTCGGTGTATTTGGGGAGGGAAGTATGACACTTGGGAGTGACTTCAACTATGTGTTGCTCAACTTACCCGCTGCCAGGGCTCATGCACATAGGCTTGCAAAGGGGTTCAGGGACTGAACAGATAGATGGGGGCTTGCAGATTGGTGGAGAATCCAACATGGCGGGGAGAGGGACTACTTCTCTTACTCTGCCCTATATGCACTATGTGTCCACACGTTTTTATTTTCAGCGGCATTTTGCCAGTTTGTTACACACACTGAATATCTTGCGTGCACTCTCGGACCACAGGCCATTTCTGATGGGTTTACGATTGGGGACACCCCAGCCTGCAATCCACTTCTGTCGCCTATCTCCTGTTGCCCCACAAGATGATACTTACCAGGAAGACCTGTGAGAGGCCATCTTGTACTATTTTGCCCACAATGCTGGCACGACTTCTGACTGCCTTGATGAGTTGGAAGCCTTTAAAATGGCTATCAGAGGTCATTGCATGTGGGCTACAGTGGGGGTCTCGAGGGAACTTAACCGGGTACTGGTGGCATTAGACACAACCATTCAGAACTAAGAAAAACGTACTGCCCCTGACCCTCCTCTGGGAGGGCACCTGGCGGACGCCAGGGAATGCTATAACATCCTATTGGAACGGCTCAGGTGCCATAACTACAGAGATTATGTCGCTAGGGCACATGACGGTGAAGGTAAGGTAGGCAGAATGCTGGTGTGGCTGGTACACCCTAGATGTGGGGGGCCCCTATTACTTATTTGGCCAGGCTCGATGAATGCCTGGTATACTCCCAAGTAGATAATGACAAAGCCTTTTGGTAGTATTACACTGAACTGTATAGGAGGCAGACCGAGGGGTCAAGGGACCAGCTGGATGCCTTCCTGGCTCCTCTGACTGGCTCCGATTGCTGCAGAGGAGATAGGAAGGCCTATTATGCCCCAGGAAATTAGGGTGCTATTAATACGTTGCATGGGGGAAACACCGGGTTCCACCGCAGAACACCTCAGTCAATCTGCGCTGTCTGTACTCTTCACTCTTTGCCTCCAGTGGAGATGGAGATGTTGAGAGAGTGGGCCTCATAGAGGTTGACCTAGAAAAGGCATTTGAAACTGTTAGCTGGGCCTACTTGGAACCTGTTGTGGACTGAATGTAGATGGGAAAGTCTTGGGTGGCATGGGTTTGACTACTGAACACAAGACCTATGGCACGGGCAGAACAGGGCTGGGTTCTTTATGATGTTTACCGGGGAACAAGGCAGGAGTGCCTGTAGTCACCACTCTTGAACTCTCTGGTTATTGAACAATAGACAGAGCTATGCAAGACACGGGGACGGAGGCAGGGCATCCAGATGGCGGGTGCTTAATATTTGATATCACTGCATGCTTCTGTATGCGGCTGGCATGAATGCAGACGTCCCCTTCATGTTGCAACTTAGCCGTGAGTTTAGTGTGATGTTTGGACTGAGGTGAATATGGCAAAGAAGTGCGTCTTCCCGGTGCTCCTTAGGGTGATCTGTCCGCGGAACCTGGGGTTGGAAGTTAGTTGGACCCCTTGTTGTTTCAGTACTTGGGGATAAAAATCTATCATGCTATATAGGATCTTTGGGAGGACAACCTGGGAGCAGTGGTGTGTGCTCTAAGGAGTTGTTTGGCTTTCTGACGTTCGTTGAGACTACCCATTACGGCCCAGATTGCCTCAACTAAAAAGATTACGCTGCCACGGGTGCGCTAATGTTTCAACATCCACCCCACTTAGATGCTGGTCTCCTGGTTCTACTAATTGGACTCGTTGGCGAGAGAGCTTATCTGGGATGGGGGACAACACAGGGTGTAGCTGGACAAGCTCTGGCGGCCTACCCTGAAGGGGGAGCTGAGGGTACCAGAATTTGAAATTACTGCTTGGCGCATAAATAAAGAGGGTGAAAAGGGTTCCCTGGCGCTCAGCAGAGTTTGAATTTGTCCTCATGTATACAAGACACAAAACACATACTCAATTAAGTGACATTAATTGGGAACCAGGTATGATTATGGTTACATTAGATGTTGTGTCCTTGTATACGAGCATTGGACACAATCAGGCACCGACAGCACTACGCCAGAACCTGAATAAGAGATCGGCCAGCCTATGGGAACATACAGCGATGTTGTTGAAAATGGAAGAGATCATTATGAGAAATAATGTATTTTTATTTAGAGATGAATGGTACAGGCAACTGCAGGGTACTGCGATGGGTTCCAAATTAGCTCCTTCGTACACCTAGCTTTTTATGTGGGACGATGGAAGAGAAGCAGATCTGAGGCTCACAGGGAATACAGTGGAGCAATCATGTTTTTTACCGGGGTCGCTAAATAGACGACTGCTTCATGATTTGGTGGGCAGTGTACGACAACTGAAAAGATTCTGCTCTTATCTTAATGATAGTGAATCTAATATAAGTTTTACTTATCAATCAATACAGTGCAGAGAACATAGTGTTTTTGGATTTGGAACTTTACATTAAAGACAATAAGATACAGAGTAGACTTTACCGCAAGCCCGCATTGTGTAATTCAATTTGACACTACTGCACACCCCAAATGTCAGGTTGATTCTATCACCTTTGGGGAGATGACATGGGCTAGGCATAATCGCAGTAATGAACTAGAATTTGAGACAGTACTTGGTGATATAGAAAAGAGGTTTTGCAAATAGGGTATAGCAGTCATGCAGTCCGAAATGCCAGAAATCGGATTATCAATGTGAGTAGAGAGAGCACATTAAGGAAGAGGCAACAAGATAAGGAGAAATTGAAGAAGGTGAGGTTGGTGACCGACTTTAGTTGGCTTTCACCCAAATTCTGGAAGTGCCTTCAGAAACACTGGCATCTATTGCTAGCAGATAGGATGCTTAAGGGTTGTATTTCTAATAGCCTTGGCATAACCTTAAGAAAAGGCAACACCCTTAAACATCTGCTGAGTCCCAACTATCCCAAAAATAAACAAAAGGACAATTGGCTGACAGAAGACACCACGGGTTTCTACAAGTGCGGTCACTGTGGGATGCTTAGATAGGCAATGGACAAAACAAAGATTCAGAAATGGTAATCCTGAGATGTACGACATGAAGTGTAACATTAACTGCAATACAAAATTTGTGGTATATATTACTGTTTGTAAATATGAACATATATATGTGGCAGTACTATCAGAAAGCCTCCAAAAAAGAATTGTTGCACATATGAGGGCACTGAACGCAAATGATGATAGATATCAGATTGTGGCTCATGCTATGGATTGCAAAGCACAAATTGAACATAAGAGTTTTACATTTTTTGGTATTGACCAGTTTCTCTGATACCCCCAAGGGGACAAAAGGGAGTTATGCCTCAAACGTAGAGAGGCTATGTGGATCATGCGACTAGGGTCAGTAGAGAGAGGCCTCAACATTGACCATGAATGCAATATTTTCTGGGGGGGGGAGCTAATGGGTAACTAATGCATCACATGTATGTAATTTCTAATACGTATATAATTACCTATCACGAGGTCATGGTATCCTTTTGTCTTTTGGTTAACTGATCTATATTTATATTAAACAATGAATACTCTGAACTTGCAAGCAGATTAACAGTGGTAGGTGGTTAAATAAATATAGGGCTATTATATCTTGATCTTGATACCATAGAACTTTGGATATTATCAACACTTCTTGTATGGTACTATGATGGTGCTACCTTCGGTTCTGTTCTCAATAAATAGTCTGACTGTACTCTTCAGCCTTTAAGATGAAAACGCAACTTAGCGCCCATACGGAACACTGTGAACCCGCCTCGCACACGCTATGGAGAAGAAAGCCTGAGAGTTTGGTGAGTAATTATTAGCCTTATTGCCTATGCATTTTACTATACACATGGCGGTACTCTATTATTAGCTGGCAGAGACTTATTGTGGGGTTACTCGTTGCAGGGTAAAATTAGGACCCAGACTCCGATAACTATGCCGTAACCTGCAACGTACCTGCTACGGTAGCATAGCGTAATGTTTGGTGAGTCTCGACTTTTTAGAATTTATTGTGCATGGTGGAAATCATTCTGTTGAGGAGGACCTACAATGTTGTGATATGTTGCAGGAATTGATCGGACCGATATTCGGGCTTATATCCTTACAACATTAAAATGAATTCATACTGTGATAGGGTAAATAGTACTTTGTACCTTTGGGACACCAACACACACTGGTGAGATTTGTAGGGTGTGGTTTTTTTATTGAAACATTTTTTGTAGGTGGAACTGTGGTTTATGTATCCTGGAGCATCGACGCCCTCATACAGAGAACTTTGATATAGAGGCTTTGCCCTTTAAAAATAATGTGGCTCCATGTTATCAGCTACTTGTGTAAATTCCCGTAAAGTCTCCTTCTGGCATAGTTTTAAATGACCTTATCTTGTTCTTTTTTTAGCAAATGACAAGTGTAAAAGTGTATTTTGTATTATTATAGGGCAAATGTGCACAAGATTGTAACAAGTTCACAATATGCTCACTGTGTGTGCAAAAAAAGTAATAATGTTGTCACTTAAAAAATCACTGGTGGCGGTATACAAGTGATTTACCTTTCATTGCGTGTGTCATATGGGTTGTATATATGCTCTATTGTTTGGCTGCCAAGCTGCAATAAGAACAATAGTTACTTACCTGTAATCTGTGGTTCTCCAGTATTGGTGTCTTTCATAGATTCACATGCCTGAATCATTCCCCGTCGTCGGAGTGGGAGTCCCACGGTACATAAAAAAGCAATAATATGCCATAAATATGTAGTAACACCAATAGAAATGAACCAGGAAGTAAAGCAGCCAATGCTACAGTAGGCAAAAAACTTCCACATCTATGACTCTCCTAGTCATTATGTATAGTCCAAACCACAGCCAATCAGGCGCCAGCACCCACCAGAATGTTCTCCCCAGAGGCTCAGGCTCTCAGATTTTCTCGCAAGGAGTGAAGGTAAACATAATAGCCAAAAGCCTCTGAGGGGAGGTGGGCGGGTTGCATGTGAATCTATGAAAGACACCAATACTGGAGAACCACAGACTACAGGTAAGTAACTATTGTTCTTCTCCAGTATTAGGGGTGTCTTTCATAGATTCACATGCCTGAATCAGAGTAGCTAGCAGTACATATTTTTTGCTGAACAGACGCCATGACATCAAACTTGTCAGTTAGTAATGCAAATAACAATGCAAAGTGAAAATACACATATAGTATAAAGCATAACATAATGCAATCATGGGAATATGTGAAAAACATAATATATAAGAAGCGTCTGACAGCAGAAAGAAGGAGGTGGGAAACAGAGGCTCACCTTAATGAAACAGATTCCGTAGAACAGCTCGACCCACAGAAGTATCAGCCTCGCTGATCGACTCTAGACAGTAATGTCTGGTAAAGGTATGGCGACTAGCCCAAGTAGCCGCTTTGCAGATCTGCTGAAGAGGGACTCCAGCAAATAAGGCCGTAGATGAGGAGACAGCTCTTGTAGAGTGCGCTCGGGGCGCAGCTGGTAAAGGTCTCCCAGCCTGTGCATGGCAAAAGGCAATGGCAGCAGATATCCATCTTGCAATAGTCTGTTTTGATACTGCCTGCCCCTTACGAATCGCACCGTAGGTAATGAACAACTAGTCAGAAGTGCGTACAGTAGACGTTCTTTGCAGATAGAATTTAAGACATCTTCTAATGTCAAGCGAGTGCAAAGCTCTTTCCGCAGGAGTTTGCGGGTCAGGAAAGAACGATTTAAGAACAACAGGTTCGTTCAGGTGGAAATCCGAAGGTACCTTCGGAATGTATTTAGGATTTGTGCGAAGTATCACAGAATCGCTTGTGAATTGCAGGAAAGGATGATGCACAGTGAAAGCTTGGATATCACTAACCCTCCTGGCGGATGTTAATGCTAAGAGCAGTGATACTTTCCACGAAAGAAACTTCAAGTCAGCTCTATGGATGGGCTCGAATGGGTGACGCATTAGTTGACCTAGGACCACATTCAGCTGCCATGAAGGAGGCGGACGGCGTACAGGAGGGAACATACGAAAGAGGCCTTTAAATAACTGTTGGATAATTCGTGCTGAGTACAGAGAATTGGAACCATCCTGTCGATATCTGGATATTGCAGCCAGAAACACCTTTAAAGTAGCATGAGACAGACCTGTTTGTGCTAATTGCAGGAAAAAAGGAAGAATTTCCTCAGGTGTTGCCAAAAAAGGGTGAACCCCTGCTGAACGGCACCAGATACAGAAGCGTTTCCATTTCAGACTGTATGTCTTGATGGTAGCGGGCGCTCTAGCTTTGGCCAAAACCTCTTTACAGTCTTCCGGAATGTTCAGGTGTGCGAACTCACGGTGTTCAGGAGCCAGGCCGCTAATCTCAACGATGCTGGGTCCGGATGGAAGACCTGACCTTCCTGAATACTGAGCAGGTTCGGGATTGGATGTAACTGGATCGGCTTGCTCTCTGACAGTAGGAGGAGTTCTGTAAACCAATACTGGCGTGGCCATCTGGGCGCAATCAGGATGATTCGGCAAGGTTCTTTCTTCATCTTCCGCAGAACCTTGGGGACTAGTGGAATCGGCGGGAAAGCATACGCAAACGTCAGAGACCAATTGATGGAGAACGCATTCCCCAGAGAATTCTTGTGGGGGTGCCAGCTTGTGAAGCTCTGGCATTTGCTGTTGGTACTTGTCGCAAATAGATCTAAATCTGGCCAACCCCACTGATGAAATATGTGTTCCACTGTCTCCTGGTGAAGCTCCCATTCGTGGGTGGTGATCGTTGTTCTGCTGAGTGCGTCCGCTAGGACGTTTTCCGTCCCCGGAACATGCACTACTTGCAAATGCACATTGTGGTGAAGAGCCCATGTCCATAAATCCTGCGCCTCTTGAGACAGGAGAAGAGATTGAGTTCCCCCTTGTTTGTTGACGTAGTGCATGCTTGTTGTGTTGTCTGTTCGTATCAACACATTGGTGTCCTGAATGATGGCACAAAACGCCTTGAGTGCAAGAAAAATGGCTCTGAGCTCCAAACGGTTGATGTGCCACAGTTTCTGTTGCGCAGTCCATTTGCCGCTGATCGTGAGGCCTTGTAGATGAGCCCCCCAGCCCTCGAGGGATGCATCTGTAGTGATGGTGAGACTTGGTGCTTCTTGAAGGAACGCACAACCCTGACTCAGATGACACCTCTGTGTCCACCAAAGAAGAGACTTCTTCATGAGTGGCGTGATTTGAATGAGGTCCTCGAAAGTGCCCGAAACCTGCTGCCACTGCAAGGTTAGTTCCTCCTGAAGCGGCCTCATTCGAAGTCGGCAATTTGGAAGTAATGGAATACAAGCCGATGCCATCCCTAGAAAAGATTTGTATAGTCGGACAGAAACTGACTTTCTTTGCAAGAGATCTTGTGCTAGCCGACTTATCTTCGTTTGTCTCTCCTTGGAGACGAAAGCTCTGAGTTTTTGAGTGTCCAGAATCGCTCCTAAGAATGCTCTTCTTTGAGACGATTGTAATTGGGATTTGCTGAAATTGATTGTCAGGCCTAGGGATTGAAACAGGTGCAGACACTGTTGAAGGTGGTGTTGAACGGTTTCGTGAGAACTGGCCTTTATAAGGCAGTCGTCCAGATATGGGAAAATTTGTATTCCCTCCAGCCTGAGGTGTGCAGCCACTGGAGCTAACACCTTTGTAAATACTCTTGGAGCTGACCGCAGTCCAAAAGGAAGAACCATGAACTGGTAGTCCCTGCCAGCCACCCTGAAGCGAAGGAATTTCCTGTGGCGAGGTAAAATGGGGATGTGGAAATATGCATCCTGGAGATCTAAAGTGACCATGCAATCTCCTGCTGCTAGAAGATGCAATATTTCCTGAAGGGACAGCATTCGGAATGTCATTTTCCTTAGATATTTGTTTAAAGCGCGAAGATCGAGGATCGGGCGCCACTCCCCGTTCTTCTTCCTTATCAGGAAGAACCTGGAGTAAAATCCTATTCCTCTCATCCTCTGAGGAACGCTCTCGATCGCTCCTTTTTGTATCATCATTTTGATTTGGGTAAGCAGCTCCTTCAGGTGAGCTGGAGGCGGTCCTCTTGGCGGTACATTTGGAGGGAATTTTTCGAATTCGAGGGCATGGCCCCTGGCCACAATATCCAGGACCCATTTGTCTGTTGTTATAGACTGCCAGTTGGAGTAAAATTTTGATATTCTTCCGCCAAGTCGATTGTGAGGGTGGAAAGATGGTGGTGGCAGGTGAAAAGTTTCATTGTCGCTTGTCTTTGCCGCGGTAATTAGTCTTACCCCTGTTTGGGGTGTATTGAGATCTTTTCTGCCCATAAGACTGGTAGCGCTGTGTCTGATAATGCTGATTACCTTGTCGGTATGTGGATTGTTGTTGTTGTTGGTATCCACCTCTATTGAAGGACGTTCCTCGTCCTCTCGCTCCTCGAAAGGGCGGCTTGTGGAATTGTAGAGTGCCCAAGGATCTGGCTGTTTCAGTATCCTTTTTTATCAGTTGTAAAGCTTCCTCCACCTTGGGGCCGAATAAATATTCGCCATCAAATGGCATGTCTAAAACTCTGTTCTGAACCTCTTGCCTGAAAGCAGTGGAACGTAACCATCCCTGTCTACGGAGAACAGCAGCTCCTGCTAATTGACGAAATCCCGTAGAAGCAACATCAACAGCTGAATCGATCATCTCTTCAGAGATCCTTTGACCCTCTTGGAGAATTTGGAGTGCTTCAGACTTGGATTGCTCAGGGAGGAGATCGATAAATGGTGCAATGTCCGACCACATTTGGCGGTCGTACCGACCTAAGATGGCCAATGCATTGGCAGCACGAACAGTTGTTGCAGCCATGGTGGAGACGCGTTTTCCAATTGAGTCAAGGCGTCTGCCATCCCTATCCGGCGGCGCCGTAACTGCAGAGGACGGATTTCTGGCTCTTTTCTGAGCAGCCTGGACAATTACTGAGTCAAGTTTTGCCTGTCCAATTAGACATGCAGGCGTCTTTTCAGGAGCTTTATACTTTTTATCAATTCGTGGCAAGACTGGAGGAATGGAAGCCGGGGTTGACATCACCTTAACACCTTCCTTCCAGATGAACTCCACGATGGGTATTGTTCTTATCTGTCGTCTAGGCTGATCTTTGAAATCGTATAAGAAACATTCTTGTTGCGTATGTTCCATCTTTATATGAAAGCGTTCAGTCGCACGCTCCATCAATAAGTGAAAATTAGCCACATCCACCGGAGGGGAGGCCGACGCAGTCTGAGGAGATGTTGAAGGAGATTGTACCTGATAGTCCTCCCACTCCGATAAATCATCCACTTCTCCCTCTTCCCGTTGGTCTTCATCTTCCGAAGATTGCGGATCTATTTCGTGAGTAGGTTGTGGGTGTGAAGGCGGACACACCGGTGGGATCACGGGTTGAGGTGTTTCCAAAGTAGGAGTTGCCGGCCCAGAACCTGTTGATTCTGACGGTGGGAACCTCCGATAGTAATCGTCCAGCATATATTGTAAGTTGGATATTAAATCCAAAGGCACTTGAGCAACAGGATTACTCACTGGTATTGAGACATGAACAGGAGATTGAGAATTATCACATTCCTCCTCTTGAAGTTTAATATGCAACTCCGATGGACTAGTAGCTTGTCCAAAAGTATTCTGGACCAACTCATCCTCACTTTCAGAGTCCAAAAGTTGGTCTGGCACTTCAGAAGACACCTTTTGAGGTGAAATACAAAGGGGTGAAAGCTGCATTGCTGTTTCGCGCATTTGCCCTGATGCTTGTCGTGGCGTTAAAAACACCGTCGACGGAGACCACACTTGTAGTGCCGTGCATGATGACAACTGCGGCGTCGTCGGAGGATCCCCTCCCGATTGTCTTGTCGTCGACGGAACACCTCTCGTCAACGGGACATTTTTCGCCAAAGGAACACTCACCGTCGACGGGACACTCACCGTCGACGGGACACTCACCGTCGACGGGACACTCACCGTCGACGGGACACTCACCGTCGACGGGACACTCTTCGTCGACGGGACACTCGCCGTCGACGGGACACCCTTCGTCGACGGGACACCCTTCGTCGACGGGACACTCGCCGTCGACGGGACACCCTTCGTCGACGGGACACCCTTCGTCGACGGGACACCCTTCGTCGACGGGACACTCTTCGTCGACGGGACAGTCTTCGTCGACGGGACAGTTTTCGTCGACGGCGTGGAGCCCGACGACGAGCTCGTCGACGGAGTCTTCTTTGTCGACGGTAAAGCCTTTAGAGGTGTCGACGACGAGGCGTCGACGACGGACGTCGACGATACAGGTCTTACAGACACAAATACCATAGTTGGAGACGTCGTCGACGATGACATAACCATACCAGGTTTAGGAGAGGAAAATGTTACCGTCGATGTCACTGTAGTCGTCGTTCTCGTCGACGAGGAAGCTGAAGAGGACATCGTAGTAAGTGGAGACGATGTCTGTGGTAAAATCCTCTCAGAAGACTGCGGAAACTTGAGGTTTGTCCCTTTTTTGGAAACAGAAGCACTTTCAGTGCTCTTGGTTGTGGGGACAGCCTTAGATGTTGAAGGCTTATCCAGTCCCTTAGAAGGTGGTTGTTTTTTAGTCAGCTTAGCCTTAGGAGATGACATTCCTTCGGGCGCAGGCCTCTTCCTAGGGGCTGAAGTAGAACCAGAGGCAATGCTGCCTACCTCAGAAGCAGGATTAGAAGAATCCTTTAGCCTTTTCAACCACAGAAGCAAACGACCCTCTCTATCCCTGAGAGTCTTTTGAGGCATGGTTCTGCAGATCTTACAGTCAGAGGCCTGGTGATCTGGGTAGAGACAATAGATACACTTTTTATGTGGATCTTTTTCAAAAAGCCGAAGCTTACCACAGCAGTCACAGGCTCTAAAGAGAGATTTCTTAGCAGACATAGTTAAAAGTAGAAACAAATGGAGTTAGAAGTAAGAAAACTGAGCAGAGCTCAGGGAGACTCCCTTTCACACGACGTGCGGTAGAAAATCTGAGAGCCTGAGCCTCTGGGGAGAACATTCTGGTGGGTGCTGGCGCCTGATTGGCTGTGGTTTGGACTATACATAATGACTAGGAGAGTCATAGATGTGGAAGTTTTTTGCCTACTGTAGCATTGGCTGCTTTACTTCCTGGTTCATTTCTATTGGTGTTACTACATATTTATGGCATATTATTGCTTTTTTATGTACCGTGGGACTCCCACTCCGACGACGGGGAATGATTCAGGCATGTGAATCTATGAAAGACACCCCTAATACTGGAGAACTTCAGCTATGACGGATGGCACGAACCTGATTGAACTGAGACGCCTTGGGCTGGTGCCTAACCAAGGAGAGCTCTTTGTCTGACTTAGTCCGACTTTTGTGACTGTGGGAACCGAGCAGAGGACCAGCCATTGCGGAGGGAGGAGGCGCGGGATGAGAAGACGACTGATAGCACCCTTAAGTATGAAGGTGTTGGACACTTTTGAAAACCCAGAGTCACGGCCCCCCCTCTGTGGGTGGTATGGAGGGGGAACAACCTAGGGGTGGACCAAGTGGTATGGCTGAGAGTGCTAATGCGCACAGCCATGCTGACCAATGACCTGTGGGTGCGGCGGACAAGCTTAATGAAAATATGAAACCTTCATGGGTTGTGAGTGAGTTTTATTGGAAGAGGCCCCATCAGACTCCGCTCTTAAACTGGTGTTCTGATTTCATGCGTTACTTGATGGCCTGCTGAGAACCCACTGTTTGTGTTGTTGGTTACATTATAGTTCTTCTGGTGTTTTCAGCTAGATATATGCTTGTATTGGATCAGTGTTATGCAGTAAGATCGGAGGTGTCCCACTTACAGGTGAGAATACTTCTGATCGTCCTGTGCCTATGATTAACAATGTACATGTAAGCCTCCGATTCGTTTATGGTTTCTCAAGTACAACCCCAACCTGGGGAGGCATGATGGGAATGTCGTACTGGTGAGCGTTGATACTGTGTAACTGTACAGCAATATAAAAAATGCTAATAAAACACTCTTTAAAAACAAAAGGGAGGAATGGGGGCTATAACACGTTAAGATAATGGTGAAGCAATGTTGCAGTAGGAAATTGGAGGAGGGATCAAATGTAGAGAAGATGGTGATTAAAAGACTTTCTTTGCAGGAACCCGCTAACCTAGAACAACCTACAACAGATGCGAGATCATCTTAAAAACTTAATGGCAGATCAGGCAGTAGATAATACACTAATAGCTGTCAAGTGTGATGCACTGAAAGCGAACAGAGCTCTAGGGTTGTCCATAACAGCAATGGACGCATGAAACAGGCGAGAAAGAACAATAGAAATAGATCTCATGTTGATATACGTAAGAGACCTTGTTGTGTTATTATATATGCTGTTGAGCTGCCATGGAGTATGTAGTGCAGCACAATGTGGGAGGGCGACAGACGATCCCCATGTCAGCCCCCTCTGTTCTTATAACTCTTCTTTATTTCTTCTTTCCTTTGGTTGTCCATTGGTTTTCCCCTATTCTTAGCTGGTGTGATTTAGTGAGAGACGTGTGACAGATTGGGAAGGGTGGGAAGTTGGCGAGTGTGTGGGACTCCTGTTGCTGGTGTGCACAGGGAGCGTAGTGGACGACATTTCGGGGTTAGAGCGCCTTTTGGGCTGTTCACTTGTGGATTGGCACTGAGGCACAGAGCGTCCTCATGATACTACACAGGTACTTAGAGGGTGAAGGTCTATTGTACTACATGCTACAGCAGTCACACAGATGCTACAGCTGTGGACAGAGGAAATTCTAACACAGGCTGATGATTGGTGGATGGGTGTAATGTTCGGACACATGCGTATGGTCACCTGGACTGTGCGCGGCCGAAAAACTTTGTTTATCGCTACAGAGTGAATGCTTATTTAAGAAGGCTGGGTGTGTGTTTGTGTGTGTGTGTATATATAGTACTGTTGCAAGAAACGCATTTACTGGAGGCGGAGGTGCAGAAATTGCATAACAAATGGATGGAGGGCCAGTTGTTCTCCTCAAATGATTCAAGATACCTCAGAGGGGTTTCTAGATGGATGGCACCACAGATTTCATTCCAATTGTGCAGTTTCTTAGCACATGTCAAAGGGCAATATGTCCTAGTCCATGGGTTGTTGGATGGAGTGGAGGTGTGTTCTTATATGTATATGCGTCAAATGTGGATGATGGGTAGTTGTTTGGCATTCTCAAAAGAGAATTGCTCCTGTATGTGGGAATGTCCTTTGGCCATTGATTGTGTGCTTGATGGCAGGCTAGACCAACAAACGCCCCCTCCCCCCAACACCCCGAATGGGGACTAACCACAAATGACCTCTAGGCTTAGGGAGATGATAGACCTGCTGAACTGCAAAAAACATCATGAGGGAGTTCCACCCGAACGTGGCGGTGTTCTCTTGTTTTACTCCTGCCCATGGCGCATACAGCCGTCTGTTTTGATTTTTGGTATCAGATGACAGCGTGATCAATTTCCAGGGAGCATGGTATTTGGTGCGATTCCTGTTGGACCACACACCCTTATTGTTGGAAGATGTATATGGAAGACACCACCCCAGGATTCCACTGTGGCAGCACCCCACTGGGGTACTGGTTCATCCACTTCATCAGGAGGAGGTACAGACAGTGTTGCAGGGGTATTTTGCGACAAATTGGAACTTGACCTAATTGAGGAGTGAGGGGCACAGAGTAGGATGCACTGAAGGTAGTAGTGATGGGAGAAAGCCTATCCAAGGTTTGTGGCCTTCGACTGAGGCTGGAAAGGTGAGGAGGAATTGGCCTGCCTCAAGCGACAGTGAAGAGCAGAATGCAGAGGACGGGGGCACTAATAGCAGGACAGAACAGTGTAGCAAATATATGGGACAGGCTAGACTACCAACAGCGGCTACATCGGTAGGGAGATAAGTCGGACGACTGTTTGGAAGGCTGCTTAAGCTGGAAAGACCCCACCATTGATTCGATTCTTGACCCAGGCAGACCGAACTACGGTGGACGGACAGTTGGGCATTAATGCTCCACTGAGAGACCATCTGGTGTGGGTGTACGAGGCACAGACTGTTGACACACAGAAGGAGGTGGTGGCTTCTCTAGAGGTGTGGTGCTCTGGCTAACTGAGGCACAGCTGAAAGGACTCGAGGGGGAGAAAGAACTACCCATAGCTTTACACGATATTGCCCATGGTAAATGCCTGGGACCTGACGGCCTACCTATGGAATACTATCAGAGCTACTCCAATTTCTGGTCCCCAGGCTGCTGGAGACGTTTCTAGAAGCCAACTGTCATGGCACGCTGCCATCGCCTATGCACGAGGCTCACATTTAGATGATCCCTAATCCGGATAAAGACCTGGGGGATCCGGGATCTTATAGGCCACTCTCCATGTCGAATGTGGACATGAAGATTCTCTCCAAGCTGCAAGCCATGAGGCTACTACAGGTCGTGACGCACCTGGTGAAGGACGATCAGTATGTCTATACATATGATTTTACGGCGAATGTCCCATGTGATGCACTCGGTTCAGGCAATGGACATAGAAGCTTCTCTAGTGGCATTGGATATCAAGAAAGCGTATAATACCCTGGGATGGGGGTACTTGTGGGAGGTATTGAGACATTTGGGAGTGGGGCCGGAATTCTGGTACTGGGTGCGTCTTCTGTATCATTATCCCACTTCGTGGGTGCTGACGGGGAGAGTAGTGTCTGGGGTTTTCCATATAAAGAGGGGCACAAGGTAGGGATGTCCCCTGTCATCGCCCCTTTTTGCATTCTCAATGGAGGCTTTGGTGGTGTGTTGAGCCAGAAGCTGGGGAATGGGGTATACATGTTGGGGCCACAGTGCATACTATGTCGATGTATGCCAATGACACTCGACTTTACCTGCGCTGGCCGGGAGACTTCATACCGGTATTGTTGGGCATACTGGAGAATTTGGACAGAGCATCCGTATTGTGCATCAGTAGACAATGGCAGACCTGGCGAGAAACTCCCCGAGGTGGGACTGCCCAGGAATATGAAGAAGTTCCGGTACCTGGGTATGCAAATGGCCCATGGCTCGGATCCCCAATATGAACTTAATATGGGCGGGTGATTAAATGTTTGTTCGCCTCCATTTGGTTCTGGAATACGGTTTCAGTGATGAGCAGGGTGCTTGGAGCAAAATGGTTACTCTGGCCCCCTGACTGTATTCAAGTAAAAACTCTTTCTGCAACCTACCGTAATCCGTGTTCATGGAACTCAATAGCCTACTGGTGTCCTTGGTGTGGGTGGGTAAAAGGAGCAGAGTCAAACATTTCCTTCATATGACATGAGGCTGCAAAACTATTGAACTGGAGTGGTGCAGACTCTCCGGGAGGTTCTGGAAACCAAGTTGGAGAGAACAGCATGTCAATGCCTGCTCGTGCTTCTACCACTCTCCAAAACAGGGAGGAAAATGAGGTATAGATTTACACAGTTGGGGCTAGTATTGGCCAGGAGGCACCTAACAATTCATTGGATAAGTCCTACTTTGCATCATAAATGGCTGTCAGGACCTAGACTGAAACAATTGAGAAAACGCAAAAGGCGATCTAGAAATGTGGGGAGAATTAGTGGAGCAACTACAGGAAGTGGAGGGGGAGGACGAAAAGTTCTTACCATCGAATTCTGAGGGGGAAGTGGAGGGTCCTTAGGAGAGAGTGGGTACATGTGCTGACTGAAGGTACTGAGTGGTGGCGATCCCCCCCCCCCCCCCCTCCACCCCCAACCCATCCCTGCTGATGGAGTAGACACTGCGGTACAAAAGGGGGTGGTGATGGACAGAGCATCTGAACCAATCAAACACTCACACCCAGTCAACAGATCTGGGTTTAATCCATCACCGTTCTTTAGCCCACTCTGCCACCCCAGTTCAGACATGGCCATATGCAAATCAGTCTGACCCTGTGCCTCACGGGAACAGTCCAGCCGAACAGCCAAGCCATGCCTTCCCTGGACCGGAAACAAGCTTCCTAGGACAGGTTTCTGGCATTACAGCCGTCTTCAGCCAGGCTTGCTTGAATCCTGTGGCAAAGTGAGCAAGGGACACACGTCTGAGCATACCCTGCCAACTTATGGCGAACAAAGCGGTACAAAAGGGGGTGGTGATGGACGGAGCATCTGAACCAATCAAATACTCACACCCAGTCAACAGATCTGGGTTTAATCCATCACCGTTCTTTAGCCCACTCTGCCACCCCAGTTCAGACATGGCCATATGCAAATCAGTCTGACCCTGTGCCTCATGGCAACAGTCCAGCCCAAACTGGAGTAGACACTGGCGGTATGGGTGTTAGTTGGGCCTGTGAGACATGGCCGGTCCACTGTAGTCTGTAGACAATGGAAGTGATATATGGGTGAATGTCTCCTCCAGGTGAGGGCTGATTGGGACATCTAATGGATGTTGTTTTTATGCAATCACAGGTAATGCTGCAATGTTCTGCTGTTTTTAGATCTCTTGTATTCTAGATGACAAATGCTAATAACGACAAGTTTAACAAGCATTTGCAATGCAATAGGTCTCGCATTAGGAAAGTTTGAGCTATTGGTATTGTAAATGACAATATTTTTATGTATGTGTTGGTTTTGAAAATAGCAAAATTAATAGCTTCGTCATTTACGATGCTAATAGTTTTAACTTTCGCAAATGTGCCACCTATAGCATTTGTAATGCAATATGTGTTGTATTTACGTGACTTAGATGTATTGATATTACAAATAAAAATGGCTTTTTTTTAAATAATTCATACTTAAATAAAAGTTATTGTAATTTATAATGGCAAATGCTTTTGTAAATAACTTTTGTGAAGATTATGTTCATTGTATTTTATTGTGACGAAAATCCAGGAACAGAAGTGAAATATTAACATTTTTGTGACATTTGTAATAAAGCTTGAAACATTGAGAGAACATATTTGAACTAGTTGTTGTTGAATGGTTGCACAGATTGATGCTGTGGTGGCGCCGACTGATGTTGTGGTGGCGACGAGTGATGCTGTGGCGTTCAGTGATGCTGTGGTAGCGCATAGTGATGTTGTGGTGGAGCTGAGTGATGCTATGGTGATGCGATAGATAGATAGAGTGAGGGCGATAGATAGAGGGAGGGCGACCGATAAATAGAGTGTTATGTGGCACTGAGTGGTATTTGGAGTGTATGTTCCATTGCAGAGTGTGTGAGGGTGCAGGGTGTGAGGGTGCGCAGGGTGTGAGGGTGCGCAGGGTGTGAGGGTGCGCAGGGTGTGAGGGTGCGCAGGGTGTGAGGGTGCGCAGGGTGTGAGGGTGCGCAGGGTGTGAGGGTGCGCAGGGTGTGAGGGTGCGCAGGGTGTGAGGGTGCGCAGAGTGTGAGCGTGCGCAGAGTGTGAGCGTGCGCAGAGTGTGAGCGTGCGCAGAGTGTGAGCGTGCGCAGAGTGTGAGGGTGCGCAGTGTGTGTGAGGGTGCGCAGTGTGTGTGAGGGTGCAGTGTGTGTGAGGGTGCAGTGTGTGTGTGTGAGGGTGCAGTGTGTGCAGTGTGTGTGATGGTGCAGTGCAGTGTGTGAGGGTGCAGTGTGTGTGATGCTGCAGTGTGTGAGGGTGCAGTGTGTGCAGTGTGTGTGAGGGTGCAGAGTGTGAGGGTGCGGTGTGTGCAGTGTGTGTGAGGGTGCAGTGTGTGTGAGGGTGCAATGTGTCCAGTGTGTGAGGGTGCAGTGTGTGTGAGGGTGAAGTGTGTGTGAAGGTGAAGTGTGTGTGAGGGTGCAGTGTGTGCAGTGTGTTTGAGGGTGCAGTGTGTGTTATGGTGCAGTGTGTGCAAGGATGCAGTTTGTGCAAGGGTGCAGTGTGTGCAGTGTGTGTGTGAGGTTGCAGTGTGTGTTATGGTGCAGTGTGTGTGAGGGTGCAGTGCGTGCAGTGTGTGTGGGGGTGCAAAAAAAAGAGAAAGGGGTTTAGAGAAATGAAAAGAAGGAGGGTGAAAGAGAGGGGAGCTATGATAGAAGAGAATAAAGGATCTAAGAGGTGTGAAGACGAACAAGTGTTGAAGACCACACACACATAAAACCAATACACTGCACAACCAAAACCCTTGCACACTAATCCTCACCTACTTGATGTGTATATACCAGAAATATGCAGCAACTCTCAGTACAGGCAGCACAGAGTAGTACTGCAAAACACATTGTAGATAGTTCAGAGCTATACCACACAGAGCTCGAAAACCAAAAAAACAAAAAGGACCAGCAACATAACATAATAAAATGCATTTAATTCTAAAGACGAAACCTATTTTTGTTCCCAGTCCTTAAACTGGACATATAGAAGTGCATGTACTCTTTCCCCTTGCCCCTTCACACAGGCACCAACAGCTGTGGGGTCTGTAACCAATGGCGGCGCAAGAGTGAGACAAAGTGGCGCAAGAGGGCAGCCCAGTGGCGCAAGAAGGAGGCACAGTGGCAAAAAAGGGAGGCACAGCGGCAGAAGAGGGAGGCATAGCGGCAGAAGAGGGAGGCATAGCGTAGAAGAGAGGCACAGCGGCAGAAAAGGGAGGCACAGCGGCAGTAGAGGGAAGCATAGCGCAGAAGAGAGGCACAGCAGCAGAAGAGAGGCATAGCAGCAGAAGAGGGAAGCATAGCGCAGAAGAGAGGCACAGCGGCAGAAGAGGGAAGCATAGCGCAGAAGAGAGGCACAGCGGCAGAAGAGAGGCACAGCGGCAGAAGAGAGGCACAGCGGCAGAAGAGAGGCACAGCGGCAGAAGAGAAGCACAATGGAGGAAGAGAGGCACAGCGGCAGAAGAGAGGCACAGCGGCAGAAGAGAGGCACAGCGGCAGAAGAGAGGCACAATGGAGGAAGAGAGAGGCACAGCGGCAGAAGAGAGGCACAGCGGCAGAAGAGAGGCACAGCGGCAGAAGAGAGGCACAGCGGCAGAAGAGAGGCACAGCGGCAGAAGAGAGGCACAGCGGCAGAAGAGAGGCACAGCGGCAGAAGAGAGGCACAGCGGCAGAAGAGAGGCACAGCGGCAGAAGAGAGGCACAGCGGCAAAAGAGAGGCACAGCGGCAGAAGAGAGGCACAGCGGCAGAAGAGAGGCACAGCGGCAGAAGAGAGGCACAGCGGCAAAAGAGAGGCACAGCGGCAGAAGAGAGGCACAGCGGCAGAAGAGAGGCGCAATGGAGGAAGAGAGATGCACAGCAGCCGAAAAGGGTGGCACAGGGGCAGAAGAGGGAGGCACAGTGGCAGAGGTGGGAGGCACAGCGGCAGAAGAGAGACACAGCGGCAATAGAGAGAGGCACAGCGTTAAAAGAGATGACTTCTTTCACTTTTCAAAGCTCATGGAACTCAGCACGAGTTTGCCATTTGTCATAATTAAAGAGGACTCCTTGCTTAAAAATAAGAAGACAAAAATGCGCTCCATAAATCCACGAACGAGCATTGCCGAACATCGGAAAATGGCCAGTGAGCTATGTAAAAGTCACCTTTACAACTGACAAGGTAATTGTATATGAATCCAGTGTTGTACAAATAAATAATAAGGAACATAAACTCGGCTGATCGCCAGAGATCCTTTGAGTCTGATGCAATAATATACTTGAACCTTGGAACGGATGGAGACAAAAACATGACTAAAATCCGCTGTTAGCTTCCCAGTCCATTTCTCTTCTGTATTGTACGTTCTCTTAAGTTCACGTTTGCCACAGTGCCCCCAGGTGTCTAAAAAGGCTGCCCTAACATCTTCACAGACTGCCTCCTTGAAGCTGTGCTGACTGTCACTGAGCCTGTACTTCTGATTCAACCTGTTGGTTTTAGGGTCACTTCTGTAAGTCTGCCCCTTCGGGCTACTCTTTTTCTATACTTCACCTCATATTGCCCCTACACGCCTGTCGCCGGTTGGACCCATCACTAAGTGTCTGCTCCCTGGTTGCACCTTCCATGGGCACGAATTCAAGGCGGTATTTATTGACTGTACTTCACACATCCCTCGCCCACCTAACTGCAGGTGTTTCGCCGCAGGGATGCAGCCTCAGGACAACTGGACTTATCACCCCCCTGCAGGGAGCACTTTGCTGTTATTATTTTTGGGGGTGGTCTGCTGTCAGTCATCGGACGCCCCTCACATGACTCCTTTGTGTCCTCGGCTCCTCCCACTCTGCTCGGGCAGCTGCTGTGAGTGATATGGGGAAGGACGAGCGCAGCAAGGCGAATAACCCTCTGTCCAGCTACCGGAAATGAAAGACGCGGTCATAAATATCGGACAGGAAGTATGCAATAACACGCGACGCGCCCCCGTCGCCCCTTCTTACCCGCCGGCACCCATACTGTATCAGCTGTTGACTCCGAAGTCGCCCGGGCGCGCCCCCGTTGCCTGCACGCGCAGCGGTGCCTCCACTCCGTTTTGCAGGCAGGGGCTCCTCCCGCATAACCTGAGGATTCGTTATTACAACACCCGGGCGGAGAGCCTGGACACAGAAGCAGACTGTAAAGTACCCACAACAGGTGGACGGACGCGTTTCCGCCATGTTGGAATGGGGCCCTTTCAATTGAATGGACGGTCGTTTGGCGATTGCACTTACATTTTACACCAAAGACTAATGTAATAATTAGGGAAATTGTCAGCGTCAAATGAAAGAGCGAGCTGCCTCTGACTGGACTCCTGGCACGGCATCCCGCAAAGTAAAAATAACGGAAGTTGCGGAGCGTCACGTCCCGCTTTTTGCGGGAAGCCCGGCCCACAGAGAGCAGCGGTGACGCGGGGCTCCCAAGCGTGAGCGCAGCCCTGCGTATGGTGATGCGACGGGGGAGTGCGGAGCCTGTAGAGGCGAGGCGACGTGACAAAAGAGCACGGTGAGTGGAGGGGGGATAGGTATGTGTGTCTGCTTGCGTGTGTGTGCGCGTGAGCCGGGGGGGGCGTGCGTGCGTGGCTGTGTGCGCGCAGGAGCCCGTGGGGGGGGGTGCGTGTGTGTGTGCGCTTGTATGTGCCTGCGTGTGTGTGCCAGCGTCTGTGTGTGTGCCTGCCTGCCTGCGTGTGTGTATGTGTGTTTGCGCACTTCAGGGAATCTGAGGCAGGGGATGTGCATGGCGCCGGCATGGACGTGCGCGTCCACAGACACCAATCGCCGCGCGTGCCCGACCCCTGTCTCAGATTCCCAGGAGACGGGCGACATAAGTTGTCGAGCTGGACGCAATGCTTCGCATTGCTATCTCCAGCTCGACCTAAAAAAAACAATACACATAGACTAAGTTCAGATTCACATTAAGAGGGAGGAACATCTCAACAAAATTCATACAACCGAGGGAAGGGTTTGAAAATTAAGAAGACTCAGGGGCCAGTTAAATGTTCTGCACACTAATCAGTCAGAAACATACTACTAAACACAAAACAGAGGTTAGACACTGTCAACAATAAAACAAGGAGGCTCCCAGCCCATATACCACATTGATCCAAGCACAGCAAGAATATCTGGACAAGCCAATTGAGATTGATGAGGTACTAACTGCAATAACAACTTCAAAATTGGGAAGGATTCCGGGTCCTGACAGCCAAGTTCTATAAGCTCATATGAAATGTAGCTCCTTATGTAGTGCAGTCTTTAACTCATTTAACAGTGGGGTTGGGGGTTCACGCCTTCTGTGTGTGAAATAGATGTAGCGGTCTTTCCAAAGCAAGGAAAGGACATCCGAGAGTGCAAATCCTATAGACCCATAGCCCTACTACATCTTGATGACAAGCTCCTCACAAAGACCTGGACAAATAAGTTAGACTAATGTCTCCCGGACCTAATGATGCAGACCAGTCTGGATTCGTATAAAACTTTATAAATAAATTAGGGGAAGACAAACCCATATCAATATCAGAAAAGGGTTACCTATTTGATAGAAAAAGCTACAAAGAAAAATATTCTAGTGATCTTGCTCACGCTTGATACAGAAAAAGCGTCAGCTGAGTTTTTTTAAATCAAACTTTGGATAAAATTGGTTTCGGAGCTAGCTGTAGAAACTAGATAGCAGCTAACTACAAAGCCCCCATGGCAAAGATCCTACTGAATGGAATCAAATCTGACAAAATATCATTACAGAGAGGGGCACGATGGGGTGTAAGCTTCCGCAACTCCTGTTTTCCCTCTCGATAGAGACACTGGCGTCATTGTAAAGGAAAACCCAGAGATTCTTGGGCTATTCTTTGAGGGAGAAACCCATAAACTATGTCTCTTAGCAGACTGTCTTTTCATGACGCTGATCTAACCTGCAAAATCATTAGCAGCAGTAATGCACCAATTGGCACACTTTGAAAGAATACTGTTGTTTCACCTCAATATAGACAAATTGGAAATCCTCAACCCAACACTGTTCAAATGAGAGATATACAACTTACAAAGTCGGTTTGGGTTCCAATGCACTTATACCCATAGAAGATATATAGGAATAAATATCACCACCTCTCTGTCAAGAAAGGTACAAATTAAATAGTCAGCGTTTAAGAGAGACATACCTCAAGCCATAAACAGATGAAGCTCCTTCCCCATGTCCTGGACGGGAAGGATAGACAGTTAAAATGAACATATTACAGAGGCCCCTATACCTGTTCTAAGCCACGCCCTACTCCATACCGCGAGAGGAAATAGTAATTATGGAAAAGTAGATACAAAAATTCATATAAAATGGTAAAAGGGCAAGGATTTTTTGAAAAATACTGATGGCCCCAAAAGACAGAGGGTGGTTAGCACTACCAGACTTATGGCGATATTATCAAGCTTCACAACTTTGATTATGGCAAGCCTGGAACATTTGTGAAAGAGATAAACAATGGCTGATAACTGATCGAGCAGTCATGGGAAGATCATTGTGAGACGTTCTTTGTGTACCAAATCCAGCCTGTCCCAGGAGTGTATCTTCTAGTAATAGATTAAGTACTATTATGAAAATATGGGGCAGGGTCAGCATAGCTCTGGGTTTGACAACATTCCCCTTCCCCCTTCATCCCCATCCATCACAACCCAGCGTTCACATCAGCAAGAGGGGGGCCACATATTCAAACCCTGGAAGGGGGTAGATTAACTTGTTTTGGGAGGGTATGTTCCTAAAGGAAACCATAAAATCCTTTACAGTGCAAGACAGACTTCAAAGCTCACAAAAAGACAAGTTAACATACTAGCAATTTCGACATTTGGCACTACGCCCGATAATGAAAGCTAGAGGCACAAGAGATCTTGCTGATTTTGAAAAATATATCAAAACTTGTCCAAAATTGAAGGATGTCATATCAACCATTTTTTATTTGCTCACAAATTGGCAAAAGAAAGTGCACTGGGGCTTTCAACAACCACGGAAATCCACCCTGGAAAGGGATAAGAAACGATGAATGGGGAAAAATATGGGCAGACATAACGAAATAACACAAAAATGTGATACATAGAGAACAGCGATATAAGCTCATATTAAACTGTTGTGTCTCACACCTCAAATTTTTAAACGGATATTTCCAAACACCCAAGGAATGTGTTGGAGGTGAGGGGCCAGGGAGTGGGAGGAGGCACAGCAATTGATATATTGCGGTCATGTGTCAAACTTAGACAGTTCTGGAAGGAAACAATCTCCTGAATTAAAAGCATAATAGATTTTCCAATATCAGACAAACTGGAATATGATTTGGATAGGACTAGAACATTTGTACGTCATTTGGTCACAGGCGCCACTCAGCTCATTGCGACTGACTGGAAAAAGACAAAAGCTCCCACACTGAACCAATGGTATACAAAGCGATGAAGAGTGGTAGGCTTGGAAAAGGTAATGTATACTTTACATAACCAGCGTGACCAATTCCAAATGGTATGGCTGCCACTGATCTGAAAGAATACGTGGAGGGGGTGGTGATATGCTGGACAAAGACACATAGGCTAAAGAGCTTGGATCTGCAATACAAGGGTCTAGAAGCAATAATGAAGATAATTCTCTAAAGCCACTGGAAGCTGTGTAGTAGAGGGGGACCTGTACCAAAGACATGAAAGGCTCAGTGTATGTGGTTGGGTTTAAGGGGCTGGGTAAGGTAGAAGGTGAGTTAGAAATGCTGCAATACACTTGAAAGTGACCTAGGGTGGTTTAATATTACTTGCTATGGAAGCTTTGTTTCATTTTGCCTAATTTCTTCTCAGTAAAAATAGTTTAAAAAACACACAAAAAAGGTCTGCATCAACAAAGAAGCACAGCTACATTATTGGTGATTCATAGTAGACTTTGTCTAAGATTGTATAATTTTAAATTTCGTATTAAACTTTTGCTGAGATCTGCCCGTAGACTCGTCAGTAATGAATCAGATGACCTTGATTTCATTTTTTTTTAAACTTTAAGTGTGCTGGGTGATGTTGGCACACTTACAGAATGTATGTAATACCTGTGGATAAAGGTCTTGCTGAAAGATGACTAATTCTTGGGCACTTCATATCTAACAGGCTTAGCTATATATAACAAGCATTGGCAAAGCTAATATGTCTTGCCTGTGCAAGAGCTATTGGTGTTGCCAGTGTGTTGTGGTCATGTTGTACACCAGCGTGACTTCTGTTCAGAAAGGCTAAAAGTTAGCGGCATAGAGGTGAGTGGCATGCAGTGGAGTGTTGTGGCATGTAGTGGAGTGTTGTAAAGTGGCGTGGAGTGTTGTAGAGTGGCGTGGAGTGTTGTAGAGTGGCGTGGAGTGTTGTAGAGTGGCGTGGAGTGTCGTAGAGTGGCGTGGAGTGTCGTAGAGTGGCATGGACCTGAGTGAAGAGTTGTGGAGCTTCTCAGAGTGAAGTACAGTTGTGTAGTGGAGGTGGAGTACAGTTGTGAAGGGAAGGTGGAGTAAAGCGTGGTGTGGACTTGAATGGAGTGACGTAGAGTGGAGTTCAGTGGAGTAAAGTGGAATGGAGCAGAGTGGAGGGGCACAGAATGGAGGGATGTGGTGGGGAGTAAAGTAGTAACGTGTCAGAGTGTAGTGGCATAGAGTGAGGTGGCCAAGAGCAGGAGTGGGCGTGGCCAAGAGTTGAGTATGGTGGAGTGTAATGTAGTGGAGTGTCGCGGAGTGGAGTGGCTTGGAGTGTAAGGTGTGTTAGCACACTGCCATTACAGACAACACATTTCAATTAAAATTAAAATTACATTAGTGCATACAGTTTTACTGATAAAACTAAACAGTGCACAAACAATGTGTGGAAATGGCAGCACCTGGTGTACAGATTTGTTTTGATCATATTAAAATATTTGTTTCCGCCACACTTCAGAATTACAATTACAAAAAAATGTGCTTCACTTGTGCTTTCCTAATTCTGATATACTCTGAAATATATGTGCAGTTCATTTACAGAAATTAAAATTTGGCAGTGTGCTAAAAAAAATGATTTTTTTTTGCAGTACCTAGCTAGATTGAAAAGTAAACACCAAGCTCATTCGAGCCTGACATTAGACCTCTGTCTTTGAACATACAGCAAATGTGACAAGAACAACATTTAAAGGCCTGTTTACAGAAATGTAACACTTGTAGAAGAATACAAGGAGCAAATGGTAAACAGGTGATGCTCTGGGGAGACGAAGACATACAGGAAGCCTAAAACAAATAAAGCAAACAAACAAAGTCAGAAAATGTGTAGAGTAGAGTATACTCTTCTGCACAAACAGTTCTGGATCCCATTAAAAGATGTATTTTTCCAAAAATGATTTTACTATCCTCAAACTGTTTTCTACCACATCCAACAGAACCCCAAAGGCCCTTCGGTGCACAAGTAAAGCATGACATTAGTTGATTTACTGCTACTGCCTCACTGTTTGAAGAAAACATATTAGTGCTGAACTGTGCTCCAAATTCAATCAAACAAAAGCAGCAACCTGCATATCTCTGTAGCCTCAAGCTGAAACTGGACTTACAGGTAAGTCCGGTTTAAACTTGATGTACAAGGGCAGAGAGGAGAGGAAAACAGGTAAAATGGCATCAGAAACACTGTGTTCAAGTGACCACTTTGACCCTGGTGAAACAGTCCAAATGGAGGTAGCCTGATTTTAGATTAAGAGTGCATATTTAATGCTCGACAGAAGTACATATTGGTTTCAGTTCTCCATAAATTGTCAGAGTATGGTTGTAAGAATGTGGTAAGTTGGTTGTTGCTGTAAGAAACTACATTGAAGGCATCGAAGGGGAGAGGGCTACGTCACTTATTGAGTACCCTTCACGTATTTACTTTCATCACCCTTATGTGGCACACTAAAACAGCTGCAAGGTCCCCTGTACGGTTTTGTTCTCTGCCCACTCCCCTTTAAAAGGTGGGCAGTTTGAAATGTGGGCTTTCTTTTCAGTGGTCGAAGTTAAATTAAAACTTTTTGAGAATTCCATCCGAAGTAGCCCCTTTCCGAGCAGTTTCTCCAAACAAGTTACTGTTTTTAATAAATGCCACTCTGGTGGATAATTTGGATGCATAATGTTGGTGATACAACTAAAAATGACTACTTCCCCTTGTATTTTGAAATGAAGACATAATTTAGCTTTAAACACAGACGAACAATCATGACTAGATCACATAGTGTGCAGTAAATGGGCGCACTGATTTTCATTTTGCATCACGCAGGGCAAGTTGTTTTGAATTCAACTTGCTTTACGAGGGCCTGCATTTTTTCTATTGCTTTTCGTAATGATAATGTTGGTATTCCAAGCAGCTCTGCTCCACGGTATAGCATCAATCTATTATAATAAGTGCAGAGATTTTGAAGGAGTTGTAAGAGATGTTCAGAAAATGTCTTGGAATAACCAACTCATTTTTCTCTTGCAGTCGTATACTATTCGAATTTACCACCAAAATAGAATAGGTCTACGAGACCATTCTTGAAAATGATAACTCAAAACAGTACTGAACATCCCATCTTCTGCAAAATGCTACGGTCTACTACATCCAGCAACTACATCACTCCTCAGAGCAGAAACCAGCCTTATATTTCTACGTTTATGCTGACAATGATGAACCGCAGAATATTTTTCCCATGTGTGCCTTTTATCGGATGAGTTTTCAGGACGAACGTTCCCTGAATTTAGCCGACCATTGTGACCACAAGGGGAATATTATCCACTCTAGTTTCAGCACACCTGCAAAGACGTTAATTTTAAACAGAATGGCTACTGTTGGTGCACAACACAGAAATACTGAGCAAACCAACCCTATACATTTTGGATGGCTGGTTGCTCATAGCTGCTTTTTGGATCCACATCAATTTGGCACTAGGTTTCATCATAATATATACCCAGTACAGGACTTTTAAACATTGAGAGAGGATTTCTTATCTAGCTTGAGAAATCTGTAGTCTCAAGAATGTATCTATTAGAGGCTATACCACTTACGAATATGCATGCAAACATATTTATAAAGATTATAAATTGCGCACCTGCTACATTTTTTTTTAATGTATTTTTTTTGCAGTATTACAAGGTTTGCAGTTAGGCATAGGATACACATTACCAGAGACATTCATACAGATTTAAAGAACACAATTACTTCTGCCCCGCCTCGCCCCTCTTTGCAAACTCCACAACAGTCAAGAGAGTCAAAGCGTCACTGTGATACGTGAATTAACGTGAATCCCCCGCCTTCGGTCCTCAAGTAACGTACTTTCCAATACTTTACTCCGGGGCTTCCTGCGCGCCCAAATCTTCAGCTCTAAGGTGTGCAGTTAAAGGTTCCCAAATGTCCGCTGGTCTAGCGCAGGCAGGCATGAGGTCCCAGTATGTATTAAGCTGTTCCTGACAATACGTGGCGTCCTCTATCCATGCAGTGCCAGCGGGTGCAGGGCGCCGGTCCCAATGCATGGCTACTATGCGCTTTGCTAGTAACAGTAGTATTGCCACCACCAGCGGCGCGCCATAGGTACCTTCTCTACATACCCCAGCAGGCAAGTTACGGGGTTCGCACCAGAGGAGCCTCCATGATTCCATTGACTGTCTCGCACACCTACCCCCAGAATTCCACCACCTTGGGGCATTCCCAGGCCAAATGGAGGAACGAAGCATCCTCCGCAGCACAGCAAGTGCAGTTTAAGGTCGCGCGGAGCCCTATTTTGTGTAGCTGTAGTGGTGTGCGATATAATTTGTTACGGTACTTGAAATGGATCAGCCGCAGTCTATAGTTGGGGATAGCCTTCGGTCTGCCTGCAGCAGTACGCCCATCTCTCTTACTGGAGTTCGTCACCCAGTTCCCGATTCCACGCCTCCCTCACTCAGGAAACATCCTCTTGGGGGATCCGAATTGTAATCGAGTAGAGTCTGGTGACTAGTTTCCTCTGGGATGCGAGAACATATAAGTGCTCCAATGCCTCTAGTGTCAGGGAGGGTTCCGGGAAAGTGTCATACGTGACCCACAATTGGTAATAGAGCAGTGTATCTAGCGTTGTGACCTCCCGAATGGCAGGTCTGGGCAACAAGTCGAGAAACTTTCCCCCAAGGAACAGGTCTTCAATAGTTTTAAGTCTTATCTCCATGGCCCTGCCTGGCGCCCCTTTATCCCGCAATGGGGAGACGGGGGAGGGGGGTGTTGAGGGTACAGTGGATTATCTCATAACTAGGCTGATGGGGGTGTGTAGGACCGGGAGGCACGCCCGGTGTCGGAGACGTTCCCACGCCCACCTCACACATTCCACTGGGTCTATTTCGCCCTGTGGCATCTTCTACTTGTCAAACACGGCTGTCTTCAATGGCAACTGTGCCGCTCGATCCGTTTCTACCGCCACCTGGGGCTGGAAGGGGGCAGGATAGAGCCAGTGATGCAGGTAGCTCGCATGTGCGCTGAAGGCATACGCCTTCAGGTCCGGCACTCAATTCAATTAAAAATACTTTATTTGGCTTTATAAATTAAAACCATAAAAGTTACACACATCCATATAACAGTTAAAACATACAATGGATAACATTAAAAAATGAGGGGAAATAATCCCATGGTGTAAAAGGAGTTAAAAAAAGCACAGTAGAGAGTGCCTGTCAGCATTAGGGGTTAACTAGCTATCCATACAGATCCTGGAGCGCTATGAGGACTTCAAAAAACCTTCTATAAAGGATACACATTCTGCTTTAATGAATTGTAAATAAAAAAGAGCTGGGCGAACTTGATTAAAATTCAGCTTCTTTAAAAGAGGTGTTAAAAAATATCTGCGAGGTACTTCATAAAACTTGCAAAAAAACAAAGTGCAGCAAATCCTGAGGAGACACTCTGTCGCAGCCACAGGATGCTAACACTTGACCTCTGCAGCTCCCCTTAGGGACAGCAAGCAACAAGTGAAAATAATCTAGTCGGAACCTTATAACTCTCATTCCACCCCTCGCTAATGGCTGCGTCAACACCTATCGGACCCTGGTGTGATGGCCCGCCCAGGCCAGCGCAACCATGTTAGATGGTAGACTTTTAAAAAACCTTGCAGTGAGAGGAATCAGGATGTTTATTAAGAGGTAAAGAAATGTAGGGAGGACCACCATTTTCGCTATTGCGATGCGGCCAGCAAGGGACAGCGGTAGTCTATTTCAAATCTGTATGCGTGCTTGTAGCCACTCAAAAGCGCAGCTAAAGTTTGCACTTCAGAGCTCCTCTACATCTTGGCTCAACAAGATTCCCAGATATTTGACGGGTTCAGTGGCCCACTTATAGGGATAGTCTGTAAGGGAGGGGGGCGGTCGAAACAGTGAGTGGAAAAAGTATTGATTTGCTTCAATTGATTTGTATACCAGAGTACCCTCCAAAATGTATAACCTCTCGCATCATGGGAGAAATGTTGGTGCATGGGTCCCGAATATATAGTGTTACGTCATCAGCATATAGCGACACCACCAGTCCCAGAGCAGTGAATCCAATCCCGCGCTCCGCATGGGGTTGCCACAACCTGGCTGCCAGAGGCTCCATGGCGACAGTGAAGAGGAGATAGGGGGCAGCCTTGCCTTTTGCCTCTGGTGACCACACATTTCTCTGATATTTGCCCGCTGAGGCTGACCCGGGCCGAGGGTCGAGAATAAATGAGCCAGATCTTCTGTATGAAGCCCGGGCTGAATCCCATTCTTGACAAGAGAGTGAAAAGGAACGGCCACTCCAGAGTATCAAACACCTTTGTGGTGTCGAGGAGAGCTGCTACCGCTGTCGTAGCAGGGTGCAGGTAGTGCATGACCGAAAAGATGGTTTGCAAGTTGGGCGAAGTCCTTCATCCTGGTATGAAGCCCGACTGGTGGACCAGGCAATCAGCGGCATGAGCGGTTGTAGACTGTTAGCAAGTAGTTTTGCATATATCTTGGCATCAATATTTATGAGGGACAGAAGTCGGGATCAGTTGCACTGTTCAGGCGGTTTGTCCGGTTTCAAGATCGTTACTATTAAGGCCTCACGGAGCGACGGCGGGAGCTGACCCAACTCCAGTGACTCGTGGTACATTTTTATAAGATGTGGGATAAGCAGCTCTGCATATTCTTTGTAGAAAGTGGGGGTAAGCCCATCTAAGCCTGGAGCCTTGCTAGCAGGCAGGGCAGCAACAACGCAAGCAATCTCTTCTGGGGATATTGGAGCATCTAAATATTCCCTGTGGCCTGCGTCCAACCACAATCGCTCTATAGTGTCACGGTAAGCCTGTAATTCGGTTTCATCAGCGGTTTCACCTGCTGTATATAGTTTGGCATAGAATAAAGACATCACCTCAGGCAATGCATCCGGGGAGGTGACCATTAGGCCGTTGCAGTCTTGTAGTTTCGCAACATAGGTCACAGCATGTGGTTTGCACAGTAACCCCGCCAGGGTCCTGCAGGGTCTGTCATCCTACCCATAGCGTCTCGCCTTTGTTTTCTTCCCCAGGAATTTTACCTCCCTCTCAGCCTCCTCTGTGTACTCCAATATCTTCAGCCGGATATCTGCCAGTGTATTTGGGTTAGGATTGTCAGCCTGCGCGAGTTCCAATATCGGCCTCTAACTTACTCAGCGTGCCCCTTATCGCTCGCAGTACCCCGGCTGTTTCGCAATGCACACCCCTGTATCACGACCTTGAAGACCCCCTACAGTGTGGAGGGCGACGCCACCGACCTGATGTTGTTTGTGAAGTAGTCAGTAATAGCGCGCGGACTTCCTACCGAAATGCAGCGTTGCGCAGCGCATGTGGGGCAGGTGCCAGGAAAATGCACGCGGGGTGTCAGTGGTATTGTCAGTAACAGGCGTACTGGGGAGAGATCAGAGTGTGTCCGGGGGAGATGGTCTACCGATACCATCCAAGTAACTATGTCTTTTGCCGTCTGTCATAGTCAATGCACGACCAGGAACCAAAGTGTGTAGAGCTACAAGTGCCGCACCTCTGTCCCCCATGTATGTACCTCCATATATCCCCTAGCATATTGTCCTCCACTACGGACCTACCAGCACCCGCTGCTTGTGGGTGGTGCTGTTTGGCACCGGAATGGTCCAACTGACTAAATGGTACAACATTGAAGTCTCCACCCCACACCACTGCCCTGGAGGCCATGTCATCCACCAGCCTCCAGATCCGCAGGAAAAAAAATGGGTCGTCCTGGTGTGGGCCATACACCGCCACCAATGTCAGCGGCTGCTGATACAGTCTCCCTGTTACGATCACATACCTCCCCTCCTTGTCTATTAATGTTTGTGTAGTGGTCCACAGAAGATCCTTCCTGAACAGGATGGCGACACCTCTACCGTAATTGGAGTATACAGATGAACATGACCCGCCACACCATCAGGCTCGGAGTCGGGGCTCAGTGATACTTGTCAAATGCATCTCTTGCATGAAGTACACATCCACCCCCTGTCTTGCAAGATAGGTGTGCACTAGTCTAGATTTCCGGTGGTCACCATGAACACGGACATTGCATGTCAAGCAGGTGACTTTAGCCATACCAACCTGTGCGTGATATGGGCATATAACATTGGAGAAGGTGAAGAACATTGCATTAAAGGGGGGAGGGTGGGGTGCAGGCGCACTCTCAAGTGTCTTGTGTCTCCAAATACCAAGCACATCTTCATGGCCCTCAGCCAGCAATCCCTGTGTCCCACCCTGTGAACATTTCCCAACCCCCAACGCTTACCCCATTGAAAAAGAAAATTGTAAAAAAACACAACTCCCAAAACTCCCCTACCCTCTCACACCAACTCCCCAATCTGGTTGTGATAGTCCGCCCATCCTCCTCCCTACATCAACTTATTAAAGACTCCCTAAAGTCTTGGGGAATTATCCTGTGATGGCCTGGCCTCTCCTGGCGATTTCCCCTGCCTACTAGGACACAGTGCCCAAGACATTTTTGTTAGCGGACTTGCTCTCTATAAGTTATCGTCCAGAACAATGAGTGCTCTGCCCCTGTGGGCTTCTTGGTGTGGCTACGCATAACAGAACACATGGTGTCAAAATTACAGTGTAGACATTTTCTGGTGCGGTACTGAGCTTTTGTAGTCATTGTCACTAGCAGTGCCATCTTCATTGCGGTCGGGAGTCTTAGAGGAATTGCACTGTTTTTCCAACTTTTGGCGAACGCCAGTGCAGCTTTAGGGTCTGTAAAAAACAGTGTCTGTGTTCCTCTTTTAATGCGCAGTTTGGCAGGGTAGACTAGGGCATATAATATTTCCTAGTAGATTCAGGTATTCCTATTAAGCGGAGATTGTTTCTTGGTCTTAAGAAAAAAAAGGGGGGGTGCCTGCATATTACTGCCCTGGCATCCTCTTTACCCACTGTCATTATAGGTTATTGGTGAAGGAAATAAAGCACTGAAACTCTATGAAGTTTGTGGAAACAATTAATTAAGGAGATTTATAAGTATACCAATAATGATAAGCAACTACAGCTTTGAAAAATGTACACAAATATTACCCAACCCCTGATAAACACCCATCATCAAGCTTGGATATAACTCTGCCTTGTTAGAAGGCAGCAAAAGTGGGCATCAAGGTTGATACACAAGAGTGGGTCTCTGGCACCCTAATTTTAATTCACCCAGGTCTCCAACTCCTTAAAATGTCTAGCAGGACCCTGTTACGGATCTGGTTTCTTCTAATACTCAATCAACCCAATCATCATACACACACAATCCACAATTATATGTTCCTCTCAGACAGACAAGATACTCAACGACCAATTTAATAGAACACAGACAACCAATAATTATTTTAATGAAACCAACAGTTATTTTATGAAAGAAGGAAACCTCCAACGTCGTTCACATTCCCCATTTCAGCGATTTGTCATGAATTTGGTGTGGGTAGGGTGTTTTCTATTTTATGCCTACACTTTGAGGGCAGAAGTAGAAGTCTAATTAGAAAGACTGGTTGATGCACCTTGCATATAATAATGCTATTAAGATCAATATTCCTTAACAGAAAAGCCATTAACTTAAAAGAAAAGTTAAAAAAAGAGTTAAGGATAATCATACCCATCCATCCATACATCCACCCAGCTGTCTGCTATGCATTTAACACGGTCAAAAGATTTGCCCTTGAAATGAGGAGGGCCAGGCAACTTGATACGAAATCTATGGGGTACCACAGAGCCACAGCAGCTGGATTTAAAACTTGATGCAAGGATTAAGTGCAATGCACCAACAATTAATTAAACAGCCTGCTGGACCGCAGTCTTAACACAAGCCTCATGTGCAAATTTCTATCAGTCCCTCTAGATGAGTTCAGGGACACATTAGCAATCATTCTCTTATGAATAACATGCTCAAAGATAGCGCTAAAGAAGGGGGACATGTAGTTGAAATTGTTTATTTTAAAATCCTCAATCTAGTGCATAAAATATGTAAGGTTACCATGCAAATGCAAAAATAAAAGAAATTAAGCATGTAACAGTCAGCGAAAACAAAATAAATTTTCCTAACACCGTGAGCGAGGTTCTGACAAACTAACATCCTAAAGCTATTTCGAAGCACAATGCTGAACCTCGACTAAATCATTAAATAGCAAACCTGCCTTTTAAATTTTAGATTTCTTAACAAGGATCGCACAGCATATCTTTGAATAGCTGGCTACAGCTACTCCCTATCAGCACTCAACCAAATAAATAGAATATGTGCTCTTGGTAAAGGTAAACACCTTTTGCATGGCTACTGGAATCAACTCTCTGATAAAGAGTGGTCGGTTCGACAATCTGGCATGACCTCTGGCAATAATCCTAGTGCGTAGACCTCTCCTGAGAAGTGGCCAAATCCTGGGTTTTATATACCATTTGAACACGGACTATCTCATATCTACAAACCAGGGTTTAGAAACTGTAAAGCTTCTCTGAAACTAAACTAACCAGGCACAAAATACGTCAGACTCCATTTTCATTAACAATGAGCTTACACTATAACGGTCCCTCCTGTAATGACTGCGCCCATTAACATAAAAAAACATGTCCACCTACGAGTTGTCAGCCATGACTCTATAACCAATTTTTGTGTGTGCTGTTAGAACTTCACACTTTGTAATAGAGATAAAGGAAAGGCTAGCAGCATTCAAAGAATTGAAACAGACAGCCCTAATGAGAACTGTCATGACAATCTGGTGTCCAAGTGGCACAAAGTTCCTTACAAATTCATCACTGCCAAAAGGACAATTTTCTCTTGTTTGGGAAAAACAAAATAGAAGGCAACTAACGCATGTGTCTTGCTGCTACATGCTTCTGATGCCTGGTCCTGCTAGTGGTCAGATAGTGGAGTGAAGTCGCAGCAGTATAAGAGTGTTTTATAAAGAATAGGTCTTTAAAATTCTATGGTTCACTGCAATCTGTGTACTAAAGACAGGGTTATTGAAATACAACATTTGTACCACATCCTAAAAAAAAGTGCTCTAAGACAGCTGAATGATGAACATTCAATCAATCAATCAGTCAATCAAGGGCATTTGTAGAGCGCACTACTCACCCGGAGGGTCTCAAGGCGCTTGGGAGGGGGGGGTGCTGCTACTGCTCGAACAGCCAGGTCTTGAGCTTCTTCCTGAAAGAGAGGTGGTCTTGGGTCAGGCGCAGGTCGGTCGGGAGGGAGTTCTAGGTCTTGGCGGCCAGGTAGGAGAAGGACCTTCCTCCTGTTGTCGTTCTTCGGATGCGGGGGACGGCGGCGAGGGCGTGACTGGCTGATCGGAGGTGGCGCTTGGGAGTGTAGAAGTTGATGCGGTTGTTGAGGTAGCTCGGGCCTTGATCGTGCAGGGCTTTGTGTGCGTGGGTGAGGAGACGGAAGGTGATTCTCTTGTTGACGGGGAGCCAGTGCAGGTCTCTCAGATGTCCGGAGATGTGGCTGCGTCGGGGGATGTCGAGGATGAGTCTGGCTGAGGCGTTCTGGATCCGCTGGAGTCTCTTCTGGAGCTTGGCGGTGGTTCCGGCGTAGAGGGCGTTGCCGTAGTCCAGTCGGCTGGTGACGAGGGCCTGGGTGACCGTCTTCCTGGTTTCGGTGGGGATCCACCGGAAGATCTTCCGTAGCATGCGCAGGATGTTGAAGCATGACGAGGAGACGGCGTTGACTTGTCTGGTCATGGAGAGGGAGGAGTCCAGGATGAACCCCAGGTTGCGTGCGTGGTCTGTCGGTGTGGGTGCGGTGCCCAGGGCGGGGGGCCACCAGGAGTCGTCCCAGGCGGAGGGTGAGGAACCCAGGATGAGGACTTCCGTCTTGTCTGAGTTCAGTTTCAGGCGGCTGGTCGTCATCCACTCGGCTACATCTTTCATCCCTTCGTGAAGGTTGGCTCTGGCGGCGGCGGGGTCGTTGGTCAGGGAGAGGATTAGCTGGGTGTCATCGGCGTAGGAGATGATGTTCAGGTTGTGTTGGCGTGCGATGGTCGCGAGGGGGCTCATGTAGACGTTGAAGAGGGTGGGGCTCAGGGAGGATCCTTGAGGGACGCCGCAGATGACTCCGGTGGCCTCTGACTTGTACGGTGGTAGACGGACTCTCTGTGTTCTTCCGTCGAGGAAGGAGACGATCCATTCCAGTGCCTTCCCTTGAATTCCGACGTTGTTGAGGCGCTGCACTAGGGCCGAAAGCCGCGGAGAGGTCTAGGAGGATGAGGGCCGCTGTTTCTCCGTTGTCCATCAGGGCTCGGATGTCATCGGTGGCAGCGATGAGGGCGGTCTCGGTGCTGTGGTTGACACGGAAGCCAGACTGTGAGGGGTCGAGGGATCCATTCGTCTCGAGGAAGGCGGCCAGCTGCTTGTTGACGGTCTTCTCGATGACTTTGGCTGGGAACGGGAGGAGCGAGATAGGGCGGTAATTCTTGAGTTCGGTGGGGTCCGCAGTGGGTTTCTTTAGTAGAGCGCTGAGCTCGGCGTGCTTCCAGCCCTCCGGGAAGGTGGCGGTGTCGAAGGAGGTGTTGATGATGTCCCGCAGGTGGGGTGCGATGACAGCGTCGGCCTTGTTGAAGACGTGGTGAGGGCAGGGGTCGGTCGGGGATCCGGAGTGGATGGAGTTCATCATGCGGACGGTGTCATTGGTGCTGATCGGAGTCCAGGTGCGGAGGGTGGTGGTGGGCGACGGTGCTGCGGTCGTTGTGTGCGATGGTTGAATGCTGAAGCTGTTGTGAATGTCCGTGATCTTGTTGTGGAAGTAGGAGGCGAGGGAGTTGCAGAGGTCTTGCGATGGGGTGATGTCGTTGTTTCCGGCGCTGGGGTTGGAGAGCTCTTTCACGATGTTGAAGAGTTCCTTGCAGTTGTGTGCGTTGTTGTCCAGCCGGTCCTGGAATGCAGTTCTCTTGGTGGCGCGGATCAGTTGGTGGTGCTTCCGGGTGGCGAGCTTGAGGGTGGTCATGTTGTCCGGTGTTGGTTCCCTTCTCCAGACTTTCTCGAGGGCTCGGCAGTCCTTCTTGGAGCTCTTGAGTTCGTCTGTGAACCATGGGGCTTTCTTGCTGCTGGGCGGGGTCCTCAAAGGGGCGAGTTCGTCCGCGCAGTTGCTGATCCACTTCGTGAGGTTGTCGGCGGCCTGGCTGGGGTTCGCTGAGCTGGCGGGAGGGTGCTGACTCAGGGAAGCGGCGAGCTGGTCGGCTGTGATCTTGTCCAGCTTCTTCGGGCAACCTGTTGCTGGTGGTGGTGGATCGTCGTTCTTCTGAAGGTGAAGTGGACGCAGCTGTGGTCCGTCCAGTGGAGTCCTGTGGCGTGGCTGAAGGCGATGTCTTTGCTGGATGAGAAGACGGCGTCGAGTGTGTGTCTGGCGAGGTGGGTGGGGGTGGTCACCATCTGCTTGAGTCCCAGGTTTGCGAGGTTTTCCAGCAGGGTGGTGGTGTTGCGGTCGTCGTTGTTCTCCAGCGAAATCTTGAATGATCATTACTAGTGGTGGCATCTGGGATAACCGTATTGCCAAATTGATTACGATATCTGAAGGAGATAAGGTGGAGCTTTATCAACAATGACAGAATAGTAAGATCAATAGGTGAATTTGCATGTAAAACCTGCATCCAAGAGATTCTAGTGATAAAGTTGTGAACTATTACTACGTTGTTTTATATTTATTTAACTGGGTGAATGATTGCATCACCACCATTTTCCAAAACGTACTGGAGAGTGCTTCTCAAGTATGGCTTGGGAGATCTGATGACAAATCTCACTTTCTTTCTTTTAGTCAGCCGTTTGGATTTAGTCCACAAGATCAAATAATGCTCAAGTGCTCCTCAATTTTCATCACAGACAGCGCTGAATGGTGTGAGCATTTCTATCCCTTAAATTTGTATCAAACCACAAACGTATGTTGCCATCAAACGTGCTATGCCCTACCGCATTTAAAGCTTTGGCAACTTACTCCACTTTACCTACATGATCTACCAAGGACACCTGCTTCAGGGTGCCAGTTAGACCTAACAAATCCTGGTAGTCTAGCAGTCAATGTTGAAAACCCTTATGTCTCCTATAACATAAGAACATCTTATGCTCAGTTGCAGTGGTAGGATACAGATTCTGGAGTCTATTTTTTAAACCACACATTTCATGATACTACCGACAATATCTTCTGAATGAAGCAAGCTAATGGGCCAAAATACTTTTTATGGCAGCAACGTGACTTGACTGGTTAACCTACAGTATTATTGTCTAATTCGCCACAGATACTTATATAATCAGTAGTTTTATTTTCCAAAATCCATTTCAAACAGGGTTTTAATATTTGACTCGCTTTGGAAGGTCTCACCCCCTTCTTATTTCTGTTCTGGAGAACCACCCAGTAACATTGTGGAAAGCCATATGTCCTCCAAGGTTGCGTATATTTTTTTCATCAATTCTAACTCGCAGACAAATACAAGTAGAATAAAATTCAATAAATTAGAACATTTGACTAGTAAATATATCTATCACTTAGCATCAATCTAATATTTCCTTTCCTCACTCTACCATGTGTAGGAGGGCTTTCCCGGTAATAAATAAATAACTAGCACGCATGTACGCACACACGCTTTTTTAATGGCACCTGTTTCAATGTTAATTAAAGTTTGCACATTCTTCATTTTTGCAAAGTTATAAAGAGAAGCAAGAAAATTGAGTGGTCAGGGACTCGAACGAGATGCTGAGTAGAACATGCAGGAAGATCCTACTCCAACTATAGGCCCAGCATTGAAGTAAGATATGCCTGAAAAACTAACATGCCTTGAGAGAATGCAAATTAGTTAGGTGATACAGCTAAGTAATTATATGGATGAAGATACTTTTGAGTAATATATTTAGATCTTACCCATATGGAGGTAACAGGAGGGGTAGTTGCCCCCCCAAGGACGTCCTTGGGGGCCAACTACCCCTCCTGTTACCTCCAGTGAGTCACACACGGTGGGATTGCGGAGAGGTTTTTGATGGCTACGAACCCTTTCTCCTTCACTCTGCAAACACGCCTTCTCGCACACTACTAGTTGGGGGATGAAGTCCCCTTGGCTTTTAAGGGTCCTTGGGGCCAACTACCTCCTGTTACCTCCAGTAAGTCACAACCAGTTGGATTGCTAAGAGGTCATCAGAGGCCACACTCCCTTTCTCCACCACTCTGTAAACGCACCTCCTGGCGCACAACTGGTTGGGGGAAGAAGTCCACTTTAGCCCTGAGGATCTTAGTAGTAAAGTGGAATTCATTCCCCAACCAGAGCACACCAGGAGGCGCATTTTTGGAACAGTGGAGAAAGGGGGCATGTCCTTAAAGTCCTCTCAGCAATCCCGCTGTCTGCGACTTACTGGAGGTAACTAAAGGGGTTCCTGGACCCCAAGGAACCTCAGCATCCAAGGGGCCCCCTACCACCACTACACTAGGAGGCGCGTTTGCAGAGTATTTGAGAAAGGGGGGCGGGCTGCTGCCGACTTCCGGTCGCATTTCTATTGTAGGAAGGGGCTACTTGGCTTCTCCATTGGGGACCCAGAGGGGAGCCTCAAGGCCCCCACAATGCCTGCTGGTTCCCCGCCTCCTGCGGAAGCCGGCATTGCTTTGAGACCAAGGAAGCTGCTAAACATGCAGCTTCCTGGATCTCAAAGCAATGTTTCTGTTTCCCTGGTCGCTTTATAGCGGGCCCAGGATTTGGTCCACCCGGGGAGGTTTTCTTAAAAAAAATGAAGAAAAAAAAAAAGGAGTGCGGGAGCCTGAGTGTTTCTTTTTTTTGCCACGAATCCACGTGCGATCACGGCAAAATTAAATTTAAAAAATACTTTTTTACGCCAGCTTGGTCCCTGTAGGACCCTGCCACCTTATCTGGGAGGGGAGGGTGGGTCAGGGTCTCCATTAATTTGTACTTTTTTTGTGGGACTCGGCTTGAAGCCTTCCTGGAGTTGGCAGCCAATCAAATTTTAGTAGGATTCACAAGTCCACTGCATGGACTCATCCCCAGATATCTGTATTTTTTAAACTTTAATATCTTTGAAACTAGTCAATGGATTTACACCAAATCACAAAAAGCATGCTTTCTGGACCAACATCCAGCTTTCAGATACATTTGGTGTCATTCCATCAGCAGTTCGGGCTGTAGTTGTGTTCAAAAACATGGAAAATCCCCAATAGCCATAACTAGGGGAAAACGTGTTTTGAGGACCCTTTTTTCTCAACCCCCGTTTGACAGATCACCCCAAAACTTTCAACACAGCAGCTGAACCAAATAGGGGAAGTTTTTTGAAAATGTCATAAAGATTCGTCAAGCGGAGCCAAAATTATTAGCAAAATAAAAAATGCTTTGCCTATGGAAACTTTGGTCCTAACTATAACTACCTACTGGCAATCGCCAGTAGGTCATATATATAAAAGTATATATTCGTGCTCTCCACTTACAGCAGAAAATTATTCTTCAAAGTTGAGAGAACAGATAGACAATTACAAAACCTCTCCTCCACCTCAGCAGGACACTACCCAGGAAACTGAGACGTGACTACCACCCGCCGAAACTGAGGAGCACAGATCTCCCCATTACATGGACGTTCACGTCCGTTCGCTCGTGTCCTTACCGGGTTGGAATTATCACCGGGTACTGCGACTCTCGCACCACAGATTTTCCATACTACAGCCCTGAAGAGTGGACACTACCCAGGAAGTTGAGACGTGACTACCACCCGCCGAACCTGAGGAGCATAGATCTCTCCACTTACATGTCCGTTCACTCGTGTTTTCAGTTTACCACTGAGACACCGGGGAAGGACAACCTTGACCCTTCCCGCCTGTCCGTGCGATCGATGAACCCGTGTCCTTACTGGGTTGGAATTATCACCGGTACTGTGGAATCTCGCGCCACAGATTTTCCATACTACAGCCCTGAACAGTCACAATTGTACCACGTTGTGACGAAACACGTGTCGGTTGGTTTATCTTTCTGTATTGATCTGGATTGATATAAAAACATCTTCATTAAGATACTCCTGATGTCGACCTTCCTAATTTCTGCAAGAAAAGTTCTTTAATAGTGGTTTTCGCACTAAAACCATCAACCTAAAATGTGTGCACAGGACTTGGTTCTATATCTACAGTGTGGGTCCTGACCTACACACTTGCAGTGGTGGTTTTGTTTGGGTTTGTTTCCCCTGACGTGTCAGGACCGTACTCATTTTTTCCCATCTTAAACTCCTTTGCGTACTCGCTTCAGCGCCATTACTTCCTATCCTTAATACAAACCCTCCATCGAACCAGTATAGTTGGACAATTGTTTGTTTACCACTTTTTCGCAAACTTTGCCACACCAGGAAGGTGAGAAATAGGGTGATAGCTGGAAAGGATAGAAGGGTCCAGAGTGGGTTTTTTCAATAGTGGCACGATTTTTGCCTGCTTCCAGGCTATAGGCATTGTGGCTTCTGAGAGGGACAGTTTGATTCGTCTATTTATCACGGGGTTGACCGTCTCAGGGACCGAGGACAACAATCTGGCGGGCACTGGTCTGTTGGTGAACCCGATTTCAGAGGCCTGAGGACCATCAATGAGACAGAGCAATAGGTGTAAAAGCCACCAGAGTGGGTGACGGTTGCAAAGCTGGAGTCAACCCTTTCGGTGGCAAGTTCCCTACAGAGAAGCAATCCCTGATGTTAAAATTAGCCTGGAGAGCGTGGATCTTATCAATGAAAAAACTAGAGCGTTCCTCGCACCTTGCAGCCGAGGCGGGATCCGTAATAGCCTCTGCTCTCGGAGATAGGAAACTTTGAACAATGGTAAAAATGTCCTTGGTATTGTTCTCAGAGAGAAAAATGCGTTCAGCATAGTAACGGCTGTTTGCTTGGTAAGATATTTGCCATGCACGAGTCACAAGACAGACCCAATTTAGTCTAAAGCAGGTGGTGTTGCAAAAGAGCTGTGGAAAGGAGGGGGGGAATGTCAAAATGCAATAGCAATTATCAGAGCTGGTATACTGCTAGGTTGATCAAGATTCATGATTGTGTTAAATTTAGAGCAGATCTGATCAATTTTTTCACTGCAATATAAAATGACACAGTGCATTACCTAATGGATGCCAGGCCAGCTTCTGACAGGGTGATACAGAGAGAAGACTTTTCAAATAGCTAGGACCAACTACAGCATGAATGGAAATGGCAATGACCTAGAAGTAAAAAAACATCACAAATTATTTGATAGACCCTTAGAGGCAAACTTGCAAGAGACAAGACAGAGCCTGACCACCCGAATGCAGTGCGCCAGCGGTTCCAAAGCCAAGGCAAATAGGGTCGGGGAAAGGGGGCAGCCCTGTCTCGTACCATGACCCAGTCGAAACTCGCGTGACATAGCGCCGTTGAATCGGACCCTAGCGAGCGGTTCCGTATACAACAGTTTCACCCACGGGCGGAAATTCTCGCCGAACCCTAGTTTTTCCCAGGACTGCGTAGATGTACTGCCACTCCATACTGTCAAAAGCCATATGGGCATCCAGGGACAGCAGTGCCGACGGTACCTTGGGACGCACAGACACTGTATGGAGAACGCCAAGCACGAAGCCCGACTGGTCCGGGTGGATCAGTGATTGTATGACCGCTCCCAGTCTTGTGGCTAGGATCTTGCCAAGGACCTTTGTCTCGTAGTTAAGGAGGGATATAGGTCTGTAGGAGCTGCATTCCTTCTGCGGCTTTCCGGCCTTGTGGATCACTACGATTGTTGCCGATCGTAAATCCCTCGGAAGTTGTCCTACCTCCCTCGACGAACATATTGCGCAGGTGCGGTGCCGATCTACTGGCCACACACCCAAACGACTCCGCTGGGAATCCATTTGGTCCCGGGGCCTTCCCCGTTTGCAAGTCCCCCATGGCCTCCTCCACTTCCTTGACCGTGATATCGGAATCTAGGATGTCCCTATCCGCTGGATCCATTATTGGCAGTTGCAGGGGGGTCAGGAAATCCCTGCACTCTTGTTCTGTCTTATTCGTTTGGGACCGGTATATCGCCTCATAATAGAGCGCGAACTCCTCTGTAATTGCCGCGCTAGTGTCGCACACCGCCCCGGCCGCTCTATCCCCGGCACCCAATTCCGCTCCCTGTCTCTCTTCTCCAACCACGCCATCATTTTGTTGGCTTTGTCTCCCAAGTCATACACTCGGCGCTGAATAGCAAGTGCACGGGAGCGTGCCTGCTCCGTGAGGACATCTCTGAGCTCCTTGCTCAGAAGGTTCGCCCTGTGGCACCTGTCTTGTTCCCGCTCCCTTCCTTCCTCTAGTGTCCTCAGCTCCTGCTCTAGCCGATCTACTTGTGCATATTTTTCCTTTCGGCGTCGCCAGACCTCCGCCTGCACGAAGTCTCTAGCCACTGTCTTATACGCCTCCCAGACTATCCCAGGGGAGCTAACTGAGCCAACATTTTCTGCCAAGTACAGATCCACCCTCTCCCTGAATTTTTCCTGGAATTCTCGGTCTTTAAAGAGAAAGGTGTCCAGTCTCGGGGGCACGCTCCATTCGCGCCTAGGGCCCACCAGTTGTACCTCCACCGGCGCATGATCAGATTGCCCTATGGCGTCCTTCCCGGAAGAGGCCCATGCAAGCCACCTGTGTAAATAAATAATCGATCCGGGACCCCGAGCCGTGCGCCGCCGAGTTACCCACTGTATGAGTTTTAATGTAAAAGCCAATGAGAGAGGTGACTGTTGCTTAGGTCAGCAAAAAGCAGCATACCTTACTCCCTTCAGTTCTGTTGCTTACATGTAAGTGTGATGTGTCAGATGAGATGATTTGCATTGGAGAATAGGTAAGCGTGCATCATAGGGAGGCAGTCAGGAGGACAAGACAAGCTTACTGTCTAGCTAGTGGTTTTCAACTAGTGCTCAAATAATTTGCTCACGGTCCAGAGGGAGAGGTTCGCAGCCTTGTTCTGCAACAGTTTCTAGTTTGCAGAAGGAACAGGGACTGTTTGGTGATGGGGTTTGGGACACCAGGGCAGTTTGCAACCGGTTATAAATAGGTATTGTTTGTAGACGGATAAGAGATGAGGGAGGGGACAAGGAGTAGTGTGCAATCAGAACATGGGAGCAATTAGAAGCACGGGTGTTGGAGCAGGGGCATTTTTTGCAGCCTACGTGTTGGGGGTAGTTTATTCCCTGGGTGTAAGGTATGATGGAGTTAGCAGCCTGAATGTGATAAGAAAGCGTTTTGCACTTTATGCCGTGTTAAGAGACTGTTTACAACATTATAGTTAGGCTTGACAGCACGGTTGTTGCCAAACAATATGTGAATATCACCAGAGAAGGGCCTTGGCTCCATCCACATGTTGGAAGCTAGGAGTACATGTTTTGATTTTCCAGAAATTGTGTGCTTTTGCAAAAAAAGGGCTTTCCCTCCCCGCAGTTCTGGTCATTTTGTTTATGTAAGATCAAAGTTACAGGGGAACACACATGACATTAGAATGCTATTAAAGTTTTAAATAACTGGATCATTTATGTTGCTTTTCTTTGCCAGCAGTTCAGGTGGGAGGAGGGAAGTCATTAACTTACATGGACGTTTAGGTCTGGCTTGACAGTCCAATTGCAGTCTGACCTTTTAATCTACATTAATATCTAAAGTTATATGCTGCCACACAAATACATATATTCCCATGCTATTTACTGCTAAGTTCTTTTATGCAGCCCTCGTCATTAACGTGGCTTAGAATCGATTTGAAAGTAATGGCAACTGAACTATTAAAATCGTGTTTCTGGAAACAGAAGCTGAATTCAACGTTCGCTTGGCGGACATCTGGGTTTATTTCGTGTACTGATAGGGAAATACTAACACGTTTCCCTCTTATTGCTTTCTAATAATAGGTCATTGTGGAATTTCATTAATTAATATTAAAAAAAGTTTTCAAAATCCCCAAATGCAGAGATTCTTTGAGAAGCAAAATACAAGAATAGTTTCAATTCTAAATCAGCAGGCGGCAGACCTGTGTTTAAAAATGTGCTGACCGGTTTGTAAAGGAAGCTCAAAGCCAAGGTAAAAAGCGGCAGTGCGACAGACTATTTTATCCACTAGATAATACAGAGCTAGACCCTGTTCGAGATCACATCTACTTGGGACAATTGTGACATCTACAGGATAAAACATATAACCTGACACCAATTAGCGCTTTAAAGACGCAACTAGGATAAACTGAAATGTAATTCATAGCAGCATATATTTGAATGGTTTTAGAACCTACGACGCATCTCTTTATGGGCACATTGGCAGTCAGGGATTAGGCAACAGCTAACTTCTCAGATTCCAGTCCAGACACAGACTTTTTTTTTTTAACAAGTACACATACATTCCAGATGAAACCATATGATTCCGATTGGTGACATTAACATACTGCATATTCGAATAACACAGCCTTCATGAAAAACGCCGCTTATCACAGCAGGATTTTCCTCGAGCACCCACCACAGAGGCACAAATGAGGCGTGAAACATCTGAACCAGATTGTCATCTGCTTTCCTGAAGCAGCTATCAGAGAAAGACAAAGGGGGGGGGGCCTAACCTAAAGGTTCCTTTACCTTTCACAACAGTCTGAAGGCCTAACTCCCACCCCTGCCGTAAAAAAAGTGGATTATTAACTGCGAAGGAAGTGAGTCCTTAATAAGAAATCAAGTAAGTAAGTAAGGTTGGGATGCTGGTGAGGAGCACAGCTGCCACTTTTGTTGCAAGGGGCCAATATTGCAGCACTGCTGAAAAACCAGCCCCCAGCACTCCAAAACCAGCTCCACCATTTCGGCCCACCGGGAAAACACCCAGTGCCCGTTAGGCCAGTCCGGCCCTGCTCTCAGGGCAGCAAGGTGGGGTGGGCTTGTATCCCAGTATACAGGTACACACAAACATGAAATAACTTATTGGCAAATCAGTGCTTTTACTTATAGACTTTATTATGCACTCACTACTAAATCTACTGATTCATTTAGAAAAATATACATGATGGAAGGTGAAAATACCTTTGGTGACATCCTCCTAACAGTTTATACTCCTAGTGAGACCCTAAACCTAAAATCACAATTTTCACTGCATATGCTGTACACAATAGAAGGGCTTGTAATTATCAAAAGGCAGGTCTACTGGCTTTGTTAGAGTGTCACACACTGATAAAAGCATAAACATATCAATATAAATAAATACAAAAATCCTTAAAATCATTAAGGATGGTGCCATCTTACATTTACATTGATTAGGGAACGTAATTACTCATAGTTAAACTTGTGATGGTTAATAAAACATTTCATTTTTATTTTTTTATTCAAATTGGTAATGGTCATAAAAAGCAGCTATAGATTTCATATTAATATTATAACAGATTTGATTCGAAAAAGGAAAAAAACATTTCTCAGTAAGTAGGGGAGCAACAATATAAATAATCATTAAGAAACTAGAGCGAAACAATCTGAATAAGACATCCTAGATTAACAATCAACATAGTGGCCCAAATATATTTAAAAAGTTTATATCTCTTAAACCCCTTAAATTTGGAGATCTGACAAAAAAAGCACATCATTGAGCAACACTAGGGGGTGGTTCTATTCCATGACTTTGATACACACAGACGAGCATCATTAGCAGCAATAGAAATAATAAAAGACAGTGTAGGGCTAATATCAGACCTATAAATTATCATAATATCCTTTGTAGATATTTGTAAATCAAACCCCAAATACTGGGATGTTGGTGGGCACCCAGCTAACATATGCATAATATCTGCTATCTGCAGACCGCACTTTGGACAGTAGCACTTGCTACTGGTTTTATTAATCTCCGACTTTAAAACATTATCTTTATTATAGAAAATCACGCGGAAAGTTTTAAATTGCTGGAGCTTAAAATTAACTGAGGACACAGATCCTCAGTTAGAGATTCATAAATATCTTCAGGTAGCACCATCTGTCCTAATCTACATACGCCTAATATAAGGCTCCACTTAGATGCTAAATAGTCTTTTCTGTGAGCACACTTAATTTGATATAAATCTCTGATCTTTCGCTTACCCACTACCGCATAAAGATATACTAAAATATCAGGCTCATTAAAATCAATATTATATGGGGAGTTGTGTAAAAAATAATCACACATTTTAACACACTTAAAAATTGTCTGTGGAGGAAGATCATAAAGTGCTTGTAGTGGAGCGAACGTAGACAGCCAATTGTTATCATACAGCTGCCCAACTGTTTTCAAACCAAGATTGTAACATGATATAGTGACAGAGTTGTTAGGAAAACAGAGGAGAATTTGGGGTTACCCCATAAAGGTGTAAACAAGTGGATTAAAGGAACCAAATATTTGAAGCAAAATTCACCCCATACTTTGCTAACATCCTTAATTATCTTAAAACGCACCGTTTGAGATACTGAGTCAAAGATTCTGCCTAGAAGAAACTTCCAGCCAACCTCCAGAGCTATTTCATAGCCAAGACATACAAATCCAGCTCGTATTCAGTCAGCAAATTCTTAATACGGGCACAGAATGCTGCCCAAAATTATAAATACCCCAATGAAACTACTATATAGCCCTTGCGAGCAATTGTTTTTTTTTTTTTTTTATGGAGCCTGGGAACACATAATGGAATTGCACAAAATAGATAAACAAATGTTGCCAGAATATTCATTTTAACAATATTATACAGCCCAATTATACTAATAGGGAGGCAGTTCCAGTACCGCATCTTAATTATACAGGAGTATAAGAGTGGCTCATAATTCCTGTTGTTAAATTCGCTCCATTTGATCAGTAATCCAACACCTAAATATGTTGCGGCAGGGTCAACCCCAAAAAACATTATCTTCTTTGAAGTTTAAAATAATATTAGTTTTAGTCAGGTTCATCCAGAGACAGTCTCAAACTGGTCAGCCTCTATCGAGAGCTGATCAACCACTAGAGTAGGATCCAGAGAATAAGATGGTCACATCCTCCACATAGGAGCTAATTTTAATCTCCACACCCTTAAATACCACTAGGTGAATAAAATGGTTCTTAATAAGTGATCTCAAATAAGTTTCGATATAGAGAACAAATGACTAGGGGGATAATGAGCTACAGACATTTGTAGAAATGTCAAATGAGGAGAGAGTCCCACCAGGACTCTTTCTAAGCCATGTCTCATGGGTGGGCACGCTGAGGCGCCACTGGGGTGAGATCATGCATGAGTCTCAAACGCACTTATTAATGCAGTATATACACGTGTTGGGCACGAGACGGCACCTCACTAAATGGTTTGCTGAGGCTCTCAAAAAACACTTTGCAGTTGATTTGACACCCTTGCGGAACTGTTGGGAAGTGGATCTGACCCGACAATACACACCTAAAGAATGGAATATGATGTGGAAAGCCCCAGATTGATCCCTAGGAATGCTAGGTTCCACCTGGTCCAATTATACATAGTGCATATCTTTCCCCGCACAAAATTCACAGGTACTTCCATAAGACCGATTCTTGCTGCCCGCGCTGTAAGTTAATCGACGCGGATTATGCTTTGGTCGTGTCCCAACTTTCTTGATTATTGGAGAGGAGTGATATAGCTCTTGTTCACATGCACTGTCGGGGAACTCCCTGATACATGGGAAGCCTCTATTACAGGGATATTCGTCAAGGAATAAAAAACAGAACGTCACCTCCATATTTTTTGATTTGGGATTGGTGGTAGCCAAGAGGCTTATCACAAGACGATGGAAAGCAGAAGACCCCCGACCCTACAAGCCTGGTCTCAATCTGTACTAATCTGGATCAAAGGGGAGGGAACTGCCCTATATAGGGAAGATACCCTAGGACTACGCAAATACCCAATCTCAAACCCATGGAATGTCATAAAAACAATGCTCCAATTAGAACTAACCTCCGGGGACTCTATGGAAGACTCTGAGGTGGAGAGCCCGAACCACACACGCGAGAAGCATTGCGGTCACCACAATATACAAGCAAGATTGTACCATACAGCCTCTCCAAAATACCCACAAGACATGCGTGGTCACACTCGAGCATCTGCTCAATGTGCCACCGCCCATGTTCTCTACGCATATAACAAAGTACTGCAGTACCCATGCTGAGCCTCCGGCCGGCCGACACTCTGCTTTAATTTCCCAGGTGTCCCTCATAACTTAACTATCTGAGCTGTTTCAACAGTGGGGCACGCACGAACGGTGCACTTCGGCGTTACCCGATGTGGTACAAACCAATACATTTTTAGGTAAGCATGGAGTTTTACTCAGAATAATTTCCTGATCACACACAGGAGTTTATCCCCTATGGTCACATGGTAGGCATGTGACAACCACTTTTTTAATGCATCGATCACTGAGTTACATGCCAAAAACTGCAGCAGGCACTTAAAACACTTTTCGACATGAAGCATGGGCACAATCACCACTCTGTATGTCCACGTGTGTCCATACCCAGGCCTCCTGTCATCATTTTTGTTGCTAAACATCATATGGTTAGTGCTCACACTTGTATGTCATCCTATTGTATTAACTTGCACACATACTCTAAACTGACTAGATCTAGATCTTCCATATCCGCAGAGGGTGACATACCGTTTATGCTTGGCACAAAAAACCTGATCTAGCACTATTTTACCATTTTTGTCTGGCAATTGTTGTCGTTGCTTTAGATACATCACTACCTAGCATTTTTAAATAAAATTCCATGTAAACTGTCTGATTTTGCTACTAAACAGTTCCCTCTATCTTCCACAGCTATGTTTTCTTTGGAGGCTGAAACCCTGTTATTTCAGGGACACAGTAACCTCTCTCTTTCCTTTTTAGCTTTTTTTTTCTTTTTACAGGCTGGACCGTGAACCACATAAAAAGTAAGTTGCACTTTAGGGGCACCATTATTGTGTATGGGAGTTCATTATATATGTTGATGTCCTGATGAAGCGCCATGGATCCTTCAGACCAATGTATAGGTGTGAAACCTGTCAGTAAATCACTGAGCAAGAGACCAAGTGAGGCCGCCACAACAAGACTATAGGGTATCTTCCCCACATTGTTGTCACACAATGTTTACCAGGGTTCCTTTTAGACCTTCAAGGTAGCATTTGCCTTTATAGGTTTTTATTTCTGACTGGGTGGTCTACTAATTAAAGGATAGTTAGGGACCCCCGCTATCACTTTTAACCCACAAACACATTACACTATTCCACCACACCAGTCACCTCACTTGCACACATCATACAGCATCTCTAAAAAAGATCTAACGCTAAAGTGACCCTTCCGGTGACCGTTAGGGCATTTCTGCGCCGGCCCGACGAGGAGCAACAAACTATGATGAAGCAGGACATCCCTTTGGGGAAGTGTGAGGTCACCATGAGACAGTCCTGTTGACTTTTCTCATGATATAGGTCCAATAATACATGTTTTTGTTTTACTCAGGAACATAAGGACCCAACCCCCCCCAACCCCTCCCCCTCTTTTTTTTCTATCACCACAATAAGGTCAGGCACGCATCTCAACTATCACAAACGAGAAGGTCCAATATAAGACGGGAACAACGTAATATAGTCTGTTGGTTTGGTTCAGTCTCTGATATCCTCTCTATTTCTACTTTTGGTGATAGTTGCGACTCTGAATTTCGCTTTTGCATAGGTTTCTTTTTCTCTACTTTATCACCTTGCTTTTTTTATTGGTATCACTGGCTTTCTAATCGCTCATCAACTATTGTGCACTTTGACTGATATATCACTTCAAATCCACACTGCATCTGATTAAGGGTACTATTCGGCTGCACTTTTCATCCCTGTGTCGTCATAAACAACTATGTAAAATGTTACATGTATCCTTTTGCAGCCTTGAAAAAGTTGTGATGATGGAACATGTGTCGGCTGCCTGTGCGTACTGGATATTTCGCTTTTGACGCAACAGATGTGAAGTACAAGGGAAAGAATAAAAACAATCCACTAATCTTAGAATTCTACACTACTTTATTATTGAGTTTATATCTTAATCATTGGACTTCTTTGAATGTTTCGGTACTGTCCTCTTCATTAGAACAAAGCCTTATTTGACCGCCCCACACAATTTGTAAACATGCCAGTTTCTGCAAAAAGACTTGTGCTCCAACACCTTTCAGATGCTCAATCATTTGCCGGAGCTTCCATCTTCAATCCATGGTGAGATTACAGAAGTCAGAGCGCATATGAAATGAGGTTGATTCAATGACAGCTGGTGCAGATGGCCATGCCTAGTTTGCCTCAGTAGGACATTCCCTATATATACAAAAATTGGGCTTGACATGGAATTGTACACCTTGGCATTGACCCCATTACCAGAGAGCGGTAGCTGATGTGTCCTGTGTATTTCGCAGTCCAGATCCCAATCTGAAATGTCTGGGAAAGCTTGTGCAAGAACTTATGTAATAAATGTACGTGGCTCGTCTCCTCTTTCTCATCGCGGGATGCCCAAAACCCTGAGGTTATTACGTCGCTTCGATTCTCCAAATTCTCCAGCTTGAACTGCATCAGCAAAGTCTGATCTCATGCTCCCTAACTGCCTTTAAAGTCACTGTTCCCGCGGACTCAATCCTCGGCCATCTGTTGCAGCTCAAGCATATGGGAAGTAAGCATGGTCACTTTCTCAGTCATTTCAGACAAGGTTTGATGCAGTAATGAATTATCAGCTCTAACCGGAGAATAATGCTGCAATGCTTCCAATCAATATTGCTGTAAGAGTTGAATAGTAGCGAGCGTAGGCTCAGATTTATCCACAATGTTACTAACAGCAACAGATTCACTTATGGCCACCCTATTAAGATCTCCCTCCACTGCCCCAGTGTGAGCAATGCGACCGGGGCATCTGTATGAGAATGAGTGGGAGTAAGCCCCGACCCCCAGCTCCTCATTTGCAGGCTCCCTGATACAAAACAGCAGCTTCTGTCTGGCTTTGCACTTCTCTTCCGCCAATGCATGTGGGCAGGAACAGCGGTTACGTGTGCCTGCTGCCCTGCCAGGACACCGGCACGGAGGAGGCGTGGAGAGTGCATGTTTCTGCCCCAGTAGTCTTCAGGATCCCTTCTTTATTCCATGGGGACATTTCAGGAAGGAACACAGCGGTGCTCATTGTTTTATTTTTTCAGCATTGGTCCCCAGGCAATGAGGGTCTCTGGGTAGAGAGAGCTTCACTGCAAACAGGGGCCAAGGCATGCCTGGTCTCATATTCTAATTTGCTCAAGCCGGCTGCCAGGGCCCTTCATTCTCCCCGGATATATCCTGAAAACCATGAGGGGGGAGGCTACTACCATCCCAGCTTGTACCAGTCCCCTGGGAGCACCAGAATTATCCTGGAGATTTCTTTGCACTGTTGAACCAATGTAGGCGTTTTTGGTATTGCCCTGCCACCTAGAGTGATTTCGTCAGGCCTCTTGGCCTCTACATTTTTTATTTCTTCTGGGAGCTTGTTTTTTCGCCCCTGTAATTCCTCCTTGCACAGGACCGGTTTCCTGTCTGGGTGCCTGGCGTCTCTCCTGGGCCTGAGAACTTACCCATGGCCCACGACAGTGTGTCCCCTCTGACTGCACTTCCAAGTCCTATGGCTTCCTAGCTTCTTGGAAGCCACTTGTAAGTCAGCAAGAGTCAGGGACCTCCTTCATTAGGTCACACAACTGCAGGAACAGCCCACAGATGTTGAGAGGAACCCTCCAGGACACCCCCAGGAGATCCATCACTCTTCTGCCCCCAGTGGGTGTGGGGAGGGGCAGCACACTGGTCATGGAGAAAGAATCCTAATCCCAGGGTGCCAATTGAAGTGTCCTTGAAACCATCCTTGCCGCAAGCGTCAGGGGCCTCCTCCTTATGAGAGTCTCAACCCTAACCTTAACTGCCACAGGTGAAGGTTCCCTTCCTTCCAAACTTTTAAGGGCAGCCCCTCCTGTGACTGGCTCTACAGGTCAGGCTATTCTCCTTATTTCTGAGAGACTGAGGATTTCCAGGCCAGGTGCAGTGTAAATAGTAAATAGTACATAGTACATGCAGATTCCATCCCCAGTCTTTCCTCTCCTAGGAGCAGGCCTAATTACTGGCTAATGGCCCTAATCGTTTGGGAGGCATTTAATCCTCCAGCTGGCCAGCTGAGCAATTAACTTGGCACAGCTGAGGGAATAAAAACCTGGAATCTCGTAATCAGGTGATGTAAAGAAAAAGTATAACTGTTGAAGTGCCACAAGGAGTGCATATATGCAGACATTAATGAGAAATATGCATTTGGAATCAAGATTTGTCATAATAATTGTTCATCAACTGAGCCTCTAGGCGAAACTGTAGTTTGGTGTATAGCTCGCCCATAGTGTAGTGAAGCTCAAACTTTTCAGTAATCACTACAGATCTATTCACTAAGATTATCAATGCCCGCTCAAGGCCTGTCCATGTCATCAACAATCATTGAAGTGTGCCAGCCGCAACAGGCTACCTGTACACCAACTCAGCCCTCAAGTGTGAACTAACGTGTGTGAATGTGGTCTTGTGCAATCAATCCCGCGCCTCTTACTCTAGCTGTGCAGCAGCGGACCCTGGGCCTGATGGACTAAACTTTAGAACAGTGATTTCTACTTTTGATTATATCCGAATTGCTTTTAGGAAAATGCCATTCCTAATGTATGAAACTTTTCATTTAAAATATTGGTTCCTGGGGGGCGTGGCCAAGATGGCGGCGTGAGCAGACGTGTGATCCCACTGCTCCCGCCGACGGCCGTTTTATAGCACTGGTTCTGGCGCACCGGGGCCCGCGGAACTGGGTCCGTGGACTGTCTGAACCGGAGACACAGCAGAGCGGGTCAGGGGAGCTCGCCAGGCGTGAGGCATTGCGTGCGCCAGGCTGCCCAGGCCCGGAGTTGCGAGGCGCCCATCCCCCACGAGGCCGAGAGCAAGGCCCGGAGCTGTGCGAAGGAGTGGCCACGGGCTTGGCGGGCTCTGCTACCGGTGACTTCAGCTTTGGGCGATCGCAGGTGTGACGCATCGAGGCCCGAAGCTGCGGATAGAAGAGGCCAGTGTGGGGTCCATCGACCTCGGCGACCCGGGGAACTGTCGTGCAGCCAGGCGGCGAAGAGGAGTACGGTGAGCGGGAGAGACGGCCGGTGGTGCAGCGGCGGCGGAGCGGTGCGTTGCCTGCGTGCTACGGTCCCTAGCTGCCAGCCGGAGAGATTGGGGGCCACGAGGCGGCGGAGTGCGCCCACGAGGGAGTGTACACCATCGAGGACAAGGTTGGTCCTGTGGGGTGAGTGGCGCTTGGTCGGAGACGTATGTGACCCGTGTCCCGCTCGCTCAGTGAGGATCGCGGCGCCATTTTGAGGGTGCCTGCGCAACGCCGGAGTCTCTCGCCCCAGCGGTGCTGCCGCCCATTTGGAGATCGGGGTCAGTGACCACCACGTTGGACAGACGAGAGTCAGGCGCCCGCTAATCTGAGAGCCTGGAAGAGGAGAGGAAGACGCCACGAGGGTCGACTGAGGCTGCGATTGAGGGGCCCGGAGGAGTGAGTGGCCCTCTCGGGGGCGAGTTGAGGCGGCCTGATAAGCTGGGGGCTGAACGGGTCCGCGCTGGAGGTCGGACTTTGAGTGCTGGCTAAACAAACAAGAGGCGAGCACGCCGGACTTTGCGGGCTTGAGGCACCGGCACCGCGGCAGATTGGAGCGGCTTTGCGGGTTCAGCAGGAAGGAGGTCTTGGCTTGCCACTGACTGGTGCAGGGCCGCAGGGCAGAACACATACTGGAGCTGAGGGATGTCCGCTGCCAGGAGCGCCCGCGGCAAAACTGTGAAAGAACGTTTTGCTAAAATGCAGACTGCCCAAAATAAAGACACTGCGGTTTTGGACTCGAAGAAAATGGAGCAGGGCGCAGACGGCGGATCGGGGCAAGAATCAAGGTGGGCACTTGTCTTTACGGGGCCCAGGGTAGGGACGCCTTTCAGCCGCTGACCCCTCTCTGGGATTGATGGGCTGAAGAATTAAACATCCCCTTGGAAGACAAAGACTGGGAAATTATACTGATTGGGACTCCTAGTGTCTTGAGGAAAGCCCGTTTCCAGTTAATTAACTTTTTCCTACTAAACAGGGCATACCTTACCCCAGGACGAATTAACAAATTCTTCCACAGAGAGGACGAGGATGGCTAAGGTGCGAAGAAGTGGGGGCGGATCTTTTTCATATGTTCTGGTCATGCCATGAGTTAAAGACCCATTGGGATGAAATCACCAACACCAGAGGGGAGATAATAGAGCGCCCAGTTCCATGAGCTCCACCGCACTGCCTCTTGGGACTATTCCCGCACAACTCCAAGTCATGGATCACCAGCAGAGTCCAAGACTTGGTCCTGGTACTAGCTAAGAGGGAGATAACACAGCAATGGAAGTCCCCTGCGTGCCCTAAAATTGCAGTATGGAAGAGGCAATTGGAAATATGGGTGGGATGCGAGGAGAGGATTTTCCTTAGAAATGCCTGCCGAAGGATTGGATCTTTGGAGAGAGCCAGAGTATGGGAGGCATTGGTGGATAGCGCAAGGGAACCGGAACCTACATCGGGTGAGTCCTCCCAACTGGAGACGTCTCCTTGTGGGAGCCCGGCGCAATATAGTTTGGTTGGGAGAGGAGCCCCAGACAAACCTAGTCTCGCCCGAGCACAATTAAAGATTTGAGTAGCAGGATGGGGGTTAGTACAGCCAACATACAACTATGATTTGCCACAAGAATACCAACACTCTCATCCTTAGGCTGCAGTACGGCTCTGCAACTGAGAGGAGGCTAAGAAGGAGTTGGGGGAAAATGTTAAATGTTTTATTAACATGATATACTATTAAAGGCCAACACAAGCAAGAGGCAATACACTGGGAACACAGACAGGGAGCAGTACCAAATTAATCACGGAAATGTAAAGTGTACCATATGATAATTAGAAAATTCGATAAAGTAGGTTTAAAAAAAAAGAAAAAGGTATCACAATGAGCCTACATGATAGCTTCCCAAATTCTGATGGGAGGCTCCCAATAGTCCAGGGCACAATTGAGGAAATGCTAGTAAATATATACGCTAATGCTAGTAACTATATACGGTCCACATATTGACAACCTGCAGTTTTACTAAGACCTACAAACAATATGCCATAAAATAGACCAGGTCTTTCAACCTGCACCAAAACTATCAAGAAGACCATGAAACAGGAAAAACTGATTGAAATCTGCAGGGACACAAAACCATTCAATTCACAATACAAATTCTACTCCTCAGTGTACTGGTTCCACTCAGACTACTGGTGCAGACCCTTGGGTGTAGAAAGGCAGGTATCTGGCACATATGCTATCAGACCATGACCCTCTTACCCTTCAACTGAAAATACCTGCTGCAACCCGGCACCCTAAATTATGAGGAGGAAGAGGACTAGGAGATCATAGTTACCACCTAACCCATATTTATTCAGGAGTTTAGAGTGGGAGAACACCTAGATAGAACACTAGTCAATATGCAGTAGCCAATGCGGGTTGCTGGGGATGTCAGGAAAACAGAAATGGCAGACATTTGAAAGGTCAACAATTCCCTGGAACACTAAACAACTCAGAAAATATTTTGGAAAAAATATTCATTTCAACTGACATTGGTACACAAAATGACAATACCTAGAAAAGTATATTGGCCTGGGTCAAGAACAGTGTCAGGAAAATACTAATGTAGCCAATTAAGTTAGAGGAGGTGACTCAAGCGGTCATGAACATACCGAGTGGCAAGGCCCTTGGGGTAGATGGCCTCACAGTGGTCTTCTATAGACAATACATAGACATTCTAGCCCCATGGATTCTAGTTATGTAATTAGAGGTTTATTAAACAGGACAGATCCAACAGACACTGAGAGATTTAGTGAAAACAACGTTCCTTAAACCGGATAAACATGAATACCAATATGCCTCCTGTAGGCCACTATCATTGTCATACACAGATACCAAAATACTGGCAGAGATCCTTATATATGCATGGACTTGTCCTGAGTAACCATTAAGGATTCATCCCAGGCAAATCGATGATGTACAACTGCTACACGTTTTGGCCAACAGTCAACCATCTATACCATGTAGTCCAGGCTGCCACTGTATTTTTGGATGCGAAAAGACCTTTGAATCGCTGGAAATGGGCTATGTGAAAAAGTCACAAACCACACAAAGATGGTATTTATTTTCCATTGTTTATCTCAGATTGCATTTGCAATCCTGCACCAACGGAACTGGTGTTGAGGGTTCCCTGTGATACCCATTGAAGACGTAGAGATTCAAGGAACTTCAGTCCTCTTTTTATGTTCACTCAAGCACTGTCTCTAATTACTCAAGGTGATCAAACGTGTTGAGGCACTCTCAAATGGGTATTTAAGTTTGGGCTCCTACCCTGCCATTTGAATGGTTTTCTTGAAATGGCAACCAGAATCGAGCGGACTTTAATTGCACCAGTTTCAATACCCTCTGCTTCTTGCCACAGATCTTCCCACTTCAGTAACCACTCATCTCTTGGTAAACAATCGTCTCTCACTATGCTCAGTCCACACAATATGCTGCACTGTCCACCTTGCTATTCTTAGCAAAAACTGCAATCACCAAGCTCTGAACAGATCACACTGTTGCCTGCCTCCACGCCTTGCTGTTGCACCAAGGGGTCATGGTTTCCATTCTGCTGTGGCTGAATTGAACCACTAGACCTCCAGGTCTAGTAACCATTAAGGATTCATCCCAGGCAAATCGATGATGTACAACTGCTACACGTTTTGTACAACAGTCAACCATCTATACCATGTAGTCCAGGCTGCCACTGTATTTTTGGATGCGAAAAGACCTTTGAATCGCTGGAAATGGGCTATGTGAAAAAGTCACAAAACCACACAAAGATGGTATTTATTTTCCATTTTTTATCATAGATTGCATTTGCAATCCTGCACCAACGTAACTGGTGTTGAGGGTTCCCTGTGATACCCATTGAAGACGTAGAGATTCAAGGAACTTCAGTCCTCTTTTTATGTTCACTCAAGCACTGTCTCTAATTACTCAAGGTGATCAAATGTGTTGAGACACTCCCAAATGGGTATTTAATGTTGGGCTCCTCCCCTGCCATTTGAATGGTTTTCTTGAAATGGCAACCAGAATCGAGCGGACTTTAATTGCACCAGTTTCAATACCCTCTGCTTCTTGCCACAGATCTTCCCACTTCAGTAACCACTCATCTCTTGGTAAACAATCGTCTCTCACTATGCTCAGTCCACACAATATGCTGCACTGTTCACCTTGCTGTTCTTAGCAAAAAACTGCAATCACCAAGCTCTGAACGGATCACAATGTTGCCTGCCTCCACGCCTTGCTGTTGCACCAAGGGGTCATGGTTTCCATTCTGATGTGGCTGAATTGAACCACTACACCTCCGGTCCCTCCTTAAAGTCGCCAGCCTAGGCCGCTGTGCTACATAAACTGCTGTATGTGCTTCAACGCTAGAGTGAAAGGGGCACAGTGAGGTCGGTCCCACAAATCCTCAGTGGCACTTACTTGTGCATAGCTGGCATAGGTCCCCACTTCAAACACCACGTTGCCTGCTTCAGGCTTGTAAAAGGTGACCAAATAACTACTCCTCTGACATCACAGGAATGATTACTGACATATGGACAAGGTCCCAGTGCTCTGGGCATTATGGCACGGTTGCAGTGCCAACCAACTACAACCATAACCCTATGCTCAAACAAAAACATTCACAATGAGCTGCTATTTTTAAACAACAGATAACTGTTCGAAAAACAGAGTCACTTACTTTAGGTGTAGCTATGGGACTCAAAGTTGCACTCGTAGCAGAAGAGGGTGATCAGTTAATTATAGTAGACCAAAACACTGTTGAACCAATGATCCTTTATGAACTCTTTACGACTTTCACACCTTAAATCACTTGCAAAAGCATTTGCACTTAGCTATCTAAGGTTATAGCCTATGGCTGCAAAATGGGTTAAATCTTTTCATAAGCTTCATTTTTTTCACCTTCCAGAAGTTCGAGGCAGCCTCAGAGCTATACTAAGCTTTTTTTCAGCAACATGACATAATTTGGAATGTCATTTATATGTCTACAATATCAAATCTACTGAATGGTATCTTTCTGTGGACTGCTTGCGGAATCTGGAACACTAACGTGTTTAAATTGACTCCTAGATGAGAAACAGATGGTTACAGCTCAAAACAGTAAATATTAAGGTCATCTTGTTCAAGATAAATCACTCAAAACCAGATCCAAATAAGCTCCCTCATTTCTAGGACAGCCATCACCGTTCAAAGCTAAGCCATGAAGATAGGTTTCCCTACTTGGCAGCAAGATGGTACGATATCCTATATTGCCAAAACAATGAGGAAATTATGTATTTATTTTCTACCCAAAAACGAATAGGAAATGTTTTTGCAATATATGTTGGGAAGAATATTTGGGGGAGGAAGGGGGTAGTGTGGTGAACCTACTGTATTACCTACACATTAAGGACAGAAAAGAGTGATGAAAAAGGGACGGAGAAAGTGACGGAAGCATTTTTAAATGTGACACTACTGTTTTATATGCTGGTCTGCCAGGTTATGTCTCTGCTACCTCCAGATTAACCCCTTCGATGCTGATGACGGCCCCCAGCCGTCATGCATCACGGGGCTCGTGTGCTGATGACGGCTGGGGGCCGTCATAAACCCGCCATCTCGCGATTCTGCCGCACAGGTGCAGAATAGCGGCCGCGCCCAAGGGGTTAACAAGCCTCTGTGATTTGAGAAGGCTGTGGGTTGAGAAAACAAAACACACCTACATCACACGCATATGTAACGTGGCTGTCAGTAAAGGAGCAGAAATTGACATTATTGCCAAACTGTTAGGATTTTGCCCTCTCCAGTCCTCTTTCTCTTGCCATGTACACAGAGCCCATGTGACACTAGGTGGGGTTAAAAGGCTAATTCTCCCTGTTTCCGGTGCTCGTTATCTAGCATTGTGGTTCCTGGTCTTTGTTGGGAGCTATATTAGTACTTTTGGGAATACTGATTTATTTCACGGGCTCGTGATAATTCCCTGTTTTGTGTCTTTTGACTCCATTGCCCCTTTTTGGATTCCCCTGGTTTTGTCCCTTTGGGTTTTGTGTTTGTGTCTTGGTTTTGTTTACTGTTAGCCTGTTTCGTTTTGCTTTGTCTCGTTTTTGTGTAGTTTCTATTGTTTGGGCTTTCTGAGTCATTTTATCCCGGCGGGGATTAAGGAGTGGCTGGGGCTCCGGCGCTTCTTACTTGGGAATCGGTGGTCCGGCGGGATTACCCGGTGATTCCTGGTCTGGTTCTGAGATCAGACGCTGCCCCGCACTTCCGCACCTTTTACAGTCTCTCCGCATCGTTGTGTGGAGGCGGAGTGCCGGTTTGGGTGTTTCCGCGTTTTTGGTCAACGCGCAACGAAGCCTGTGTCGCGCTGAACTTCAGCCCCTGTGTTGAGCTGTGTTGGTCCCTTCTTTTAGTGAAGGAAAGAAAGATTCCCAGTGGATTTACGAACGGAGGTTTTTTTAGTCGTTTTCACGACTTTTTCCTCCTTGTCCCCCTCACTGCCCCCATTGGTTTCAGTTATCTGACGCATTCCCCCCCTGCTGCCTAGCCCTATCTTCCCCTGGTTTACCCCCCTTGTCTGCCTGCCTGCTGGACTCTGCATACCCTCCTGGACGGAGTACTCCACCCGGCGATTATCACAGCTGTGCCGGGTAAGGAGGAGTGTCATGGGATGGTGTGTAGGGACGTGAGAAGAGAAAGAGGGCTGGTGTATTTAGGATTTTGACATTGTGTTGTTTTTTGTGTGACAGGCGGTGATTCAGCTAGTCCCCTGTGATACAGCACGTGGAGTTACGAGATCCTGGCAGAAGGACTCCTTTCCTTGGACAGAAGACCTAGGATCCCTTGTCTGTTCTTCCCTTATTCCCGCCCCCTGTCCCTAGCCAGTTCGTTGGCCCATGGTACTTTTAAGGGTGTGAGCCACGGAGTGGTAGGTTCAGAGGAACGGGGTTATCTTCGCTCCTGCAGTGCATGGGCATAGCTGGGCAGGAGCCAACAGAATAACGAGCCCACGTAATAATTGCACTGCCTGAGCGACGATGGATGAGGATGTGGGGGCTGCGGCTGGTACTTCCCCCACTTTACAGGATGTCATGGGTGCTTTGACTGCACTTCAAAGCCAGATCCATGATTTACGACAGGAAAATGTGGCCATGAAGCAGGAGGTTGGGGCATTACTCAGTAGAGAAAGGGTGCAGCTTAGGACACCTCAGTCCCCGGTAATACAGCCAGCCACATTTCAATACACAGGTGGGCCAGGGCAAGGAGCTAGTGGGGGGGTACCGGTATCAGTTACTGTGAACACTCCTGTCCCTGTTCCTTTGGCTCCACCAGAGAGGTTTGCAGGGGATAGCGCCAAATTTGGCACATTTATGAATCAATGCCAACTGCACTTCATGTGCAAACCAACTGCTTTTCCTAACGATTCGGCCAAAGTGGCCTTCACGATTTCATACTTGGCTGGCACAGCGGCACAGTGGGCTATACCCCTAGTTGACAGGGATGATCCGGTGTTAACTAATTATCCTGCATTTAAAGAACTGATGCGTGGGTTGTTCGCGAAACACGCCTTTATGCAGGCAAGTGACGCAGAACTTTTGAAGTTAAGACAAGGACGTCAGGACCTATTGACATACATTTCCACCTTTAATCGTTTGGTGTCAGAGACACATTGGCCCGAGGATAAGAGAACATCTTTGTTTTATCAGGGATTGTCCGAAGATCTTAAGGACATAGTCTCACAGGTAGTAGACCCCCCACTTGATTGTGCAGCCTTTATCGATCTTGTGGTCAAGTTGAACCATCGCTTGGCGGAGAGACGGGGGGAGAGGAGTCGTTACCAGGTGTCTCGGGGAGGGTTTGTGAAGCCTGATAATAAGTCCTTAGGAGCTGGTGAGACAAAGGGTGTGTCTGAACCAATGGAGATAGGTGGAGTAAGAGGGCCTTTGTCCGATGAAGAGAAGAAACGAAGGAGAGAGATGGGTCTGTGTCTGTATTGCGGTCAGGGTGGGCACTTTGCGAGGGAATGTCCCGTGAAACCCTCTGGATCCTCTTATGGAAAGAAGGTGGCCTGTTTGTACCATGAACGGAAGGAGCGGCAGTACGAGGTGCTTGGGGCGGTGGACAGGGCCCCTAGGCATTTCATCATTAATGCGCATTTGGTATTCGGAGGAGAGAGCAGAGTGCCGGTGTCGGTATTGTTAGATTCGGGGGCTACAGGGAATTTCCTCGATATCACGTTGGCTGACAAATTGAAGGTTCCTTGTTGCGTAAAAGATCAACCCGAACCTGTGCGGGCGATTGATGGCACCGAATTAACATCGGGCTCAATTACAAAGAGGACGATGCCTCTGTGTCTGGTGTGTGAGAACGGACACTCCGAGATGGTGTGTTTTGATCTCATTGATGCCCCCTCCTTCGGGATGGTCTTGGGTGTGCCGTGGTTGCAGGAGCACAATCCCAGGATAGATTGGGTACAAAGGCTAGTGTCTCTTGATTCCTCGTATTGCTTAAAGCATTGCTACAGGGATGCAGGTGAAAAGGAGTTGTCATTATCTTGTGCTGCTACTGATATGGATGCAGTACCTTTGCAATATCAGGAGTTTAGGGAGGTATTCGATGTAGAAAAGGCGCAGGGTTTACCCCCACACAGATCATTCGATTGCAAGATCGATCTTATCCCCGGGGCGCCTCTTCCTTGTAGTAGAGTGTATGCTCTCTCTGAGCCAGAGGAGTTGCACTTGAAGGTGTATCTCGAGGAGATGTTGCGTCTGGGGTTTATCCGTCCATCGTGTTCGCCTGTTTCTTCGGCTATCTTTTTCATTCCGAAGAAGGAAGGTACTTTGCGGGCATGTGTGGACTATCGCACGCTAAATAAGGCCACCGTCAAGAACAAATACCCTCTTCCACTCATCCCTGTGTTGTTAGATCAGCTTCGCAGCGCAAAGGTGTTTACCAAGTTGGACTTGCGGGGCGCCTACCATTTGGTGCGTGGGCGAAGTGGGGATGAGTGGAAGACGGCTTTTAAAACAAAGCATGGCCTCTATGAGTACTGTGTGATGCCGTTCGGGCTATGCAATGCACCGGCGGCATTCCAGTACTTCATAAATGAGGTGCTTCGGGAGTTCTTGGATCGGAGTGTGATCGTGTACCTGGATGATATCTTGATCTTCTCTGAGACAGGGGTTGAGCACCAACAGCACGTGATCCAGGTCTTACGCAAGTTGCGGGAACACCATCTATATGCAAAACTGACAAAATGCCAGTTTGGCACCACGCAGGTGGAGTTCCTAGGGTTCGTGGTGTCTGCTGGAGGGGTTCGGATGGATCCAAGAAAGATCGAGGCCATACTCACCTGGCCCGTTCCAACGTCTGTAAAGCATATACAAGTGTTGTTGGGATTCGCCAATTTTTATAGGCGTTTTATCTCTCATTTCTCAGACATCGTGGCTCCCCTGACTCAGCTGTTGCGAAAGGGTGTATCCTTTGAGTGGTCCACGGAGGCGCAGGGGGCTTTCCAGCGGTTGTTGGGGGCGTTTACATCGGCACCCGTGCTGGTCCATCCTGACCCGGCTCTACCATTCTTTGTGGAGACGGATGCATCATTGTGTGCAGTTGGTGGAGTGTTGTCCCAAAGAGTGGTCGAGACTGGTTGTATGCATCCTATTGCTTATTTCTCCAAGACCTTGCTGCCTGCAGAGCGTAACTATACTGTGGCAGAAAGGGAGCTGCTAGCAGTTAAGTTGTCCTTTGAGGAATGGAGACATTATCTGTGGGGGGCGAGGCACACCGTTACCATCTATACGGACCATAAGAACCTGGAGTTCTTTCGTTCGGCGCGAGCCTTGACGCCACGCCAAATGCGGTGGGTTCTCTTTTTTAATGAATTCGATTTCATTATCACGTATAGGCCCGCAGCACAACAGGTTAAGTCTGATGCCTTGTCCCGTATCCATGTAGACCCCAGCGAACAGGGTAAGGAAAGGGAGAGCAGGCCCATGATATCGGAAGACAGGATTGTCGGGGCAGTGAATGGGGAGGTGTTCACTGCATCTGTAAAGAACCAGCTGCGTACGATGGATCTTACACCCTGGGTGTCTTTGCCACAGGCATCATTTCGGGATGACTTATTGTATTTTGAGGATCGGTTGTTTGTACCCCCTCCACTGAGAGATCAGGTCATGGAATGGTGCCATTCATCTGCCCTGGTGGCACATCCTGGGATCCCTAAGACGAAGGAGATGTGCGCTAGGTGGTTTTGGTGGGAATCGTTGGCTAAGGATGTTCAGGGGTATGTCTCGGCTTGTCCGGTATGTGCTATTAGTAAACCCTCACATAATAAACCATCGGGTCTGTTGAAACCTCTGGAGGTGCCTCCTTCACCTTGGCACACCATCAGCATGGATTTTGTGACCGAGCTTCCTTCTGTTTCTGGGTTCACTGCTATTCTGGTGGTGGTAGACTTGTTTACCAAGATGGCTCATTTTATCCCTCTTTCGAAGATACCTACAGCGAGAGAGATGGCTTTGGTTTTTATGTCTTCAATAGTACGAATACATGGGTTGCCTTCTGCAGTGGTGACAGACAGAGGGGCTCAGTTCGTTTCCCATTTCTGGAGAGAATTGTGTTCAGTGTTGAGGGTGGACGTCAGATTGTCAACTGCATATCATCCACAGTCTGACGGCCAGACCGAACGCACCAATCAGACTATGGAACAGTACCTTAGGTGCTTGACGTCATCACTGGCATGTGATTGGGTTATGGCTCTACCCATTGCCGAGTTTGCATATAACAATAGCCAGCACTCGGCCTTGGGTATGACACCCTTCTTCTGTTCATTAGGTTACCATCCTAGGGCGTTGGCCATTCAGCCCACTGGGCACGTGCCAGCCATAGATGATGTGTGTAGTCATTTGGGCAAGATATGGGATATTGCCCGGGAGCAGTTGTTGGCAGCTAAGGCCGCTATGAAGTTGCAGGCGGACAGACATCGTGTCCCTGCACCTGTTTATCAAGTTGGGGACCAGGTATGGTTGGCTACGAAGAATCTGAGGCTTGGGGGCTCTCGTAAATTACAACCCAGATATGCGGGACCGTTCCCGATAGTACAGATCATAAACCCTGTGGCCATGAAATTAGAGCTGCCCGGTGACTATCGGGTTCACCCCGTATTTCATACGTCCCTGTTAAAACCTTATGTACCTTCCTCACAGGATATGCCACCTCCTCCCCCTATTATTGTGGATGGACAGAAGGAGTATGAGGTCCGGGCTATCCTGGACTCAGAAAGACGGAAGGGGCATCTCTTCTATTTGATAGATTGGAAAGGTTATGCCCCTGAGGACCGTACCTGGGAGCCAGCTGGGGGAGTTCACTCTCCTCGTCTGGTCCGTATGTTCCATCGTCAACATCCGTCTAAGCCCTGCCCTGTGGGGAGGATCGTTGGGAGGGGGTACTGTTAGGATTTTGCCCTCTCCAGTCCTCTTTCTCTTGCCATGTACACAGAGCCCATGTGACACTAGGTGGGGTTAAAAGGCTAATTCTCCCTGTTTCCGGTGCTCGTTATCTAGCATTGTGGTTCCTGGTCTTTGTTGGGAGCTATATTAGTACTTTTGGGAATATGGATTTATTTCACGGGCTCGTGATAATTCCCTGTTTTGTGTCTTTTGACTCCATTGCCCCTTTTTGGATTCCCCTGGTTTTGTCCCTTTGTGTTTTGTCCCTTTGTGTTTTGTGTTTGTGTCTTGGTTTTGTTTACTGTTAGCCTGTTTCGTTTTGCTTTGTCTCGTTTTTGTGTAGTTTCTATTGTTTGGGCTTTCTGAGTCATTTTATCCCGGCGGGGATTAAGGAGTGGCTGGGGCTCCGGCGCTTCTTACTTGGGAATCGGTGGTCCGGCGGGATTACCCGGTGATTCCTGGTCTGGTTCTGAGATCAGACGCTGCCCCGCACTTCCGCACCTTTTACAGTCTCTCCGCATCGTTGTGTGGAGGCGGAGTGCCGGTTTGGGTGTTTCCGCGTTTTTGGTCAACGCGCAACGAAGCCTGTGTCGCGCTGAACTTCAGCCCCTGTGTTGAGCTGTGTTGGTCCCTTCTTTTAGTGAAGGAAAGAAAGATTCCCAGTGGATTTACGAACGGAGGTTTTTTTAGTCGTTTTCACGACTTTTTCCTCCTTGTCCCCCTCACTGCCCCCATTGGTTTCAGTTATCTGACGCATTCCCCCCCTGCTGCCTAGCCCTATCTTCCCCTGGTTTACCTCCCTTGTCTGCCTGCCTGCTGGACTCTGCATACCCTCCTGGACGGAGTACTCCACCCGGCGATTATCACAGCTGTGCCGGGTAAGGAGGAGTGTCATGGGATGGTGTGTAGGGACGTGAGAAGAGAAAGAGGGCTGGTGTATTTAGGATTTTGACATTGTGTTGTTTTTTGTGTGACAGACGGTGATTCAGCTAGTCCCCTGTGATACAGCACGTGGAGTTACGAGATCCTGGCAGAAGGACTCCTTTCCTTGGACAGAAGACCTAGGATCCCTTGTCTGTTCTTCCCTTATTCCCGCCCCCTGTCCCTAGCCAGTTCGTTGGCCCATGGTACTTTTAAGGGTGTGAGCCACGGAGTGGTGGGTTCAGAGGAACGGGGTTATCTTCGCTCCTGCAGTGCATGGGCATAGCTGGGCAGGAGCCAACACAAACTAGTGTTTATATGCTATTACCAAATCACAGTGCTCGATAAACAGGCCTTTGCGCGTCCTAGCTTGCCGAGGCCCTTGCCTTTGCCCCTATAACAAATTGCAGGAGCACTCATCTCGAATGATATACAAGTCTTCTGCATCATTGAACCAGCCAAGTGAAATGTCGTACGCCAACCGGGTTAGGAGTATGAGCGCGAGCTCGAAGTCAGTGGAGTTGTCTAGCATAACACGTGCCAGATCTGCGTTTAGGAAAAATGGCCCAATAAAATGCAGCGTATAGAACTGGCTGCAAGTTGCGACTGTTGCAGAGAGAGGCCCAAAATGAGACAGTATGGCTGCAGGAGGCGGCGGCAGCAGGGAGCCACAATACTGGTCCAAAACGATAAAGGATCTCTGGGGTTTCACTTTCCTGAGGACCAATGAGCTGCAGGGCCAGTTTGCCTTCATAATCCTCCCCATCCACTTTAATGGAATAATTAACTGCAGCCCGCATTTCTACACCCTGCCTTTTGGCTAGGTTCGCGCTATAGAAATACCATATACAAAAATATGTATATAAGTCACAACCCGCAGAGTCCAAAGGAACAAATGCGTTAACGTGTTCATTTTATGCAATTTTAGGCACTGTTTTAGTTCAACTTCGCTTTGCAAGCTAAAATAACCTCGAAGAAACGTGACAAAGCACTGGTCGTCAAAACACACTGTATTACATGAGACATAGATTTTTCCACTTCATTTAGGATCCCACTTACCAATGATGACACCCTTGCAAATAACATGTTGATTCTAATTACACGTCTAGTGAGTAAGAAAGACAACAGTGATTTTTTTAGGTTGAGCCTAGCGCAGCGCAGCGCACATGCGCTGCACTAGGAAAACGACTTCTTGGAATGGCTCTGGGTGCTCGTGCATGTGTTTTTTTTTTTATTGGTCTATGCCTGTGTCTTTTTGAGAAAGACATCACGCAATTGAATATACATCTGGAAGACCCGGTAGACACGATGGCGAACGACCTGATCCTTGATCTGGCGGCACTTGACATCCACCTACTCAACTCCGGAGCCACCCACATCAGGGGTCACCTACTGGACCCGGTGTTCACCAGCTCCCCCGCGATGCAAGCGAAGGAGGCCCTTCCCCTCCCCTGGACAGACCACTTCCTAGTCCTCTTCCAATTACCTGATACTCTCAGGAAACCCCAAAAACTCCCCACTTATAGCAAGGACAGGACCTGGTCCAGACTTTCCACGGAAAAATGGGCCAATATCCTCGAAAGGACTACCCCTACTTATACAGAAGACCCGGCCATCGCAGACAAAAAGTTCAGGGACTGGATTACTTCCTCCCTGGACCTAGTACTCCCACTTAGAACTAGGGAAAACAAAAATGGCAAACCTGGGTCAGCCCCATGGTTCACCGCGGACCTCCGCATACTACGCAAAAACTGCAAAAAAGCCGAGCGGCTCTGGAGGAGAAACTGGCAGCATGCCGACAAAAAAGTCTATCAGACCACAGTTAGACTCTACAAAGAGGCCATCAGACAAGCTAAAACCTCGCATTACGACACGCGGATACAGGAATCTGCTAACTCAGCCAGAGAATCCTTTTTAATTGTAAAGGAGCTGCTTAAAGTCCCCATCACACCCTCTCCCACTACCCCTATAGTCGACAGAAGTAATGAGCTAGCGAATTACTTTAATGACAAAATCACTCGTATCCTAACATCCCTCCCCCCCTCCGGTTCCACCAGTCACATGGAAAGCCGCCTACCCCTAGACCAGGCAGAAAGTAACCCTCGACCCATACTATCAACTTTCCGGCCAGTAACCAGCCTAGAAGTTGAACAAACCTTCACGAAAATAAAAAGCGGATCACCTCTCGACCCAGCACCACTCAGGTTCCTTAAAACCGTAACCTCAGTCATCATACCCACTGTCACGGAACTCATCAACAGCTCGCTCGCCCACGGATCTGTCCCTGACAACTGGAAGAAAGCTGTGGTAAAAGCACTTCTAAAAAAACCTCAGCTGGACCCAGCGGATATGTCCAACTAGCGTCCAATATCCTTACTCCCGGGTATTAGCAAAATAACAGAGAAGCTGGTAAACACACAATTATCCCAGTTCCTTGAAACCAACAATCTGCTCAGACAATCCCAAACCGGTTTCCGCCCGGGCCATGGTACAGATACCGCACTTCTCGCCGTCATTGAAGAAACAAGGCGCATATTGGACTCAGGAGGATCAGTGGCAGTGATCCTCCTGGACCTAAGCGCAGCCTTCGACACGGTTAACCACCGTGTCCTTCTCAACAGACTGGCGGATGCAGGGCTCACCGGGATGGCACTCAGTTGGATTAAGTCCTTCCTTACAGGGCGCACATTCCAAGTGTGGGATGAAAACCACCACTCATCCATCCTTCCACTCACAAGCGGTGTCCCTCAGGGCTCCTCCCTGAGCCCGACGCTTTTCAATGTATACATGGCCCCTCTTGAGGATGTGGTAACACCATTCAACATAAAAATGGTAAACTATGCCGACGACACCCAGCTGGTCGTCTCTTTATCCCAACTGATCGACCACCCAGAAAACCTGACCAACTGTCTTACAGGAATCCATAACTGGATGAACCACTCATCCTTAAAACTAAATGGGTCAAAAACGGAGGTGATGCTCCTAGGAAAACAATGGACGACTTTCCCTCCAGCACTTTGGCCAGACGTGTTTGGGGAAATCCCTCCCCCGAAACGTGAAATTAAGACACTTGGTGTGTGGCTCGAGCCAGAACTTACTATGATAACTCAAGCAACCAAAACCTCGGGTACCTGCTTCGGGCTGATGCGCACGACCCGCAAGATTCTCCCCCTACTGCCACCTACCTCCAGGAAACTACTTATCCAGGGACTGGTATTGTCCCGCCTGGACTATAGCAACCTGGTCTACCTGGGAGCCCCTGAGGCCACACTGACGAAGCTCCAGCGGACACAGAACGCGGCGGCGCGCCTGCTCACCAATACCCCCTCCAGAATGTCTGCCAAGCCGGCCCTCAAGGCCCTGCACTGGCTCCCTGTGCGCCAAAGGGTGCAATTTAAAGCAATGTGTACTACACATAAGCTGATCAACGGATCTGGCCCTGCGATCCTCAGTAAAATGATCACTCCCTATACAGCAGCCAGACCCTTACGATCCCAGAATGAAAACATGGCTAGCGTTCCTAGATTCAAACGATCTCGGACAGGACGACGACAATTTTCCGTCCAAGCTGCCGCTGGATGGAACGCTCTTCCCCGCTCCCTGAGACTGGAACCCCACTACCTGCCATTTCGCAAGAAATTGAAGGCACTTCTATTCCCTAAATAGAATCCCCCTTAAATATCTCTCCCCTCGCCCTCCCCCTCATCAGGATCACAACCCTCACAGCGCGGGGATGCCCTTGGGTCACCAGGCGCTTTAGAAATCGCTAAATAAATAAATAAATAAATTGGTCGAAGGCGTCTGCATGTATCAGCCCATGGCCTAAGGCTTGCGATTACGAGCAGGGGTAATCTGTTTTTAATTAGCGCAGCACGCACTACTTGCGTGCTTGTTTATACGTGGACTCTAAATGACATTTGGGTTCTGCATGACTCTTGTGCAGTGTCACTGTGGAAAAGGGCTCTTGTTGAGGTCCGGTGATCTGCAATCGTGCCTCTGACTAGTTCTGGTGTCTAAAGCTGCTCATCTGCCCTCAAGAAGCACAGACCCCCAAGACGTGTTTCCGCGCATGCCAAGCCACACAATGGCAAATACAGGCCCTTAGTGGCCTTGATGTGCCCATATGTTGACGGAGGTGGGCCGGGGGGGTCTCGCGCGTTCCCTCACAGTCTTTTATGGAGGCCTGACTCTGGTCCCCAAGACCGGCAAGAATTAGGAGCCCGTTGAGCTATGCCCAGGCTTTTCTTAAGGTCACTGGTCAGGCCGCTTCCAGGTTATGTAGCAGAGAAATACAATCTGCCCTGGTGTGCTGACAACATGAGCATGGGAGGCAATCACCTTAGTATCCCTAATGACCTTGTAAGTATTATGGTTATGGGCGCTCATTGCGCCCACCCGCGGTTGCATCCCCGACACTGGCCTTGCCCCGTGTACCTCAGCAGGTTGATGGATGGGTTTAGCAGCGGCCTGCAGGGCTCTGAGCACTCCAAGCCGGCAGCCGCAGGTAGAGTCAAGGCAGGCCGCAAGGCATACAGGCCCTGCTCACAGTCACTCTGGGGGCCCTTGTGATTCCTGAGTTTCTCTGGCATGGGCAGCTTTCACTTCCTGCTGTAGCGACCCCACGTGTGGGCTTAGTCAAAAGGGTGTCTCGGCCCCCTCGCAGGACGCGCAGAGAGGCCGGAGCCGAACATTCAGTTACTAGCAGTCTCTCCCCCCATGGACGAGCACGGTTCCATTACCCGGCTACTGGCTACACAAGCCTGGGCCACGCACAGTCAATCTCCGCTTCACAAGGCCATCACTTTGACAGTCTCACCCATTCAGCTCCGGTGCCGGCAGTACCGATTTGCCAGGGTCGCTACAACAACCGGTGGTGTCGTACAGCGACTGTCGCCATGTATGGCAGGCTGGGAAATTTTTCAATGTGAGAAGTTGACCTGGTATATGCTGTCCACTAGTTATAATGGGCACCCTGTACCAGTCCAAACAACCCTTATTGATGATTAGGTTAAAGACAATCTTTATTGAAAGCTATCCTAGTGGTAGCTATGGAGAGCAACCTTTAGGCTCAGTCTCGAAGGAATGTAAAGCAGCTTGTTTTACCAGTCTATAACCTCCTGAATGACCAAATGAAAGGAGAACCACACAAGGTATATATAAAATATATGTATTTATTACTAAGCACTCTTTATTAACTTCTTTATGATATTAGAGAACAAGGCACACAATATTACAATACTAGAACGACAGTAAATAGCACAATACACAGCGGGCTCCAGGGGGAGACCGAACAATATACTAAGAAAGTGATATAACAACCACGACTTGACTAGAGACAGTACCTAGAGCATGTATAATCGCTGGGACCCCAAGGAACCACCCAAGGTAGTGACACAGGGGACCCACGGGGTGTGAGAACACAGCCGCGAGCTCCGTACAATCCTATGGGAAAGTCGGGGTTGGAATTTTAAAGTTTAAGGACACTTAGGAGAGGACTTTGAGCAAACCCTTTCAGACTTAAAAGGTTCTAAGGCCAGCACCCATGTGAGCACCGGAGTACTCGTGTTACCTAACCCAAGGAAGCCGGGTATAGGTGTCAAATGGAATCGGGAATCTTCGTAGTTTTCAATGGCGAGATGCTACAAAGTGCTGCTGCCGTGAAGAGGAAAAGTGTCCGGTGTGATCCAAGCCTGGATCGAAGCTGAGAAGAACCTGAAAGCAGAGGGGACAGAGTCTGGGTCACTTGCCAGTGACCAGGGGCTCGGTAGAAGAATGCCCACCGATGTCGGGTGCTTCAGGTGAGAAGAGGTGAAGCTTGACTCTGCAACCACGGGGACCAGGAGAAGTCAAGGATGACTAAAGTCCGCAGGCGAGCTGTCCCACAAAGGATGTTGAGTGCTGGGGGGGTCAGTCCGGATTGAACACCAACAAGCCTTGGCAACTGCAACCCATGCGGTCAGAGAAAAGATGCTTCGGTGAGGAACATCAAGGTCCTGGGGACTCCCCAAGCGATGAAGAGACAGGGCACGTCTGGAGCAACCAGGTAAGCCGACTGACAGTTAAAGTTGCCTTCACAGGGACCTACAGGTCGACGGACGAGGGATCGTGAAGGGACCTCGAGAGGAATCACAAAACACCAGCCCACGGAACACTCGAGGAGTGTAGGCCGGTAATCTTCTATGGAACCGCTGCTCGGGGTCTGGACTACAAGTAGCCCAAAGCACAGCTTCAGGGGTCGCCGGAAAGCAAATGCTTCTGCAAAAGGACATGGTGCCCAGCGGTTCGGGTTGCATGGTCCCCACGAGGGATACGGGTCTCAGGTTTGCTGTGCACACTAGTCGAACTCGGGGATGCTTGGAACCCCACCTCCTGTGTTGCAAAAGTCTTCGGAGTCCTCAGGAGCTTCGGAGTTGCAAACCGGTCAGATGCGTCTTTGGTGCCTGCTTAGCAGGGGAGTAACTCCTTTACTCCAAGGGAGATTCTTCAGTCATCTTGCGCAGTGTAGATCGTCGAAGTACTTGGTTTCTGTAGCAGGGTTTCGTCCAGGTAAATCTAAAGTCATTTAGCCAGGGGTTCCTACTTTATACCCAAAGAAAGGGTGGGACAAACTCTGGGGAGCCACCTATGAGAGGGTCAGGACAGAGGGGTGGCTACACCCATGTCCTTTGTCCAGTTTCGCGCCATAGCAGAGCCCCTCCAACCGGTTTGAGCTGGACTATGCACAGGGACACCAAATGTGGCCCCAATGCAGACATTAAAGCACTCTTGGAGTGCACCCACCCAGCCCCAATACACTAAAGCCTATCTGGGAGGTGGTTACACCTCCCTGTGACAGAAAACCTATTGTCTAGCCTTCCCCTGCCGGAGTTTCGTCCAGAAGCAGGAGGGCAGACTCGTGTCTGTGGCTGGCAGCATCCATCTTGTGATGCCAGGGTCGAGAAAGCTGGTACCGGGTGTACCGGTGCTGTCATATTTATCCCTCTAGGAGGGGGGAATCATACCTACAACACCAGTTACTGGTGTGGAGGTATGATTCCAAGGTGTTTGGCACCAGACACAACAGTTTTCTCTGCAGCTGTTTTAAAGTTAGCATTTACCGCAAGGTTATAATGCACTTAAGAGTATATGATATGGCTGCATCACAGAACAACTTCGGAGAATAGATTCCAAAGGCTGCAGAGGGGCCCTGCTCATACATGGGCACCCTCTCACATAAAACCCAGCACCCTGCCTTCAGGATTGATAAGGCCTGCCATAGGGGTGACTGATAGATATAGGTTCACTATATCTACCTTATCACTGCACATATCCCCGCAGTCTTCCCCCACCCCCTCACATGACTCCGTGACTACACGACTCACCACCCCCTCCCATGACTCCGTGGCTACACGACTCGCGACACTAGAAAATCAGATAGACGTGATCACCTGGGGTCTGGCCGAAATCCTCTCCAACCTTGATAAGGCACGCAGACCACACCATTCTGCCCCCTGGGCTCCCCCCACTTCCGACTCCAATAGCCACAAGAGCTCCTCCCGGCTCTCAGAAACCCTCAAAACTCTGCCTCAGAGGCTCCCAAGACTGGACACGGAATCCTGGCCACAAACTACCTCAAAAATCGCAAACCTTCCAACTAGGGCCCAGACACTCATATACTGGTGACAAACCCCGACCTCAAGACCCACTAGAACAAAAGCAGCCATGTCGGACACTGAAGCAGCTGACTTAGCCGCCTCTTATGACTAACCCCAGTTTGACTCCCCCAAATCCAAAATCCAAGTGATCACGGGTCCCGAAGAGACATTCCCGGCACAAAACCCCCGAGACCACCTGTCCTCACCACCCTACCTAGGGAGCCCATAGAAAAGACTACCAACAACAAAGAGCTTTTCACCAATTGCTTGCTCATCAACTGCAGGTCAGCTTCGCTGCATGCAACTGAACTAGCAGAGGCCATTCTCTCATTCAATGTCATTCTCATTGACATTGCGTTCATCACGGAGACCTGGCTCAATGAACTAGCCTCACCATGCATAGACATGCTTGTTCCCCCTGGTTTTTCCATCATCAACAAAGACAGAAAAGACCAAAGAGGGGGAGGGGTAGCTATCATCCATAAAAACAACATGGCCATCTCGGAAATAGACTCATACAAATACAACTCTTTTGAATGCCTCTCAACCAACATCAGTGCCAAAGACAATGAAACTTTACGCTGCCATCTTCTCTATCATCTTCCAGGTAACACCTCCGCTTTCGGGGAACACCTATCTGACCTGATAGCTCATGGTGCGCTCGGATATGCCAATAATCTAACCCTTGGCGACCTTAACCTGCGATGGAATGAGACTAACAACCTGCTAATCCAATCACTATTCAGTTTCCTAAGTGACAATAAATTAATCCAGCACTGCACTGAGGAGACTCACTACAAAGGAGCCACCTTGGATGCCATCATCGCTCAAAAAAACAATCACAATCCACCACATACTCCCAGTAGACTCGTCAGATCACCACATGATCTTATTTCATATCAATCAACTAACGCTCTTTTAAACACCTATGCAAGACCCTCTCAAACGATTGAGAAACTTTTCCCAGATCCCCGTGGGAATCCTTGAAGAGCGGATAGGGTCTCTTCTTCCTGACACCAACAACCAACTCTCCACAAACGAACTCAGTCAGCGCTACAACGCAAATCTACTGTCCATGCTCAATCAACTAGCTCTCCTAAAGCTAAAAAAGAGCCGAGCCACTCCATCAAGATCCTCAACATCAACTCTGAAAGGAGAGAACTGAGAGCCAAAGAAAGAAAATGGAGAAATAACCCTACCTTCATCCTCCGTGATCAACTTAAATCAGGCCGTAGGAAGTACAACAATTACATTAAAAACAAGAAATCCAGCTTCTTCCGCTCGGCACTGGACAGTGCAAAAAACAGACCTAAGGAGCTGTATAGTATCATTAGACAACAAACCTCCAAGCCTGTGTCCTCCTCCATAAAGGCTTCCAAAGAGCTATGCGATAATTTCGCCAACTTCTTCAATGATACGATCACGAAAATCGAAATTTCATTGGACATCAACAACATGCACCCCACAAAGAGCATCTTGGCTGGATCGAATGATCCTTCTCCTGGTTCCTCCGTCAATTCCTGGCTAAGCTTCCACCCCATTCATGAAACTGAGATAGTCAGGCTGATCTCCTCCTCCAAACCCTCAGCGCATGTCCCAGACCCCAGGCGACACAAGCACTAGTACTGTCACAACTGGACTACGAGAACGCAGTCCTCTCTGGAGTTCCTAAAGTGCATTTAGCTCCCATCAAGACAACGCTGCATGCGGCTGCCAGAATGATCACCGGTATCAAGAAATTCGAACATATCTCACCTGCACTCAGAGTACTCAAGTGGTTTCCAGTCGAAATGCGGATCAGTTTCAGAACAGCCTGCCTCGCCCATAAAGCCCTTCACACCGGCAAACCCGAATACTTGGCGAAAAAAATCAAAAAAGCCGGCCAGACTAGAAACCTGAGAAGTTCAAACTCCCCCCTACTCATCCCTCCAAAGACTAGACAAGACTGCAGATCGACCCTTCCCCGGAAGCGTTCCAAAAATCTGGAACTCCATTCCCCCTCACATCAGAACCATTTCCTCCTTTATTGAATTCAAAAGACAACTTTAAATTCGTATTCCTCAACCGCTCCCTAGGGAAGGGGTAACTCGAGACAGCTAGCAGACATCTAGCTCTGTCCAAACTCAATAACTTCAAATAACCTTGAAGTCAAATCTGTCCTGCACTACAATGTGTTCCTCTTCTATTGTGCGCTCTTCTTAACATGTTTTCCCTCCTTTTGTGTATATGGTGACTACCTACTATGTATATGGTGATTATCTGTTAGTATCTGCTGTAAAGCGCTCCGATACCCTAGGGTCAGGCCAGCGCTACAGAAAACTTCTTAAATAAATAAAAATAAATAAACATATATACCTAAGTAAGGGGTGCATGCACCACCTTACACACGTTGCAATGGCAGACCTGTGGTGTCAATTTTAGTGGCCTCTCAGGGGTGGCACAATACATGCTGCAGCCCCTGGGAGGCCCCTGGGGTACCTATGCCCTGGGTATATAGGTTACCATATACTATGGACGTATAAGGGTACCCCAGAATCCAATCTGGAGTGTACCTAAAGTACATGCAATCAGTTTATAAGAGAAAGCAGCTAGGCAGGGGTCCTGAATACATTGATCCCAGCCAGACTAAGTCGAAAACAGTGAAACATCAGCAAAAAGTGGGGGTAACTATAAGAAGCAGATCCTACTCTCCTACACCCAGTACCCAATGCGGAGCTGTTTACAGCACGTCCGCACTCTTGGCCATGGCTCACCACTATTATTTTAGCGATCCTGTCCATGTTGGCTTGCTCCCACCCTCCCTTCCTCCTTCCGTTGTCTGTGTTGCCCAGACTCCTTCCTTCCTCCTGTTGTCCATGTTGACCCCCACCTGTCATAACAACAAAAACGCTATGCTGCTATCTTCACTGACTGCATCATAACACTTTTTTACTCACACCCTCTACCCTCATTGTTGCCTACTTCTCTCATCTGTTTACCTACCACCCTGCTCTCCCTCCTGCTAGCAATAAAGCAACAAGCATGGACATAGCCGATAGGTCTCGCCTTTGGGACTTATATAGGTTTAGCCATGCAAAAGTTGATGTTGTTGCACCAAGGATATTGTGCTAGATAACTAAACATGTATAAGGTCCCAAAGGCGAGATCTATTGGGTATGCCAATACTTGTTACTGCTGTGATTTGGGGGAAGGGGTTCATAGACAACACATCGACGAGAATTAACTAAAGCTTTAAGTATGATTCTGTTGACATTTTATCTGCATGTGTCCATCGAGAGGCCTTTTGGGGTGCAACCCATTTGCTTTATTAAAAATTGTTGCTCATTTACAAACAAAGGAAATTCCAGACCAGAGCCTTGGAAAGCAGAGCTAGGCAGACACCAGGACGACAGGGCTCTGTTCGGTCCGGCAACATGGCTCTAATTACTTTTACGGTCTTACCCTGGCCTAGGGAGAATGCAAGAGTACCCCATTCATAGGAAACAAAGTGAGTACTAACTACCTTAATAGGCAAGGTATTCACTTTTGACTGCTCGCTGAACAGGAAGATATGCTGTATACCCTTACACAGGGTTTAGTTTCCCGCTCACTTGTCCAGAACAGGAGAGGAAGCCAAAGGTGGTTTTGTCCTGGTGGCTTGGTGTGGTTCCACATCTACCTAAGCCTGAGTCTTTTCTTGAAAGCCATGCGACTAATCCAGGACAACACCACGACTGCACAGCACTTTCTTCACATATCCACTAAACACACAGTCAAAATTATTTTCCCAGTTTGGAAGGTCTGAAGAAGGGAGGTACACATCATTCCAACTTCTCTCATCTGCTACACCCTCCACACAACTCCTAATGGAGCATTACAGATCAGAGTTAAGAGTGTACAGATCTCTAATTTGAGATCTTTTTAACGTGTGTGTATATGGGGTGGGGAGTCCATATCACAGAACGAAGTGGAGGGTGGGTGGGTCTTGAGAAATCTTGAGTTAAATCGAGTACCCAACTGAAAGAGCGTTATGAAAGGTAAGTACTTTGTCCTGATGGATACTTCTAACCGCAGATTCCTCACCTTGTGCATAGAAAGCAAAGCCGTACCCTTCCTGGTGGTAGATCTTTGGAATAGTGCTCCTACTAGCAGACCTGGGTATCAAGACAGTAGTGCTTCATGAAAGTGTGCACTGATGCCCATGTAGCAGCCTGACAGATTTCCTAGAAAAGCACTCCAACCGCCAAAGCCTGGTGGCAGCATTAGGCCTGATGAAACAAGTCCTCCAGCCCCATGCAGGTGGGTTCTTAGACAGTGCACAACAGATCTTTATGCAGAGAACTACCCAGCTAGGAATTGTCAAGCCAGTATTCTCTATTGCAATCAACAAGGAACTTTCAGTTTTATTTAGGATCCAAACAATAACTTGTTTTCCTCCTTGGTTAGATAAAGTGAAACAAAAAAAACCCAGAAGGGTGGTAGACTAACGTGCAGCAGCATCACAACTTTGGTAGGAATGGCACCCTAGTTCTGAACACTAGTTTGTCTTGAAAGAAGGTGGTATGTGGTTGCTGTACATACAGGGGTTACAACTCACTCTTTTGACGAGCTGACATTATTACTATGAAAAGAACTGTCTTCATGGTCAGAAGACGCAGAGTCCGTTATTTATCATCTCAAATGGGATGCACATCAAGATTGCGAGGACCAAATTAAGGTCCCATTGCGGCATCACAAAAGGGCTTCAGTGGAAATAGGTTAGCCCCTTCAAAAACACACATCAGAACAGGTGATCTGAATAACAATGGTTGATGAGGTAACTGTTATTGTTATTGTTAATATAATTTTATATCGCGCCTAATCACCTGCAGGTCTCTAAGCGCTAGGAAAGATGGCAACATACAATAACATAACAAGGTGGAAGCAGAGACCAAAGCTGGATTATGCTATGCTCAGGCTTCTGCTAAACAGTAGCGTTTTTAGGCTCTTTCTGAAGCGTAACAGATTTCCTTCCCCGCGCAGCATCCCAGGCAGGCTGTTCCATAACTGGGGAACTAAAACTGAAAAGGCTCTCCCTCCCTTCGTCGCTAGCCTGTAACGAGGACAGGTCAATAGCTGGGAATCTGAGGACCGGAGTGTTCTCATAGGGCAGTACAGCTGCAGGCGATCCTTAATGTAGGTTGGGGCCTTGCCATAAATTGCCTTATGGGCTGTACATAAGCTCTTGAATTCCACTCTTTCTTTAATTGGAAGCCAATGCAGGCTTTGTAATAGATAACTGTAGAAAGGCTCAGAGGGCTGACAAATAGCCTTTAACAGTGGTTACAGTGAGCCCTTGCTTAAAAGAACAATCAGCAACATGTTGTACAGATGGGCCTGCAAGATTTGGATGTGCCTAGAGGTGCACCATATGACAAATGTTTCCCTTTGTCCATCATAGATTGTTTTGGTAGATGGACAGCTAGAGACAAAAATGACATCTACGACCTTGGACGGGAGAACAAAAGCGTTCAACTGTGGCTGCTCAATTTCTAAGCATTGAGGTGCAGGTTGCTTAAGGCTGGATGGAGGATTCTGCCCTATTGCTATGTTTGTCAGTTTTATAATGAGATTGTTGAAAGAATATTATACTACTAACTGGATATGGACACGGAGTCAAGAGGTCCCTGGTGCTGCGAATAAATGGAACCGGGTGCGTCACATATTGTCAGCATTATTGGAGGGAATATTGTTCTTGGATTCCAAACCACTTTATCCAGTGGCTACTCTACATGTGATATTTAAACATACCTAGGAGAACAGGACTATTTTCCCTCCTACGCTGTTATTTCCAGACAGGAGGTCTGACTACTGAACTCCTACAAAAGACCAGCCCTGATGAAGTCGTAGGTACATTTCCCACAAACAACGAAACACTTGTTGGCATAGGCAAAAAGAAGATCATTTGAAGAAGATCAAACAAGTACCTAAAGACAAGACAAGAAATCATTTGTTTATTACTAATTTTGATTATTTCTGCACGAAACTGTAACTGATTTGAAAGGCGTGTGCTTCAAACCAATAGTTACATGCGAACAATCCACTTAGGGGCCCCAACGGACCAATGGCCCTACCACATCTACAACCTTGGAACATTACCAATCAGCACCACCCTAACCCACATCATCATTACCTCCATCTTCTTCGCCACTTTCTCTGATGAATAGAAAGTTTAAAAAATCTACGCCTTCCTCAAGAAGCCCATAGCAGACTTGAATCAACTGAATAACTTCTGACCCAAAATTATTTTTTGCAGTGGTCCCTCTGCGACCCCACCACCATATCTAGGGGGTCAGGGGATTCCTAACCTGCCTCCTTTTCTATTTTTAAACTTTCTTTGTGAGACTCGGCTGAAGCAGAGTCCCAAGATGGCTGTCGACACTTCCTGGTTGAAGTGTTGTCTACCAATCAAATTTAAGCACAGAACTGTAGGATCTGCGCCCCTATTTATACAAATTTAGATTTTGGTTAATATCTCTAAAACTACTGAAAGGATAGCAAAAAACAAACATATTTTTGCCCTCAAAAAGCACACATTGCCACAGTAGTCCCTGGCACTGAAGAAAACTACTTTGTGTGCAGATATGCTCCTTATGAAAAATCAGAATGCTGTCACTCACAGTGAAGCCAGTCAACAGATAGCATTTTAATTTAAAAAAAAGGTATTGGTTAACACCAGACCTAATTAGGGGCCCAATTATTAAATAAAGTCTCAAGTGTGATATATTTCCTTGCATTAGTGCAGATTTACGAATAATGAATTCACATGAAGTTACTTACAGAAGTAGGCCAGGACATCGTACTCATAGAAAATATTTGTGAACTGCATTTTACAAGCAAATATGCATGTGTAGATTTGCCTACGCGAAAATTTGTTGATCAATTACAAGTACACTTTCCCTCCAAGCACTTTTTCCCCAACCCTGGAAGACGTTTTACTTCTGCCCTGTCAGGAGTACATTTCCAACATTTCTCAATATGAGAAAAGACTAAAGAAGAGCTGGTGATGAACCATAAAACATTCAAGTTAGTAGGTTTGTAGAGACTTAAAAGAGCATTCTAACCCTGAAACTATTGTTTATGACTATCTACAGGCCCAGTATGTAAATCTACAGAAAGATGGCAAAATAAGGGAATTGCAAGTATTCAAATTTCAGTATTGTATGAGCCCTGGCATAATCAGAGAGACTATTATCAGAATTCTTATATCAAGAGATTTCACCCATAATGTGTTGACGTACTACGTGGCACCAGAAGTACATTTATGAAGCAACCTGTCCAATGGACAAGTAGATATTTTATTAAATTCCCCATACTGCACACTTAAATGCGTATTGGCTTTAACAAATGCCTTTCACTACCAATATGTAAGGCCTCCTACATTTATCATACCTTTTCATAATCAACAGATCAGAGGAATTGCATAGGAAATAGTTTGTCACCCTAAACAATTGAGGCCTACTGTACTGAGTTTAAGCTTTCCCACAAGACATAAATCAGGCAGTCATAAAATTATATAGTACACGAAATAACGCTTGACACAGCAGAAAAAAAAAGTCTCCATAGAGGGCCTGACCAGGATTTAGACAGAACAAATCTCCTATACCATCGGTTTCTCAGAAGGGGTAACCAGCACCAAAACTCTAGCCTCTACTATGGTAATCAGTGAGATTCCATCTACCAAAATATTAATCAGTAGGCTTTAACACAGAATAATAACAATCTACTGTTAAATGCTGTTAGACAGCGCCCCGGAGGGTCGGCCGAATACTGGGGGAGAGGCCTCCGATGAGGGCCGTCTCCGGCGATCGTACAGACAGGTCACTTCCCTTCCCACAGATAGACACCACACAAGGATGAGATCAACACTCTTTATATAGGGTTCTTGCAGCAAGGTTATCAGCGGTACAGGAGATTCAGGACTCGGGGGTCCTCTCAATTCTAGTCTCTGTAGGGAGAGGGGGTAGCGGGACAGTCTCGGTACCGGATCGGTACGGGGGGTGGCAGGAGGGGAGCTCACAATCCTCGAGCTTTAGGAGTCTACAAGGTCGGGCCGCGGCAGCGCCAGCAGACCAAGATGATGGTTCACGTTGCAGGGGGGCCGCGGCAGCGCCAGCAGGCCAAGATGATGGTTTCACGAGGCAGAGGGCCGCGGCAGCGCCAGCAGGCCAAGATGAAGGTTTCACGAGGCAGAGGGCCGCGGCAGCGCCAGCAGGCCAAGATGAAGGTTTCACAGGCAGAGGGCCGCGGCAGCGCCAGCAGGCCAAGATGAAGGTTTCACAAGCAGGGCTGGGGCAGCGCCGGCAGTCCGTCAAGGATGAGTTCTTCTCGGTGTCTCTCGACTCCAGGATACAACTGCCTTCCTGGTCTGGGGCTGCCCCAATTATAGGTCTAGTCCCCTTTGATGTCCGGACCCTCGCGCCTGGGGGTCGGGGGGTCTGGAGTCAGGGAGTCCCGACACCCAGCAGGGGGGTGGAGCCAGCCCCCAGGGAGGCCGGGGGTGATCGACACCCGGCGGAGGAGAGCCGTTGACGCCTCCTTCTTTCATCGACATGCCAAGTGGTCTCTTTACCTCCTGTGTGGAGGTTGGTGCCTCAATGTCGGGGCCTGGCCAGGCTCAGGGTTGGGGTCGAGTCGAGGCCACGTGGCCTCGTGCTGTAGTGCCCAAAGATGGCTGCCGGGCCGGGGCCATGGTGCTGACGGGGGCCCGGGCCAGCCGGTACGGGAGGGTTCGGGAGCTGGAGTCCCGTTGTGGACAGGTTGGGAGTTACCTCGGGGGGTTGCCGGGGTGGCTCTTGCTGGTGATTCAGGGAGAGCCGGGGTCCGGGCCCTGTTGTGCGGGGGGGGAACGGCCCGGCTATGAGGCCTGTCCAACATGCGTCCCCCCAGCTGAAGGCAGGGAGAGTCAGCCATCCTCTTGGGGACTCTCCTCGTCGAGGCGGAAAAAGCGTGACAGGCCGTCTGCGTTGACGTGGTCCTGGCCGGGCCGATGTTCCACAGTGAAGTCCATCCCCTGTAGGGAGATGGACCAGCGCAACAGTTTCGGGTTTTCCCCCCGCATCTGCATCAGCCATTGCAGGGGTCGGTGGTCTGTCTGCACCCGAAAGGGGGTGCCGAAGAGGTAGGGCCGGAGCTTCTTGAGGGCCCATACTACGGCGAAGGCCTCCCGCTCGATGGTGCTCCAGCGCCGTTCCCGGGCCAGCAGGCGTCGGCTGATGAATGCCACTGGCTGATCGACTCCCTCGGTGTTGAGTTGGGAGAGGACGGCCCCCACGCCACGATCGGAGGCGTCCGTCTGGACGATGAATCCCCGGCCGTAGTCGGGAGCTTGGAGCACGGGGGCAGTGCACATGGCGGTCTTCAGCTTCTCGAAGGCCGATTGGCAGTCCGGAGTCCAGTTGACTGTTTTGGGGTTCTTCTTGGATGCGAGCTCCGTGAGGGGCCCCACGATGCTGCCATAGTCCTTCACAAACCGCCGGTAGTACCCGGTGAGTCCCAGGAAGGCCCGGACCTCGGTTTGGGTCGTGGGGGGTTGCCAGGCCTGGATGGCCGCGATCTTGGGCTGGAGGGGGGCCACCAGACCGCTTCCCACTTGGTGTCCTAGGTAGGTCACGGACCCTTGGCCCACCTGACATTTGCTGGCCTTGAGGGTGAGCCCGGCCTGCTGGAGGGCGTGTAGGACTTCCCGCAGGTGGCGGAGGTGGTCGGTCCAGTGGTGACTGTACACAGCGATGTCGTCCAGGTAGGCGGCGCTGAATTCTTCGAGGCCCGCCAGTACCTGGTTCACGAGTCGTTAAAAGGTTGCCGGAGCGTTTTTCATGCAGAAGGGCATCACCTTGAAGTGGTAGTGACCGTCCGGGGTAGAGAAGGCGGATCGTTCTTGGGCCCTGGGGTGAGGCCGATTTGCCAGTAGCCCGCTGTTAAATCGAAGATGCTCAGGTAGCGGGCGGCCCCCATACGGTCAATTAGCTCATCTGCCCGGGGGATGGGGTGAGCGTCGGTCCTGGTAACGGCATTCAGTCCCCGGTAGTCCACACAGAACCGGAGCTCAGGGGCCACGCCCGGGGCGGCGGCCTTGGGGACCAGGACGACTGGGCTGGCCCAGGGGCTGTCAGAAGGTTCGATCACTCCCAGTGCCAGCATCTTGGACACCTCGGTCTGGATGCAGGCGCGCACCCGATCTGGTACGCGGTACGCCCTGTGGCGAATAGGGGGGCTGTCCCCGGTGTCCACATCGTGAAGGCACCAGGGGGTAACCCCAGGGGTGAGAGAGAACAAGGATGCGAATCGTGTCAGGAGAGCTTGACAGTCTTGGCGTTGCTCCGGGGACAAGGCCTCGGAGAGTCTGACCCCTTCCACGGAGCCATCCTGCCCGAGGGTCCTCAGCAGGTCTGGAAGGGGCTCGGAGTCTTCTTCCGTCCCATTATCGGTAGCCATCAGGAGGCTGAGTTCTGAGCGTACAAAATGGGGCTTGAGTCGGTTGGCGTGGAGGACCCGTAGGGGGTTCCGGGAAGTTTCCATGTCGATTAAGTAGGTGACGGGCCCCTTGCGTTCGATCACCTTGAAGGGTCCGGACCATTTGTCCTGTAGGGCACAGGGTTCAACCGGGGACATCACCCAGACCTGCTGTCCCGGCTCGAACTCGAGGTAGGAGGCGTGCTGATCATACCATTTCTTCATGTCTTCCTGACTGGCTTCAAGGTTGACTTTGGCGATCTCCCTGAATCGCCGGGTTTGGTTGCGAAGGGCCAAGAGATATTTGTATACATCCGGGGGAGTTTTCTGGGGGGACCTCTCCCAACCTTCTTTGACTAGGCTGAGGGGACCCCGGACGGGGTGCCCGTACAGGAGTTCAAATGGGCTGAAGCCTAGGGATTTTTGAGGGACCTCTCGGTAGGCGAACAGGAGGCACGGGAGTAGCACGTCCCACTGGCGACGGAGGGGCTCTTCTAGGCCCATGATCATTCCTTTAAGAGTGCGGTTAAACCGCTCGACCAATCCATTTCCTTGCGGGTGATAGGGGGTCGTGAATTTGTAGGTGACCCCGCACTGTTGCCAGAGAGACTTCATGTATTTCGAGATGAAGTTCGTGCCCCTGTCGCTGACGACCTCCCGGGGAAAGCCCACCCGGGAGAAGATCCCCATCAGGGCTCAGCCTACCACAGGCGCCGTCACGGTTCGAAGAGGGATGGCCTCGGGATAGCGGGTGGCGTGGTCCACCAGGACCAGGATGAACCGGTGTCCTTGGGCTGTTCGGGGGTCCAGGGGCCCCACAATGTCTATCCCCACCCGTTCGAACGGGGTGGTGATGACGGGAAAAGGCTGCAAGGGTGCTTTGGTTTTTCGGCCACTTTTCCCGCTGGCCTGGCAGGTGGGGCAGGCCTTGCAGTGGTTGGTGACATCCTTTCGCATTCGGGGCCAGTAAAAGTGGGTCACCAGGCGGTCGTACGTTTTGTCCTGTCCCAGGTGTCCGGCAAGGGGTACATCGTGGGCTAAGTTCAAGAGGAAATCTCTGAAACGGAGGGGCACCACCAGCACCCGACTGGCCCCCAGTTCCGCAATCCTTTGCTCACTGTAGAGCAGGTCATTGTCCCAGTAGATCCAGTGGGCCCCCGAGGTGTCCCCTGCGCTCTGGGCCAGGGCTTGCTGCCGGAGTCCCTCGAGGGAGGGACAGGTTCTTTGTTCTTGTCGGAATTGTTCCTGGGTGGGACCCCCCTCTTGACGCCACTGGGCCAGGTCGGGGAGGTCCTGGAGCCGACCGGGTCCTTCTTCGGTTTGGGCCGGGGAGCTCGCCTCTGGGGTGGCCTCCTCTGGGACAATCGCGGGAGGAGGCTCCGGCCACTCGGGTTCCTCTGGACGGGGGACGGCACGGGCGGTCATGGACCGGGTCGTGGCACAGACCCATTCGGGGAGGCCCAGCATCCCCAGGTGCTCTCTCCGTTCGACTGCTGCCCAGGGAGAGCTTTCGAGATCGTTCCCCAGGAGGCAATCCACGGGGGCATCATCGCGGACAGTCACTTTCAGCATCCCTGATACTCCTCCCCATTCGAAGGGGACGTAGGCCATTCGACATAGACTTTCTGAGTTGTCGGCCGACCGGACAGGGCAAAGAATGTTCGGCAAAATCTGGTCCGGGGCCACCAGGTGACAGCGGACCGCGGGCACACTGGCCCCGGTGTCGCGGAGGGCTTCAGCCCGGCGGCCATTAATGTTGACCCACTGGCTGTACTTCTGCGTGTTGGCGGGAAGGGGGGCCCGAGGGATCAGGTCTCGTTCCCCTAGGCAAACCAGGGACATGGCGGCCGGTTCCCACTCAGGCTGGTCGGTTTCGTACTCTTCCTGGTCTTCTGGGGTTTGCTCTTCCCCCAGTGCTGCAGCAGCGACCTGGCGGGGTATAGTGTTCGGGTTCTTTGGGCAGTTGGGATCATTGGCGTAGTGGCCGGGTCGCTGGCATCGGTGGCAGGTAATGTTGGCTCGGAAGCCTGGTCGCACCGGGGGGTTTCCCCTGCCGGCCGGGGGCGGGGGGTTGCTTGCGGGAGTCACCGGCCCGGTGTCCCGCCCCCGACCCTGGCCTCCTCCTCCACGGGGGCGATGGGGCCCTTGGGCAGTTCTGTTCGGTTCGCTGGGTCCGTTTCGGCCCACTCGGGTGCTTTCCCATCGGTCCGCTTCGGCGGCGAGTTGCCGAGGTTCCGTTAGTTTACTGTCCAGGAGGTGTTGCCTGAGTTCGATGAAGCAGTGGTTAGAAAGGTGCTCCCACACAATAAGGTCAAAGAGCTGCTCGTAGGTGGTCACGTTGCTGCCCTTGATCCACCCCTCGAAGGCCCGGCTAAAGAAGTTCACGTACTCCACCCAAGTTGTACCCGGGATCCGTTTGCAGTCGCGGAACCGCTGGCGGTACATCTCGTTTGTGAGTCCGTATCGAGTGAGGAGGGCGGCTTTCATGTGGTCGTAGGATGTCATCAGATGGTCCGGGAGTTGCAGCAGGGCGTCTCGCCCTTCGTTGACAAACCTCCCCCATAACCCGGCTCCCCAGTCGCTCCGGGGAATCCGGTGGGAGGTCATGGCTACCTCGTACGCTTTGAACCATTGCTGGATATCATCGTTCTTGTAGTACTCTCGGACGACATCCTTGGGTATGTGGACCTTGGGGTCTGTAGGGCCAGGAGTGTTCGTGCGCTCGGGGACCCCGAGCTCCTTGCTCTGCTTCCGAATCTCTAGTTCCTTGAGGTTGCGCTCATGTTCGTAGGCTAGCTTTTTCTCTTCTAGTTCTCTCTGCCTTTGTTTCTCTTCTCGCTCCTCTCGGAGCCGTAAGTGTTACAACGTTATTTTTTGTTCCGCCAATTTGAGCTCTCCATCTAAGCGAAGTCGTGCCAGTTCCAATTCATGGAGCCTGCTTTTTTCCCGTTCCCGGACCTCTTCTGGGGAGAGACCCGATCTTCTTTCTTCCGTCGGTGTGGGGCTTGTTTCGGGTGTCTCGTGACTTCGTGTTTGGGGTACGGTCGTACCCGTCTCTGCCCAAGATTCCAGGGCTCGTTTGAAGTCCTCTTTCGTGCTCAGTCCTGTGGTTGAAATGCCTAATTCTATGCAGAATTGTTTCAGTTCTCTGTGGTTGTATTCTTCTAACTTTTCCATCTGGAATTTTTCCGTTGTTCCGCTCTCTTTTGTTGTCATGGTGGTTGTGTGTCGTGGGGCGAGTGACCCTCTGTACGATTATGCGTAGGTTCGAATCGCGCCGCTGGCCACCAATGTTAGATAGCGCCCCGGAGGGTCGGCCGAATACTGGGGGAGAGGCCTCCGATGAGGGCCGTCTCCGGCGATCGTACAGACAGGTCACTTCCCTTCCCACAGATAGACACCACACAAGGATGAGATCAACACTCTTTATATAGGGTTCTTGCAGCAAGGTTATCAGCGGTACAGGAGATTCAAGACTCGGGGGTCCTCTCAATTCTAGTCTCTGTAGGGAGAGGGGGTAGCGGGACAGTCTCGGTACCGGATCGGTACGGGGGGTGGCAGGAGGGGAGCTCACAATCCTCGAGCTTTAGGAGTCTACAAGGTCGGGCCGCGGCAGCGCCAGCAGACCAAGATGATGGTTCACGTTGCAGGGGGGCCGCGGCAGCGCCAGCAGGCCAAGATGATGGTTTCACGAGGCAGAGGGCCGCGGCATCGCCAGCAGGCCAAGATGAAGGTTTCACGAGGCAGAGGGCCGCCGCAGCGCCAGCAGGCCAAGATGAAGGTTTCACAAGCAGGGCTGGGGCAGCGCCGGCAGTCCGTCAAGGATGAGTTCTTCTCGGTGTCTCTCGACTCCAGGATACAACTGCCTTCCTGGTCTGGGGCTGCCCCAGTTATAGGTCTAGTCCCCTTTGATGTCCGGACCCTCGCGCCTGGGGGTCGGGGGGTCTGGAGTCAGGGAGTCCCGACACCCAGCAGGGGGGTGGAGCCAGCCCCCAGAGAGGCCGGGGGTGATCGACACCCGGCGGAGGAGAGCCGTTGACGCCTCCTTCTTTCATCGACATGCCAAGTGGTCTCTTTACCTCCTGTGTGGAGGTTGGTGCCTCGATGTCGGGGCCTGGCCAGGCCCAGGGTTGGGGTCGAGTCGAGGCCACGTGGCCTCGTGCTGTAGTGCCCAAAGATGGCTGCCGGGCCGGGGCCATGGTGCTGACGGGGGCCCGGGCCAGCCGGTACGGGAGGGTTCGGGAGCTGGAGTCCCGTTGTGGACGGGTTGGGAGTTACCTCGGGGGGTTGCCGGGGTGGCTCTTACTGGTGATTCAGGGAGAGCCGGGGTCCGGGCCCTGTTGTGCGGGGGGGGAACGGCCCGGCTACGAGGCCTGTCCAACAAATGCCTATTGACTAACATATGCTTTGCACAAACAATATGTCAAGTCTAGAGCCTTTATAGCATTTGATCATTACAATCAGGCCTATAGTGTTTATATCTGTCTTGTCAACATAACCAACTCAGACCTGCTGTGTTGATCATGAACCTCCAAATAAGGCAACCATCAGCTATGCCATAATAAAATTTCAAATATGTACAAAAAGGCAGTTTTCAAAACAATATAAAATACTAATAGCGCTATAAGGATTGCCATAGTGCACATTGTCAATGCCTTTGTTTTGTTCAGGGAGCAAGACGTCTGACATCCTGGTCAGAGACTCTGCTCTCCGACACAGCAGCTCTGCTGTTGTGCCGCTGACCTTAAACCTCTTTGTAGGTAGGTGTTCGCGGCCCTCCTCCACCCGCAGGCTCCTGCCTGCGCCTCATCCCTGGTGGTCCAGTGAGATAGCCTTGCTCTTCTGCTGGTCCACTGTTGTTTGTCTTGTGTTTGTACCCGTTTTCAGCCTGTTGTCTATCTTTTTTTGTTTTGTGCCTCTGTTTATTTTGCCTGTTTTTATTCTTTCATTGAACCTGTGCCCTTGTTTGTGTCCTCGTGCCAGTTTTCGCTGCCCTTTTTCCCGCTGCTGCAGCCCCTACGGCCCCACCCCGTTGCCGGCTCCTGCTCCCGCTTCCCAGCTGCGCTTTCCCCCTCCCAGTTCCTATTTAATGGTGGCCGCTGCTTGGACATGTAAGCGAGACCCCTGACCTCCTGGTAAGAGACTCTGCTCTCCACCCCAGCAGCTCTGCTGTTGTGGCGCTGCCATTACACCTCTCTGTAGGTCGGTGTTTGAGGCCATTGCTCTTCTGCTGGTCCGCTGTTGCCTGTTTTGTGTTTGTGCCCATTTTCTGCCTGTTGTCTGTCTTTTTTTGTTATTTGTGCCTCTGTTTATTTTGCCTGTTTTTATTCTTTCGTTTAACCTGTGCACTTGTTGGTGTCCTCTGTGCCTGTTTTCGCCACCCTTTTTCCTGCCGCTGCTACCCCCGTGCTAATTCCCGCCTCCCAGCTGCGCTACCTTCCCACTTACCTATTTAATGGCGGCCGACCAAAAGGCAAGCCGTCTGAGCCCATCTGTGACCAGCGCCAGGGACCCTGGCTCTCCGACCACACACCGATACGACTCCGCTGCCCTCCACGCACTCAACCCCGGAAGAAACAACAACTGCCAGCTGTCAACGCCGAACACGGCAGGGGATCCTGCTGACGCGGACTACAATTATTCACCACCCTCCGCAACCCCATGGCTGCCGCACTCACGCCAGACGCCATCACCCCAGAAGCCCTGAGGTGTATCCTCCTCAAAGTGCTCTCCCTGCACAGACATGCTATAGAGATCTGGGACCTCCTCAACACCTTTTTTCCAGACGTCGCCTTCTTCACGGAAACCCAAACCAATGCCGCCCCCGACATCGACACCCCCATCCCTGACAGATACAAGATCCAGAGGAAGGACGCCCCAACCGCCCAGGAGTAAGACTCACTATTGCACACAAGAGCTCGCTCCGACTCTCTACCTCCAGCACGAGCGACTCCCCTTCCACCACCGAACATCTCCATTTCCAGATACAGACAAGCCCCAGAATGACCGTACGCGACACCCTCACCTACAGACCCCCTGGAACTCGAACTTCGTTCACAACTACCACTGCCGACCTCATCGCGCCCCACGCCATCGCCTCCATGGACTACATATTCATCGGAGACCTCAACTTCCACCTCGCAAATCTCAGCGATCCCAACTCCGCCACCCTACTGGACAACCTCGCCAACCTCGGACTGAAACAGCTCGTCAACACCCCCACCCACAAGGCAGGACACACCCTCAACTCCATCTTATCAGGAGGAAACAACATCCACTTCAGACACACCACGCAACCCCACTGGACAGATCACCACTGCATACACTTCTCTTTCAACAATGCCACCGCTCACAAACCCACACCACACCCAAAGCGAAGGAACTGGAGCAAGGTCACAGAGGAGCACCTCAACTCCACCCTCAACCATGATCTCCCTCCCAACTCGACCAGCGCCAACTCCGCAGCCAAAGAACTACATCGATGGATCACCAACTGCACAGACAAACTTGCCCCGGTACGCAACCCCGACACACAGCGCCCCATGAAGGCCACCTGGTTCGCCACCGATCTCCAAGAATCCAGACACGCCTGCAGATGTCTCGAGAAGCGATGGAGGAACAGCAAAACCACTGAAGACCAGACCACCTACAAGAACGCCATAACAGAATACCACCAACTCATCAGATCCACCAAAAGGACCTTCACCCGGAAAAAAATCCTCGCCAACTCAAGCAATTCAAAGGAACCCTTCAGCATCATCCAGGAATTCGCCAAACCCCCTAGTGAAGCCACGGACGCTAGGACCTCTGCAACAAGCTTGGCTCCTACTTCCATCTGAAAATCAAGGCCCTCTCCGACAACTTAAGCCACAGACTCCAGAAACCACCCCTTGCCCCAGCAACAACAGCCAGCCTACCATGGCCAGCTGGACCCCGGTCACCACCAAAGATACTGCCACGACCATAGAGAGCACTCACTCAGGAGCCCCCACAGACCCCTGCCAGTCGCACATCTTCCACAGAGCTGCCACCGCCTAGCGCCCGAGCTATTACGTACCATCAATGTCACCTTCAAATCCGGTACTTTCACGTACGACTGGAAACGCGCAGAAGTCAAGCGCCTCTTCAAGACACCCTCTGCAGACCGGACGGACCTGAAAAACTACTGACCCATCTCTGACCTTCCCTTCACGGCCAAAGTAACCGAGAAGATCATCAAAGCCCAGTTGACAAACTTCGAGGAGAACACCATCCTTGACTCCTCCCAATGCAGATTCCGCAGCAACCACAGCACTGAGTCCGCCCTCATCGCTGCCAAAGACGACATCCGCACACTCCTCGACCAAGGCCACACTGCGGCCCTCATCCTACAAGACATCTCTGCAGCCTTTGACACCACCTCCCACTGCACTCTCACAGCCCGCCCTCACCGCCATCGTCAGACAGCATGGACTCAGCATAGTATCCTATGCCGACGACACCTCCCTCACATAGGAACCTGACACCCGCAGACTCAGCTTCCAATAAGAAATGAAAGACATTGCTTCCGGGAAGAGCAGCGGCTGTCTGAAGCTCAACTCGGAGAAGACAGAAGTCCTTGTCCTCGAACCCACCCCCTCAGCTTGGGACAACTGGTGGCCCATCGCCCTCTGCAACCCCTCCACCCCCACGGACCACGCCCGGAACCTCGGCATCATACTCGACTCCTCCCTCACAATGACCCGCCTAATCAGCGCCGTCACCTCCACCTGCTTCAACACCCTCCACATCCTTCGCAAGACCTTTAAATGAACACCCCCACACCACCAAATCCAGAAAGACCGTCACCCATGCTCTCATAACAAGCAGACTGGACTACAGAAACGTCCTCTACGCTGGAAGCAACAAATCCCTGTTACGCAAAACCTAGACCATCATGAACACTGTGGCCAGACTCCTCCTCTGCATCCCACAGCATGAACACATCACCCAACACCTGCGCGACCTCCACTGGCTCCCCGCCAAGAAAAGAGTAACTTTCAAGCTACTCACGCACACCTACAAATCCCTTCACAACACCGGACCCAAAACCTCGCCCTGGCAGACACCCTGAGCATTCGCAGAACCAGAGTGGGTGGAAGACCCTTCTCCATTATCGCGGCTAAGGCCTGGAACGAGCTCCCGATCAACATCAGACACTCCATCACTCTGCACACCTTCAGGAAGAGCCTCAAGACCTGGTTCTTTGGCTTGGCTGCGCCTTGATACCCACACAGGCGAGTAGCGCGTTTCACAATTCCCTCAATTGATTATGGTGGGTCACCAACATCAAAATCCTTGCATACTACGGTAATCTGTGAGATTCCAACTGCCTACAGACTTTAGCACAGTTTAATAACAATCCACTCTTAATAAAGCCTTTAATGCTTTTCACAATAAGTAAGGCCTACTTGATTTTCTGTACCTTTCATCATAAACACATCACACCTAAGGAATTTGACATAACGTTCCCTACTGAACCGATAAAGCTTCTAGCCTTTCCCAGTGGCTCCACACTATGTATAGCACAGGCCCACTAAAGGGCTTTTAAACTGGCCACCAATATGCATATATTTATAAAATTATGAACATGTTGGCAAAACAATATACAATCCCTCTCAATATAGGCCCTACCAAGAATCAGCACAGTGCAATTCTCCTACCAGGATTTGTCAGAGCGGGTGGCCAACGCCAAACTCATCAACTACTACGGCAATATTTAAGATTACATTTATCCGAGCATCTTTCTGTTGCTTGCAAAATAATGTGATATAAATCTACTGTGAGGGGCATATTTGCTTAAACATATGCTTCTCACAATAAATAAACTAGGTCTACTGCATTTATATTAACTTTTGATAATAAATATTCTAGAACTATGACATCCGGCATAACATTCCCCTTCACATCAATTAGGCATACAGCCATTAAAAATCGCTTGTCACCATAACCAACTCCGGCCTCCTGTGCAGAGCAAAAACTTTCCCACAACCAACTATCAGGTTATAAAATTGCAAATCTATGCAAAATTATAGTTGGCAAAGCCTCATACTAACTCTCCTACTGGAGCTTTATAAGGATTCTCTCAGTCTTAATCTTCCGTACCCATGGTTTGAGAGAATGGGTAACCAACCCCAAAATCCTGGTCTACTAAGGTAGTCTGTGTGTAGGCTTTAATTCAGGGTAATAACAATCCAATCCTAAATGTTTATTTACTTTAACATATGCTTTTCACATCAATAGGTCAGGCGTGTGGACTGTATTGTAACTTTTCATAATAAAAAAAAATCAAGCTATTAGCCTTTTTCATTGGCTTGTCATTAATACCAACTCAAGCTTTCTGTACTGAGAGTAAGCTTTCCAAAGGGCAATGATACGGCATACAATCATAAATGTACAAACGTATACAAAATTAGTTGGCAAGGCACAATACTATTCCTCCTAAGAGAGCCTAATATGGATTTTTGCAGTGTATAGCTTCTATTCCCATGGTTTGCTCGGGTGGATCACTAACATGAAAATCCTTGCCTACTACAGCAATCTGTGAAATATAGATACCTGCCTAAAGATTTAGCACAATGTCATAAAAATCCACCCTTAAACAAGCATTTGCAATGCAACAGGTCTCGCATTAATTAAGTTTGAGCTATTGGCATTGCGAAATATTGCAACACCAATTGCAACAAAAGTCTATAAATTGTAGGCCAAAGAAAATGTGTATTTTTTTGTTGTAGCAATGGTGGCATGCTGCGCTTTAGACGAATATGCTTAAAAGTAAAGTGTGCCATACTGCGATTGCTACAATAGTTAATTGTGGATGCGTTAACAAGTGATGTGTGCGCTGGTGGTGTGTGTGCTTGTAGAAATGGTGCACTGACGGCTGGTGGTGGGTGTGCCTGGTGAAAGCGTGCACTGACGGCTGGTGGTGTGTGCCTGGTGAAAGGGTGCACTGACGGCTGGTGGTTTGTGTGTGTGCCTGCCTGGTGAAATCATGCGCTGACGTCTGATGGTGTGTGTGTGTGTGTGTGGTGGAAGCGTGCACTGACGGCTGGTGGTGTTTGTGTCCGGTGAAAGTGTGCACTGACGGCTGGTGGTGTTTGTGCCTGGTGAAAGTGTGCACTGACGACTGATGGTGTCTGTGCATGGGGAGTGTGCACTGATGGCCGGTGATGTGTATGTCTGGTGAAAGCGTGCACTGACGTCTGGTGGTGTGTGAGCGCTGATGGGGTCTGTGCCTGGTGAGTGTGCACTGACGGCCGGTGGTGTGTATGCCTGGTGAAAGCATGCCCTGACGGCTGGTGGTGTGTGTGTGGGTGGGTGGGTGGTAGAAGCGTGCACTGACGGCTGGTGGTGTTTGTGCCCGGTGAAAGCGTGCACTGACGGCTGGTGGTGTTTGTGCCCGGTGAAAGCGTGCACTGGAGGCTGGTGGTGTTTGTGCCCGGTGAAAGCGTGCACGGATGACTGATGGGGTCAGTGCCTGGTGAGTGTGCACTGTCGTCCGATGGTGTGTATCCCTGGTGAAAGTGTGCACTGATGTCTGGTTAGCGAGCTTTCACACATGCGAGGGGGCTACTTAGTATCGTCAATGGGAAAAGAATGATGTAATTAAAAAAAAATAATAATAAATCAGGCTCGTCCAGTAAAATGGCACTGCACCAGGAACAACAATTGAAAGCGCTTTAGCGCTTCTTTGGTAGAAGGAAGCGCTACGGACTGTGAGTGAAATCCAAGAAAGAGTTGAGAATGCAAAGGCAGAGGGCAGCTCGGGTAACAAACTGCCTTTCAAGATCAGGCAGCGCTGGGAGGGGAGCTGGGCAACCATGCCAGCATTCAGATTCACGAGCAGACCTGCGGAGCTCGTGAAGTGGCTGGTGGCAAATGGAATCAGAGCGGGCGCGGTCGCTTTGATGTTCTTGTCTTGTCTTGCTTTGTGGGAGGGGTGGGGGGAGCGAATTCCTGTACACACGCGTGGCTCACATGAACTGTACGCGATCCGCAGCTGGGTAGACTTACTATAAATCTCGCCTATCATCCCTACGGGATGGAATAGGCGAGACCTAAAAACTAGTATCTTTACCTAATGCTTTCACAATAAATAAGTCATGACTACTTGCTTTGGTATAATGTTTTGTATTAAATAAATCAAATATTTAAAATCTGGTATAACTTTTCTCAATGAACATATGAAGTCATCAATCACCCTTTACCGCTGGCTTCACACATTACCTTACACTGGCCAATGTTAATGCAAATAAACTGGCATAAATCATGATGTATAATTATTTTTTAAACTACAAATATGTAGGAAAATACAACTGGCAAAACAATATACACCCCTTCTCAACACGGCCTAACAAGAATCATAATAGAGAAAATATCCGGGGTTTGTTAGAGTGATGGCCAACGCCAAATCCCTCATCTACTGTGGTAACCTCTGAGATTACAAGTAACAAAATACCGGTCTATAGTTTGTAATACAATGTGATGATAACCAACTGTTGAAGGTTTACTGGCTTGAACAAATGCTTTCACAATTATAAAGCTGGACCAACTGCCTTTGGGATAATGTTTAATAATAAGCAGACTAGACCTACACCATCATACATAAAGTTTTCCAGTGCACCAAACAAGCCTATAACTTGCCACCATAACCAACTCAGGCCTACAATTGTGAGTGTAAGCTTCTCCACGCGGCTACCATCAGACACATAGTCATTAAATTAGAAAGGGATAAAAAATTACAGTTGGCTAAGCAAAATACTATCTCCCCTAAGAGGATATAACAAGGATCATCACATAGCAAACTTTCTATATTCTATATGCATGGTTTGTCTCAAGAGGTAACTATTAAAGTTTGTCTCACGGGGAGACCAGCAACAAAACCTACTATGGTAATCTGCGAGATTCTGTATAACAAAATGCCTGTCTGTGTGCTAAAACAACCTGTTAGAAATGGGATCCCTGGTTGGCTAAGGCTTACGCCAAAGCCAGGCAGAGACCACCACTCTAGTCAGGGCTGGGGAGTTACACGCCAAAGATAACCCCTGCTCACCCCCTTGGTAGCTTAGCACGAGCAGTCAGGCTTATCCTGGAGGCAATGTGTAAAGTGTTTGCGCAACACACACACACAGCAGCAACACACTAGGCACACCACAAAAGGAACTCCACACAAGGTTATATATAAAATTAGCCTTTGTATAACCATAAACACATTAGATCATAATCACACAATTTACACTTTGCCAACTGACACAGGGCAGTATCTACAGGGGATTATATACACCTGACAGGGCCAATTGGGCCACTGTCAGAACAATCACAAATCACCAATTGTAAATATAGCACAAATAATAAAAGTAGAGCACAACCAGTAACTACTAGTAAAAGTTAGGAACTTAGCATGAGATTCTGCAATGTAAACCACCCTAGGCAATAATTATCACATTAGGCGCAACTCACACAGTGAAACATAACCTCACTAGCATAAACGATAATATGCAAAACAACCTCCTAATCATAAAACACATTCAGAGGTATAAAACAGGGCATAAAGGCATTGCGCAGTAAACATCACATTTAGGCATAAACACCTGAAAACTAGCCCCAGGCCAACTGGCCTCTCACAGGGGCTCAAATGCCCGATGTCCAGAATGTCCGGGCTGGCTGCGCACGCAGCATAAGCAACAAAGCAAAAGAACAGGTCTAAACGTGGCAGCTGCCCACTACTTGCTGGGCAACTGTAAAAGCCCCTCTCTGGGACTTTGAAACTGGAATGGCCCCCAAGTGTTGCAGCTGCCTGTGCTCTCACAGGGCAGCTGAAATTAGCAAGTCAAACTCGGGCACCACTGTGCCCCTGACCCTTCACTGTGGCCCTATGAATAAATTATGGGCACAGTTGCAGCTGCCCTCTGCCAGGTGGGGCAGCTGGTTAAAATAGCGCTGGTACTGCGGGTCGTCAGAGCCCCTCCCTGGGACTCGAAGGTAAAAATACCCCCACGTTGCAGTTGCCCGCTACGGCGGCGCAACTGAAGGCCAGCAAGGTACTGGGGCATTGGAGTCCCCTCCGGGTATCAGCACTACAGAAAAGAACTGCCAAAAGGTTGCAGTGGCCCACAACTGCGGAGCCGCTGTGAGTCCCCCTCCTCTAGGACTTCCAACTATGCAGCCTCCCGATCGATCGGTCCCACTCACTGGTGCTTCCAGAACTCCTCTGGAGCTGGGACTGGCACCGGCGTGTGATGAGGTCATCCCGGCTCTCCCCTCTTCAGGGCTGCAACACACAGGACTCTTGGGCGGCTGTAGGCGGTACGTGGAGCTCTCCTCACCACATGGGAGCCCCGCTTCGCTTCCCGCTTGGTGCTGCCTGACTCCCTTTGCCCGGTCCGCCTTCTTGGGGCCGGGACTGTGCAGGGACGCCTGCGAGACTGGGAACAGCTTCCTCCCAGCCGGGGAAAGGGGAAATGGAGCCCGCAAGGCTCCTCTTTGTCTCAGCCGGCCCCGCCAACCATCTGGCGCGGACGCTGGATTGGGCTTGTCTTTTCCTTCGTGTACGACAAGACGGGGTGGGCACCCGCTTGTTAATTAATTCCCTCAATGCGTGGTGGGCACCCACGAAGGACGCCACTACAGGGTAGGCTCCCGTCTTCTTAAGCCCAAATTCCCTGGTGGGGTGGGCACCCGCTAGGGGTATAAAAATGGCACAAAGTCCCTGGCGGGGTGGGCACCGGCTAGGGGTATCCTAAATGGGGGTGGGCTCCCGCGCCCCGTAAATGATTAGAGTTGCTGGGGAATCTCCACGCCGGGGATTCCCTTTTGAAAAGGATCGCAGCTCCGTACTGCCACCGAAATCAGAAGCACTGCTCCTCAGGACAGCAAAGCGCTCTTCAGGAATAAAAATGAAGCGCTTCTCAGGCAATAAAGCGCAAAAAGTCCAAAGAAAGTCTTGAGGAAGGAAGGGGCAAAGACTGGCCCCAGGCAGGCCAGCTCACAGCGCCCTCCAGCAGGGAGGCAGTCCCTAGTGGCGGTTCCTCCTGGCGCCTAGCAGAAGGCCCCCTCAAGTCAGGAACAAGAGAGAACATTTTTCATGGGGTCACAGCCCCTTCTTATACACAGATTTCCTTTGTCACCCAGCCCAGGGATGGGGAAAAATCAGATGCAACTGATTTGGGGGAGCTTTGAAGCACTTTGTTGTGCTCAGCTCCTCTCCCCTTTGTCGGGTGCGGGCTAGGTGCTCAGACGCACCACAGGGGGCAAAGCTAGCATTGTGGAGGGAAAGCACAGCCCTATTCAGGTCCCGGGTGCAACTCCTCCCTCCCATCTACATGCAGATCTCCCTATTCACCACCAGGCAGACCCATCCTGGCTCCTCGAGCCAAGCACACCACACAGCCCCTGTCAATCACAAGCCAGACATGCATTCCACATCAGGCAGGCAGACACACAGCACACAGAAGTGCCAACTTCTAAAAGTGAAATAATCTGCACACACCATTGCGCAGCATTTATTCTCACGAGTTCACACATACCAAATTCGCCCCTGCACTCATCTCACACTAGGAATTACCATGGACACATATCTCCCCCATACATTCCTATGGAAGGGCAGGCCAATCTCACCACACGCACTCAGAGTGCGTACGCACTTTACACTGGGACACAGTGCTAAAGTGCGCAGAGGCCAAAAACAACTCACATCAGGTCACATTAAAAGGCAAAGAGTTTAGGGGTGAACTTGCCAAAAGGGCCAAGTCCAAAACAACCCATGCTCAAATGTCTGTGGACCTAAACGTGCTTTTCACAATAAATACGACAGACTTAGTGTCTTTTTTATAACATTTCATAATAAACAGCACAGACCTATTGCTAGCATTACTACCATGCCACCATAACCAACTCAGTCCTGCTGTATCATGTAGAAGCTTTGCCACTAGCCAAAACGTGTGATACAAGCAGTCTTTTTAGTGGAAGCAGACAAATTCGGACCACTCAAATCCTGTACTCAAGGGAACCAACATGTGGGTGTAGCCTAAGCCCCTCTCTTAGTAATATTCTGAATGCCCTATTTGTTGATCACATGAGATAATTCACAGTGCACTGTCATGCTAGACCTAAATATCCATGTAGATTAGTGCAGCCAGCCCATACAAAACTACTCTGAAGTCTAAAGTTAATGATGGAAGGGGATGGTTCTGGGACTGCAATAATTTTTTAATTACTGACATTGGTGCTAGTTTTGATTTCGGTAGCATTTACTTAGTGATATGAACATTTAGAAATTGAAACAACAATGCTTTGATATTTGGAACTTTGTTTTCATTGGAACAAGACAAAATAGGCTTCGATTCCATCTTGGATTTAGGAATTGACATTTTCACTCTTCATTGACACTGCATGCAAAGTGCACTTATGCTTTGTGCTGACTCGCTCCTCACGAAGATCTCAGAGGAAACTCTTTTAGTTATATTCTTTCATTACAAGATCTCTTTCTGCTCTTGCTTTTATAGGCCTATTCATTTACAAGAGTCATTTTGTTTATATAACCAAGTTTGCACTAACATGTCCGATGACAGTAGGTCAGAGATTTATTAATATTCATTTAGAAGGCTAGTGCTAGGATGGTGGTATTATATGGGGTTATAAAATGCTGTATTACGAGTTAATGATATGTTGATATATTTACTGTTAGACGGACCGGGAGGGTCGGCCGAGGATAAGGGGAGAGGTCTCCGGGGAGAGCCGTCTCCAGCGAATCGTACAGACAAGTAACTTCCCCCCCCACAGACGGACACCACACAAGGATAAAGTTCAACGATACTTTATAGGGAATTCTTCAAGTACGGTAGAATGGTACAAGGAGGTCTGGACTCAGGGGTCCCCTCTATTCTGGTCTCTGTTTGGGAAGAGGGTAGCGGGACAGTCTTGTTACTAAAAAGATGGCAATAGCTCTCAATCCTCGAGCTCGGGGGTGTAGATGAACGGGCCGCGGCGGAGCCAGCAGGTCCCGAGATGGATGAAGGAAGACGACGGTCCGCGGCAGAGCCAGCAGGTCCCGATGAAGGTGGTGGTTACAACGGTCCGCGGCCACGCCAGCAGGTCCCGACGACGATGAAGGATAGGGTGGTTCCCAAAGCCGCGGCAGCGCCAGCAGGCAAGATGAAGGTGCACAAGACAGAGCTACGGCAGCGCCAGTAGTCCGTCAAGGATGAGTTCTTCTTTGCGTCTCTCGACTCCAAGATACAACTGCCGTCCTGCTCTGGAGCTGCCCCAGTTATAGGGCTGGTGTGCTTTGATGTCCGGACCCTCGCACTTGGAGGTCGGGAGGTCCGGGATGAGGGGGTTCAGACACCCAGCAGGGGGGTGGAGCCAGCGCCCGGGGAGGCGATGGGCGAGCGGTACTTGGCGGGGGAGAGCCATCGACACCTCTTGCTCCCATTGACTGACCAAGTAGCCCGCTCACCTCCTGGGTGGATGTTGGTGCCGGAATGTCTGAGGCCTGGCCAGGCCCAGGGTTGAGGTCGATCGGGGGCCCGGCGGCCTCGTGGTGGAGTGTCCAAGATGGCGCCCAGGATGGGCGCGCAGGCCGGTAGTGGGTCGGCCTACGCGGTCAACAGGTTCGAGTGTAGGGGTCCCTGCGGGGACGGTGGACGTGCAATGGTGGTGTGTGGTACTTGCGTGGCTGGTTCGGGCCTGGTTGGGCCGGGGGAGAGCGGCCCTTCATGTGGCCTGTCCAACATGCGTCCCCCCCAGCTGAAGGCGGGGAGAGTTACCCATTCTCTTGGGGACTCTTCTCGTCGAGGCGGAAGAACCGGGACAGGCCATCTGCGTTGGCGTGATCTGGCCCAGGCCGATGTTCAACTGTGAAGTCCATCCCTTGTAGGGAGATGGACCAGCGTAGTAACTTCGGGTTTTCCCCCCGCATCTGCATCAGCCACTGCAGGGGTCGGTGGTCGGTCTGTACCCGAAAGGGTGTGCCAAAAAGGTAGGGCCGGAGCTTCTTGAGGGCCCATACCACCGCGAAGGCCTCCCTCTCTATGGTGCTCCAGCGTTGTTCCCGTGGTAGGAGTCGCCGGCTGATGAAGGCCACCGGCTGATCACGGCCTTCGGTGTTCACTTGAGACAGGACTGCCCCAATGCCATGGTCGGAGGCATCCGTCTGGACGATGAACTCCCGGCTGTAGTCGGGGGCCTGGAGCACAGGGGCGGAGCACATGGCGGCTTTCAATTGTTCAAATGCAGCTTGACACTCTGGGGTCCAGTTGACTTTCTGGGGCTGATTTTTTGACGTGAGCTCTGTGAGGGGCCTCACGATAGTACCATAGTCTTTCACGAACCTTCGGTAATAGCCCGTGAGGCCCAGGAAGGCTCGTACCTCGGTCTGGGTAATGGGGGGCTGCCAGGACTGGATGGCGGCAATTTTTAGCTGCAGAGGGGCCACCAGGCCGCTTCCCACCTGGTGCCCGAGGTAGGTTACAGACCCTTGCCCAATTTGACATTTGCTGGCCTTGATCGTGAGGCCAGCTTGCTGAAGGGCGTGCAGCACTGCTCGGAGGTGGTGGAGGTGCTCGGACCACTGGTTGCTGTATACAGCGATGTCGTCTAGGTAGGCGGCGCTGAATCCTTCGAGCCCCGCCAGGACCTGATTGACGAGCCGTTGGAAGGTTGCTGGGGCATTCTTCATGCCGAAGGGCATGACTGTGAAATGGTAATGGCCATCGGGAGTGGAAAAGGCAGAACGTTCTTGTGCCCGGGGTGTGAGGCCGATTTGCCAGTAGCCCGCCGTCAGGTCGAAGATACTGAGGTAGCGGGCAGCTCCCATGCGGTCGATTAGTTCATCTGCCCGGGGGATGGGATGTGCGTCTGTCCTGGTGACCGCATTCAAGCCCCGGTAGTCGACGCAGAACCGGAGTTCTGGTGTGGTGCCGGGGGCGGCTGCTTTGGGGACCAGTACTACCGGGCTGGCCCAGGGGCTGTCTGAGGGCTCGATGACCCCGAGCGTGAGCATTTTGGCTACTTCCTCCTGGATGCAGGCCCGTACCCGATCTGGCACGCGGTAGGCCCGGTGGCGGATAGGGGGGCTGTCCCCCGTGTCCACATCGTGCGTACACCAGGAAGTGACACCTGGGGTGAGGGAGAACAGGCTGGCGAATTGTGACAGGAGAACTTGGCACTCCTGGTGTTGCTCTCGGGTGAGGGCCTCTGAGAGTCGGACCCCCTCTACGGAACCGTCTTTCTCCCGCGTTCGTAGGAGGTCCGGGAGGGGCTCGGAGTCCTCTTCAGCCCCATTGTCTGTGGCCATCAGGAGGCTGAGTTCTGTCCGTACAAAGTGCGGTTTCAGTCTGTTAGCGTGGAGGACCCGGAGGGGGTTCCGGGAAGATTCCAAGTCGATGAGATAGGTAGCCGGACCCTTGCGCTCGACCACTTTGAAGGGCCCTGTCCACTTGTCTTGTAGGGCGCAAGGTTCGGTGGGGGACATCACCCATACCTGTTGCCCAGGTTCAAATTCGATGGAGGAGGCATTCCGGTCATACCACCTTTTCATGTCCTCTTGACTGGCCTCTAGGTTGGCTTTTGCTAGTTCTCGGAATCGCCGGGTCTGGTTGCGGAGTGTTAGGAGGTAGCGGAAAACATCTGGTGGGTTCTTTAGCGGGGGCATCTCCCAGCCTTCCTTAACTAGGCTGAGCGGCCCGCGCACGGGGTGTCCATATAGCAGTTCAAATGGGCTGAAGCCCAGGGACTTCTGGGGAACCTCTCGATATGCGAAGAGGAGGCACGGCAGCAGCACATCCCACTGGCGACGGAGGGGCTCTTCCAACCCCCCGATCATCCCTTTGAGCGTGCGGTTGAACCGCTCAACGAGGCCGTTTCCTTGAGGGTGATAGGGGGTCGTGAACCGGTAGGTAACCCCGCACTGTTGCCAGAGAGATTTCATATATTTCGAAATAAAGTTCGTGCCTCTGTCACTGACGACCTCCCGGGGGAAGCCAACCCGGGAGAAGATCCCCATCAGAGCCCGGCCGACTACCGGGGCTGTCACAGTCCGCAGGGGAACAGCCTCCGGGTAGCGGGTGGCGTGGTCCACTAGCACCAGGATGAATCGATGGCCTTGTTTTGTGCGCGGGTCCAGGGGCCCTACGATATCGATTCCGACCCTCTCGAACGGGGTGGTGACCACGGGAAAAGGTTGCAGGGGGGCTTTCAGTTTGCGGCCGCTCTTCCCACTGGCTTGGCACGTGGGGCAAGATCGGCAATGCTGGTGTACATTGTCCCTCATTTTGGGCCAGAAGAAGTGGGTCACCAGGCGGCTATAGGTTTTGTCTTGACCCAAGTGTCCTGCCAGGGGGACATCGTGGGCCAGGTTTAGCAGAAAGTCTCTAAAACGGAGGGGTACCACTAGGACTCGGCTGGCCCCCAGCTCCGCGATTCTTTGCTCACTGTACAGCAGATCATTGTCCCAGTAGACCCAGTGAGTTCCGGAGGTATCCCCTGCGCTTTGGGCCAGTGCTTGCTGGCGGAGTCCCTCGAGGGAGGGACAGGTCTTTTGTTCTTGGCGAAATTGTTCTTGCGTGGGCCCCCCCTCTTGAGGCCACTGGTCGAGGTTAGCGAGGTCTGGAGGTTGAGCTGGTTCGGGGGGGACGTCACGGTCGGTGGTTTCGGCGGGGGCGACCGGAGGCGGTGGCGCCGGCCATTCGAGTTCCTCTGGGCGGGTGTTGGCACGGGCGGTCATGGACCGGGTGGTGACGCACGCCCAGTCCGGGACGCCCAGCATCCCCAGGTGTTCTTTTCGTTCGACTGCTGCCCAAGGAGAGCTTTCCAGGTCATTACCCAGGAGGCAGTCTACGGGGGCATCATCTCGGACCGTCACCTTCAACATGCCGGAGACCCCTCCCCATTCGAAGGGGACGCAGGCCATCCGACACAGACTTTCTGAGTTATCGGCTGAACGTACAGGGCAGAGAATGTTTGGTAAGTATTGTTCGGGGGTCACCAGGTGACAGCGGACGGCTGTTACACTGGCCCCAGTGTCACGAAGGGCTTCAGCCCGGCGTCCATTGATGCCCACCCATTGGCTGTACTTCTGGGTATTAGCGGGTAGGGGGACCCGCGGGACCATGTCTCTCCCCCCTAGGCAGGCGAGAGCCATGGCGGCTGGCTCCCATTCTTGGTGTTCCTGTTCATATTCTTCTTGTTCCTCTGAGATCTGTTCCTCCCCCAGAGCAGCAGCGGCTACTTGGCGGGGTCTTGGGCTCTGGTACTGGGGGCAGTTTGGGTCGTTTGCATAGTGTCCGACTCGTTGGCATCGATGGCAGGTAACATTGGCTCGATGTCCCGGTCGCGCTGGGGTGCTGCCCCGGTTGGCCGGGGGGGTGGGGCTGGTAGTGGGGGTGACCGGAGCGTTGCTTCTTCCGCGTCCTTGGCCTCCCCCTCCTCGGGGACGGTGCTGACCATTGTTGTTCCGGTTCTGTTCGGAGGACCCATTTCGACTCACTCTGGTGATCTCCCACCGGTCTGCTTCGGCTGCGAGCTGCCGGGGATCCGTTAACTTGCTGTCGAGGAGGTGCTGGCGAAGTTCAATGAAGCAATTGTTCGACAGATGCTCCCATACCATAAGATTGAACAGTTGTTCGTAGGTTGTGACCTTGCTTCCTTTGATCCAGCCCTCGAAGGCTCGGCTAAAGTAATTGACATAGTCCACCCAAGTTGTACCTGGGATGCGGGTGCAGTCTCGGAACCTCTGACGGTACATCTCGGGTGTGAGGCCATAGCGGGTGAGGAGTGCAGCTTTCATATGGTCATAGGAGGTCATCTGGTGGTCCGGGAGTTGCAGCAGGGCGTCGCGGCCCTCATTGAGGAATCTCCCCCACAGACCGGCCCCCCAATCGCTTCTATCGATCCGGTGTGCAGTCATAGCGATTTCATAGGCCTTAAACCATTGCTGGATGTCGTCCTCTCGGAAGTATTCTCGAACGACATCCTTGGGGATGTGTACCTTCTTCTCTGTTGCCCCTGGAGTGTGGGGTTGCTCGGGCACCCCTGCTTCTTTATTCTGTTTGCGTAGGTCGATTTCAGCTAATTTCCGCTCATGTTCATATGCCAGTTTCTTTTCCTCGAGCTCCCTTTGTCTCTGTTTCTCCTCTCTTTCTTCCCGGAGACGCAGGTGCTCTAAGTTGATTTTCTGTTCGGCCAACTTTAGTTCAAAGTCCATTTTGAGCCGGGCCATTTCCAGCTCGTGTAGTCGGGTTCTTTCTCGTTCCTGGATCTCGTCTGGCGAGAGACCCGTTCTTCGTTCTTCAGGGGCCATGGGGGTTTGTGCTGCGATGTCTTGATCGGGGGTTCCGGCAGCCCCGGTTTCTGCCCAAGATTCCAGGGCCTGCTTAAAGTCATCTTTGGTATTTAGTCCGGTGGTAGCGATACCTAATTCGATACAGAACTGTTTAAGTTCACGATGGCTGTACTCGTCCAATTTCTCCATCTGGAATTTCTCCGTTGATCCGCTGTCTTTAGTTGACATCGTGATTCGCCGTGGGGTGAGCTACTCTCTGTACGGTTTATGCGGTGATTCGGATCCCGTCGCTGGCCACCAATGTTAGACGGACCGGGAGGGTCGGCCGAGGATAAGGGGAGAGGTCTCCGGGGAGAGCCGTCTCCAGCGAATCGTACAGACAAGTAACTTCCCCCCCACAGACGGACACCACACAAGGATAAAGTTCAACGATACTTTATAGGGAATTCTTCAAGTACGGTAGAATGGTACAAGGAGGTCTGGACTCAGGGGTCCCCTCTATTCTGGTCTCTGTTTGGGAAGAGGGTAGCGGGACAGTCTTGTTACTAAAAAGATGGCAATAGCTCTCAATCCTCGAGCTCGGGGGTGTAGATGAACGGGCCGCGGCGGAGCCAGCAGGTCCCGAGATGGATGAAGGAAGACGACGGTCCGCGGCAGAGCCAGCAGGTCCCGATGAAGGTGGTGGTTACAACGGTCCGCGGCCACGCCAGCAGGTCCCGACGACGATGAAGGATAGGGTGGTTCCCAAAGCCGCGGCAGCGCCAGCAGGCAAGATGAAGGTGCACAAGACAGAGCTACGGCAGCGCCAGTAGTCCGTCAAGGATGAGTTCTTCTTTGCGTCTCTCGACTCCAAGATACAACTGCCGTCCTGCTCTGGAGCTGCCCCAGTTATAGGGCTGGTGTGCTTTGATGTCCGGACCCTCGCACTTGGAGGTCGGGAGGTCCGGGATGAGGGGGTTCAGACACCCAGCAGGGGGGTGGAGCCAGCGCCCGGGGAGGCGATGGGCGAGCGGTACTTGGCGGGGGAGAGCCATCGACACCTCTTGCTCCCATTGACTGACCAAGTAGCCCGCTCACCTCCTGGGTGGATGTTGGTGCCGGAATGTCTGAGGCCTGGCCAGGCCCAGGGTTGAGGTCGATCGGGGGCCCGGCGGCCTCGTGGTGGAGTGTCCAAGATGGCGCCCAGGATGGGCGCGCAGGCCGGTAGTGGGTCGGCCTACGCGGTCAACAGGTTCGAGTGTAGGGGTCCCTGCGGGGACGGTGGACGTGCAATGGTGGTGTGTGGTACTTGCGTGGCTGGTTCGGGCCTGGTTGGGCCGGGGGAGAGCGGCCCTTCATGTGGCCTGTCCAACATTTACCAACCCTACTCTGATTGAGTGATTTCTTTTGCTTTCTATGGAGAACTCCTCTATGTAAAGATGTGTTTTGGGGGGCAGCCAAATCTTTTGAGCATCTGCTCTGATCCTCTAGGAATGCTGCCCAATAGTCTATTGATTTGCTGCATTTCTTTTTTGTACTTAGACTATTACTCTGATTTTTCTCTTTCTGTATTTGAAATGATGCCTTAGCTTTATATTTCTGACTGAAATATTGTGCATTTTGATTGACTTTGATATATTTTGCCTTCTGTATTGCACTTCAATACCTCATGGTTTCTCAATTACTAGTCTTCATCTTATTTGAGTCATGGCTAATTCTTATTGATTGCTATTTCAAAAGCTGTTTTAAATCAAGGGCCGCATTAAACATATGGTGCATTTTCCTTTATTGCGCCGGGTGCACCTTTTAAAAAGAGTGCCCGGAGCAATGAATGCGCCGCATTATGGGGAATAGGCTGCCCCCACGGCAGCCGCAAATATATGAAATATGGAGTGGCTTTGATGCAGCTGCTCTATGTTTTACTGTGCAGGCAGCAACTCGCCTGCACTTTTAAAGGGGAAAAGAGGTGGATGCAGTCAGTGACTGCACCCACCTGCAAGGGGATGTCTGGCGGGGTCCATTGGACTCCTTTACACCCTGCAGAGGGGCTGCTGATTTCAGGGGCGCACTGACAGTGCACTTCCTGAGGGCTTCTTCCCGTCTTTGCCCGCGTCGGTCATACGGCACAGAGGCAAAGTGATACCCTCATTAGCATAGGGCACACCCCATGCAAATGAGGGAAAGCCCCCTTGAAGATAGCACTGGCGCTTTATGTACGCAAGCGCTATTGGTATTATAGAAGGGGATACACAGGCGTCTGTGGCCCCTTCTGTAATACCAAAAATCCCCAGGGCGTGCAAAGCAGGCGCTAACGCCCCTTGCGCCCCCGGGGCACTTAATGTAATACAGCTCCTGATCTTTAGGGACACATTTCCTCATCTATCCTTGAGGACAACACTACTCCTGATCCCGCATTAGGTGTGTTATTTCCAGAATGACAGACTATCATAAATAGTACCCACAATGACCTTCCATCTGAACTGCTGACAGAGAAAAACAAACCAAATTATCTAGTTACACACTTTAACAGCATTACAATGTTATGTGTGTGCCCCTGAAAGTTCAAGCTCAGGCAGCCATACTGCTGCTGGTTCTGAGAGCTGGATAAACTTACAATCATAGCTGGGTGGAGGAGAACCACCTTTTTCTGTGGAAAATCAAAACATGCCCAATCAAAACATGTACTCATGACTATCAACATGTGGGCAGAGCCTCTCTGTAGTACTGTTGAAAGCTATTTTTTAGGTTTATCACATTAGTTCTGGCGACAGATACACTGTGAAGCCAAACGTAAAAAAACACTAAGGCATGGATAATTGTGGATCAGCCGCCACTCTGCAGAGTCCATAATGCTGAAAAATAGCAAGGTCTATCTAAACCGAACAACCCGAAACCAATAATTCACAACCCTTACTTAATATACTTGGCTCGGTGAGTTACACAAGTAAGGCTGGACTGCTTCAAAAACTGTATTCCTTGAACTATTTATTATGTAATAGACTAGAACACATCCAAATGGATATGTTAAAGAACACATGCGGTGAGAAAATATGCCTATGCAGACCAAACATAAACATACTATAAAGAGCGGTGCACTACAACACTTTTGGTGGGGAGTGCCGTCCTGTCTGGGATGGGTATTGGGGTGGGACATCCCGGCGGACCCTTGACTGGCACTTCTTCCCAGTACCGAAGACATCAGGGGGAACAGATATAAGAGACACCTCCAAGCGCGACATCGTGCAACATTAGAAATCTTCCTCTCCCCCTGGGGCGGTGGCATGGAAAACAGCCTCAGATAAATGTATGCCGGCTGAAGTAGCGGTATTTCAGGCACGGGGTTGCCCGCAGAAACATAGAAAGATCTGGGCCAGGTGGGCTAAATACAGGGGTATCGACCTGTCCTTCCTTTTACAGCCAGCAAACCCAGACCCTATTAAATGGCTGGTCATCAATGACTCCCCAATCTAATGTGCTCATTGGTTGGAGCTGTGGCTCTATTCTTTTCACCGTGCATGTACTTATTGTTTCTTATGGAATGTGTGGTGCAGGGTTTGGGGGAGGAGTGTGGAGTGGGATGTTCGATCGAATATTTTGCAGACCTCCTGGTGAGGTTCTCTCCAGTATTTCATGCTCATGTATACTGTCATTTGCCTATATGCTGCATACTTGGTCTCGCCCACTGGATGTTATAAACTCAATAAAATCTGTTGTTAAAAAAAAAAACATACTATAAAGACATGAACAGAAACCTGAACCCTTGCTTAACAGGAAGAAAATCTTAATTTGTCAAGAAATTGCACATTTATCTACACAAACAAGAAGACTTTTATTGCATAGACAACTTCGCTAGTTCACTCATACAAACCATATCAATGTATAAAGCCATAAGAGACTGCATCTGAACAGTCCAGTTCTGTTCTGCAAACACCAAGCTTTGCTGCCCGTTTCTGGCAGAATTTCAGAACTTTCAGATTCAGAAAAAAGGTCATACAGACACCTCCTCCACTAACAATGAAAGTACATGAGCAAGCAGCTGAAGATGGCAGTCAACTTTTGGTGAGGTTTCGTCTGCATCCGAAACCATCCGCTCATTATACGGATTTCACTGAGTGCTGGTGGCCCCCATTGCCCCCCCCCCCCCGACGCACAATGGGAGAGAGCGACGACGAGTGAGGGATGCTCCCGGGTAAGAGGGGAGTGCCTGGACACACCACGAGGGCAAGACCTCTCGGCAGCTGCGCTCCTGCCCAACAAAATAATCGGCAGCAGTGTAGTACGAGGCCCGAGAGAGGCAATGAGAAGGAGACCCATCCTCTCCCCTCTATTCCAGACCGGTGCAAGGGGAATACTCCAGGCTTGAGCCCTTCTGTGGAGGCAGGCTCACCCAACGAAGTTGCTGCTCGTGCCCCACAGGAGGTGAGGTGGGCCACAGGTGTGGGAGGACTTGGGGCAACCACCGAGGCTGACCCCAGGAGAGATCAGCACCGGAGAAGCAACTCACTCCCTCCTCTATGATACAGGTCAGGGTACCTGTGGAGGCGGTCCCACCTCACAAAGCGCTGCTCACAGCTCTGGCTTTGGGCGCAGAGGAGGGAGAAAAAACCAGGAGAGGACTACAGAGATCGGACCCTGGGCAAGACCAGCCAGGAAAGCACCCTATTGATGCTAGAGGGGGACAGACAAAAATGTGAACTACCCGTCCCACCCAAGATCTTTACGACTGAAAGACTGTCCTCCGTCCCCCTCCCCTTTCCCCCCTCCCAACCCCCACCTCCCCCCAGTCAGACCTCAAAGCTGCAAACAGACGGGTCAGGCAACCTCATGTACCAGCCAGGGAGGGAACCGGCAGCTCCTTTTTGCTCTCCGGTGTAGAGAGCCAGCGTTACCAGGCCCCGGCCTCGACAACCAGGGGATCCACTCTGGATCAATCTGACCTACGGCATGCAAAATGACCCTGGTATTGTTAAAAGCACAGCTATGGGGCCCAAGAGGACCCAAGACCACAGCGATCAGTATGTTAAGTTATAAGATGGTGTGAAGGACCGGTGTAGGTCATCCCCTGGTGTTATTTCAATGTTAGGGAGTTTCGAGCTAGGGCGACAGATAATTATTTTTCAGAAGGGTGGAGGAGCTATTTCAGCAGAGGTTGGGTAGGGTAGTTTTCATTAACAGACCATCAGCACGATAAATCACAGGGAGTGGCCAGGTCACGACGCAGGACTGGGAGCCCAGACTGCGTTCACAAATGGGTGTGCCTGGGAGAGGGGGAGTGCCACTCCCCCATGTGAGAGGGGAGCAGGGGGCCCCGACCTGAAGGAAGGAGTCCAGACACACAACGCCATGTACAATCACACAGACACAGGGGACTGTGCAGGAAACAGATTCTGACACATGATCAAATGGGGGTGGGGAGGTGATCCAAACCGACTGACGGCCATGCCGTGGAATGTCAATGGCCTCCTTAACCTCAAACATGAGGCAGTGATGCAGCACATTATAAGACATTCTCCAGACCTGATATGCCTCCAAGAAATGCATCTCCAAGAAACACTCTTCCAATAAACTCACCTGGCGGGCAATATAGTCCCCTGCCAGTGCTCGTACAGGGGAGTGGCAATCCTGGCAAAAAAATACCCTTCCAGATAGCCAAGTTCTGGCTCGATCCCCAGGGAACCAAAGATAGAACCCCAATATTGACCCTATGTGTGTTATTGCACACCCAACGCTTCAACAATTAGTCCTAGACACACTGGGACCCCAACTCCTTGAAACTGAAGCAGATATACATGTTGTGGGTGGCGATTTTAATCAGGTGATGGACAAATCGGTAGTCAGATCACACAACCATGGCCCGTGTCTCTACGGAATTCCGATGGGTACACTATGCACGGGCACTTGGTCTCTTTGATGTCTTGAGGGTCAAATATTCCCCATATAAGCAATACCCCTTTTTTCTGAGGCCCACAAGACTTTCCTCATTAGATCACATTGTTATTCCTAACCGAAGACACCTTGTTGCTTTAATAACAAAAACTCAGTGTCCTCCTCTGTGATCCTCTGGGAGACATACAAGACCGTGTAACGAGTTAAGACCCAAACACTGTAGCATGAGAAAGAAAAAAACAGCAGGCAAAATTAAGATGGCTGGAAACGTGCATCCTTGAGGCGGAGTGGGTAGGTGCTGCCACGGGCAACACTTGCTCTCCTGGAAGCCTTGCAGAAAAAGTCACAATTCGTTTACGTATAGAAGACAAAGCAGGTCGCCTCCTGACCTGGCTTAGCAGACAATAGTAGATGGTGAAGTGGGTGAGCGAAGTCCGAGATGCTACAGGAGCCCCCATTACAACCAACGAGGGAATAGCTGATCCCTTTGCATGTTATTGTCAAGGGCTTTATGGGGAACAGCATATTGCCACATAGGTGGATATCATAGCTTTTCTGAGGGCGCTGCTACTTCCCCGACAGGATTTGAGGGCGCAGAATACCTTGACCAGGAGCTCACCCTGCAAGATATATCAGATGTGGTGGGTTTGATGCAATCCCGAAAGACCACATTGCCCTCCTGTGGAATTCTACAAACGTATCCGCCTTAAGTCCCCCTTTATTGGCCATGTTCAATGGGGTGGTGGACTTGGAGCAAGTATTGCCAGACCTATGGCACGCCACAATAATGGTAAACCACAGACGGGAGAAGCCCTGCACAGCGTGCGCTTCCTGTAGACCTATCTCACTACCCAATACAGCGGCGAAAATCCTGGCAAAGGTCCTGGCACTTCGCATTGTGAAAGTAATTACCTCCTTGGTCCAAAAGACGAGGCAGGCTTTATAGCCTCCCAGAAGACACAGCAAAATATACGTTGCCTACATGATTGGCTGGAATACAAGAACATTTGCAGGGAATCCTGCTGATGATGAGAAGGCATTTATAAATAATTTCACTTTTGTAAATTGTGAGCATATCACACCTTAAGGTTTCAAGGTGCTAAATTTCCCTACACGGACTCGAACCCAAGTGATACTTTTGACAATCATGTTAACATTTTGTGTTGGAAAAGCAATTACTATCATGTAACAAATTGTGTCTTGGAACTGCCAACTTAAAAGTCAACGGCCGAGCACCAACCCCATGGACAAAAGCTTGTTGGTTGCTATGATCTGTAAATGTGCATGGTAAGATTTCTGTGGTGACAGCAACAGACAGGCATAGTCTTCTAAACCCCTTTCCATGTTCAATTTAAGGAATGAGGAATGGGAATTAGCACAAGAATTAGAAACCCACTGAAATGAACTGAGTCATTGCAGAAGTCAACATATTCAAAAAGTACCTTGCCAAATGCGAGCAGTGGAGTATTTTAGCTTTTCCCTATATTCATATGCTCAGTTCAGGAAAGGTTATGGAACCTGCCCAGGGATGTGGAATTCCTATAGCCCGACGCCCAGGACATATTGTTTGGGGTCAAGGGCAACAAGTTTTAATGTGCATTTTGACCTTGGGACAAGCAGGCCCAACCCCTTGTAGCGCAAACCCTTTGGCTGCCAGTTTGCAGTACCACATTAAGGATCCGGGAAGGACACTGCCTGCAGTTAAGTTAATATTTGTGTGCATATGTTAATGCTGTTCAAACTTGTATTTATGGTTCATTAATTGAAAGCCTTTATTAGTAAGGTGAGCGCTGTAAGTAAATGTAAGTTCTGACTGCACTACTTACCGTGATTCCAGTATAAAAATGTGTACACACGGTTTCGAAGTTTGGCAATATGAGGCTATGCAATATGCCCTCAGAATGCTCTCTGATTAGATGCAAATATTTGCAGAATCTTGAAAGCAAGATTAATGATTCTTTGCTTTCAATATAAAATGTTCCTAAAAAATGGAAGTAGGAAAAAAATGTTTTTGCTAAACTACTGTAAAGTTTCAGTTACCATTTCTTTTCAGCATCATTTTGTAAAATGTGTTGATGCATGCTAGTATTTCCGCAAAATATTCATATTAGAAAATCAGTGTAACCAGTTTCAATAAGATTTTGGGGAAACAAATAAGCATTGGCAAAGCTAGTAGGTCTGAAATGGTAGTCAGCTTTTTAGTTTTGGCAATGCGTGACTTGTTTTGGCGTGCTTTTTGTAAAACCTTATTGATGTGAGAGCTGCCGGACCCTCACCAAATAACAAACATTGGCAAAAGCAAAAATTGTTTTTGTCTCAAAAAAGCACACACTGCCACATTAGTTACTGTTACTGAACAAAACTACTTTGTGTGCCGATATTCTCCTTGTGAAAGAGCAGAATGCTGTCACTCACCGTGAAGCCAGCCGATACAGAGCGAGAATTTTAATAACCACAAAAGGTCATGGTTCTCGGCAGATAAAATTAGGGGCCCAATTATTAAAGAAAGTCTCAAAAGTGCACCCTTGGTATATGTCCTTGCATTAAGGGCAGCTATATGGCTTTCGTGAATTCACAAGAATTTACAGCAGTAGGGCAAAAAATAGTACTCCTAGAAAATATTAGTGAACTGCATTTTAGAATGAGCAAATATGCATGTGTAGATTTGCTCATGCGAACACCTGAGTCTTTGCAAGTTTATTTTCCCTCCAACTACTTTTTTCCCAACTCTGAAAGAAGGTTTACATCTGCCATTGTCAGGAGTAAATTTCCAACATTTCTCAGTATTGGAAAAGATTAGAGAAGAGTTGTTGAAAACCCTTAAAACATGCAAGTTAGTAGGTTTGCACAGACTCAAAAGGACATTCCAACCCTGGAACTATTGTTTACCACTACCTTCAGTCCCAGTATGTAGATCTGCGGAAACGTAGCAACATAAAGAGATTGCTAGTTTTCAAACACTACTATGGTATGAGCCCAGGCATAATCAGAGAGGCTATGTAAGAGCTCTTATATAATAAGATTGCTGCCATACTTTGTCGCCGCCCAACATGGCACCAAAGGGACAAGTGGATTTTGTTACAGGACAAGTAGATTTATGAAGCAACCTGCCCCATGGACAAGTAGATATTTTAATAAATTCCACACCCCTGCTGCCATTAGACCAGAGTTATTTGGAAACCCGTACTGTGGTCTGTTTAAGAACACAAATGATGGCACAGCAAGCCTTTGTTTTCCGCGCTATGCAATACAGGCCTTTCAATAGGCATAGATGCTCAAAATGGTGGCCTTGGTTAGTTCTGTGCAGACTATCGAACCATTTTACAGAGACTCACATGTTAAGTTATTTGATACAGCAGCCCAGTGGAAATACCTATTTTGCTAATAATTTAAGTTAACATCTTGAGGAATGGATAGAAGCAATAGGCAGGTTACCAAAAGGCGCAGATGGACTTTCTTAACGTTTCATCAATGTTGTCCAATGTAGCAGCAATAGTAGTAATGAGCAGGAGGGCTTTGTCTAGCTGGCATCATCACTGCTTTGCACTTTCATGATTTTGAACGGGCAAGGCTGGCCGAGTTGATTGGTGGGCAAACATTTTAAGGCCGAGAAACACAAAGTGGACATTTACAGCTGATTATAAGGCAAGTATAGGGAAACCTTAGCTATAAACTAAAATGGTTTAACCAGGTTGACCATAACTAATACAGGGTTGAAGCAAGGATCAAAAAGTGCATCCGTTACTTAATATAACATACTTGCAAGGTAGGGTAGGGGCATATTTCAAGCCTCAGTCTATAATATGCTGATGATACTGTCCTGTCAGGTAGGACCCCAATCTAGCTCCATCTATCCCTTCAATTTTCAGACATTTACTGTACAAATAAAAGTTTACGGATAAACACAGTAAAAACTAAATCGCAAATTTTTAAATATAAACAAGGTGCATAACTCGAATATTTTGGTCTCTATTACATAGCCTGCAATCTTGACGGATGAAGCCTTTGAAGGTCTAGTGTTTTGCCCATGATTCCACTACCAGGTGGTTGCCTTGCCACCCAACCGCTCGGACATCAGGAGGGTGGGGCAGCGCGTGCCTCAAGGGTCGGCCATTAGCCCCATTCTATTCAATCTCTACCTCCGTCCCCTGATCAGCCTAATCAAGTCCTATGGCATTGCGGTCATCAACTATGCGGATGATACGCAACTTATCTTCTCTTTTGAGGGTAAGGATGCTGTGTCACAGGAGACCTTCCACCGCTGCATGTCAGCCACTGCTGAATGGTTGTGCCTCAACTCACTGCAGTTCAACAGCTCAAAGACCGAGGTCCTGCACTGCTCCTCCGATCGCGTCCCTCGGTCTTTGCCACCAGATTTTTGGCCTTCCTCCTTCCAGAGTACGGGGGCAGTGGCAGTGTCCACCCGGGAACTTGGGGGTGCTGTTCGAACCTAATCTCCAGCTCGACGCGTTTGTCAATAAAACCGTGGCAACGTGCATGCTGTTGCTCCGAACTTTGCGGAAGATTCTCTCCTCGCTCCCGGGACATGCCCGCCCAGAGGTAGTGCGTAGTATCATCTTAAGCAGGCTTGATTACTGCAACGCACTACTTCTGGGCGCCCCTGCCACCCTAGTGGGCAAACTGCAGCGGGTGCAGAATATGGCTGCCAAGCTGGCACTCTCCAGACGGCGTCTTGATTCATCCTCTTTGGCGCTTACGGATCTCCACTGGCTGCCAATCGCCCGGCGCATTGACTTTAAGGCATTATGTCTTGTTTTCAGGGCTCTTCATGGTCAGGGGCCTTCATCGCTGCAGACGATGTTCTCCTGGTACATTCCCACCAGATCCCTCCGCTCCTCTTCCGCCTGTCTGGTGGTTATTCCTAAAATCCTGAGGAAGAGGATGGGGGGTCGTTGTTTTAGGTTTACCGCAGCTAAATTGTGGAATGCCCTACCTTTGGCACTGAGAAGGAGGACCTTACCTCCTTCAAAAAAAGTCTAAAAACATACCTTTTTCCCAGGTCCCTATAAAGTCCTAAAGCAGCACAATAGTTGTGTATGGTTGATCAGGTCAAGCGCCAGGATGCCCTTGGGGTGACAGTTTAGCGCTATACAAGTACGCCATACAATACAATACAATTTAGGGGCTTCAGCTGCGCATCTGCACTGCAGGCGCATCAATGGCCAGTCCGTATGTGCCAGTCAGTGTACTGGAAGCACCGGACATGCTGCTGTTCGGACCCCTATACCAGGTATACTTGAGATAAATTACTGTAACTGAGAAGGGGACATAAATATACATCTTGGAGAAGGGAGCAGAATCTCAAAGGCTGGTATTAGTATAGTAGGACAAGAATACACACTACATAAAGCAACATCATACCTGAACATTAAGGGTATGTTACTTAATTGTCATTTTCTAAATAAGCATGGGGAGGAGACTACACTTATCTTAGAGACTGAGAACTTAGTTATATTATGCCTTCCTGATACTTAGCTGAAGCACTGCTTAGGGCCGGATCTCCTTGCTGTAATCCCCAAAGGGAGTGAGGTGATTCGACGAGGCAGAGAAATGGGGACAGGGTGTGGCCTGGTACTAATGTTTCAATCGTACATGCAAATTACTAAAGGGGAACTAATTAACTTTGAATGGGCTGAAACCCTGCTTTTTACAATTCAAATTTCAGACAAAGCAACTGTTACTTGTCACTTACTATACCGGCCTCCTATTTATTTAATACATTTTGGAGAAGCTTAACAGCTACTATCTCACCATATCTATTAGGGTCCTCTAATTTGTGTGTGATGGGGGACTTTAACATATGGTTATTAAGTGAGATGCTAAGGATTTGCTTTATACTATGATGGCTTTGAATCTTGAGCAACAAGTATTTTCACCCACACCTGAGAAAGGTCACTTGATTTACCTTATTTTCACCACAAGTGATTCTGTGGTAGTTGGAACGTCTATTAATCTGCTATTGTCAGATCACTACAGGGTACCTTTCAAATTGGTTAGTCAATTAGAACATAATTCAGGAGGTCCTGCTGGGCGTTACTCTGCCAGACACCTGTGGCTCACCAAGGCCCTAGGGGATTTCCAATACTTACCTTAGGAGTCCACAGAGGAGATAACTCAATTGGTGAATAAGGTTGATGAGTGGGGCACAATGGGCTAGTTTCTATTTTGTCTATGAAAGTAAAAATTTTAAAAAGGAAGCACTGTTCCACTCCCTGGTATTCCACTGATCTGATGTATGCAAAGAGCTGTTGTAAGAAATTAGAACAAACCTGGAGAAGATTGTATGTGGAAGATGGAACAGCATATACATCTGAACTGAATTTATAAATAAATAAATAAAACTTTGTAGGTTGACAAAAAAAAGATAGATTACTCCAACAAATATTTTGGAAGGTGAAAATTCGGACCGGGAAGTTTTCTGTGTAGTAAAACTCTTCTGTTTTCCCTCTCTCTCTAAAGCGGAGATTGGTGCTTCTACAGAGCTTTGTGAATCGTTCTCAGAGTTCTTAAATGAAAAGTTAAGCAGTATTAGCAACACATTTAATAGCACGAATACTGGGTTAGAGGTACCTATAAATTCTCAGGCTGCTTTACTTTCAACATTATCATGTTTTGACCCACTAGAGGTCAATTCAGTGAAAGATTTGATTTTATCAATAAAGTCTGGCTCGCCGCTGGACAATTGTCCCATCACGTGCTATCATCTGCTGGTGGACACATTGGCTCTGATGATTCATGTAATCTATCGATTCAGCAGTCTGTCCTCAATGGAGGAAGAATGCTCAAATTCTTCTGATTTTGAAGAAATCTTCAACAGATCCTTTAGATTACAAAAATTAACCCTTTAAGTGCTGCCGTCGGCCAACGGTCGTCACGGGCACTACCTCCCCAGTGCTGCGTGCGACCGCTGGACGTCCAGTTCAGCACTGGATAATGGACAGCGCAGCACTGGGGAGGTTTATTTACGAAGCTCCTAAGGTGTTATAGGCCTATCTCAAGATTGCTTTTGTTGTTAAAATATTAGGAAAAAAGATCGACAGTCAACTCATCTGGAGGTTAATAAGGTGCCTGATAAAACGCACATGAGTTTTAGACTACTTTACCACATGGACAGCAGCTTAGTATCGGTTCTGGGTAACATTAAGATGTGTTGGATGTTATTCGATCTTAGCGATGAGTTTGATACAGCCTCTCAGTATATTTTGAATCAGAGACTACAGATGTCAGGAATGCAAGGTAAAACCTTAGAATGATTCTCCTCTTTCCTATATTTAAATACTCAAATGGACAGAATGTCGACTTTCACCTGTAATGAAAGATCTTTAGTGTGTTTGGTGTGCGCCAGTACTCGACATTAAGCCCTACTTTGTTCAACATTTATGTTTCCCCTTTCACCACACTAATAGAAAAGTTTGGGCTATCGCTCATGTCTTATGATAATGACACCCAAGTTATTGTTTCGATAGTTGAATTTAGAGCAGCCTCAAACTTCTATGATTCCAGGCATTCAGTAAAAAATGCAAGTGTGCCACTGTATTAAAGTTAAATGGGGATAAGACAGAGGTGGTATACTTATGCCAACTGACAATTACCAACTGTCTGGTGCAAAACGCTATGAGCTCACCACCCCAGTACTGAAAACTTGGCACTGGTTACCTTAATAAAAGAATACTGTTTAAACTTGCATGCATACCCCAATGAGCATATTGCACGCTGGGCCCTGGAATTATATCAGAAAAATCTCAGACCTATGCGCTGCACCGACTACCACCTCCGCATGGGACAACACCTGGTAGATCCCCGCCCTCAGGAATCCTACTACCCCCAAATGACCACGCATGGAAGCTCGGCATCATGCTCGACTCTTCACTTACCAGGAAACACCAGATCAACGCTGTGTCCTCCTCATGCTTCAACACCCTCCACGTGCTTCAAAAGACCTTCAAATGTATCCCCCCACCGACGCCTGGAAGACCCACACACTCATCCCCAGCAGACTGGACTACATAAACACTCTCTACGCCGGAAACAACAAAAAACTCCACTAACTCCAGTCCGTTCAGGACAACGCATCCAGACTTATCCTCGACATGCCACGACACGACCACATCACCTAACACCACAGCGACCACCACTAGCTCCCCGTCAAAAGAAGAATAACCTTCAAACTGCTAACACACACCTACAAAGCCCTCAAATAACACTAGACCCTAATACATCAACTAACGAATCTCCTGCCATGCCCCCAAGAGAAACCTCTGCTCTGCACCCTCACCCTAACCAAGGTCCCTTGCATACACAGGGCCAGAGCAGTTGGTAGATCCTTTTCCAAACTACCGGCTAAGACCTGGAACAAACTCCCCCACTGCATCCGATGAAGCCAGACACTGCATAGATTCAGAAAGGACCTCAAGACCTGGCTCTTCGAATGACCAACAGAGCTGCTCGCAACCCCCCACCCCCCACCCCCAGCGCCTGGTGACCCTTAGGGGTGAGTAGTGTGCTCTAAAACCCCTGATTGATTGATTACAGACAGGGAATGCTTTTTTGTTTACTCTTGCCTGAATAAAGTTGGCCCGAAAAGGCGATCAGGCCTTTAATTTTCGGCCTCCCAAACTGTAGAATTGACTCTCACTTTAGTTAAGGGGTGAAATTATTTGTCTAAAGTTTTGTAATGGTTTGAAAATATAGCTATTTGAGTAAACAAGGTGTTGTGTCAGTCTAGTCGGGCCACAACACCTGTAATAGGGTAACAGTTGCGCTTTATAAATTCATCTAATCATCATTAATGTAGAGCCCCTGCAGTTAGTTCACAAATATGACCACTTTACATGACAAATTCTGTTAATTCGTTGCGGCAAATGAATAAACCTAGAGGGAAGATGTGAACAAGTGTTCGACAAACATAATGGTGGACAAACCATAACATTTCTGGTTAAAGTTTATGTGGCCTACGTTTGCCAATGTGGTACAAGTTTTGATGTTGGGTATGAGTGCATAGTTAAATAAATTAGAGACCTATGATGGAGATGACAAATAGGCAACACAATTCTAACTGAACATCCTGTATTACAGTAGAACTGGCTGTAAGCAATGCAAGATAGATTGTTAATAGAATGTCGGTTTTCTGGGAGGTCCTTCACCCAAAAGGGGATACTTTGTCTTTAGCCTAATAATATATGAAATGCATGAGCTAATGCATACAGCGCAAGATGGAGTTATTTACAGTGGAGCAGACATTTATAAAGAGAGAATATGATGTACGATCTGCTAAGACTTTTATATAGAAACTTGATCGGAATGCAACACTCAGTGTAAACAAGGTTCCAAAGAATACACAAGAAACCAAAAAGGTGTAATTGATCACTAATTATAATTGGAACTCTGGCAAACTTTACAAGTGTTCATGCAAACTCTGGTTCTTAGTCAGATAAGCTACTGCTTGGATTTTTCTCAGACCGGCCAGATATTACTTACCGCAAGGGAAGCTCTCCCAAGAGCATCCTTAGCCCTAGTTACCCTATACAAAAGGAAGAGATGAACTGGTTGACTCAAAGATCCAGAAGCTTTGATAAATGCAGTCACTGTAGTATGTGCAGATGGGCCTTGGATAAGAATAAATTATTTTGTTATGGTCCTGGTCAGGAATTTGCGTTTTGCACAAATATGAATTGCGGTACCACATTTTTGGTATATATGTCACAAAAAACATGTGGGAAGTAAGATCAGATCATATAGAGAGAGGGTTAGTGAACACTTGTGGGTCCTAAAACAAGGTGATATCAAATATCCCTCAGAATCAATCTTGTAGCTTACAATTTTATGGTATGATCATGTTGACAGGGATCCTAGGAGTTGTAAAAGAGAATTGTTACTTAGATGACTTGAAGCTATGTGGATTGTGAAATTAAAGGCAGTGGAAGAAGGGTTTAATATTGATCATGAATTACAATATTTTTTAGGAGTCTAATAATTTGTATTGTGATGTGACAATACAAATTGCCTCTCCATCTATTTAGTCTTACAATAATTGTAATGGTTGGTTAGGAGGCTATTTTTAGTTTATATGTATGAATTTGATTAGCTTTAGACAAACCAGTGACTGAATGGAATCTTAAGTTTATTATAGGAGTGTTGAATAGTATTTCATAGTAATGGTAAGCTTAAAAGGAGCAACGAATCAGAGATGGCGAATGTCTTACACAAATAAATTATATACAAACATGTCAACAACATTTGTGTATAGGATACAGAATTCTGTGATGGCGACCCAAATTTTATGAAATTCAAGAATACTGCTACTCTGTATTGCTAATGCTTTGATGGTGGCAGTTAACTGCTTAGGCTGGTTAAGCCGGGTGGGGCCGTAATATGCATACGAGATGACGTTTACATTGAATTAACACAAACTGAATATTTAGTACTCGTCAATTCAAATTGAATGTACTACTTTGTACTGAGATTGCTTTGAGAGGTTATCTTCCCCAAGATGGCGCATGTTTTGGACGATGATCAGAGTGTCGCCTATTGATTGTCTCCTATCACCTAATGATGGCAAGAGGGCACCAGAGTAAATGCTGCATCACATGAAGAAATTAATCATCTTGGTATATACTAGTCAGCATATGATCCTTGAGATTTGGATTATACTATCACTTGTTCTAACTGTATTGTATTCATGGGTTCACTTATCTTATTTGCAGTATACATTGTGATTAGGATTTGTAGCTTATTGGTTATGGTTCCAAAATGGCGTACGCTTTGGGAGGCGAATCAAGTATCCTTTGTTGATGGCTGTGACTATTTAAAGATGGCAAGATAGCAACTGTGTTGGATGCTGCTTCATATGAGGGAATAAACTCAGGAGTGCCCTCTGGTTGATGGCTACGCGAGCGTCTTCAAATACTTTCTAACAGCCTTTGGCAGATTAAACATTGTATTACCACACACCAAGTGTAGGAGTTGTAACTTTGCTTAAGTAATAAAAGCAGACACCTATATGGCATTGTTGTTTTCATATTTCAGAACGTTGAGATACTATTTATGTAAGAAGGATTCATATTTTTAATAGGCGAGTGGATACATGGTTCTCATTGTACACTTGTCTTAGGCATATTTGAATTGGTTGGACTATTGGGCAAATACTTTCTTTTCTTTGCCCTTTTATATTTAGCTTTACACTAAGCAATTAGTGATACTGGTGATTGGTTGGATTTTTTGGGTAGGTATGGGTTTACTTTAACTACCACTACACTATCATACATGGTGATGGAGAGGCAATGTGAACATGTCATAATGGGGTGAGTAAGTAATTTTGGACTTCTGCAATTCGAGATGTTTATAATTCAGCAATTGTTTTCTCAAATATTTGTGTTTGAGGTGTTGTGACTGAAATACTTATCTTTACTGATGTTGCGGGGTTTCCACAGCTGAGTCTTAAACCAGTGAAACATCTGCAGGGATTGGCAGAAATGTAGCGTTTAGAGTCAACCAATTTGAAGCGCCTAAACTGGTCACACAATTCTGGATTCCAGCACAACACTAAACGTAAATCCAAAAAAAGTCTGTTTCATGTTTACAACAAAACTGTTAAAATACGGCTCTGTACCCTTGCCCAAAATGAGGTAATCAACGCTGAGACCAGTGGGCCTAATGGCAAAAATGCTAACTTTAAGAAAATAACTTAGATGTGAAATCCAGAAAGTCAGGGAGCCCAGTGCTTCAGCTCAAACATGGGAAAAAATAAGAACCCTGAAAAAGCTATATGAAAAACAACTCCGGAAAGAACAAAAAGCAAAAACTGAAGAGTTTTGGGCAACTCTTATTCAATTTCAAAAGACCAAATGCAGGAGCTTTCTGGGCAACGATCAATGGCATTGGTAGGGAAGTAAGATCAATAAACAGCTCAAGCATTCAGGAAAAAGTCTGGGCAGAATACCAGATGAAGACCTTTGCTAACAAAACATGTTCCTCTGTGCGAAGCAAAAACATTGGCAGGGAGGTAAACAATCAGGACACCCTGATAACTAATGGGACAACATTCATATCAGGGGAGCCATTCTACACTGCAGCAAAAGTGGCAAAAGTAATAATGACAGGATGAAGACATGGGGTACAGAGTCATAATGGCATCCAGCAGGCAATTTGCAAACTAGATCCGGAATTCTGGGCCTGTCCGCTAATGGCATTGTACAACAAGGTGAAGGCAACCGGACTGATACCCAGCAGTTGGAGAGGATTGATATTGAACCCAATTTTCAAGGGAGTAGATCGATCAAATCCACCGAACTATGGATTAATTGCCCTCATAGACTCAAAATTAAAATACTACGCGTCACTGATCTTTGAAGATCTGGTGGGGTGGTCCAATTCCAACAACATAATTCCGTTCAACCAGACAGGTTTTCAAAAAGGCTACAGGATCACTATTAACACTAGCAGTAACATCAATTGCAGGCAAAAGTAAGCATTTAAAAAAAGTTGCTTTTAGGTTTCATTGACTTGAAGGCCTCCTTCGATCGAGTAGGTAGAGCGCTGTTGGGGGGGAAATCTAAGGCTGTGGGGCCTACAATATGAAACCCAGCGAGCTATTGAGCAATTATACACCCAAACCTGGATTCAAATTAAGTTGACGGGTGGGTCGAGGTTGTGCAGACAAATACCTACAACTATATTCTTCAAACAAGGCTGCGTCCTAGCTCCGCACCTCTTCAATCTTTTCATGGCTGATCTATCGCCATAACTTGATCAAGTAAACTTGCATCACCCCATATTAGGCCCATTGACCTTGAAGCATCTGTCATATGCGTACGACATCGTGCTGCGGAGCCATACGAGAGTGGGTTTACAAAGATCTTTGGAAGAATTATCGGAATTTGCCATGGTAAATATGTTAGAAATAAACACAACTAAAACACAAAAATGTCCATGTGGAATGGACTTGGTCCTCCACTCAAGATCACGTTAAAAGACGGAATTCTAGAGGAAGTCAGCTGCTACAAATACCTGGGTTTTACCGTAGACAAAAGGTTCAGTTTCTTGATGCACAAACAACACATGGTGAAAAAAGTAAGGCAATGACCCACGACGTTTGTAGGCTTACAGAAAGGTTGGACGGCTCTTCTTTTAAACCTTTATTGGCCGTTATCACTGCAAAATAACTTCCAATAGTGGCGTATGCAAGCGCACTCATGCACAAAACGATGCTTCAACTCTGACCAAACTACAAATAACCATCTACAAGAAAGTCTCTAGTCTTCCTCTGAGCCCTTGTCCAGTGCAAGTACGACTGGAATTTGGTCTAATGCAATAAAATATACCAAGAAGATGTCTTACTATTAAAACATGGCACAAAATACAGAAGAACCAAAACAGTACACCAGTCAGTGCATTGCGGCAGTCTCTGGAGAATTATACACACTCAATCTACAGTAAATACTTGCGGTCATCACTGCAAGAAACTTACACCGTTGATCTATGGCACTTGAATTTATCACACTTTACATTTTGTCATGCAATCAACAAAGTAGCTAAACTACACTCCTTAATTGAAGATAAGTACAAACTCAGTTCGCGGACACATGCCTGGATGGTAGTACAATCCTATAACAGTTTAAAACCAGCAGAATATCTCAGTACGACATATTTAGCACATTTAAAAAGAAAGCTAGTGGCACTTCGACAAGGAATATTGCTATCCTTGGCTGACCAACCGGCATTGAGATACAAACGCCTAAAATCATGCCGACTATGCGGCGCTCCAAAATAAGATGTTATACATTTGGTATGCATATGCCCAGCCTTAAAGGAACCTCGTACATTAGTAGTGAAATCTATATTTAATGAACGGGAGATCTGAACATGCCGGATGGCTATAATCAGGAGCCTCAATCCTACAGATCAAGATTAATTGTAAACTGTTTAAATTCTTGACACTGCATGGGAAACTACTTAACTGAATCTGACAATCATAAATATAGCACAAATAGTGCCTACCTGGAATATCTATGATATGGAGCCCTGATGAAGTTGTGATTACGACGAAACAAGCGTTGGCTATTCTGAAGGCTATTTTGAAGATTACAATAAACAACTTGTTAAGATCAACATTGAATAAACTACGCTTGAAGACTACATTATTGCTATACAACTGGGATACATAATTTCCGTACGTGTGCTGGATGACTACATATAAATGTACATAGAACCTCAGATTGAGACTCCAACCTACGCATGTCAGGTGAACATTTATCCATTGTGTGCTGAGTATCAAATTAATTGCTATAATACCATATAGTAACTCCCAATTGAGCGCTATAACCCTTCTTTCACCACCACCGCCTTTTTTCTAGCACAAATAGTGGGGTGACTAGGCGTTTTTAGCCTAGTCACCCCTTAAAAAACGTAAAGTCTTTTAATGATGACACTGTAGAAACAGCTGTACACGAATAGTTGAGAACTTAAAGAAGCTTGGCATCCGAAGGTCAAGCTTCTCCCATATTTAGGATGACACTGCCATCAACATACATCTTAGAGATACTATCGGAAAGTGTGGAGTATCCAGGATGGTTTAGCGGCACATAATATTAAGCAACAAGTCATTTTAATACTTCTTGTGATCTCAGCACTGATACCCTAGATGCAACACCGTGCATCAATTAAGTGCGCGCAGACGATTATAAAATGCATGCAAATTGCACTGCACCTATTTTAATTAAGGTTGATAACAGAATACTTAACATTTATATTACATTTTTTAGACAGATGTCAGAATGCACTTTATATTAGGCAGCCGCAACTGACAAAGGGATCTATTAATTAAAAAGTGTGATTAGCTAAGTTTGATATGTTTTATGATATTAATGTACATGTTAATATTGTTTTATTAACCTATAACAATAAACATCGATTGATTAATTGATTGAACAGGCACTCTAACCAATATAGTATCTGTTTAATTTCAGGTCTATTTGAATTGCAAAATTGCTAGTCTATAATATATGATTTTGTCACAAGGTGAGGGATATTAGTGGTTATTTAATATTAAGGAAATCGGTTTGCATAATAAGAGATTCTGTTTAATTTTTAACCCTGACACTCGTGGCGGACACACCTTAACAATGAAAATCATGTTAGCAATAAGACAAAACGGCTTGAAGTGTGACAACTGGAAACTGAAATCATAGTCTTTACATTAAGAGATGGACTGATTATATAATTACAGTGGACTTGTGTGCTCGATGAAGCTGTTCATTATTTTAACAATGGGTGACTGGCATAGGATTTCGAGGTCTTGAATTTGCTGTTGGATGGTAAAATCAGGAAGTGGTCTTCAAATGTCTGATAAAGTGACAGACACAGGGTTTTGTAAAATGTTGCTACATTTCTGCCCAGTAGCCAAGCAAGTACCCATATTGGAGTTATGGGTAAAATATGACAGGTTAGGTAACCCCTAGAAAACCTTTATGAAATAATTGAACAAGAAGCGCTATTAGTATTTATGCAATTCAGATTGAGCCAATTTTCAGTTGGCGTTGTTGTAGGCTATTTTGCGGGATGAAAAATGCAAGACTGATGTTGCTGATTATATCAAATGAGTTTGAATCATTGGCAACCATTATATTCAAGTACCCTAAGATACAGAGCCTCCTGTTGCATTGGTTTAAAAATGTTTAAATGCCAATGTGTGTGTGTGTAGTATTTTATTGAGATGGATATAATTTTACAGGAGGGTAGCCATGATTTTATACATTAAATATAGATTAGTAACGTAGTTTTGTACTTAAAACTAAAAACAATCACGATTTTTAACAGCCTATTGCATTTAAAAATCAGATGCAAATCTCATACACATCAAAATGTACAGATATAGTTTTTTTCAATATAACTTCATTACATTTATGTTGATTTTATTAGCAACTTAACAGTTACCGCTGGAATCTCATCATTACAGGCCTGATACACCCTAAATCCTAGGAAAGACTCCACTTAAGCAAATAAAACTCTCTTAATGTTGTCATCATTTTGCAAGCCAAAAAACATAGTTGAACGTACAGATAATTGCTAAATAGCTGGTATCACCAGGCTCATAAATCTGTCTAATGTGTTCACTTTTCCACAAAAAGGGCATAAAACGCTGGTGGCCTTAATCCAATATAATGGAATAGCAGAGGCAAAGGTCCTCGACCAAGCTGGTCTAGATCACAAGACAATTTTAGTGTAAGTGTGTAACAGCAAATGTTGAGAAGTATCAAACCTTCTCCTCTATAACGCAAAGCTCACTCAATGTATGCGCAAATACTGAGCCTAGTTTTAAGGAAGATGTGTACTAACTAAGGTCCAAGGCTACTTTTGAACGGTCTTAGTGGAGAAAGAGTTCTGATGCCATGACTCACCTGTAGGCAGTCACTCAAGTGTCCTTTTTTAAACGCATAAAATAATCTCAACTCCTTAAGAATTGCAGAATTATGCACAGTTTTGTATACATATTTGTATCCCATCAATTACGTACGATGTATAATAGAGTAATAAACGATGATAACGCGCACACGACTCCATAGAGTGCACACATCTGCACGGTTCAAATGCACTTTTTTTTTGTTTAAAGCGTCATATTGTCAGACTCTCTATAGTTACGTATTTGCAGATAATGCAATGTCTGTTGCTTTTTCGCTAACGATAAACAGATTGCATTTCATTAACTCTATAAGCTAGCATATCCTAATTCATACAAACATCTCAGGTGCGGTTTCTCTATAACCGTCCACTATCATAAAATAAGATCTGCTTGTTAGATCAATAAGTAAACCGGAAGAGTTATGTTATGACATTTCTCCTATTTGTTAATTTCTTTGGTGGATGAATTTGTAAATATTACGCATACGTACCGACAGCCCAAAGGCTGTCACTGACTCCATCCCCTATCCTCCCACCCACATTTCTGAAGCTGTTGTCCAGCTTTATCTGGCGGTGCTGCACTGGCATCAATACCTGGGGATATCATAGTAGTCGGTATGACTAGACATGGATAGGTTGGGAGTCGGTTCAGTCTAAACGCTCCGTGGACGCAGGTCTAACTAATGGCAGTCAATGAATCTCCAACAACGACCAATGCTTACTTCATGTGCCCACTGATCCCTTTACTGAAGACAGGGGACTTCACAAATATCAGCACACTTACCACCAAAATCCTTCCGATTCACCAGCACATCTTCTCTAACGACCTAATGATAAGCCTCAATACAGCGATAAGAAGCAGCTCGTAGACCCAAGCTGAAACCAACTGAAAATAGGTGTACGGCGACTAATTTCCAGCACCCTTCGAGCCTTTGCAACGACCGAGTTGCAGGGGCTGAGGGGGACTAGTCCTGCTGGTTTACCTGTATGTGTAGCGACCGGCTGTATCTCGCTCCCTGTAAGTGTTCCCACCGGCAGTATCTCTCCCTTCCACTGCTCCACGGGCTCGTATGTTGATTGCCAGCCAGCCTTCCAGGCATTTCCGGTTTGAATCGATAGCCGAATGCACACATGCAACCCAAACAAGATGGATTGCCGAGCTATCGAACGTCTATTGCTGCAGAACTAACGTATTGCGAAGCTGGCGTGATAACGTAACTTACAGAATGTATATGCTGTGCATGACGTACTGCAGGACAACCCGCTTTTAGCACCCCTATTCTCACGAACGCGGTGAGAACTTTTTTAGGAAAGTGCAGCTCGTGGGTCAAAGCAATTTCAAAACGATCAAGGTAGTATCGAGGCAAATAGAACAAACCAATTTTTAACTACATCACTCACTCCGCATGGAAACTCGGCAAGACCGGCATAGGTAAATACCCATCCTGCAGGTTTATGACAGGCACTTCCTCCGTCACTGAAAGTGCACTCCAGGTGCAGGGCTGGGAAGGACATCAACATGTATGACAGCCTTCCTTACCCATCTTACCTCTTTGTTTTAAGACACTCTTACATGGTAACTACACGAGATGAATGCCTTCTCATCAAGATTTGTAGTTATTTATTTATTTAATGCATTTTTATATAGCGCGGGCTTTACCCAAATGTGTCAGAGCGCTTCACAATAGAACCAAGTGCGTTATATGAGGAGAATTGTACATATTTACACTTTACATACAAACGAGAAAGAAGAAAACGTAAAATAAAACAATAGATGGCAGTCACACAAAAAATACATAGGATGAAGATCGTAGACTTCGTGATGTAGTATTAAAAAGACTGATTACACATTTTAAAATGATTGATTACACATTTTAATAATATAAATGCTACCTTGCAATGAAGAGTTCTCTCACTTTGGCATTATAGATGCCCTTAGTTCGCCTGCTCCATGCATGACTCACCCTCAACTAAAGTATTACAAAATTCCAGGTTTACGACAATTATCCTCAAGTGTACGGGCATTTGGACATATGTCAGTACCTTTGCCCAGAAAACGACACGCCTCTCAGCAGTGTTTATAGCCCAGGTGAACAACAGCTTCTTCTCCCAGGTACCTGATAGATGCCTCCCCCAGATGTAGTACTTATCTGTACCACACTGAAGGACATTGTTTTCAACTATGTGGGACACTTCCTCTGTGATTGCAACTCCAGATGTATGATATCCCCTGCCAAGTGTATATTGCAGAACTTTCTTCCTTTGAAAGACACATTCACTGGCTGTCCCAGCTTGTATGAAAGCTCCCAGTTTATTTTTATTTATTTATAAAGTTTTATATAGCGCAAACTTGACCCAAGAGGGTATCGGAGTGCTTTACATTTAGGATCGTTGCTTTACAAGTTACATCAGATACAAGAGCATAGTAAGGTACAGTACACATAAACAATGTTTCAATAATTCGTAGGAGGGAGGGGAGGAAGGAGGAGTAATAGCGGGGAGACGAGGAGGAACAATGCCCAATGTCTGGCTGGGTAGGTGACGGTCAAGGGGGAAAACCAGGGCCAAACTCCTCATTAGCTGTCAAGCAGCTCCACCGGTCATCAGCCATGTTGCTCAGGTCTCAGCGTTCAGGAAAAAACAGTTTTTGGTTTATTTGATTTGCAAAGGTTATATAGCGCTATCTAGACCCGGAGGTTTCAGAGCGCTTAACAAGGGGAACGTTGCATTAGAAGGTACATCAAAAGGATTATAAAGCACTGGCTAGACCCGTATGCATCAGAGCGCTATAGCAGAGGAAAATTGCGTTACAAATTACATCAGTTTCAATAGCGTAGCAAGGTACAGTAAACCTACAACGCGGTTGAGAGAATTTATAGGAAAGGAGGGGAGGAAGGAGCCATAGCAGGGAGACGAGGAAGAATTGTGTCTAATGTCCGGAGAGACAAATAGAGAGGGAGAGGGGAGAGGGGAGAGGTGGGGTGAGAAGGGAGAGGACCAGGGGGAAGACGGAAAAGAGATAAAGGGAAAGTCAGCCCAAAGACCGAGTGGATAGGTGACGGCCAGGGAGATAACCCAGGCCAGTCTCCTCTATAGCTCTCTAGGAAGCTCCAACGGGCATCGGTCAGAAAAATGGGACGAAAGGAGACAAGGAAAAGGCAGAATGGCAGAAATACTCAGAGGGGTGGAGGGCGATACAGGGAGAAGGGGAGAAACAGTGTCCAGTGTCCGGCTGGGCAGGTGACGGTCAGGGGATAAACCAAGGCCGATCTCCTCAAATAGCTGAACAGAGCAGCTCCACCGGGCATCGGACAAAATGCTCAAACTCCGCTGTACAGGTAGGGGTCAAGTGTACTCAGGGGAATGTCAGAATAGTGCAGGTGGGGGGGCTTGGTTTTATGTTTATTTCGTTCCCCCTTTGATAACTGCGGCCATTCCTGAATACGCCGGTGCTCTGCGCGGCCCGCCGGGGACTCGGATTCTTCCCTGCCACTATATTTTACGTCGCTCCTGGCAGCAACCAGGTCAGTCTTAAATCTGCTTCCCCATCGGCCACACTCACAAGTTTACATCGGAGCTCTGTTTTTATTATCGACGACGGGGAGTCAAGCGCCCCTCCCCCACTTCAGGGACATTGCTGCTGAATCAGGCTGCCTCACCGTGAAGCTGATCTTCGCCTCAGTTTGTCCAATTTCTTCAGTTTCTCGACAGGAGAGTCCCCAGTGTGTTTCGCTGCCGCAATAAACTACTTTGGTCGTCAGTTTCACTAGATTATATGCGGATTTTCCCCATTACGGGTGAGCTCACTCGCAGCCAGGACGCCATCAGTATAAGACATTATCCTGCAGTTGTAAGGCGCTAGTCCCTTGGCTCTGTGCCCTTTCTCCAGTGTTTCACTGACTCTACCCAAAGGTGCATTGCAGTCTCCTCCACTCGCCTCCCACACCCAGCAGCATGGGCACCCTCCTCCATCCGACAGTCTTCAAGGCCCTACTGCTACCCTATTCCATATCATATCACACAGCCTGTTGAACGGGAACGACTCGTTCTCAGTATTTACTGTCACTTGGTTTCTGCTCTCCGGTGCCCTCTGAGGGCGGGTGAGGGGGGACTTTGTGTCTTACCTGGATTTCAGCGGGGGAAACGTCCTATAGGACAAAGCCGGAATCACGCTGTGCCTTCACAGTACCGGCAACAGAACAAATGCATCTTTAGCACCCATTCCTTCTGCAGGCAAGTCGTTGCAACAACATGCTTTAGGGGGGGGCGCAATGGTGGAGTGGTATTCGTTGCGGCGACTGGAGTTGGAATTGTAAATTAAACTATTCCAATATCCAGCGCCCCCCTAAAGCAAATCGTTAACACAACTTGCATACAGAACAAATGTGTGGTAAAGACGCATTCGTTCAAATGACGGAGTTCTGAAGTCATGCATGAAAAGCGCATTCACAAACCCGTCATACAATTGTCAAGTGAATCTTCTCATTGTCAGGAGCAGCTGCTCTATCCCCTTGCCCACAAGAGGGCCTGTTCAATATCCCACTGGGGCTGGCGATATCCATCTGACCCTTGGGGAGTGGGGTCCTTCGTCTTGGCCCCGGGGGTGGGGAATGGTGTGGAGGAATATGCTTCCCTGACTTTCCCTGTCTTAAACCTCCTCCCCTTGCAGCACGTCTAAGCCCAGTGGTCAAGGGCAGTGCTGGTCCTTGGGAGGGGCAGCTCTCCCTCCCATTGGCTAGTCCCTGTAAGATGGCCCACACTACCCCACCAGTCTCTTGCCCCACTGTCTGGGGTGTGAGTAGTGTGAGTTTTCCTGACAATTGCCTCCCCCTCTCGCCACTGCCCGCCGCTCTCAGTGTCGCGCACTGTCCATGCGCGCCCCACACTCCTAACCTCAAGAGCGACCCCAGGCTGTCACTCACTACCTGATGCCGTTGTCTGGGCAAGCGTCAAAGCTCAAGCCAACGCTACAAGCTTATTCATTATTCGGGAGAGGAGGTGCTGCACGCCCTGAAAGGAACCAAGCGAGAGTTGGGATGGGCTGGGCAACACAACTTGGTATACTTAAATTTTAATGTACCAATTGTTGACATGATAATTCCAAAGAATGCTGAGGTGCTACGTGCAGTGCAAGTGAAATAAAGTGGCCACAAAAAAGTTATATAAAGGATATAAACCAGGCACTTACACAAAAATAATCTTAACCAATAGGACAAGAAATCTAATAAAAAAGAAAAGGATTTCAGTTCAAATCACATATTCAAGTTCCACAATAGTCCACTCATGAATGCATATATGGTTAATAAATGATTGTTGCCATTTCGACCCCTAAAGAAATCAAGAGGCGAGGTCTTTTTCAGGACTTGAGTAGCAACTGGCAGAAATGAAATACTGTCAAGTAAGCAAAACCATAAAATGGAAGGTCCGCATGTGGTAGGCATATATGCAAGTCCTACATTCAAATGAGGGGAGGCAAGCATCAAAACAATCAGCGCAAAAAACGCTGAGTCACTCGTCGGTCTATAGGAGTGCTGGATAACATGCAGCCCTGGAACATGGATAAGTGATCATGTATATTACTTTGCACAAGTTGTAATGTGTGTGTTTCATGAGTGTCCATGGGGTCTCCCTGATAACGTCAGTGGCTTTAGTTGGTTTAGTTCTATACTCACTGCAAGGGAAATGTCCTTTGACTGGAAGTAAACCGCACAAGGTGGGAGATGGGTTGTGGTGGGTCTGATGTGTACCAGGTGGCCATGAAGACTCATCCCTTTTTTAAATGAAAACATGGGTTTTTTCAGGGAATACTGTACTGAGCTGAGGATGCACTCGTTTTTAGGGCTCGGGCCTACGTCACACGAAGTGGGGCGGGGCTTCCGAGCTCTAATGTTATAAAAAAAAAAAGTTCAGAAAGGGCTGTGGGCTGCCGCATTCCAGAAAGCGCGCGGTTTTTGCGTGTGGTATTCTGCCATGTGAATGGTAATTGGTCCAGGCAAGGCTGTGTTTAAGTAAGGCAGCACGCCATAGGGCTTTGGAATTTTTTCAATGTCCACTTCCTGCATAAAGTGTTCGGACACGCGCAGAAGAATACATAAATCCTCAATTACCAGCTGTCCGAGGTGCCGGTAATTGAAGGCAGATGGTGCTGGGAGCGTGTGCACTGCTGTGTTTTTTTCCCTTGAGCTCTGTGTGCGCGCCGGCAAACCCGCGCCTGCTCTTTGACTGAGGTAGGCTAAACAAGCATTGGCAAAGCAAATAGGACTCTCCTATACAAAATCTGTTGGTTTTGTCAGGGATATGTTTAGCCATGTTGTACAGCAGCCTGGCTGCTATGCAGCACAGCTGAAAGTAAAAAAACAAACAAAGTGCTTTGATAAGCACTCGTGCCCACTCACCCGAACTCAAACTTTTAATGTCAAAATAGAAGATCACTTTAATTTACTGCCCTCATAACAGACCCCTTGCAGTAGCTCTCGTTGTCCTCTTACCAGATCCCTTGCATCTTCCCAGCTATTGCCAGATTCCTCACTCGCTCCCTGTCTCGTCACCATGACTCACTCTCTCCACCCTTTCATAAAAAAAACACTCCACCTTGCTTTCCTCTCACTGGGAGCCTCACATTTACTCTCACAGTCCGGTTACCAGATTCCTACTGCCGTTGCACCAGATCACTCATTGTACTATCATTCAGTGTCCTATCATTAGAGACTTGCTTCAGGCAGAGTAGGGAGGGCAGAGTAGGGAGGGCAGAGTAGGGAGGGCAGAGTAGGGAGGGCAGAGTAGGGAGTGCAGAGTAGGGAGTGCAGAGTAGGGAGAGGAGAAGTGAGTAGTGAGTAGAGTAGTGAGTAGTGAGTAGTGAGTAGAGTAGTGAGTAGTGAGTAGAGTAGTGAGTAGAGTAGTGAGTAGAGTAGTGAGTAGTGAGTAGTGAGTAGAGTAGTGAGTAGTTAGTTGAGTAGTGAGTAGAGTAGTGAGTAGTGAGTAGTGAGTAGAGTAGTGAGTAGTGAGTAGAGTAGTGAGTAGTGAGTAGAGTAGTGAGTAGAGTAGTGAGTAGAGTAGTGAGTAGAGTAGTGAGTAGTGAGTGCAGAGTAGTGAGTAGAGTAGTGAGTAGAGTAGTGAGTAGATTGCAGAGTAGTGAGTAGTGAGTGCAGAGTAGTGAGTAGTGAGTGCAGAGTAGTGAGTAGAGCAGTGAGTAGTGAGTAGAGCAGTGAGTAGAGTAGTGAGTAGTGAGTGCAGAGTAGTGAGTAGAGTAGTGAGTAGTGAGTAGAGTAGTGAGTAGAGTAGTGAGTAGAGTAGTGAGTAGAGTAGTGAGTAGTGAGTGCAGAGTAGTGAGTAGTGAGTGCAGTAGTGAGTAGTGAGTAGAGTAGTGAGTAGAGTAGTGAGTAGAGTAGTGAGTAGAGTAGTGAGTAGTGAGTGCAGAGTAGTGAGTGCAGAGTAGTGAGTAGAGTAGTGAGTAGAGTAGTGAGTAGAGTAGTGAGTAGAGTAGTGAGTAGAGTAGTGAGTAGTGAGTGCAGAGTAGTGAGTAGTGAGTGCAGAGTAGTGAGTAGAGTAGTGAGTAGAGTAGTGAGTAGAGTCGTGAGTAGTTAGTGCAGAGTAGTGAGTAGAGTAGTGAGTAGAGTAGTGAGTAGAGTAGTGAGTAGAGTAGTGAGTAGAGTAGTGAGCAGTGAGTGCAGAGTAGTGAGCAGTGAGTGCAGAGTAGTGAGCAGTGAGTGCAGAGTAGTGAGTAGTGAGTAGAGTAGTGAGTAGTGAGTAGAGTAGTGAGTAGAGTAGTGAGTAGAGTAGTGAGTAGAGTAGTGAGTGCAGAGTAGTGAGTAGTGAGTGCAGAGTAGTGAGTAGTGAGTAGAGTAGTGAGTAGAGTAGTGAGTAGTGAGTGCATAGTAGTGAGTAGAGTAGTGAGTAGAGTAGTGAGTAGTGAGTGCAGAGTAGTGAGTAGTGAGTAGAGTAGTGAGTAGAGTAGTGAGTAGTGAGTGCAGAGTAGTGAGTAGTGAGTAGAGTAGTGAGTAGAGTAGTGAGTAGTGAGTGCAGAGTAGTGAGTGCAGAGTAGTGAGTAGAATAGTGAGTAGAGTAGTGAGTAGTGAGTAGAGTAGTGAGTGCAGAGTAGTGAGTAGTGAGTAGAGTGGTGAGTTGTGAGTGCAGAGTAGTGAGTAGAGAGTAGAGTAGTGAGTAGTGAGTAGAGTAGTGAGTACAGTAGTGAGTAGAGTAGTGAGTAGTGAGTGCAGAGTAGTGAGTAGAGTAGTGAGTAGAGTAGTGAGTAGAGTAGTGAGTAGTGAGTAGAGTAGTGAGTAGAGTAGTGAGTATGGAGTGCAGAGTAGTGAGTAGTGAGTAGAGTAGTGAGTAGTGAGTAGAGTAGTGAGTAGTGAGTGCAGAGTAGTGAGTAGAGTAGTGAGTAGTGAGTAGAGTAGTGAGTAGAGTAGTGAGTAGAGTAGTGAGTAGTGAGTAGAGTAGTGAGGTGAGTAGTGAGTAGTGAGTATAGTGAGTAGAGTAGTGAGTAGAGTAGTGAGTATTGAGTATAGTGAGTTGAGTAGTGAGTAGAGTAGTGAGTAGAGTAGTGAGTAGAGTAGTGAGTAGAGTAGTGAGGTGAGTAGTGAGTAGTGAGTATAGTGAGTAGAGTAGTGAGTATTGAGTATAGTGAGTTGAGTAGTGAGTAGAGTAGTGAGTAGAGTAGTGAGTGCAGAGTAGTGAGTAGTGAGTGCAGAGTAGTGAGTAGTGAGTATAGTGAGTGCAGAGTAGTGAGTAGTGAGTGCAGAGTAGTGAGTAGTGAGTAGAGTAGTGAGTGCAGAGTAGTGAGTAGTGATTGCAGAGTAGTGAGTAGAGTAGTGAGAGAAGTAGTGAGTAGAGTAGTGAGGTGAGTAGTGAGTGCAGAGTAGTGAGTAGAGTAGTCATTAGTGAGTAGAGTAGTGAGGTGAGTAGAGTAGTGAGTAAAGTAGTGAATGCAGAGTAGTGAGTAGAGAAGTGAGTAGTGAGTAGAGTAGTGAGTAGAGTAGTGAGCAGAGTAGTGAGTAGTGAGCAGAGTAGTGAGTAGTGAGAAGAGTAGTGAGTAGTGAGTGCAGAGTAGTGAGTAGAGTAGTGAGTAGTGTAGTGAGTAGAGTAGTGAGTAGAGTAGTGAGTAGAGTAGTGAGGTGAGTAGTGAGTAGAGTAGTGAGTAGTGAGCAGAGTAGTGAGTAGTGAGTGCAGAGTAGTGAGTAGTGAGTAGAGTAGTGAGTAGAAAGTAGTGAGTAGAGTAGTGAATAGAGTAGTGAGTAGTGAGTAGAGTAGTGAGTAGAGTAGTGGGTAGAGTAGTGGGTAGAGTAGTGGGTAGAGTAGTGAGTAGAGTAGTGAGTAGAGTAGTGAGTAGAGTAGAGAGTTGAGTAGTGAGTGCAGTGTAGTGAGTAGAGTAGTGAGTAGAGTAGTGAGTAGTGAGTGCAGAGTAGTGAGTTGAGTAGTGAGTAGAGTAGAGTAGTGAGTAGAGTAGTGAGGTGAGTAGAGTAGAGTAGTGAGTAAAGTAGTGAGTGCAGAGAAGTGAGTAGTGAGTAGAGAAGTGAGTAGTGAGTAGAGTAGTGAGTAGAGTAGTGAGGTGAGTAGTGAGTAGTGAGCATAGTAGTCAGTAGTGAGTAGAGTAGTGAGGTGAGTAGAGTAGTGAGTAAAGTAGTGAGTGCAGAGTAGTGAGTAGAGAAGTGAGTAGTGAGTAGAGTAGTGAGTAGTGAGTAGAGTAGTGAGTAGTGAGTAGAGTAGTGAGTAGAGAGTAAAGTAGTGAGTGCAGAGTAGTGAGTAGAGAAGTGAGTAGTGAGTAGAGTAGTGAGTAGTGAGCGCAGAGTAGTGAGTGGAGAGTAGTGAGTAGAGTAGTGAGTAGTGAGTAGAGTAGTGAGTAGTGAGTAGTGAGTAGAGTAGTGAGTAGAGTAGTGAGTAGAGTAGTGAGTAGAGTAGTGAGTAGAGTAGTGAGTAGTGAGTGCAGAGTAGTGAGTAGTGAGTAGAGTAGTGAGTAGAGTAGTGAGTAGAGTGCAGAGTAGTGAGTAGTGAGTGCAGAGTAGTGAGTAGTGAGTGCAGAGTAGTGAGTAGTGAGTAGAGCAGTGAGTAGTGAGTAGAGCAGTGAGTAGAGTAGTGAGTAGTGAGTAGAGTAGTGAGTAGAGTAGTGAGTAGAGTAGTGAGTAGAGTAGTGAGTAGTGAGTGCAGAGTAGTGAGTGCAGAGTAGTGAGTAGAGTAGTGAGTAGAGTAGTGAGTAGAGTAGTGAGTAGAGTAGTGAGTAGTGAGTAGTGAGTAGAGTAGTGAGTAGTGAGTGCAGAGTATTGAGTAGTGAGTGCAGAGTAGTGAGTAGAGTAGTGAGTAGAGTAGTGAGTAGAGTAGTGAGTAGTTAGTGCAGAGTAGTGAGTAGAGTAGTGAGTAGAGTAGTGAGTAGAGTAGTGAGTAGAGTAGTGAGCAGTGAGTGCAGAGTAGTGAGCAGTGAGTGCAGAGTAGTGAGCAGTGAGTGCAGAGTAGTGAGTAGTGAGTAGAGTAGTGAGTAGTGAGTAGAGTAGTGAGTAGAGTAGTGAGTAGAGTAGTGAGTAGAGTAGTGAGTGCAGAGTAGTGAGTAGTGAGTGCAGAGTAGTGAGTAGAGTAGTGAGTAGTGAGTAGAGTAGTGAGTAGTGAGTGCAGAGTAGTGAGTAGTGAGTAGAGTAGTGAGTAGAGTAGTGAGTAGTGAGTGCAGAGTAGTGAGTGCAGAGTAGTGAGTAGAATAGTGAGTAGAGTAGTGAGTAGTGAGTAGAGTAGTGAGTGCAGAGTAGTGAGTAGTGAGTAGAGTGGTGAGTTGTGAATGCAGAGTAGTGAGTAGAATAGTGAGTAGTGAGTAGAGTAGTGAGTAGTGAGTAGAGTAGTGAGTACAGTAGTGAGTAGAGTAGTGAGTAGTGAGTGCAGAGTAGTGAGTAGAGTAGTGAGTAGAGTAGTGAGTAGAGTAGTGAGTAGTGAGTAGAGTAGTGAGTAGAGTAGTGAGTATGGAGTGCAGAGTAGTGAGTAGAGTAGTGAGTAGTGAGTAGAGTAGTGAGTAGAGTAGTGAGTAGTGAGTGCAGAGTAGTGAGTAGAGTAGTGAGTAGTGAGTAGAGTAGTGAGTAGAGTAGTGAGTAGTGAGTAGAGTAGTGAGGTGAGTAGTGAGTAGTGAGTATAGTGAGTAGAGTAGTGAGTAGAGTAGTGAGTATTGAGCATAGTGAGTTGAGTAGTGAGTAGAGTAGTGAGTAGAGTAGTGAGTAGAGTAGTGAGGTGAGTAGTGAGTAGTGAGTATAGTGAGTAGAGTAGTGAGTAGAGTAGTGAGTATTGAGTATAGTGAGTTGAGTAGTGAGTAGAGTAGTGAGTAGAGTAGTGAGTGCAGAGTAGTGAGTAGTGAGTGCAGAGTAGTGAGTAGTGAGTAGAGTAGTGAGTGCAGAGTAGTGAGTGCAGAGTAGTGAGTAGTGAGTAGAGTAGTGAGTGCAGAGTAGTGAGTAGTGAGTGCAGAGTAGGGAGTAGAGTAGTGAGAGAAGTAGTGAGTAGAGTAGTGAGGTGAGTAGTGAGTGCAGAGTAGTGAGTAGAGTAGTCATTAGTGAGTAGAGTAGTGAGGTGAGTAGAGTAGTGAGTAAAGTAGTGAATGCAAAGTAGTGAGTAGAGAAGTGAGTAGTGAGTAGAGTAGTGAGTAGAGTAGTGAGCAGAGTAGTGAGTAGTGAGCAGAGTAGTGAGTAGTGAGCAGAGTAGTGAGTAGTGAGTGCAGAGTAGTGAGTAGAGTAGTGAGTAGTGTAGTGAGTAGAGTAGTGAGTAGAGTAGTGAGTAGAGTAGTGAGGTGAGTAGTGAGTAGAGTAGTGAGTAGTGAGCAGAGTAGTGAGTAGTGAGTGCAGAGTAGTGAGTAGTGAGTAGAGTAGTGAGTAGAAAGTAGTGAGTAGAGTAGTGAATAGAGTAGTGAGTAGTGAGTAGAGTAGTGAGTAGAGTAGTGGGTAGAGTAGTGGGTAGAGTAGTGGGTAGAGTAGTGAGTAGAGCAGTGAGTAGAGTAGTGAGTAGAGTAGTGAGTAGAGTAGTGAGTGCAGAGTAGTGAGTAGAGTAGTGAGTAGAGTAGTGAGTAGTGAGTGCAGAGTAGTGAGTTGAGTAGTGAGTAGAGTAGTGAGTAGAGTAGTGAGGTGAGTAGAGTAGAGTAGTGAGTAAAGTAGTGAGTGCAGAGAAGTGAGTAGTGAGTAGAGAAGTGAGTAGTGAGTAGAGTAGTGAGTAGAGTAGTGAGGTGAGTAGTGAGTAGTGAGTAGTGAGCATAGTAGTCAGTAGTGAGTAGAGTAGTGAGTAGAGTAGTGAGGTGAGTAGAGTAGTGAGTAAAGTAGTGAGTGCAGAGTAGTGAGTAGAGAAGTGAGTAGTGAGTAGAGTAGTGAGTAGTGAGTAGAGTAGTGAGTAGTGAGTAGAGTAGTGAGTAGTGAGTAGAGAGTAAAGTAGTGAGTGCAGAGTAGTGAGTAGAGAAGTGAGTAGAGTAGTGAGTAGTGAGTGCAGAGTAGTGAGTGGAGAGTAGTGAGTAGAGTAGTGAGTAGTGAGCAGAGTAGTGAGTAGTGAGTGCAGAGTAGTGAGTAGAGTAGTGAGTAGAGTAGTGAGTAGAGTAGTGAGTAGAGTAGTGAGTAGAGTAGTGAGTAGTGAGTAGAGTAGTGAGTAGTGAGTAGAGTAGAGTAGTGAGTAGGATATCACAGGCAGCAGCTGTGCAAGCTTCTTACACTCACAAGGAGACCACAGGCAGCTGAGTTGAAAGCTTCTCCCACTCACAAGAAGGACATCACAAACAGCAGCGGTGCAAGCTTCTCACACTCACAAGAAGGACATCACAAACAGCAGCGGTGCAAGCTTCTCACACTCACAAGGAGACCACAGGCAGCTGAGGTGCAAGCTTCTCCCACTCACAAGAAGGACATCACAAGCAGCAGCGGTGCAAGCTTCTCACACTCACAAGAACGACATCACAGGCAGCAGCAGTGCAAGCTACTTACACTCACAAGGAGACGACAGGCAGCAGAGGTGCAAGCTTCTCACACTCGCAAGAACGACATCACAAGCAGCAGTGGTGCAAGCTTCCCTTACACACTCACAGCAGGTACTGTGCCAAGGCAGCAGCAGCAACAGAGCAAGAGTCCCTTACAAAGAACAGGCACAGCACAGAGATGCACAATGCAATCTTCTCATACTCACAGGCAGCAGCGGTGCAAGCTTCTCACACTCACACGAAGGACATCACGGGCAGCAGCTGTGCAAGCTTGTTACACTCACAAGGATACCACAGGCAGCTGAGGTGCAAGCTTCTCCCACTCACAAGAAGGACATCACAAGCAGCAGCGGTGCAAGCTTCCCTCACACACTCACAGCAGGTACTGTGCCAAGGCAGCAGCAGCAACAGAGCAAGAGTCCCTTATAAAGAACAGGCACAGCACAGAGATGCACAATGCAATCTTCTCATACTCACAGGCAGCAGCTGTGCAAGCTTCTCACACTCACAAGAACGACATCACAGGCAGCAGCAGTGCAAGCTTCTTACACTCACAAGAAGGACATCACAGGCAGCAGCAGTGCAAGCTTCTTACACTCACAAGGAGACCACAGGCAGCAGAGGTGCAAGCTTCTCACACTCACAAGAAGGACAACACAGGCAGTAACGGTGCAATATTCTCACACTCACAAGGAGATCACTGGCAGTACACACCACATGAACACACTCCATAACACATAGCAACAATACATTGGCATTTACAATGCCATTAGCTCAAACTCAAATAAATCCGAGCCCGATTGCATTTCTAATGCTTGTTGTTGTAGTACTAGGCATAATTTCCATAACGCTGGAGTAATCAGAGTAATTTTGGTAATTCCGCCTTACTCTTTGATGTGGAATTAACAATAATTATGTTATTACTCCTGATCACTTAATTATGAGTAATTTGGGACAAAAACAGCCTACCGCAAGAGCACATTTAGCTAGTGGCTGTTCGCTATTCGTGTTCTACTGCATTTAGCACTATTAGCGCAAAATGCATCCTCGCGTGCATTCAGCGCCAAGCAAATTAAGCGAAATACTGTAAGTTGGAGGAAAACCCTACCCTAAGAGCTCATTTGTATTCTTGCGCCCATTTTGGACGAGAGGGGGCATTTTACACTGAGAAAATAGCGCTAAATGCTGGTAGAAGGTTTGGAGAAAAATCCTACTCAGGAGTACATTCGGCGAGTACGAGTGGCTCATCACACCCGTTATTCCTGTTCTGTTGCCTTGCAGTGCAATTTCTGCCCATTTTGGACACGAGGAGGCTCTTTTTGTTAAGAAATAGCGTAATTAAGCATCATCTCATGTGATTCCACATGATAACAATACACAGAATTATGCAAGTTACATTCACCTCTAGTTTATTGGGATTTTTTTGCAAGATCTTTTTATTGCATATAAAGTGAGCAATAATCCAACAACAAAAAAACTCACTGCACAGTAACCCCATGTCACAGTCGAACAAACACAAATTATTAGTAGACCCAGCGACCCTCCGACCCTCCTGCCCCAGCAATCCCATCCCCCAACATGTCATCAGACCACCTCAAAAGCTGGATATTCCAAACATAGATCATCGAGTCCTGTGTGAACAACATGGGCACAAAGTCCACCCCGGAAATTATTCCATTTCCCCCATATCTTGGCCCTTTTTGTCAGACAGCCTTTCTCTTCGTAGATCATTCTCTCCACCAACATGCACCAGTCCATGTCTTTCTTCCAATCACTCAGCTGTGGCACCAAGACGTCCCTACATTCCATACATTCCAACGCATTGTTGCACTTGGTCGCAACAGCCCCAGAATCATATAAATCTGATCCATACAAGGGAGGTCTGTGGCTTCCCAGATGTTAAGGAGACACCACTTCGCGGAGGCCTCCATAGTGCCCCCACACACAGCATTCAAGCAAGCGACCACTGAGCCCCAGTTTTGCTGAATGGCAGGGCAGTCTTATAACATATGGAAAAATTTGCCAAATTGGCCACAGCTCCTGTGACACAAAGAAGTCGCTGCCCTGTCCATTTTTACCATGGTGGTATATGCGTAGTAGTTGCAATGTGTGATTTTTTACCGTGCGAGATGAAACCTGGATCTACTTGCCACTTCTTGGGGGATGCCAGTGCCTCTGCCCACTCATCATCCTCTACTCCCTTCAGGTTCCCATCCCACTGCGCACACAGTTTAACCAAGGGGAATTTGTAATCAGCTTGCGATAAGTGAGGGAGATTGCCTTCTTGAGCATATGCTTGTCTAATAACCTGTTTTCAAGTGGGGATGACTCAGGTAGCAACTCCTCCCTCAGCAGCACCTGTTGCAAGCTATGATGTATTTGCAAGTACATATATATCTCCATGGGGCCATCTGGTACTCACGTTGTAGGTCTGAAAAGGAAATGACCTCAATCTGCGCCCATAGGTCACCCACTTTGGAGAGACCACTAAGGTCCCACTTATCGAAGCATTACTGCTATCCCAACATCGCAAGTCTCGCATTGCCCCAAAGGGGTGCAGCAATCGTAACTTTATCCCACCATACCAATGCATGCAGTGTGGTGTGCCAAAGAGTGAGTGTGACTACCGCCGAGGTCAGGAAGGACACAGTGCGTGAAGCTCAAAATAGGGCCCCAAGATACTCGCCTGGGAGAATAGCTTGCTTGTCCATATGGTAAGCTGGTTCCTCCTCCAGGATGTGAGCCCAATAACTAATCGTAATGAGCTGCGCTGCCCAATAGTATTTCTGCATGTCGGGGAGGGCTATGTGTCCATCGTACTAGCACCTCGTCAGTTTTTCAAGAGCAATTTGCGCAGGTTCCCCATCCCAGAGTAACCCCTAATATGTTGCTGATTTAAAAAAAAAAATTAGACCATGTACTATACTTGATAATAAAAACAAGTGTGTCCAGTCCTTGTTTTTCATGGTTCTCTAATACTGCTACCTGGTTATTATTTGATTCTCCTTTTTGTGCCTGTATATAAGGCCTATTTTACAGTTTCCTAGTTAATACATCTGCATGTTTTTGAAAGTCCTCTCCTTTGGTGCAGTTTCTTCAAAGTCTGAGAAACTGACCGAAAGGGAAATTCTCTCTAAGCCACCTCAGGTGGAAACTGTCAAATAGTACATTTGTTTCTGTCTGTTTGATTGTTGAAGATTTCCATGCTCACAGTAATGCATAATTAAGGAATGTCAGATCTGAGTTGCTCAATGTATGAGTAAAAATGTGTTTTGCGTATTAAGATAATGGATGAACTCAAGAACTGTGTCAATGTTCCTATTCTGAATAATCAGGACATCATCAGTATATCTCTTCCAGACACATATTTGGTCTATGAAAGAACTGGAGTTAATAAAGACGTGTTCCTCCTCAAATGCATGTACATAAAGATCCGCCACACTAGGTACCTATTGAAGTACTATGGGTTCGAAGGTATAATTGGCTTTCCAACTCAAAAAAACTGTGTCTCAGGGTGTCTCAGACTAATTAGATGATGAAATGAGGTAGTGATCTACATTCCCAATCCTGGAAATATAACATCTAATATGATGCGCTGGTTTCCTCCTACAGTATGCTTGTGTATAGCACCTTGATGTCAAGCCTGATTAGGAGTTCTTCCTGGTGACTGAAAGGCAAATCTTTAAGGAGCTTTGATAATACTTTAGTATCCTAAAGGGAGGTCTGGGTAGCCTGTACTATTGTACTATTAAGAAGTCACAGAAAGTTGATAATGGTTTGATTCCCAAATCTATGTCTGAGACTATTTGTTAATCTGGTGGTGGTTTGGTGGAATCATGAATTTTAGGCAGTGGGTTAAACGATAGAATCTGGGAGGTGTGGCAACCAAAATGTTCTTCTCTTTTTTTATCCAATGTCCTAGCTCAGCCGTTCCGCAATCTTTTTTGTGTAACCTACAGATCCTGTGTAAGATCAGATAGTAGCACCATTTAGTTCTGGGCATCCACCAATAATTGTAACCATTACTGGCGGTATGCGTCAGTGTCATGGATTTTGATCTGCAGGTTTGCTGTAAGGGATACTCTTTCTGTCATATTTAACTCTCAAGAGCTCCCTGATAAGGTTGAGGGCACCCTGACTACCAAACTCAGGGCGAATACAGGTTAGGTTACCTATGATGAAGCATATCACAGAAGTGTGGGTGAGGTTTCCTGAACGGAAAACGTTTGCACTCAGTTGGTAGGGTACAGAAGAACAGTAGCCAGATTCTTCAGACTGTACTTCGTAATGTTTCAACTTTTAAGGATAGCCATTGTCCTTTCACATGCCCAGACGTGGGGCACTGGTTCTAGGGGACCTTGTAATGCTCCCATGTACTTCTGTAAATGACTGCATTACTTCTTCTGGGATTTTGAAGGAAAATGTTTAACAGGAACTACTGCCCCAAGTCCCATAAACGGCATCTTATACAGAGAGCTCAAAACTCACTCATTATGAGTAAGACACACGCATTTAGCAGTCCAACTGAGCACTCACAAAAAGCTGAACCCCACATTTGACCAGCAGACTGGGGCTAGAGCTAAAACATGATTTTGGTCTGACCCCTGCTGTGCTCGGAACAGCTGCTACCATTTGTTGAGGCTGCAGGAGTCCTCCCACAATGGGGAGAGCCACCCACAGCAGAAACATGCTCCACATGATTCATTTTCCATATCATCTGGACACCTGCGAGTATTATTCATTCAATGTGATTCTCATTTGTTCCTCTGATTTGTGATGTTTTGATGTTATTTTATTGATTTAACCTTTGAGCATTTATATAAATATATATATATATATATATATATATATATATATATATATATATATATATATATATATATATATATATATATATATATATATATATACACATACATATATTATTTATTTATTACTAACGTGACTTTTTTTTACTTCAACAGTTTTAAAAATTATTTCTAACTCGGAAGGGTTTTGGGAAAAAAAACTTGCGTGCTCTACCTATGTGAACCCTGCACTCAGTCCTTAAGACCGCTCTATTGTGTACAGGCTGTTGTTCGAGGTGATTTGCACTTTGCACCCAGAGGGGAGGGTTTGTGACGGGCCCTAATTATTAATCTCCTACAGCAACTTGTTACCAGGTAATATAAACAGACTAGAAGACGTGATGTATCTTTACGGTTATTTGCATGCAGGGCCCGATTGTATTTTTCCACACAGTCGTTTTGGAGTGAGTTAATTTTCGTCTTTGTCCACGTTAGCATAAAGATGACAGAACAGCAATAACTAATGGTATAATAAAAACGGGAGAAACTAAACACTAGACGACAGAACAAAAAGCAGGCGCAGTTTACAGGAAATCAAAGACGGTGGAAAAGAAAAGATGTGCTTCTGTCCTAGAGCTCAAAGCGAGAACCCCTGAACCCAGAACCACGTTATCTCATTAAGTCGGGCACGCAGCCTCAGTTTGCAGAGGCAGATGATGCAAACCATATATTATGTTGTTGTCGAATGTAGTTGAAAAAAAGGATTTTCATTTCACTTTTGCGCTCTTGCATGAAGGCGTGAAGCATCTCTCTAGAACGGCACAGTCCTGGACGGCAGCATTGCCCATTGTTGGTCCACCGGGGCAAGAGCTGTGCCACCCTTTGAAGATCTCCGCTGGATTTGTAAATGAGCCCCATCTGGATTATATATGCTATTAGGCTATCATTAAAATCGAGCAGAAGACCATTCTTCGGCACCTTGGCTGTAGGGCATTGGGTGAGATTTCCTACCAGGCCTGTGACTGAAAGGTAAGCAGGGCTGGGGCAGAATCAGCCACAGACTCGGTTCCCAAGCCTTTGAAAAGTCTGATTTGCTCCCCGGTCCTGTAGGCCACCTCTGCCTCTCTGCCTGTGCTGGCTTCCAGCCCAAATACATGCGTTTCTTATGTTCTATGCCGTCGCGCTTGTTGTACACGCCACTCAAGATGAGGAATCTGCGCCTTAGGCACTTCTTTTCACAGTTCTCATCTGCACAACATTTCAGCATGATTTATTCATTTTGTTTAGGTGGCCTGGAAAGCATGCATTACACCTGACACCATCAGTACTCATGAATGATCCTACGCGGACTGAGCAGACACACACCTGGGTGGTATTTCAGGTTTTTCTTTAAATACACGCTTTGTGGCCATGCTTGGATTGGATTGTGCAGGATCATGTACTATAGGCTTGGAGACAGGGGCGGCTTTAGCACTGGTGGCGCCTGGTGCGACAATCATCTTCGGTGCTCCCACACTCCATGGCCACCTCCTCGGTTTCTCTCATTACCACCGGGTAAAAGTGCCTGTAATCTCTCCAATTATAAATTATTGCTAAACACACCACCCCCCTGAGGTCAGCGCCCCCTCCACAGGTAAGCGCCCAGTGCGGCTGCACCAGTCGCACTGTCATAAAGACGGCCCTGCTTAGAGAGCGCAGCCTGGGTATATTTCGAGTTGTGTGGGCAGGATCTAGTCACATTGGACCATTCAGAGTTTGATTCCTAGAGTAAATAAAATGTCCCTAAAATATATACAGATTCCTACAGTATTTGTCATCACTATGAACTATCAAACAGATCGCATAATGTGTTGTTTTCAGTCTATAGCGCATGCCGTGAATGTCATGTAGCTAGACAGCATTCGCATTGCACCAATAATCAATTATGTCTCCATAATGTAAGAGACATGGTTAAATTTAGCTATTTTATTATTAATATTATTATTATTTAGATTTTTATAACACACTGCTACCCTCTGGAGTTGTCCTGGTGCTAGGAACCTCTGTACACCACTAAGAGCCAGGTTTTAAGTTGTTACGAGGCCAGAGGGAAACTAAAAATTTGGCCCATGGATAGTGGGAAGAAATTCCAGTTCTCTCCAGCCAGGTATGAGAAAGAATTGCCTCCTAATTACTTCAGTACTATGAAGGATGAGTACTAGACTGAGGTTAGCAGAGCGCAATAGATGCTTGAGATGGTAAAATGTGATCTTCTTCAGGTAGGAGGGGTTTTGTGGGTAAAACACAGAATCTTGAACAGGGCCTGATTGTGGATTGGGAACCAGAGGATGTTCCTGAGGTGAGGGATGATAGAGGAGCGAGCCAGGAGATTGAGTACCATGCAGGCAGGCAAGTTTTGAATAATTTATAATTTGTGCATCAGATGCATGTGGATGGCAAGATAAAGGTTATTCCTCGTAGTCCTAATGAGATGTAATTAACGCTTGAGCAACAGTTTATCGAATTGCTATGAGAAGCAATGCAAACACAACCTGAAGCAATTTGATGATGGCAAAGCAAGTGACCGATATAGCGTCGTCGCCACCCTGGACACCCACCTACGAGTATGCAACGCATGGAGCTTAGTATTAAACATCTTTATTGATCTGTGTATAACTGCAAATTTAACATTATAAACCAGTATTCATTGCATTTCGCTCTGACTCTTATGTCACAGTTGTACAAAGTCTTTCAGGAACCAAAAGGGTTCCATCATTTCTAATTCGCAAGACACTACAGGCTGGATGTATCAAATTTGGAAATAGTGATTCCCCAATTGTGAATCACTGCAAAGCGCAATGAGGTAATCGCATTTCCTAATGTACGAAACTCATAGGGCCCGATGTATCAAGCGTATTTCCCATCGAAAACAGCCCGATTCGCAGAATGCATTTTGATATGTATCATTTCCAAATTGCAATTCAGTAACATGTTACCGAATAGCACTTTGGAATTGTGAATACATGCCGATTGGTATTTGGCAGGGGTGTGTTTAGGGCGTCCCTTCCTAATACCGAATCACAGTGGCATGTAAGAATATTTCGCGAGCGAAATGCAGTCTCCAAACATTCGCATTTTACCACATACCTCAAGTAGGTGGTAACCCATTTGCACACAGGAAGAAGTCCCCAAGGGACCCCTTCCTCTTTGTAAATGTTCGTAAAAATGTTTTTTAAGAGCAGGTAGTGGTCACCTGGACCTTAAAAAATTAAAAGAGAGCTTTTCATTTTTCTTTTTTAAATGCAAACCATTTTCCTTTAAGGAAAACGGTCTGCATTTAAAAACAAAGAAAGGATTGCTTTATTTAAAAGCAGTTGCAGACATTGTGGTCTGCGGGCTCCAGCAGGCCACCATCCCTGTGATTTTAGTGATTCCCAATGGGTCGTAAAAAACTCTATGAGTTTCATATATTAAATTATAGATTCACAGGGAATCGCAATTAAGTAATCGCTATTATCAATATTGATACATCTTGCCCACAGAGTTTAATTTTGCGATTCCTATTGGGTCGCAAAGCGACCTACCTCATGAATATTAATGAGGTAGGCACACTTTGCAACCCATTACGAATCGCTAAAATCACAGGGATGGTAGCCTGATGGGGTCAGCAGACAACGTGGCGATTAAGGCTGCGGGCGCGTGATAGCGCTAGCGATGTTTTAATTCTATTTCCAGCTGACTACTAGCTGGCCTTTTAAAAACTGTTATTTTGATATTGCGCCATAGTGTTTGCACTTAGGATTTGTTGGGCACTCGCTCACCTGTTTGTACTGCTTCTAACCGCTCTGGACCCCGTTCCGCCCCGGCAGTGTGCCGGTTGAGCGGAGGGTCCTCTACACGAGCGCCACTTCCTGCTTTCAACCACTTCCGCCCTGCCTCTCCACCGTGCAGGTCAGTGGTCTAGTGGTTGCTGAGTCATTTTCTATTTCTTCAGCGCAACCAGGCTCCTCAGTCTGACAACGTGGCGAGTAAGGCTGCGGGCGCGTGATAGCGCTAGCGATGTTTTAATTCTATTTCCAGCTGACTACTAGCTGGCCTTTTAAAAACTGTTATTTTGATATTGCGCCATAGTGTTTGCACTTAGGATTTGTTGGGCACTCGCTCACCTGTTTGTACTGCTTCTAACCGCTCTGGACCCCGTTCCGCCCCGGCAGTGTGCCGTTTGAGCGGAGGGTCCTCTACACGAGCGCCACTTCCTGCTTTCAACCACTTCCGCCCTGCCTCTCCACCGTGCAGGTCAGCGGTCAAGTGGTTGCTGAGTCATTTTCTATTTCTTCAGCGCAACCAGGCTCCTCTGTCTGACAACGTGGCGAGTAAGGCTGCGGGCGCGTGATAGCGATAGCGATGTTTTAATTCTATTTCCAGCTGACTACTAGCTGGCCTTTTAAAAACTGTTATTTTGATATTGCGCCATAGTGTTTGCACTTAGGATTTGTTGGGCACTCGCTCACCTGTTTGTACTGCTTCTAACCGCTCTGGACCCCGTTCCGCCCCGGCAGTGTGCCGTTTGAGCGGAGGGTCCTCTACACGAGCGCCACTTCCTGCTTTCAACCACTTCCGCCCTGCCTCCCCACCGTGCAGGTCAGCGGTCTAGTGGTTCACGTCACCCAGTGTATATGGCGCCTTGGAGGAAGCGCAGCGGACGAGCGCAGCGGGAGCGCCGACTTCGCGCCGAAGTTGCGCACAAGTCAAGCCCGTCTGCGCCCGTCCGCGGCCGACCGGGCCCTGGGGCCTCTCATACTGCTTGCCGTATTACCTACTCTTCTCAGGACTTACATTCGCTTCATTGCTTCGCCCCTCTTTCTCCCCATGTGGCTGGTATTGCCCAAACCTGCGGCATTTGGATTTCTCATTGTCCCCATGACAACTCGGTTAGGACTCCGACCCTTACTTCTCATAGTAACGCTGTCTCCATACCCACCATGATTAGTTCTCATGATTCTCATTCTATTTCCATGGTATACCTTAACACTCGTTCGCTTCCCAAACACCAACTGGAAGTGTTTCAACTATTGGACAATGGTAACATCGATATTTTGCTCCTCTCTGAAACCTGGTTACATGAGGACTCTTCCCCTGATATCCTTGCTGCTATTCCCACAGGATTTTACATCCTCCTATCCAACAGGTTAACGGGCAGATTGGGTGGTGGAGTAGCTGCCATTATTCGCACCAAATTCCAATTCACAACTCTGATAACCACTCCTATTCTAAATTCTGACATTCTCACCTTGAAATTCATATCCCCTAAATATTCCTTCATGTGTGTCTTAATGTATCGCCCCCCTGTTAATATGCCCCTTTTCCCTTCCCATTTCGGTGATCTTATCTCTCAGTTGGTCATTAATTCTGCTAGAATTTTGATTATAGGTGACTTCAACTACTGGCCATCAGACTCTCAGGAAAGTGGCCTGTCGGTTGAATTTACAGATTTACTATGTGGCCTTAATCTCTAACAGCACATCTCTGTAGCGACCCATAATAAAGGCCATACTCTCGACCAGGTATGGACGACAAACCTGGATATTTCTCCTCCCTTAGTTTACCCTTGTACCTGGTCTGACCATTTCTTTATTTCTTTTTCACTGAAACGTTCCCTGCCTACTCGCTCTCCACTGGTGTCAAATTTCTCGGCACGTAACTGGAAACATGCCGACATCTCCCATTTTCATTATATCTTGTCAACCACACTCCCCAGCGATACCATTGACATTAATACACAAACTGCTACCTTGGATCAATGGCTGACCCAAGCCAGCGATGCGGTTGCTCCCATGAAAGTTATTAGATCCAAACGCCCACATGACGCGCAGCGTTGGTTCACTGAACAACTAAAATTGGACAAATTAGTCCTGAGACAAGCTGAGCGTCGGTGGAGGCGAAATTATGACCCCTCACTAAGGACTACTTATACTGATTTATTAAAACGGTATAAACAATCTATCATTTTGGCCAAATCTTTTTACTACTCCCAGAAAATTATCAGTTCAGCCACAAAAACTAAGGATATTTTTTCCATTGTGGCTGAACTTTCTCTTCCAGATCGTGTTACTGCCCAGCCCCAACCCTCACAGGCTCTCTGTGACTCCCTCAATTTATTTTTTATTGATAAAATCACAACTATTAAAAACAATTTCCCCCCCCCCCTTCCTCGCTCAATGTCAGTGTTCTCCCTCCCTCGAATCCTTGTTGTCTGCATGAATTCCCTCCTATCTCCTTGCCTGTATTTATCTCTCTACTACATGTAGTCAGTTCTGGCTCCCCCAATGATCGTTGCCCTCCCCAAATTTTGAAAGACGCTTTCCTGGCCTGTCCAGGTCCTCCACTAGACCTTCTGAATCATTCTCTTGCTACAGGCTCTGTCCCCGACGCTTTCAAAAAAGCCATCGTAGTACCTATTCTCAAAAAACCCGGTTCTGATCCATCTGTTTTAGGTAATTATCGACCTATCTCCCTCCTTCCCTATTTGGGGAAGGTGTTGGAGACCTATGTCACCCGCTGTCTGAGCGCCTTCATCGAAAAATCTCACTTCCTAGATGACCAGCAGGCCGGTTTCAGACCGGCCCACTCTACGGAAGCGGTCGTTGTGGCAGTGATGGATGCGCTGAGACGGGGGGCTGACAAGAACCTGGCCCAGGCCTTGGTGCTATTAGACCTGTCGGCCGCTTTTGACACGGTCGATCATGCTATCTTGATCGACCGTGTCAGAAATGCGGTTATTCAGGGCCTGGCTTTGACCTGGATTGGGTCCTTCCTTCAACAACGCTTTCAATCGGTTCAACTTTCCACTTTCTCTGCTCCCCAATCTTCACTTTCCTGTGGTGTTCCCCAGGGTTCTGCTCTATCGCCCCTTCTATTTAATCTCTACATACAACCCATCCTACCCTATCTCCGTCATACTCCTGTTACCATCTTCAATTACGCAGACGACCTCCAGCTAGTCTTTCCTATTGATTCTTCTTCTCTCTCTTGCTTTAATTTTCAATCGATCATGCTTACCATCTATGAGTGGATGAACTTCAGCCAGCTGAAGCTTAACCCCAGCAAGACTGAGTTGTTCTTGACAGGAGGGCCCTTAAATTCGTGGAGTCCTAGCTTCTGGCCCCAAGCTCTTGGTCCCCCTCCCTGTCCAGTCAAGTCCGTGAAGAGCCTCGGTGTCATCATTTCAAGTGATCTGTCAATGAGGCCTCAAATCAACTCCGTCACCTCGGCCTGCTTTTATCACCTACGCAGAATTGGTAAAATCCGAAGGTTCCTATCCTCAGAGGCTCTCATACTTGTTATTTTGGCCCTTGTCACTTCACGCATTGACTATGCGAACTGCCTGTATGTGGGGATCCCTGCGTACCACCTTCACCGGCTTCAGCTGGTACAAAACCAGGCGGCCAGACTGGCTTTCCAACAGCCAAAGTACCAACACGTTACGCCCCTGCTGAAAAGATTGCACTGGCTTCCGGTCGCGTCCCGTTGTATTTTTAAAATGGGTTGCACCGTTTTCAAATCCCTTTCTGCACTTGCCCCCGCCTTCATCTCTCTGAGTCTCAACCGTCACCATTCCCTCAAGGCATCTTAGGTCCTCTGCTCACAATCTCTTAATTACCCCCAGGTACAAACGCAAGAAACATGGCGGCGCCTGTTTCTCTTTTCTTGCTCCTTCTACCTGGAATTCCTTCCCTCTCTCAATCCGGCTTACTTCTGACTACATCACTTTTCGTAAAATTCTTAAAGCCTATCTTTTCCAGCTAGCTTATGATTAACCCTCTCACTTACTCCTGCTCTTTCTTTCCACTTGTCTCCAAGCGCCATGAAACCAATTGGTGTCCGTGCGCGGTAACAAATTCTTTTTACATTACATTACATTACTATGTCTGTGATTGCTTTTAAATAAAGCAATATATATTTTTTAAATGCAGCCCGTTTTCCTTAAAGGGCCCGTTTTCCTTAAAGGAAAACAGGTTGTGTTTCGAAAAAGAAAAATTAAAAGTTTTCTTTTCATTTTTTGAGTAGGCAGTTGCCTGCTCTTAAAAAATGTTTTACGAACATTCACAAAGAGGAAGGGGTCCCACAGGGATCCCTTACTGTTTGCAAATAGGGTACCACCTACTTGAAGTAGGTGGTAAAATGTGAATGTTTAGCGACAGCATTTCGGCCGCAAAACATTCTTACATACCAGTGCGATTCAGTATTAGGAAGGGACACCTTAAACACTCCCCTTCCTAATAATGAATCCGTATGCATTCAATATTCCAAATTGCGATACGGTAACATGCTACTGACACACAATTTGGGAATGATACATACCAAAATGGATCTTTCCAGTCTCATACAGCCCCATTCTGCGAATCAGGCCTTTTGTGATACAGCTGGCCATACTTCTCCCCCACGGTTAAATACATTTTTTTTACAAAATAGACACTTATAAATATGTGCAATAAAATCTCTTTCATCAATCTTTTTGGTGCTTTAACTGTTCGACCTGATTTTTTTCTAGGAAACTGGGAACTGTTACCAGTACGGTCCAGGATCGGTTTCAATTCTATAGAGGCTACAGCAGTCACTGATGTTTCAGACCCAGTCTCTCCTTCAGCAGTTAGATCTGATGAACGGTTAGTTAAGTCACTGAAATTAGAAGAGTCTCTGGAAACAGACATGCCACGGTGCTGGGAAGTCTCCACGTGTCCTTTAGTAGACACCACTTGAAAAAGGTTTTGCATCAGATGGAGCATCAGATTTTCTTTTCTGCATATGTCGTGCGAGCACAGGATCTCTTTTCTTAAAGATAATGTTTTTTGCATGATGTCTCTTGTCAACCACATGCTTGTATCTTTTGTTTGTTAACCAAGTCCTTCTCATGAGTCACTGTCTCATCTTTCTTTCTCTGATTGGTCCATTGAGGTAACTTGGTGTCCATTGCTCTCCCCAACATCAATGTCGCAGGTCGTTCACTTGGGATCAAGTGGGGTGCTGAATGATAAGCTCTCAAGGTAGAATTCAACACAGTTTTCAAATTGAGCTTTTTAAGAATAGCATACTGCACTATTTTTTGTAGCGTACTCATAAAACGCTCAACAAGTCTGTTGGCCTGTAGCCACAGACGTGTGCTCTTCTGATGCTTGATATTCGAATGCTCCAAGAAATCTTTAAACTCTCGACCATTGAAAGGCGGGCCATTGTCAGACTTCACTATCGCTGGAACATCCCATGTCACAAAGATGCCATCTAGTCTTTCAATGACTGGCTCTTAAGAAGTAGATGAAAGATCTTCCATTAATGGAAATCATGAGTATTCATCCATAATCACCAGCAGGTGATGTTGAGTGGACCAAAAAAGTCAATGGCTATTCTCTTCCATGCTTGCTTTGGTAGTTCTGACATCTTCAGGGTGTGGTGAATAATTTTTTGTAGAAAGGCAATTGCGTAGATGACAGGCCTTTAATTCCTTTTCAACCCTGTCATCAAGATAAGGAAACCAGGCCCGGTCTTGGAGAGCTTGTTTTGTGGTAACGATTCCACAATGCCCTTCATGCCCAATTTAATTATTTTCTTTCGCAGACTCCCCGGAATCAGAATTCTTGACACTCGTAGTATAACCCCTTCCTGAGTTATGGACAGTTCATCCTTGACATTTTTGTTTTTTTGGTATCACTGGTGAGCGGTTAAGTGCGTTGGTTCCATAACTGATGTGTAATGATATCCTTCAACTTTAACATGTCACTATCATGGCTTGTGGTATTGATTATCTGGGCCAATGAAATGGCAACTGGTGTCTTTGATTTTACAGTGAAGTTAATATAGTCCTCAGCTGTCTTGGAAGGAGTACTGTGACCTTGTGTAGGCACTCTGAAAAAGTAGTCTGCAGGGTTCTTATCCTTCCCTGGATGATGCACAATGGTATAATTATACTTTTGTAACCGCAGTCCCCGTTGTTGAATGCGAGGAGTTATTTTGGCCTTTAGATTGCCATTGCTTAATGATCAGTTCCAACGTAAAAGGTTTTCCATACAGGAATTCATGGAAAAGTTCACAAGCCCATACCAAAACTGAACTTTCTTTATCTGGTTGTGAGTAAGCATGTTCTGTTTGGGGCAAACTTGTACTTGCATATTCTACAATATGCATTTGAGCATTTGGGTGTCCACTGTGCTGTGCAATGACAGTGCTTAACCAGACTGGGCTAGTGTCAACAACAACCTCTCTATGAAGTTTCAGACTGAAGTATGCCATTTCAGTAGCATTCTCAATGGCTTGTTTAAATTTCTTAAAACTTTTTTCACATTCATGTTACTAATAAAAATGAAGCATTCTCTTTCGTCAAGTCTCTGACGGATCACTTACAGTGGCAAAGTCTTGTATATATCTGGAACAGTAACTGGACATGGGTACGGTTTTGCAGGATAGAATGGTCAGAGAATTGTTATGGTGAGTTTTTATGTTGGTTTATTCCAGTTTTAACACAGAAAATAGGGAAAGTCTGTCTTTCTATCCTTTAAGGTATTAGGTTTCATCACAGAGGCCAGCGATTCCTCTCCTCAGAACAGGTGAAGGAAAAAAAGAAAGAACAAAAATGCACAGGTCAGCGTTAGACTCACGATCAACCGTGTCAGGGGAAGAGACAGTGGTGTAACGAAAGTTAAGGGGGCCCCCCTGCAAGATACATGGAGGGGCTCCCGCTCTAGATTTAATCCGGATCTCTCTGGCCTGAGTACCTTGCTGAGGGGACCCCCTGCAGGTGCAGGGGCCTGGGTTACGCCCCTGGGAAGGGAGTGTGGGAGGAACACCACTTCTGATAAACCGAGCAAGAGTGGATAGTTCCTTCACCGGTGAAAGAGAAAAAAAATAACACTAATGTGGGCTTTTTAGGCAGAGAATTATTACGAGTTCCTTGTAATGAGTACTCATTTAACTCTAGTGATTGGTATTTCCTTCTCTGGAGTAAGGGTCCTTCTCCCCTACCTGCCTCCTCCCCAGAGTCGGGCATGCACCTGTGCAAGACACGCTCCTCCTGGAAAGTGGCTGGATGCAGGGTGGGAACGTTGGCCTCCTGGTGTCCCTCAATTCCTTGCCGGTCCCACATCATCATCCCTTGACTTCCACTCTGGGTTCTCCGCAACAGTGAGCGACCCCTCTTGAAGTCCCTCCATCAGGGTCGGGCGCTCCGTTTCCTTGGCGTTCTTCCTATTTTCCCCATTAGTGACTTCCTCAGGGTCTGTTGAACCTTTCAGTCCAAGGCTTCCCTCATAAGTATCTAGTTCCGTCTTTGTAGGCTGCGTGGGGGCAGGGCTGACATTTACGTCGTTGGTCACATGCCCAGGAAGCGGTGAGGATTTAAAGGGACCATAGCTTTCGTAGCCCTCGTAGTCCTGAGTATTGCATGATGAATACTGTTCCTCGTCTTGCTTATCAATTATCAAGTGCTTTGGTTGCTGCGGAATCCAGACTGGGAGGTATCTAGGATGGAGTTCTCCCCGATGAAGGCGGTCAGCTGGGCATTTATGAGTCTCTCTGTGACTTTGGCCGCAAAGGGGAGGAGAGAGATGGGCCGGTAGTTTTTCAGGTCCATTGAGTCGGATTTTGGTTTCTTGAGGAGGGGTATCACCTCCGCTCGTTTCCAGTCGTCTGGGCAGATGACGGTTCTGAGAGAGGCTTTGATGGTACGTCCTAGTTCGGGTGCGATGGTGGCCCTGTGGAAAATGTGCACAGGGCAGGGGTCCGTTGATGCTCCTGAGTGAGTTTTCTTCAAGGTCGCGGTGACGAGTTTGATGGTAGCGGGATCCCAGGACGTGATGGTAGGCTTATCGGCGGCGGCGGGTGGGAGGGTGGTGCCCAGCGCTGGTTCGCTGAAGTTGTCGTAGAGGACCTTGATCTTCTGATGGAAGTAGGAGTTGAGCTTGTCGCAGCAGAGTTCCTGGGAAGGAGTGATGTCCGTGAGTTCGCTGGTGGGTTATGCGAACTGCTGTATGACGTTGAACAGCTCCTTGGGGTTGGACACGTTGGTCTGGACTTTGTCTTTTATGAAGGTCCGTTTGATGTCTCTTATGTGCTGGTGGTTTTCCTTCATCTTATCTGTGAAGGTAGGCTAAAAATAAAGAAGAGGTTCAGGCACATAAGGACTAGACCATTCCTCGCTCATGTCTTCTGGGTTTGTCAGTTGAGACTCGTAACACCATGCCAAGAAATCAACGTACTACAGAAATATCTTGTGGAGATCAGCATCTGACAGTGCTTGTTTTAGCGAGATTTGGTGTTAAATCCATCGGAAAAGATATTGCCAAAGAATTTTAGCTTTGGCTTATGGAACTCACTCTTATCTGCATTCAAAGTCAAACCTGTTTCGACAAGTAAACAATATACTTGCATAAGAGCTTTTTCGTGTTTTTTAGTGTAGCTCCAAAAGCCAATATTTGATTGAACGCATCATTGATAGGCTGCAGGATACGTCGAATGATGTCTTGAAACAATTCTGCAGTGGATGACACACCAAAACGTAGTCTTTTGTACCAAAACAGACAAATATGTGTGGAAAAGATTGTAATGTAACTGCAATCTTCTTTGAGTTCCAACTGATGATAACCTTTATTTAAATCAAGGCAAGAGAAGACTATTGCACCATTTAGTTGTCTTATCATGTCAGCAATGTGTGGACCAGGATGTTGTCATCATTTAATAGCCTTGTTTCCCTGATACATATCAACGCATATGTGAACAGCTCCTGCAGTGTCCATTTTAGGCACTACCATGGGAGAAAACCATGGCATTGGACCAAAAGGCCGCTTGATAATATCATGCTTAAGTAACGATTTAAGTTATTTTTCAACAACTTCTTGCGAATGAAATGCAACTTTTCTATGAGCAATAGAATGGACGACCTCATTAATATGCTTTTCATAGTCAAGCTTTCCCAAAGCATGAAATAATGAAGGGAACTGACGTACTATTTCATGGTGAGCATTCATGTTGGAATTCACAGAAATCAGACCCATATCAGTTGCTTTGTTGAAACTGAGTAGACAGGCACTAGATGCTGTGCCTTGAAGCACATGGATGGGTGCTTGTACTTTTGTTTTTGTGTGTTTCACTGTCACTACGAATGTACCATGACTTTTTAAAGGCATTGATGCATCCCATTTATACACTTTGATTTTCGATGGGGTAAGTTGCAGCAATGGAGATTATTCATTGCATTTCTCCTCAGACATAATGTTTATTGATGCACCACTGTCGATAGTGAAAGGAATCGAACAACCGTTTACTTTCAGTGTAATCTTCGGACAATGTTTGAATGACTTTGGTGCTTTTGGCATGTCCATCTTTCTTTGACTGCCATTTTTCTTCACAAGTGGCTAAACCAACATGTGCACTCTTTTCTGAGGTAAACATCAACATGGCACAATCATTTTCTTCACTTTCACTTGATACTGATACAGAAGCAGTGTTTGATGATGATTTAGATGACAATCAACTTCGTTCAGTGTTGAGTTATCTTAACTGATGTCGCCGCTTGGCCTTGTGGGCCTGTGCATTGATCGTTGCATCTGGAACGTTCTGACAGCCATTTTGTCTTTGCGCCGAGACACACTTACTTTTTCCTTCGCTTAGCAAACCGTCACAAATGGTTCTCCTTTACATATCTGTCCAAGAGCTAAACATTTGCCTTCATGTGGAAATGAAAATCCCCATCTAAAACACAACTTCATTTTATGTGTAAACATCACTTTGTGTCCTCCAGTCTTTTGTTTTGGCTTAATTTTCACACTCATGACGGATTCATTCTGGGTGCCTCCGGCCTCCATGTCAGTAGCTTGTCTATTATTATTATTATTATTATTATTAGTATCAGCACTCTCTGGCAGCCATTAACACTAGCTCCACACTAAGATGTATAACTCGTAATCAACATTTGGCATTGGATTAAACTTGAGATTCAGAACTTCTTAAAACTGACCAAATGTGACTCCTTTGTCAGTTTGCAGAATTTGTTCTGACTTCTTTTAAAACTTCACCAGCAAGATTTTTATGATATTTGATAACCTTTTTGTTATCAGTCTCTTCAAATGCATCAACGAAATCATCAAATGTCTATATCCAAGCAGTCCTTCTATTGCCAATATTTTGCTTTATGGCGGTATCGAACGGTGGTGGTGGTTTCAGGAATGTAGCAGCATTGTATATTTGTGTGGAACTTGCAAAGGCGGGAAGTAGCATTCTTTCTGACTCTGTTTGAGGGTGGCTGGCTTGTGTAAACTCTTTCCGAGGCCTTATGGTGCGCTGACCTCGGAATCGTCTTTGACATTGACTGGAAATGTGGCTTCTTTCTTAGCTGTCTTCTTAAAAATTTCACTATTCTGAGAGTCACTCTTGACTCTTTATTCTTCGAAGACCTGTGAAGTTGTTCTGAGCCCCGCTCAGCAGTCTTGATGGCGGGCCACTTCAAGTATAGATAACTCAGTAAGCACAACCTTGGGCACATCTCCATGAGCCACTTCACAGAGTGCAGTGATACGATGACTTTCTTTAATGGGTTCAGTAAGTCACTTATTTCTTCCTTTCTCAATGTCAATTTGCACTTTCTGACATCTAGTTGATGTTTGCGTTGCAGCGCTTCTGATCTCAGTGTTATCTTGCAATTCACTGTCGCTACTTCCGGCTCTTTCAAAACATGGTTGCATCCGTCTTCATCACTATCACTCCTTTTTACGTATGACTGTATCTTGCTTAGCAGGGCACTACCTTTATGTAAGGTCTGACCAGCATGTTCTTGGTCACCAATATGTATATTTATTTGCAATGCTTTTATTGTTTTAAACTTCTCTACAGTGGCTGGAGCTCACTTTGACTCCGCATGCATTAAGCATCTGTTCCGTACTTTGACTGCAACACATGTGGCACGCACAAACAGTTTCCTTGGACTATGGCCAGCTCTCTGGGAGAGCACTGTCGATCTTCAGGTTACTGATCCCCTAACTCGTCGCCAGTTGTAGCGTCTTGCCGAGCCTGGGTACCTGCTAATGACTATGGCACACACAAAGCATAGTATTACATGTCTTTATTTGTCTGCATGTAACTGCAAACTCAACATTTTGAACCAGCCTTCATTGCATTCTGCTCTGTCACTTACATCACAGTTCTACGGAGTTTATCACAAGCCAAAAGGGTGCCATCATTTATGATTTACAAGACACTACAACTGATACCTGACTGACTTGGGCAGTTGAAATGAGATTATGATCCAGAAAGATTCTGGCATACTAGACCTGGATAGGTGCACTGCCTAGTTCTCCAAGCCACCAGAGTGATGATCAATTATTTGCAAGTTTACTGAACATAAGTCCCTTTGTATTCGCACTATTTAATGTTCAAAAATTGGATTTAACCCAATCAGTGATTAATGTCATGCATGATCAGATTCGGGCTTGTAGCGCTGCAAAGTCACTTAAGATGAAAACAATGATCTGGGTGTCATCGGCATAGGAAACAATGTCAGATCCAAAGGATTATACTGTCCTACCAAGGGTAACGTGTAGACAATGAGCCCTGAGGAAAGCCACATCCAAGCTGGGTGGGAGTGATAGGGAGCAGGGTAAACGGTTTCAATTCTGCCCAAAAGGAAGGAATTAAACCAATTAGGAGCTCAGCTTAAAGACAGATACCTAGGTTACGCAGGTGTTTGAGAAAAATGGTTTGAGAGAAAAAGTATCAAACGCTGTTGAAAGATCAACAATCATCAAAGCGTCAGACCTCATCTTACCCAGCTCCCTCCCTTTTCAGTCATATTGGATGTTTTTCCTGGTTGAAAACTAACTGAGCGATGCCCCGAATCTCCTGCAATTTGTCATAATGCACTTTCTCACTATGAACAGAGGATGGGGGACGACATTGCAGAAGCAACTATAGGGGCACTGTATGTCTATGCACTGCCTAGAAGAAGAGAAGCAGAAGATATGTCAATCAGTAGAGGCGAATATTTTTATGGGGTGTTTATTTTAAAGGTTTTTAAGATTTGAATAGTAAAACATAAATGTCTTTATTAATTGTGCCCTTTCTAGATCTGGCCTCAGGCAGCCTTAACTGTCTGCTGTCTGATGCTCTTGTTATAAACATACCCAACCAAGCATGCTTTGGGTCTGCCTCCTTAAGCCATTGCTTGTTTGAAATGCCGTTCCCGTTTAATCAGCCCACAGGAGCATCGTGCATTTTGCAAAATGAGTTTCTCTCATGCATTTCCTATACAATACAAGTGAAACTCTCTTCTCAAATATCTCAAAGGGTGACCTTGAGAACAAAAGCAACACCCCACACGCCATTTGACCTTTCCACTTGTAGCTTTAAACTTTTGTTTTTTACACTTGCATCTTTAAAATGCTTTGTTTGTGAGAATAAATGTCTTTTTTTTTTCTTCTTTTTTTTCTGTCCTCATATTCGCCCTTGGTGACCATATAGTAACGAACAATTAGAGGAGATGACTGGGGCACTGACCCAGATTAACTGGGGGGGATTTTAATGATTCCTACCGGAGTATCCCGCAGTGCCAAGCATCTACAACTCAATCATCGTCAGATGGTACCAACAGGGCTAGCATACTGCTATATACAACCCATTACGTAACCAAGGTTGCCCATGTGGGGTATGTATAGCAAAAGGGGATCCAGTAAGACGACCCTTCAAAGCAGCACAATCATAGGACATGGGGGGGAAAAAAACAACAACAACAAAAAAAACCATGATGTTCTGGTCTATGATTACCAGTTCAACAGTAGCCAAAATCTCCCCTTATGTTGGTTACCCCCTCTAGCCATGTCCAGTTTGGACATTTGTAACATAGCTGCACGCCAATCGGTAAAGAGAGGAGGTGTCTTATCTTTCCACCGTCTGCATATTTCTCTTCTAGCCAACAAACAGCTATAGAAGACCAGCTTTTTACTTATGCCATCAAGCTCTGGTATAATACCAAAAAAGACTAACATGGGGCTAGGGCTGACTTGCAAACCTATTGCTGACGAGAGGGAAACGCAAATTTCATTCCAAAATGATGTTATAAATGAACACTCAAAAAACATATGAACATCTGATGCTGCTACCAAACCACATCTAGGGCAGGCCACCTGAGCATTATTGGGAAACTTTGATAAACGCAGTGGAGAGTAGTACACTCTGTGCAGTGTAAACAAGTGGTTACGACGAAGCCAGAAAGGTTTCACAATCTCCCCCAGAGTCTTAAATGATTTTAGCCACAGACTCTCCAAATCGGTGTTAGTGATATATGTTTCCCAGAGCGAGTGGGGGAGCAGGAATTCGCCATCAGTCTCGTCTAGTATAAGGTTGTAATTTGTGAGAATAAATGTCAAGTTAAAGTGTACGGGTCATCTGACCACATTACCACATGGCTATGCAAATTAACCCTAGCATGGTTGCTTACTTGACTATTCGCTTTAAGAGCTATTCATAGGAATGGAATACAGATTTGGATGCTCATGTTGGCATGAGACCTCAGCATACGGAGTTGGTTGCATCTTGAATATAGGTCCATTGACAGTCACTTTTAAAGGCAAAAATGATGAAGCAATTTTGCTCCCATATATTGAAATCATACATTTTGCTGCAGATTTGATGTAATGCGCAATACAGATTCACTTGTCAGCGCCACGTAGACCTTGGGTGTGTTGCTTTGTACTAACAACATAACCATTAAATGATTATTTGTACAAGGACTTTGGATATCTTTATATTTAGAAGTCATCTAGTTATGTACTGATAAATCCAGGGAAAATACAGTATATAACTCCCTTCTCCTGATTATCGTTGGCACAATGAACTAAGATCCTGGTACTAAGACATAAACTGTGTATTTGTAAAGCACATGTTCAATTCCTGTGGCATTCTGACACTGAATATCAGAAGAGTGTAGTTACTTAGCTAAATGGGCCTCATTTTACCAACCTCATAAGGATGAAAGGATGATTAGACCTGACAGGATTTTAACCTTTGACCACGAGGTTAACACAGATCCTTAACATGGATGCAGGTGGAATAACTTCTGCAACAATAGTTTGTTAATCCCGTTATTACTACTACCTTTAGTAGTTCAGTTCAGTAAATCTTTATTCGATGATTAAAAAAACATCATAAAAGAACATATATACAATTAAAAATACAATTAAATAACAAATCTGAACTCCATCTAAAAGTGGCTGATACAGATTAAAAGAATAAAAAATGCATTTTATCTGGAACCATTAATTAACTCTGTCCTCTCGTGTTTCGTAGCCTTACCGAGACCTTTATAAAATTCACAATACAGCATAATGTGTGCATGTCATTTAGGATGTCTACCAGAAATTTACGTCTAGGCATCTTGTAAAAAGGACACAAGAGTACAAAGTGAAGGGTGTCCTGCGGAGACCGATTGTCGCAGCCGCAGGCACCCTTCTGCTCGATTGTTAAAGTAAAACCTGGTAGGTCAGCCAAAATATTTGGTAATAAATTAAGTCTAAAACGGGACATTAAAAACCTGTCCTGAGAGTTGTGCATCAAATCCAAATATGGTTCCATGCGCTCGCTATTCTTGATGAGACAGTGGGCGATTACTGAGCGTTTAGACTGTTCCGCTCCTGCTCTACGTGTGGCAAACTGTTCAAGCAACATTTTTTTAATCTTCAGTTTGTCAAGATTTGATATTTCACTTGGATTACTAAAAAGATCCTTTTGCTCCAAGTCCTCTAAGGTGTCCTTGATGTATTTTAGCCACGGGATCTGTAGACCTTTGTCCCTCTGCAGACAATCTCTCATAATTTGGCTGCTTAGGTCTGCCTCAGGATTTGCCCAGATTCTTAACCATGCCATGATGGGTCTAAGCTTGACCTGGTCCTCAATGAATGGTCTACCTAATTCTCTATGTGCAATTACTGCTGGGGTACTCTGCGGGATTTTTAAGCTGTAATTGCTTGGCATCCAAAAAAAAACACACTTCTGATCCGTACATAGCTTTCGTGCTACTTATAGAGCCATATAGGTTCATGACCTGCTCTGGGGACCAACGACCCAACCTTCGGGCAAAGTTTGTTATAGCACCATTTGAGGATACCAGTTTTGTGCACCTCTCTTCTACCAAAGATTTAAATTTTAGTGCCCCATCAAATACCAGCCCGAGATAAGAAAAAGACTGCATCTTCTCTAGGGTGTGAGTCCCTATTTTGTACGAGAACTTCCTGCAGGGGTTCGTGCCTGCCAGCATCACGAAGGACTTACTTAAATTCACGGACAGGTCTAGAGTGTCCATAAAGTTAGCAAATCCATCAATTAGGCACTGCAAGCCCCTTGGGGTACGGGGGGCAGGACCGCGTCATCCGCGTACAAAAGTACCGGTATATGGCGCGTTCCTGCTTTTGGGCAATCTGTGTTCAAGGCAATCAAGGTTCTCTCCCAAGTTGTTAATGTAGAGCGAGAATAAAAAAGGGCCTACTACCTGTAGTAGAATTAATAGCACTTTACACATATTACCTAGCACAACAATTGCTAAAAATGAAGATGAAGGAAAATGGCGTTGCGTATGCAGACGTTGTGTGTTGTGGGAATGCAAAGCTCCAGTCTTTTTCAACATTTCAATTGTGTGTGAACTTTTAACAAATATGCATCATATTATTACAACATCTTAGTTTGCCACTAACATATATTTTAACCCCTATTGGATAAGTTAAAAAAAACAGTACTAAACCAGTGCTTTTAAGCTTTGTAAATCAGCTGTTAAAACAAAGTTCCAACACACACCACATTGGCAAAAATAAAACCTGGACTGGATTATCACACGCTGCCAGGGAAAAAGTCTTATTTCCACACACAATTGAAATTTTGAATAATAGAACACTGCAAGCTACAGATTTGAAGTTCATGTTCTATGTCTATTTTTTTAATATTTAAATTGAGCACTAAAATATCGCTTTTTCGATTGAGAAAGGCAATTGAACTGGCGAAACGCATCTCTCTTTTTCTTGTCCTCGTGTTCGAAGGTGCAAGATGAACTAGAAAGGTTTAAAATGCTCTGTCTTCGAGTGCTAGCTCTCTTACTTATTCAGTTTGGGAGGTTTTGTGGAAAAAACACACACGCACACGCTCACATACACACTCTCTCTCTCTCTCTCTCTCCTCTCTCCTCTCCTCTCTCTCCAAGGCCTGAGTGCAGCATCTCTCTGACATTTGAATCCAACTTACTTGGTGTTTGTGCCCCCAGAATCTCCCTTATGGCACAAACATTCTGTGTCTGTGCCCCAGAAGCTACTTGATGCTTTTTCTACCCTCTTTCTAGACGCCGAAACATTCATATCCTGCTCCTTCCAGTGCAAGCATGTCAGATCTTTTATTACATGTTTTTATGAAGGATCTGGACAAAGAATATTGAACACCGAGTAAATAAAAAAGTAACTGATGGGGAGAGATGTGCTGTCATTAGCATAAACACTATTGCATTTATGAAAAAGGCAATTATATTATTACCAAACATGCCATTTTTGTTCATATATGTGGAGATGGGAGGTGGCAGTATTACTGCCTGATGGTGCAAATAGGGATATCTATTGAGGATTAGTAATTAAACATCTCAACATGCACTATTGAGACTGAGTGATGGTACGAATATGAACATGCACCAGGATTATTGAATATGCTTTAAGGATTACTGATTGCTGAGGCAAACCTGAGTACACGTAATGGTGGTAATTCTTGGCATATGGCCGTGCCTCTTGGAACAATGGCATCATCCTTAGTGTAATGCTTGCAATGTTATAATGTTTGCAACTCATTATGTATATTGTGGGCATCCTTGGTGTGAAGGTGCCAAGAACGGGTGTACTGTTTGCACAGCACAATATTGGCAATTTTTACCGTTTTACAAAACTGTTGGTTGAGGTCTCAGCATGTAATACTGAAACCAGTCTGCATCCATCCATGCTCTCACTCCTTAATCAACTCATGCACTTGCCAGTTCAGACACCCATCCATCACTGCTTTAATTTACTTATCAAGCCATTCATTAGTCTGTGACCTTCATAACCTATACTTACCAATGCACTCTCCTATTTTCCCATCCACACACACACTCATCCATCCAGCTGCTGACTTATCGCATTCACCTACTCAGCCATCAACACAACCACACTCACAAACTCACCAATCAATGAAATCCCAACATCTGATCCACAAAGTAGAGTTAAAGGGGTGAAGTTAATTTCACAATGGAAAAACTCTTGCATATCAGGTCATTTGGTTCAGGAAATCATAAAAAAACCTGATGACTTTAAACATGGAGAAAGTTTATTACAGGGTAATAGCGAATATGGCCGTACTTACAGAGCGCAAAGACTTCCAGGGTCAGTTAGATCTGTTACACTACACCAGCCACACCAGAGATGCCCATAGCTGGGAGTACTTCAGAGGCAGAGTGGCATAATGACCTACCACATGCATGCCCGAGAGTCTGTCATCAGGTTGTTATGACAATGTTATAGTGCTCATCTGTTATGTGTTATGTCATGCAATGCTGCTTTGTAGAGCTTTCTATCACCCGGGAGGGGATCCTGGCACTGAACAGGTGGGTGTCTAGGCACACCTAGGGCCCAGTGAGACTACTCAAAAAGTCAAGTCTGTAGCTTGTTGCAGAATTCAAGAACAGAGGAGGAGGCTCTTATGTGTAGAGGCAGGTCTTTCCACACTTTAGGAACAATGAGTCCGGATGCGTGGAGGTACACGGAAGGCTTGTAAAAGCAGATGCGATTGTTGGGGTGTGCTGGCTAGTATTAAGTACTTCCTTGATAGTGTGGTTGGGTGAGGAGTTTGAATTGTGCTAGTTTGTGAACAGTGAGTCAGTGGAGCTCTTTCAGGTGTTGTGTGATATGAGTGAGGCGTGGGAGGTCAAAAGTGATTCGGGTCACAGAGTCCTGCATGGTCTGCAGCCTTCTAGTGATTTTTTGTCGATCCAGGTATAGAGGGGGTTCCCCCAGTCCAGATTGCTTGTGACCAGGGTGTATGTGACTGTTTTCCGGGTGCTGATTGAGAGCCATCTACAAATCTTCCTCGTTTTCTTCATGGTATGGAAGCAAAATGTGGTGACAGCATTGGCTTTGGCGGTCATGTTAAGTTTGCTGTCGATGATAATCCTGAGGTTCCTGGCATGGGTGGTGGGGGCGGTTGTCGGTCCTAGATATGTTGGCCACCAGATGAGTCCCATGGTGATGTGCTCTCCCAAACATCATGATTTTGTTCTTGTCAGTGTTCAACTTTAGACAGTTGGTTTTCCACCAGTGGGTGATTTTAGTCATGCAAGCATTGAACTTGATACGGGGACTAGGTGTCTTGTCCGTGAGGCAGAGAATAAGATGCACGTCATCAATACAAGAGAGTATGTTGATGTTGTGGGAGTAGATAAGCTAGAGGGATCATGTATTCATTGAACAGGGTCATCTCAGAGCAGATACTTGCAAAATTCCACAGGTGAGATTGCAGGTGTTCGAGGTGTACGGGGCCTCGTTGACTGATTGTGTTCTTCCAGCCATGTAAGAGCAGATCCATTGGACTGCATGTCCTTGGATTTCAATTTTGTGTAGACATTGGATGAGGATTGGGTGGGAGACTGTGTCAAACTCTGCGCAGAAGCCCAGGAGGATGATGGATGCCATGTCTCCTCTGTCCAGAGTCATGCGGTTGACATCAGTGGTGATGAGAGCATATTGTCAAGGAGTTGGTGGTCATAGAAGTATTCAGTGAGGTTGCTATGTTTGTCTAAGTCCTTGGCTGAGAATAGTAACAGTGAAGGTGTGTAGGTGACGAGCGTTGAAGGGTCCTCGAGCATTTTTTTCAGCAGTGGTAGGACAATTGCATGTTTCCAAGCATCTGGAAAGGTTCTGGAAGATGTGGAGGCATTCATAATGAACGTGAGCATGATACTGATACATAGATGGGTTGCAGTCCTCTGGAGTAGGTTGCAGTCCTCTGGCGTAGGCGTGGTGGGGACAGGGGTCCAATGAGGCCCCGGAGTGGATGGACTTCATTGTGGTGGCAGATTCATCTGGGGTGATGACAGGCCATGTGATTAACATTGTATGATGAGACCAGGTCACACTTAACTGGTAGTTGAGCAGGGAGGCCAAGAGTACAGCTACCGACCGTCATAGGTACCTAGAAAGAGAGGAAAGACCACAATTTGGGAAAGGGGCAGGGATAACATGTAAAAAGAAAAACATCAACATTGATGAAGGACTCCTGCACAGAGGAGAGAAGTGGAGGAGCCGCATTGAGAAAATGAGTGTCGGAAACCTGGAAGAGGAACATGGAGAGCAAAAGCCCTAAGAAAGACAAAGAGGAACAGAGAAAAAGAACAGAAAAGTGAGAAGGCGGTGAAGAGCCATCCTCGGGACTCAAAAGCTGGACAGAGCTGGCGGAGAGTCCGGTCGACGTTGCAAGTGAGGAGACAGAGGAAGAAGAAAGCTGGTCGGAGGAGTGGTGGTTGCCACCGACATCTGTGGACATGCCCACCACAACTCAAGAGATTTGTGGCTACAGAGGTAAGTGAACGGGGCTTAGCCGTCCCATACAGCTGAAAGGAAAGCTTGTGTGTTGATTGGGTGTATACATAAACAATTCCTTGGGTGAAAATTAAGAGGATGTATGAGGAGGATGGGGGACCAGGTATAAGAGCACCAATGGTGATAATCATAAATAGAGGGAGGGGAGTTCCACTGTTAATCATGCACTTATAGTCCAGCAATGTAGGACCAAGTGAAGCAGATGCGACAGGGGACTCACTACGTAGACACCGCACGGAAAAGAGAAAAATGTGAACCCACAAACCCTAAGGGAGCAAGGGGCATTGTGACGGAAGCCCAGCCTGACCGAAGGAGGACATTCTCACACAGTGGTTGATTAAAAGAAGACCTTATCATCCTAACTCACAACCCAAGAAAGAGGGAGGACAAATTATCTGGAAGGGAGAAGTTATTCGATGAAGCATCTGCTTACCATATTCACATCACACCCTGTTTATATGTATCTCTAGTATATCCATTAAAAGCCACAATATGTAAACTAGAAAAGCATCCTAATCTTTATTTTCGACCATTTCTCCACAAAGTGGTGTCAGAAGTGGGATCAGAGGAAATGGGTGCATTTGTGGCTATAATGTCTGATGGTGGTAGCTACTGAAGGTCGGAGTCTTTCCACAAAGCCATCCAAAGTCATGCTGATTAGATAGACAAGGTGGCCCAAACTCAGGACAAAGCAATTGGAAAATTAGCGAATGCCTTGGGACAAAAACAAACCATACAGCCATTCCTTCAGTGGTCTTACAAAAGTATCTGGGAGGGGAGGATCCAGATTTTTTCTTTCATAATAGTCAGGGAACCCCCATCGACATCGTATAGAGGGAGAAGTGCAGAAGATGTTCCAAATGGGAGCGATTGAACCCTTGGTGAGTAAATGGAAGGCGGACGGTATGAGTATGATCCAGTTTTGCATGGACTTTCGACAGATAAATAAAAAATCTATATCTATATTCAAGACATACCTCCTTCTCTGTATCGATGAGATGATAGAATGACTAGGATGAGCCCAATATATCAGTACTAGGGATCTATGTAAAGGGTACTGGCAAATACCTCTAAACCGAAGCGATAAAGAGAAAATACCTTTTTCCACACCTTTTTTTTTAATCAATTCATAATTTTACCATTCGGGTTACATGGGACTCCAGCCACTTTCCGGAGTATATTGAACATTGTACTGAGACCTCATTCCCCAATGCATCTGCATACATAGATCCGACCCTTAACCCTGTAACCAGGTAGGTCGCCCCCTCAGCCACCACACGGTCCTCCTGTGTGGCGCTACCCCTGCTGCTGCCACTCGCTGTGCCCCGCTGTCCCCCGGTTCGTACCGGGTGTCCCCTGCGATGTTTTCATTGCTGCTCGTTTTTTGGTTCATTGCTGTTTATTGTGTCCCCCGCGTTGTTCTAATTTCTGCTCGTCTTGGTTCATTGCTGTTTATTATGTGCCCATTGTAATTGCCTGTCTTGTGTGCCCGTCTTGTGCCCTCTTTCCTTTCTGTGCCACCCACCCGCTCTCCCCTCGCTCTCTCCCGCCGCTGCGTCCCCTGCGTCCCCGCCCCCTTGGTTCCCCATTCGCCGCCCCGCTCCCACCTCCCAGCTGCTCCTCCCTCCCTCTTCCCCTCATGTGGAGGCCGCGCAGTGGTAAAGGGAGCGTCCCTTGACCCTGTAACAAGGTAGGTCACCCCCTCAGCCACCACACGGTCCTCCTGTGTGGCGCTACCCCAGCTGCTGCCCCTCACTGTGCCCCGCTGTGCCCCGGTTCGTACCGGGTGTCCCCCGTGTTGTTTTCATTGCTGCTCGTTTTTTGGTTCATTGCTGTTTATTGTGTCCCCCACGTTGTCCTCATTTCTGCTTGTCTTGGTTCATTGCTGTTTATTGTGTGCCCATTGTAATTGCCTGTCTTGTGTGCCCGTCTTGTGCCCTCTTTCCTTTCTGTGCCACCCACCCGATCCCCCCTCGCTCTCTCCCGCTGCTGCGGCCACTGCGGCCCGCCCTGCTGGTTCCCCATTCGCCGTCCCGCTCCCGCCTCCCAGCTGGTCTTCCCTCCCTCTTCCCCTCATATGGAGGCCGCGCGAAGCGGGCGCGCCACTGGCGTGCCGAAGGCGCGCCAAAGGCAAGTCCTTCTGCGCCCGTCCGCGCACATCCGCGCCTGGACTGCGCCCAGCGCCAGGATCCCCGCCCCCTGCCAAAGCCAGAAAACCCGACTGAGATACGACATCGCCGCCCTCCATGCACTCAACACCGGCGACCTTCCGCCTGCCACCCGGCCACCCCGAAGCGCACCCACGGACCCTTCACCTGCCAAGCCTGAAAATTCACCTGCCTCTAAACATGCACCCCACCCTCCGGACCAATCAACGACAACAACCACCTCAAGTGCATCCTACTCAACACCCGCTCAGTCCACAAACACGCCGTAGAACTCTGGGATCTCCTCGATATAACAGCACCCCGACATCGCCATAGCCATCCTGACGGCTACAAGATCACCCGCAAGGACCGCGTCAACCAAACCGGAGGAGGAATCGCCATCGTCTACAGGAACACCATCAGAGTCACGACCAACGCCGAAGATACCCTCACCACCGCCGGACACCTACACTTCCAGATCCACACCGAGCTCAAGACCACCCTCAGAGGAACCCTCATCTACAGACCCCCGGGCCCGCGCACACACTTCAGCGAAACCATTGCCGACTTCATCAGCCCGCATGCCCTCGCCACATCAGAATACATCCTCCTAGGGGACCTGAATTTCCACCTGGAGAACAATAACGACAACAACACCACCATCCTGCTTGCCAACCTCGCCAACCTCGGACTCAAGCAACTGGTCAACACCCCCACCCACTACGTCGGCCACACGCTCGACCCCATCTTCTCCGCCAACAACCATGTCTCCTTCAGCCACTCCACCGGACTAAATTGGACCGACCACATCTGCATCCATTTCACCTTTAAGAAGACTGCTTCCCACCACCGCCCACAACAGATCCCCCGCAGAAGCTGGAGCTAAATCACCACAGACCAGCTAACCACATCACTGAGCCAAAACCCACCAACCGACACCTCTGACACCAATGACGCAGCCCGCAACCTCGCACAGAGGATCACCGACTGCGCCGATGCCCTTGCTCCACTGAAGAACCCCTCAGGCAAGAACCACAACAGGAAAACCACATGGTTCACCGACGCCCTCAAAGAATCAAAGAAATCCTGCAGAACTCTCGAGAAATCCTGGTGCCACGAACGCACAACAGAAAACATGACAGCTCTCAAGAGCGCCTCTCGCAAACACCACCAGCTGATCCGCACCACCAAAAGAACATCGTTCAAAGAGCGGCTGGACAACAACACACACAACAGCAAGGAACTCTTCAGCATCGTAAAAGAGCTCTCCAACCCCAGCGCCAGCAACAATGACATCACACCGTCGGAAGACCTCTGCAACTCCCTCGCCACGTTCTTCTACCGCAAAATCACCGATATACACGACAGCTTCGGCGCCCAAACTCCGCCACCACTCACCAAACCAACTCCCCCCACCACCATCCTCAGCGCCTGGACACCCATCAGCACTGAAGACACCACCCACATCTTGAACGCCATCCACTCTGGCTCCCCCTCGGACCCGTGCCCTCACCACATCTTCAACAAGACCGACACCATCATCGCACCCCACCTCCGGAACGTCATAAACAACTCCTTCACATCTGCCACCTTCCCAGAAAGCTGGAAGCACGCAGAGATCAACACCCTTCTAAAGAAACCCACAACGGACCCTAAAGACCTCAAGAACTTCCGCCCCATCTCTCTCCTTCCCTTCCCAGCAAAAGTCATCGAGAAGACCGTCAATAAACAACTGACTACATTCCTCGAGGCAAACAACTCCCTTGACCCATCCCAGTCCGGATTTCGCGCCAACCACAGCACCGAGACCGCCCTCATCGCAGCCACCGACGACATCAGGACCCTGCTGGACAACGGGGAAACAACCGCTCTCATCCTCCTAGACCTCTCAGCTGCCTTTGATACCGTCTGCCACCGCACCCTAATAACCCGCCTCCACGACACTGGGATCCAAGTAAAAGCCCTGGACTGGATCACCTCGTTCCTCTCCAACAGAACCCAGAGAGTCCGCCTCCCTCCCTTCCACTCCGCGGCCACCGAGATCATCTGTGGCGTACCCCAAGGCTCCTCGCTCAGCCCAACCCTCTTCAATATCTACATGAGCCCCCTCGCCGCCATCGCACGCAAACACAACCTCAACATCATCTCCTACGCCAAAGACATCCAGCAGATACTCTCCCTCACCAAGGACCCATCCACCGACCGCCAAAACCAACCTCCAGGAAGGAATGAAAGACGTCGCGGAATGGATGAAGCTCAGTCGTCTGAAACTGAACTCAGACAAGACAGAGATCCTCATCCTCGGACAATCCCCTTCCGCCTGGGACGACTCCTGGTGGCCCACAGCACTGGGCACCGCACCGACACCCACGGACCACGCACGTAACCTGGGATTCATCCTGGACTCCTCACTCTCGATGACCAAACAAGTCAACGCTATCGCATCCTCATGCTTCAACACCCTGCGCATGCTCCTTAAGATCTTCCGGTGGATCCCCACCAAAACCAGAAAGTTGGTCACACAGGCCCTCGTCACCAGCCGACTGGACTATGGTAACGCCCTATACGCAGGAACCTCAGCCAAACTTCAGAATTCCAGCGCATACAGAACGCCTCCGCAAGACTCATCCTCGACGTCCCTCGCCACAGCCACATATCTGCCCACCTAAGAAACCTGCACTGGCTCCACGTCAGCAAAAGGATCACATTCAGGCTCCTCACCCACGCACACAAGGCGCTCCACGACATGGGCCTCGAATACCTCAACAACCGCCTCACCTTCTATACTCCGACCCGCCAGCTCCGCTCCACCAGCCTCGCCCTCGCCACCGTCCCACGGATTCGCAGAACCACCACCGGAGGAAGATCGTTCTCCTACCTGGCCGCCAAGACATGGAACTCCCTCCCTGCCCACCTACGTCTGACCCAGGACCACCTCACCTTCAGGAAACACCTCAAGACCTGGCTATTCGAGCAGTAACAGCACCCCCCTCCCTTCAGTGCCTTGAGACCCTCACGGGTGAGCAGCACGCTCTATAAATGCATTGATTGATTGATTGATAGATGAAATAATCATTCACAATGATTTATGGGAACAACATGTAGGTCACCTAACTGCAGTCCTTCAAACTCTATGGAAAGTTGAACTTAAAGTTGATCCAAAAATACCTATACTCTGTTTACTTATTGGGAAAAGGACTTATCTAGCCACAAGCGGAGAAGGTGTCCGCCATCATGCAGGTACAATTTCCCGAAACCAAAAGAGATTTACGAGCATTCCTTGAGTAGGTAGGGTACTACTGTAGGTTTATTCTAAGATTTTCCCACTGGGCCACTCCCTTAACTTATTTACAGAAACAACCCGAGAAGCGAAGAGACAGTTAAGAAATCCATCTCCAAGCATCTCAAGTGCTTTTTAACTTTACAAACAGCCCTACTTTCAGAACCTGCTTTACAAACCCCTGATTTTTCAAAAAAAATATTTTAAAAACAGATGCCTCTGGGATAAGGCTTAGGAGCAGTTCTTTCGCAGGTGGATGCAAAGGGAGTAGAAAACCCATTGTATATATAAGCTGAAAACTCTTTTACCAAGAACATAATTATGCCATAGTCAAGAGAGAGCAGGATTTGTTGTCAAATGGGCTATAGACCCCCTTCAGTATCACCTCGAGGGAAGGGATCTTGACCTACATACTGATCACACAGCACTAGAATGGATGTCCCATAACATAGGAAATAATGTCAGAGTACTGCAGTGGTTTCTGGCCCTACAACCTTTCTGGCTCCGAACATACTATAGAAGGGGAAGAGAACAAACCAATGTGGACGTCTTTTCATGATTTCCCGACCATAGGTTTCTTCTAGGGTAGAAAGCAATGAAGGAGAGATGTGAGGAGGGCAGGAAACCACACTTACCTGGTAGCCCGGGGCAGTGATTCTGAAAGGACAGCTGCTGGCCGTCACAGGTGCCTAGAGAGGAAAGACCATAGTGAGGAAAAGAACAAGGATAACATAACAAAATAAACCATCAACACTGACAAAGGACTGCTGTACACAGGAGGGAAAGGGTGGAGGTACACACAGAAAAGAAGCTTTGGAAACCCGTACGAGGCACATGGAGAGCAAGAGCAACAAGGAAGATGCGAGGACCAGAAAAGAACAACAGAAAGGGGAGAAAGTGATGAAAAGGCATCCTCGGGTATCCAAAGCCAGACGGAGTGAGGGGAGAGTCAGGTCGATGTCCAGAGTGAGGAGACAAAGGAAGAAGAAAGCTGGTGGGAGTAGTGGTGGTTGCTGTCAACATTTGTGGACACTAGGGAGACCAACCGTCCGTAAATTTCATGGACCAGGCATTATTTTAGTATGATGTCTGTAAGGCGTCCAAATTACGACCGTCTTACCGACATCATAGTAAAATCAAATTGGGGGAATTTCAGGAAGGTATGCTGTTCCACTCTGGCATCTCGCACTTATCTTTTAATCTGTAGACTGAGGCTGCCTGCAGCAGCACCTCCCGGACCTTGCAAAGACCTGGACTGGCCCATTGTCATTCTGAGACTGCAGACGATTATCGCAGATAGATTGACAATGGGCCCTATTATAGTGACTGCATGTGGTATGCCTTCTCCTGCACAAATCTTGATTGAAGAAACGGCCTGGTGTCGCTTTGCAAAGCTGAGCGCGTACTGAAAAACTGTGAAGTGCACTTTATATAAACTTATTTTGACTTGTACTTCTTATGGTTGTCTATTTACTTGTATACTATTGTGTGACCTCCTCTGATATGTCTGTAAAACTTATGTGTTATCCCAAATTTTTGTCCTGAATTTTGAGCTTCTGTCCTGAATTTTTGTCCTGAATTTTGACCCATTGTCCTGAATTTTTACACTGACCGTCCTGAATTTGTACCCATGCCAATTGGTCGCCTTAGTGGACACCCTGTGGCTACAGGTGTGGGTGAACTGGGCTTAGCCTCTCCCTAAAGCTGAAAGGACAGCATGTGTTTTAATGGGGTTTATGAATAACCATATCCTTTGCTGAAAATCAAGAGGACATTTGAGGAGGGAGGGGGGACCAGGTACAAGGGCACTGGTGGTGCTAGTCAAAGTGTGATGAAGGGGCGTTCCACTGCTAATCACGCACTTATAGCCCAGTGGTGCAGAACAAGTGAAACGGAAGCGATGGAGGACTCGCCACCTTGATACTGCATGGGAAAGAAACAAATGAGAACACACACAGCTTAAGTGAGCATGGGGCGTTGGTGATGGGAGCGCAACCTGACCCAAAGAGGCCATTCTCACACAGTGGGTCCTTAAGACACTTAAGAGATTAACCAGGGGAGCACCTACCTAAGGTGGACTGCTTACCTCCCATTCTGTTAATTTTATTTTTTGGTTTCTTCACTTACTGGATATTCTCCTGTCTCGTGTGGTGTATCGGTGATGATTGCTTACACGGATATAAAGAGGAAGAAAAGGAAAAGGATTACAAGAAGACCCTACCATCCTAACACTCAACCAAAGACAAAGAGAGCACATGGTATCCTGAAGGGAGAAGTTATTGGATGAAGCATCTGGTTACCATACTCACAACTCACTCCCTTTATAAGTGATTCTGGAATATCCACTATAAGCCATGATTCGTAAACTAGAAAAGCCTGCTATGCCTTATTTCCGACTATTCCTTCACTTATTGGTTCATGGGATAAGATCTGTAGGGTTTTAGCTTGGTCTGTCAGGTCCGGTTTGGGGTTGAGGCTGCTGTAAAAGGCAATGATTTTTTTGCTGAAGAATTGAGAGAGATTGTTCCACAGGTCCTGCAATGGAGGTGATCGAGTTGGAGGCGGCCGATGGTGAGGTGAAATCTTTCACATTGGCACGATCTGCCAGAGTGGCACATTTGGTGCTACAGAACATTTAGTAGGACCGTCTCAGGGTGGATTTGAATGTGCTCCTGTCTGCATTGTCCTTGCTGTTTCTCCATTTGCACTCCAGTTGTTTGCAGTGGCATTTAATTGTTCCGAGATTCTCAAACCAAAACCGATGGATATAGTCCTGGTCGGGAATCATTAGGAAGAAGCGGAAAAGCAAGACCATCCCAACCCAGGTGTAGAAAGTGTGAATGGGATCCTCACTCTATGATCAGTGGATAATGGGTGGCTCAATACAATGATTATTCCAACTCTATTGCCAGAGAAACCACAGAAGAGAAAATCCCTATTACACACATCTATGAGGACATCAATATGTATCCCCCAGCCTGTATTGCTTGGGGATCCAAGGGCAAGAATATTTTATAAAAGCTATGGTGTGTTTGAAAGCTCTCTGTAAGTGACATATCCAGTTCTACTTCACCTGCAACTATAAAAAACGTTTCACACTCTGACAGTTAGAGTCTGGTTGGTTTCTGGTACATTGGCAGGTAAATCTACAATATGTCTTGAAACAGGCGTTTTTAGTCATGCTGATGGTACTGCTACAAAATTGGCATCACATTCTTGCACATTCTCAACCAACGAAATGCTTACCACTTGTTGATCTGCTCTTGAACCTAGGTGCCTTTCACAAGTCGAGCCTGCTGATTTGCAGTGTTTTCGTTAACAGCACTAGCACTGGGAAGGATGGGCCACATGGTATGGCTTGACCGAGTTGATCTTTTTTTTTCTTTCCAGGTGGCAGTAGTCAGATTACCATTCTTGTGCCTTCTGTTGTTATGACTGGTACAGGCTCTGTGTAGGCTGGACCAAACCCTTTGCTTTCTCCCAGCTTTTTCAGTCACTAGCTTACCAACCTTTGAAAACCAGCCAACAGTAGTAGAATCTTTCACTTCGCTTAAACATTTGCAAATTTGTTCCTAATTCTGTAACAGATCAAGGCATGGTTGAATATGTGGATTATTTCCTACTGGAAAGTTTGGCACATGCATCCTCATTCCTAATAAGATTTCATACTGTGAGTGTTCACCAATAAATGTCCTACACATTAGTCAAAGCCATCTGTCAAGACCTGTTTAAGCATGCTGTTGCTTCACTCTACCACTCCGTTTGTACTCACTTGAAATAGTTATAGAATTGACAGTACAATGCCACTTCTCTAGTCAGTGGTACATTTGAGCTGGTGGATGCCGGTAGACCCCACTGGCACTCATTTTTGGAAACCAGCATTTGCTTTGGTGACGCTTCACACTGACCCGTTTCGGAAGGTTTGCATAGTCCTGAGAATACAAAAAGAAGCAGGATTCAATATGAAGAAGCCTGCTGCTGCAGTTGCCTCTTCTGCCTGATGATCTGCTGATGCCCGGGTATTTCAGACTCCAGTTTCCATGGGACTCTTTGCTGTCCCTCTGCAGAGTAATTCTAGCTTGTAGATCTGCGGGGGAGGCGTGCTGTGTTGATGCTTTTCAAATGGCTGTAAAGACACTGGTTACATGCACTGCTCCATCCCATGAAGCAATGCAATCCCCCTAGTTTGTTTCCTGTGGGCTGGGTTCACAAAGTTAATTTATCCTTCTAAGAAATTTACACTTTTGAGTATGTTTACTACTTTTCAGTACTCACAAACTCTGTGTGTAAATCTACTACACAAGAGTAAATTACATGACTCCACTCCCTGTGTATAGCAATTTACTTACTCTTGTGTGGGTGGCTGATGTCCCTCCCTAATCCCCTCTCTGACCCGCCCTAAACCTCACTTACTCATTCTTAATCCCACCCCCTTTTCTAGTAAATTTGTCCCTTTTTTAAGCCACTTCCTTGTTTCCCTCCTACACTCACTACTAAAACGTATACTTATGTGTGCAGAGAGCACTGCACAAATAAGTATAGGTAATTTGGAGGTGTAAACCTTGCACATAGTTTATGAATAGCCCTATGTAGTATGTTTCATAGTTCTTCAAATTGTACTACAGAGTGCTGTTTGTCTGGGCTCTTTATAATGGTATGCATCTGACTCCTTTAGAGATCCTATGTTCCCTTCCATGGCAAGCGAGAAGATGCGGCATACAGCAGCAGGATGAGGCAGGTTCTATTGGAGATCTTGGTGCTGATCCTCCATGACTTACCTTTCCAAACACTGATGATCTTAAGCAGGCTAAACCTAAAGACCAATTGGGTTGATGAGAATCCTACTGTGACACCTTGAGTAGTGTTATGTTTATATGGCTTGGAGGGTGGTGTCTGCATGCACAGATGTGGGTGGCCAAAGACTGCGTAGCCAACTGAGGGAAGCACATGAGGTTCTAGGCCATACAGTTAGACACAGTTTTCAATAAAAAATATGCGCCCTTTTATAGTGAGAGTTCTACTTAGATGTGCATGTATGCCTTTTCATGCCGTGAATAATAGGTGAGGCTGGAAACAGTGTGTGATAAGTGCACCAATAATAGGGAGAAATATGGCAGACAGGTGGGGCTGTCAGCTGAATCACTGACAGAATATCAAAGTCGAAAATATTGACGTCAAAAATATCGGAGGTGGAATATCGACGTCCAAAATATCGAAGTCCTATCTACATTAAGGTAAGTGTAAAAAAGACGAAAAAAAGATCGTTGTAAAAAATATTGTTGTAAAAAATATCGTTTTTTTAATGTTTAAAAATAATATTAAATTAAATAAATAATACATATAATAAAAATAAACATAGTAAAAAATATATGTCAAATTATAAGTAATACATAAACACCTATATATAATATAATATATACTTACTTAACAATATTTACCATTAATTACTCTAATAACTTATCAATTGGTAAAAAACATTTTATAAATTATAAATACATACATACGCATACAACAATAATATAAATAAAAATATCAAAACTATCTATAACAAAGTTAAAAAAATTATTTGAAATAAATTAGACACTATATTAAGTAAAACAATAAATATTGGATAGCCTAGGGGTTAAAATTACTATTCCAACTCTAGAGGGTGCAACAGTAGGGAAAGTGTTGGATAGCGTAAGGGTTAAAATTACTATTCGAACTCCAGAGGGTGCAACAGTAGGGAAAGTGTTGGATAGCGTAAGGGTTAAAATAACTATTCCAACTCCAGAGGGTTCAACAGTAGGGAAAGTGTTGGATAGCGTAGGAGTTAAAATTACTATTCCAACTCCAAAGTGTGCAACAGTAGGGAAAGTGTTGGATAGCGTAGGGGTTAAAATTACTATTCCAACTCCAAGGGTGCAACAGTAGGGAAAGGGTTGGATAGCATAGGGGTCAAAACAACTTACTAATAATTAAAATAATAATTTTTGGGGGTAAAAACATAACAATTTAATTATTAATTTACAACAAATTAATTAACAATACCACGAAATAATTAAAAAAAATTAGTAACAATTAATAATTAATTAACAATTAAAATAAATACTATTACATAATAAATATTAAATATTTCTTAACAAATAATAATAAATTTTAAAAATATCAATACCAAAAAACTATAATTATTAAAAAACATTTAGCAATTAATAATAAATTAACAATAATTTATTGACTAACACAAATCAATTTAATATAATCATATTTAATTATTACCAATTAATAATTAATAAACAATTCAATAAAAAATAAAATATTTATTAACCAATTAATCAATTAATAAGTGATTAACAATAATTTAATTATCAATACTCAACACTTAAAAAACGTAATTAATTACAAATAAATTACTTCCCACCCTATTACCCTATAACCTCACAACACACTTCAATAATAAATTAACACACTTAATATAATTACCAATTAATCAATTAATAAAAATCAATTGCCAATTATTAAAAATGAATTACCAATTAATACAAATTAATTAGTAATTAATACAAAATGTATTACCAATCTAGAATTAATTAGCATAAACATATTTATCAATACCAATTCATAAAAAGAACATATTTACTTAATTACAATTAAAATACTTCCCAACCTATTCCCCTATAACCCACAACCCGCTACAGACCTAAAACAGAAAATGTTGTTACAAATATTTAATAATTCCTAAAAAATATTTCATTAATTTACTATAATTAAATTACTTCCCACCCTATTCCCCTATAAACTCGCAACCTGCTACGGTACTAAAACACATAATTTACTTAAATAAATTATTACTAACTTCTAAAAATGTAATAAATATATTTTCAAATTAGTACAACAATTAACAAAAATTATAAAAACACACATATATAATAAAATACATAACACTAATATTAATATTGATATTAGTAATATCAATATTTTTGCTATTGATATTACTAACTTACGATATTTCTTACCTTCAGGTCGATATTCTGGTTGTCAATATTCTTGATTTCGATATTCTGTCCCTACGAAATTATTGACTCGATATTTTTGCCTGTCGATATTAAAAAATCGATATTTAGACTGTTTACCCCGTCAGCTACGTGTTAAACTGAAACGCGTGATCAATGCTATTTAGAAAGTACCAGCGAAGCCCCCTTTTCTCTCCACACTTGGGTAGGTAGATGCCTATCGTTACTGGGACGAGTGGAGGCTGATGTTTTGAAGTGCAGGGTATACTGAATTGCTCGTCCTAGGGATCACAGTCACCATGTCCAAATAGCCTGAAGGTGGCTTTCTCTGGTGTATTAATTCAATTGAGCATGGATGTTGTAGTTAATTTTGTGTTTGTGTGCTGGTAGAGTTTTGTGGTTAGTCTGTAAATATGCAGGCCAATGGTTTTTAAAGGTAGTTAGTACACAAGTATATGTGTTTTTGTGGGTAGTTGGTAGATGTGTAGTAAGAGGTTTACAGGTTGCTATTTGTCCAATGTTTTTTTTTTTTGGTAGTGTGTAAATACTTGACAACAGTACTGATCCATATACAGAAAACAGAAAGAGGGCTGAGGCAAAGGCAAACAACAGCACCTGTCAGAAAATCAGGAAAATTATGATTGGGGCAGGAAAACCTGGAGATGCACCCCTCTCCACTCCCTTATTGGGAAACCCAAAACTATGGGGCTCATTAGGATCGCGTTTTTCCCGCATCCTCCGGGCCGGTGGGAGCCACCGCCGGCCCGGAGGATGCGGGAAAACCACTGGGGAGGCACAAAAGACCCACCGCCAAATTAGGATGGCGGTGGGTCTCAAAATCGGTCCACAGCTTTTCCGCCGCGGTCGCCTTCCGACCGCGGCGGAAAAGCTCTAACATTGCTGGCGGTGTCTATCAGACACCGCCAGCCATATTAGGATGGCGGAAAACAGATGCCTTTCCGCGGCGGATTCTCCACCGTGGAAAGGCATACGGTGATTTCTTTGGGGGCCCGTTGCAGGCCCCCAGGGTGATTGGGGGGGTGGGGGTGCACATGGGGGGTACCTACGGTACCCCCCTGCATTTGCGTGCACGAAGCGGCAGGCACCGCACGGTGCCTGCCGCTTTGTGCATGCAAATACTAAGCATGCATATTTAACCTTGCGGCGGGTGCTGCTTCAAGCAGCACCCGCCGCAATGTTAAATATTGAGGATGTGGTCACATCCTAATTGCACTGGAGGGACCGCCGCTGCCCCTGCGGACAGTCCCTCCTCCTCTAGGGTGGCGGACAGACGCAGGTCCGTCCGCCATCCTAATGAGCCCCTAAATTGGAAAACGATATGGATACCGCACACACAGAATTATATGTCCAATCAAGATCAGTTCAATACAGATTAATGGTGATGTCCTGAAGAAATTCCCAAGTCGTTTTGTTCTTTTTTAGGTCTCGCCTGTCGATGCGCATGCGCATCGAGCAAGGCGAGAGTATTGGCACTTATCCGCTCTTTATCCACACTGCAAGGAATCGTGGCGATTCCTTGCAGTGCACGATAAATTTAAGCTCAATGCGCATGCGCATTGAGCTTAAATGCGCGTGCACATGCCCCCAGCCGCCTACTCTCTCTCTCAGCCTTCCCACAACTCCGCCCCCTCACTACTTGATTGCACGGCCGCTAGGCCGTGCCTCCCCTACTCTCCTCCCCCCTCCTCCTCTCCTCCCATGCCTGCCTGCCTGCCTCAACTCTCCGCCTCCTCGATCTTCTGTAAGATCCACCACGTGTTTGGGTCAGAGCTACGATTTTAGCAACTTTCACAATACTCCGCCCTCTTATTGTTCTAGGTGATGAGAAACACAGGAGATTCCCAGAATCGCCGCTGGTGCTTACTTCCGGCCCCTCTGATTGACACTCTTGGAACAATTGATCAGTGAGGCTCGGGATTTTCCATTGGAGACACTCAACAGCAGCCTGCCCAGTGACGTCACATCCCGGAACGTTCAACAGTTCACTTGCGGGAATCGAAGCTCGCCGGGACGCATGCGCAGTTGTATGTTAACAAGCACGTACTAAGCGAAGTGCTGCGAGTGCATTGGTGCCACCTTTCACGAAGAGGTTCGCAGCGGGCAGTTGGTCGTATCCAGGGTCGCTTTCTCATCGTCTGCGCGATTGTGTGAATTGACAAACACTTCATCTGCGACCAGGTGAGTGTTTGTCTTTTTGGAGTGTCCGAAAACCCTGGTATGGTCGCTCACTACCTGCGTCGGACAGTTAGGATTCCTTGGTTCTGTTAAAGTCGTTTGCAGCGCACACTGAAATATATGTGAATAACCTGCCTCTATTTGTTTGTTCCTGCCCCAAGAAGATAAACGGTCTTTTTAGAGCCTGGCTGGCCGTGAGCCTGATCTAGTACTGTTACTGGCACAGGGTCTTACGTTGCTGAGGGCGATAGGGTTTGTTTCGCCATTGCCTTTACGCAACTAGGACTGAACGACACTACTGTCCAGTCCCATAGCAAGCAAGATGTGTTGGTGGCACGAGCAGCTGCCCATCTGACCTGGAAGCATCGGCATGACGAACTGCAGCGATTGGTCACTAACAAAGTGTAGCCAAAGACTTGGGGCTTATTTACAAGCCCCTTGCGTCATTTTTAACATGGGGAAAAGTGGCGCAAGGGGCTTGTAAATCTGCCCCTTGGTCCCTGAGCATTGTTAGGGCGAGAGAGCACCATCATGAGTAAACGTTCATTATTTGCGGCAAAGGCCCACAGGTCTTATTGATGGGTGACTGGTGATTGCATTAATATTAAACTTTGCGTTTGTCTCTCGCGCCATATCAGGGCTTAGAAATAGAGGGCGGACCAACTAGACTTAAACCGGGGCACACAATCCCAACTTTAGAGCGGAAACTAAAAAAGGACTAGCGCCGCGAATACCTCTAAACTCACTCATCATGGCAGTGCTCTAAGTAAAGTAATATATCCAAGTTTATAACACGCAAATACTCGAATATGCCTCGAGTTTACCCAGAATGAATTTAAAAAATCTGAATTATACCAAATATAAACACATAAAAATAAAATGTTTGTCCTAGTATCTTATTTATATACTTTCAACACAGCGAAGTGTAAATAATAGTCACCCCTTATAACCCAGTGTGTTGCCTCAACCCCTTACATTCTGCAGATTTTGTAATACATTTGTCAATTGATCAATACATAAAACGATTCATTTCAAGTACAGCAGTAGTGCAAAATATACACACAAACAGGTATATCTATATTAATATTCAAGACCCTCAACCCCTCACCCTCACCCACCTTCACTCACCCTCACTCACCCTCACTCACCCTCACTCACCCTCACTCACCCTCACTCACCCTCACTCACCCTCACTCACCCTCACTCACACTCACCCTCACCCACCCTCAACCCCTCATCCTCACTCACCCTCAACCCCTCACCCTCACTCACCCTCAACCCCTCACCCTCACTCACCCCCACTCACCCTCAACCCCTCACCCTCAACCCCTCACCCTCACTCACCCTCACTCACCCTCAACCCCTCACCCACCCTCAACCCCTCACCCTCAACCCCTCACCCTCAATCCCTCACCCACACTCACCCACACTCACCCACACTCACCCACACTCACCCTCACTCACCTTCACCCTCACTCACCTTCAACCCCTCACCCTCACTCACCCCCACTCACCCTCAACCCCTCAACCCCTCACCCTCCCTCACCCTCATTCACCCTCAACCCCTCACCCTCACTCACCCTCAACCCCTCACCCTCACTCACCCTCAACCCCTCACCCTCAATCCCTCACCCTCACCCACACTCACCCACACTCACCCCCACTCACACTCACCCCCACTCACCCACACTCACACTCACTCACCCTCACCCTCACTCACCCTCACCCTCATGCTAAACCCATTAACAATTCTAAAAGCACTAACTCTAATGCTGCGAGACCTATTGCATTTCTAATGCTTGTTTCTTATGTACTTTATTCAGATGCTAGGACGATCTCATCTGGCTACCATGCCTTCTTTTTGGTAACAACATTGAAAATTTTTACGAATTATGTCTCAAGTGTGTAAATGCTGAAATAAAGCTTTCTAAAAGAATAATCCCCTTGAACTACATTTTGAGCCTTGAAGAAGTCCCTATGGGGACGAAATGCATCGGCTAATGGATTGTGAATCTTGGATTTTATCAACTTGATGTATTTCACCATTCTCAATAAAGAATAAAGTACATAAGAAAAAAAGAACAAACCGACTTGGGAATTAATTTCTTCAGGACATCACCATTAATCTGTGATGAACTGATCTTGAATGGACCTATAACTCTGTGTGTGCGGAATCCATATCGTTTTCCAAAACAGTACCGATCCAGGTGATAAGCTACCACTTTTTAGCGATTCATATCGCCTACTGATTTTACATGTAAATTCTACAGACTTTTAAGGCCTGCAGTTAAATCCCAATTAACGTTCTACCAAGGTAAGCCGGTGCAGAGCATATGGACCTGTAAACAAACATAGTGGCAACGCCGGAGGTTTCCAGTGCTGGCAGAGCCAAATCTGACATTTGGCCTATCAGATCTGTCTGATTCAGATACCAGCCTGCCACGCAGAGGTAATGGCCGCATGTTGTGGGTAAGGCGACTGATGTTGGAGCTGCACTGAGCTCTGGAACATCAGTGCATTTAGCCTTAGATTTATGTGCCTCTGTAGTCTGTATGCCCAAACCAGCCCAGGCACTAAAATGATTAAAGAATGAACCATGGCTGATAAGTATAAACAACAGTTTCCTCCTCTCACTTGTCAATGAGTTATTGTGTTTACATTTGCTTGTGTTGCGCACTCCATATTCCAGTTTGGAATGATGGGGCGGTCACCGTGACAGTTGCCTGGACTAGCCGAGAGAAGGAAGACGCTGGTCCGTGTGGTGCTCCTAATGGAAATAAATCTTGTTCAAAGTAATGTAATCCAGTGCCTCTATTGGTTACTTTACAGTTGTCTGCTCTCCCAGCGCTGACCTGAAAGAGCTGAAACCCAGTTAACCTCCACACACTACCACATCCGTAACCTGAGTGCTCTATCAACTCTTCATCAATGCCCTACCCCAAAGGAGGGGCTCCTTGTGGCCTTCCTCTGTTGAGTGGGTGTTACTCACTACTCTGACAGGAGCCTACTCTCCGGGTGCTGCAGCCTTTATCATTTCTTTTTAGTCTGAACATACTTTTCAAATTCCAGAGACCCATCTGTGAATACTTCGTCCAGTCTTGTTTATTGCTTTTCATGCTGAAACTTGTTGTCCTGACTTTATATTGACATCATCAGGATTACAAATCTCACAATCCAAGGGAAACTCCATGTCTGGATGAGTGATATAGGCACTGACCTGGGAATCTTGAGAGCTCTGTATGAGTCTTGTGGTATGACTTAAAATGAAATATATTCAGCGCCTCCAGTCTGACAAGGGTCACGTGGTGACTGCTTTTGTCATAGCCGGGTCGAAAGTCACGTGTGATTATCTTATAATAAGATGCAATGTATTTTTGCAATGCCATCATCTCAGAGGTCATGTGAAGTGTATTTCTGTTATATCAACGCTAATTACCATTTAAGAACTCTGAAAATGCTACCTCTTTTTGGTTACATAATTTTGGGAGATTTGTATGTGAGAAGGTCATTTTTGAAGTTAGTAGTTTCTGAGTGTTTATTTTGCAAGACACCTGTTGTAAATGTGCGTGAAGTGTTTGTAAGTGGTTGGTGTCCCTAGGGCACCTGGGATAGTAGCTTTGTATACAGTTGTGATGTGGTTGGTGCTGCATTTTTGCCCATACTTGATGTACACAGGCTAGCGGAGTTTGAGGCTTGTTTTATCAAAAGCAAGAGCAGTTTGCAAGAGCAGTTTGAGCATTGTACGATTGTAATATTTGCTGATAGTTTGATAATAGCTAGAAAATGTTTTGTGGATCTTGGTGTTATTTTGGGCTGGCAAAGTTTTTAACCCCTTCGCTGTGGGGTGTTTTCCCCCCGCTGTGTGGGGGGGAGGGGGGTCCGCACGCGGCACCACTGTGCTTGTGGCGAGCTCAGCTCGTCATGAGGCACAGTGCAGCTGCACTCATGACGAGTGGAGCTCCGTCACAGCCACACCCGTTTTGGAACGTTAAGCACAGCGGGGAAATTATCCCCGCATGTGAACGTTCCAACGGTCATGACGAGCTCACATCGTCATGAGTGCAGCTCAACCGTGCCTCATGACGAGCTGAGCTCCTCATGAGCATGGAAGAGGTTAAATCGTTTCATGAACGAGGGGACATTGCAGATAATTGCTGTACTGGTGGATAATCAAGGAAGTAGCCAGAAAATTAAAATACCCCCACTTTAGCTATACCTCTAATAATAGTTTGGGAAGCACGCAAACCGACCGTCTTTAGGAGAGTTACCTTCACCCTTTGATCAACCAGACAACCATCTCTACATATATGCTTTCATAAATACATCTATCCCTTCACAAACCTACCAGTTTATGTTTTCATGTACCCATATATACATCCTTTCACCCATCAAGCCTTTCACTCTGCCCAATTTTTCCATTCTTGATCCTTCCATTCATTTACCCTTTGAACTATCAATCCTTTCATTCATCCATCCATCCGTTCACACTTCCCACCATTCATTCTTTAACCATTCCATCCTACCTTTTACCTTTTCTTCCTTGTTTCCTTCCTTTCTCGCCACGGGGTGGATATTTATTTTCTCTGCTGGCAGTTTGAGCCAAATATGTTGTTGAAAGCTACTAGCCTTCTTTGGATGCAGTTAATAGAAATAGGTTATCAGATGTTGTACGTTTTGTTTCTTCAGGCAGGTGGTGTTTACTGGCTAGTTAATTTTGTGTGTATTGCGTTTTGGTCTGCTAGTATAGAGGCACAACCATCGACTGGCAATTTTAGCAGGTAGAGAGTGTACATGGATGGATCCTTTTGCAGACAGTTGGTGAAACATTGGCTGATTCTTTTTGCATGTATGCTTGTCGGATTATGGGCTTTAGGGTCATCTGATAGACTCTTGGACTTTATAAGGACTTGGTATACATGGGTCAGTGAATTTTCTGTGTATTTGGCATAAAGATCTGAATTTAGAAGTCAGTTCATGTTGATGGTTACTTGAAGTTTACAGGCAGTTGGCATTTATGAGCTGAAGAATTTAGCAGGCAGTTGGAGTAGATGGGCTGGTGATTTTCCATGTCTTGGGGTGGCAGAGGCACAAGTCCTATGCACCTTAAGATTTGCGATCTCTTCTCATAAGCTCGAAAGACTTATGACTCTACACTGGCTGCCTGCTGCAGGACTCTCTACCTTCCAACTACTGTGCATACTGTAGAAGGCAATATATAGAAAAGGACCGGTATTTATAAAGACGAAACTCGAGAAATGCTCCCAGAAAGAGAGGTTACACTTAAGTTGGCTCCACAACTATTTCTTCCCCTACAAAGGAAAAAATATACAAATGGCACACCTTTCCCTGCCCAAGCTGTCAGCTTGGCACCTTACTCCTCAGAAGCCTATAAACTCATCTACGGAGTGCCTTGAGGGTCATCACTCAGTCCCACCCTTTCCAAAGCACACATGATCCCTCTGGCCAAAGTCATCTGCTCACTCAACATCAACATTCTCTCCGACACAGACAACACGCAACTCATACTCTCCGTCTCAGACAAGACCCCCAACACAAGAAACAAGTTCACTGCCTGCCGAAGTCGCTAACTGGGGTTGTGTGAAAGAGGCACGCATGGCTAAACGATGTATGCCTCTTGTATGCTTCCTAAACCATGAATGCGTCTGAACAACGCATTCCTTTACCATGCAATTTAATGGTAAAGGCATGACTGGTATAGGGATGTTTGGTAAAGATCACACTAGGTTAGTTTTAAGGGCTCAGGGGCTCGGAGTAGTTGTTAGAAGTAAGGGAAGGTGGCATAGCCCTAAAAATGTCTCAGACCCCCCAAGCCCTAAAAACTACCCTGACACCCCCCAAGCCCTAACAGCTACCCTGACCCTCCCAAGCCCTAAAAAGTACCCCGACCCCACCCTGAGCCCTAAAATGTACTTTGAGCCCCAAAACTACCCCAACCCCTAAAAACTACCCAGACATCCGCTAAACTCTAAAAACTACCCGACCCCACCATTAGTTCTAACAGCAACCCAACACCAACCCTAACCCTTTGCCCTAAAAACTACCCCAACCCTTAAAAACGACCCCAAAACCTGGCCGCAGCTCTACTTACCTCACTGCAAACTCTCCAGATCCTTCCTGTTCCTAGGCCCACCCATCTCAGCATCTAGATGACGTATTGCCTTAGCCATTCATATGCATGCTTAAGACACATGCATGGTTGCACGTATGTTGGAACGGCATGCGTGGCTCTGCCCGCGTTGTTTAGGCTGTTTCCCACTAACTGGATTAGAGCCAACTATCTCAAGCTCAAAACCAGCAAGTAGTGATTTCGGCAAGAACACCTCTCCACAGGAATCCAACTGGTGGCTATAGCCAAAATCGGACTCACACCCAGAACCCACTCCATGTACCTTGGAATAATTGTCAACAGCAAACTGTACATGACTACATAAAATGCAGCCACTGCACCCCACTTTCAGACCCTAAATATGCTGAGGAACATCTTCAAATCGCTCCCAAGCAACACTAAAAAAACTGTCACCCACACACTACTCACCAGAGAGTTGGACTATGTGAACATCCTCTAAGCTGGGAACATCAAGCAACACACTAGAAGACAACCAACCCTCCAGAACTTGGCACCAGACTCATCTTAAACCTCCCACACAGAACTCACATCACACCACACCTCAGGAAACTACACTACTTACTGATACAAAAAAGCACTCAATTCATACTCCTCACACACACATTCAAGGAAATACACAACTCAGGTCCCACCTACCTGAATAGTTGCATCTCCTTCCACCAACCACCTAGACACCTCTGTTCCTCAGGACTCCTACTCACACACATCCCATGCATACACAGAACCAGATCAGGAGGACGGGTGTTCACTTACATCACTCCTAAAGCATGGAACAAGCCACAACTCCACATCAGAGCCTCCTCCTCTCATCTCTGAATTCCACAAAAAAACTGAAGGCCTTACTTTTCAATCAACCAACCTATCATAGGCAGGCTAGACATACACACCAGCTCAGAGCCAGGATACCCTTGCGGGTAATAGTGCGCTTTATAAATGCACATAACATAACATAGCATAGCATAACATCATATAACATAACTGCTAAACAATAGAATTCACTCCCAGAAAAGATCATTGTTACAGGAAAGCACATAGAACACAGGAGAATGCTGACAACGTGACAATTCCCCTCTTAAACTTCATAACATAAAATAGAGTAAGGATCTCACTCAGCAGGAAGTGGGATCAATGGGAAACAAGAAGGATCACATACTCCTGCCCATGACCTAAATATTACGATGTCCCAGAAGACTAATCTAAAACATCATTGAAAAAGATGAAATACCAGGTTACATTTAGAAATGAGATGAAATCTTCCATCTATCACGCATTTATACGGAGACCCGAGCAGCATCAATGACATACTGACCAATTGTATAGTCACATATTCTGGAGGACATAACTCTGTAAAGTAATTACAAATAAACATCAATAAAAATGTCTTCTTGTATTTGTAATGCGTAATCAAGAGAGAGAGGTAGGACCAGAAAGCTAGTCCTTGTCCCCGGGTAATATGTGGGTTAATCAAAAAGAGACTAGCTCATATTTACTTTAAGTTATAAAAACAAAATGGAGAAGACTCTAGTATGTTTCGTCACGGAGTGGGAACACCTGGCAGGTGTGTTCATAAAGCCCTCACCCACCAACCTAGTTGGTGGCATGCTTCATCATCGGGCCCACCCAGTAGCACCTAGCGTGCCCCGGGTGTGCTTCAACGCCTGACTACAGCGGAGCTGGTATATTGCTGAGTGTGCAGTGAAGATAGTAATGAAGGTGATATTAAAACGGCCGAACGGCGGTCCCAGTACCCGAAGGTAAAATTAGACTTTAATACCTGGGCCTCCGTCAGCGGTTAAAAATAAGGCAGTGGGATGTAAGAGGCGAGTTACGACCTGTCACATCCAATGGGTCAACATGTTTCAGCCAGTGCCTTATGACTAAGCTGGCTTTCGTCAGGACCTAAATAAAAAGGGTGAGTGTAAGTAACTAGTGGGAGTGTGTTATAGACTATGTGTCTACACGCCCTAAAGTGTATCTATGTGTGAGAGGGGGATTCCCTTCTCAAGACCACGCTAGTTTTTGCTCAGTCTGACCTCAAGGTTGGGAGGTGGCAAGGGCTTGACCAGCTTTTCTGGGCAGAGCCTGCTTTGGACCTGTAGTGCCTCCTTCGCATACAGGTATGCGAAGGAGGCACTTGAGGTCAGACTGAGCAAAAACTAGCGTGGTCTTGAGAAGGGAATCCCCCTCTCACACATAGATACACTTTAGGGCGTGTAGACACATAGTCTATAACACACTCCCACTAGTTACTTACACTCACCCTTTTTATTTAGGTCCTGACGAAAGCCAGCTTAGTCATAAGGCACTGGCTGAAACATGTTGACCCATTGGATGTGAGAGGTCGTAACTCGCCTCTTACATCCCACTGCCTTATTTTTAACCGCTGACGGAGGCCCAGGTATTAAAGTCTAATTTTACCTTCGGGTACTGGGACCGCCGTTCGGCCGTTTTAATATCACCTTCATTACTATCTTCACTGCACACTCAGCAATATACCAGCTCCGCTGTAGTCAGGCGTTGAAGCACACCCGGGGCACGCTAGGTGCTACTGGGTGGGCCCGATGATGAAGCATGCCACCAACTAGGTTGGTGGGTGAGGGCTTTATGAACACACCTGCCAGGTGTTCCCACTCCGTGACGAAACATACTAGAGTCTTCTCCATTTTGTTTTTATAACTTAAAGTAAATATGAGCTAGTCTCTTTTTGATTAACCCACTTCTTGTATTTGTACCCCTTAGCACGGCACAGTTAGTGAGCCATCACCAAATACCTAAGGCCAGGCCTATTTCATACCCCCACTAACTGACTTAATGTCAGTCCATGTCTCCTCCTGTCATATACTGCCTTATATTCCATGCATTGGGCCCATCCATAGGTTGGCAGTTCCGCCCGCAGAATTTGGATAAGGCAGTTGGAAACATTCATTTTACAAATCTAGCTTGTGCGGCGTACGGAAACGGCCCGCAGCACAAGCTACAATTTTAAAATGGATGTTTTTAAACTTCCCTGAACCGTGTGGCGGTACCTGCCACACGGTTTAGAGGTGTTTTGGGGGGCACCATAGGTGCCCCTCAGGCCCCAAAGCAGAGGGCCGGGGGAAAAGGGCCCTGCTAAGAGCCACCATAGTTACTTTCCGCCTGCCGTTTCATGGCAGGGGGACCCCCATGAAAGGGCAGGTGGAAAGCAAAATCATAATCCGAAAATCTCGGCTCTGCCTTCATTATGGGGTTATGAGTCCTTTTGACATTGCAACGGGCTCAAGGAGCCTGTCGGAAGCGCAGCAGAAGCACCCCCCCTGAGGTTTCCCTCCGACCGCCGGGATTGTAATACTGCGGTCGGGCGTAAAGCCTTCAATTAGCTGTCGGATGGCTTTCCGCCCGACATCGAAATCATGCCCTAAATCCTACGGAGCTCTTACACCAGAATCACTCACTCAGCCTGTATAAGCATGACTTAAAATACTAATAACTATCGAACAGCATGATTGCCCACAACTAACAAAATATACATTTTGCTTGTGCTCTAATTCCATATAAGATTAGGAATGCAAATCAATACATAACCAAAGCATCTTCATCACTAACAACAAATAAAAACTAACCTCCCTCTAGTAGACTAGAACCTACATACAACTGGGGGGCGTGGCTAAGGCGCATTTCAAGATGGCCCCCTAGGGTGAATCCTCCGTCGCACCGGGATGAGTTTTGCAGATTAATTGGGCCTTCGACATTCTTCCTGGCGCCTGTCATCTTTACCGCGCATAGGAATGAGTGGAGCACCTGGTGAGCCCTTTTCATGAAGTCGGGCACCTGCCTGCTTTCATTACGACGCAGCGGTCCGTTTTCCTCACAACGGTGACGGTCGCCGCTATTTCAGACGCGCGCGCGTCTGCATTCTTCAGACTCCTGTTTGTTGTGCTGCCGTCTGCCGTCAAATGTTTCTGGAATCCTAACGTTGCCGTTTTCAACATGATTTGTGGCACTTAGCTTGCAGGAGCTTGCTGTTTGCTCTAGATTGTTCTATTTGCCCTCAAGTAAAATCTACAATGGCTACAATGGTTACCTCACAACTTCACCATTTCAGAGGTACATCGTTTTTTTCTTCATGATTAAAGTATCTTCACAGAGCTGCTTTCCTGCTTTATTGACAATTATTGTAACACACAACTGAAATGCTGTTATTTAATATTTCCCTCACTGGTTTTCTATTTGGAGATTTCTTCTCTATCATCTGCCTTAGTTGCTTTGAGGTTTTCCAGCACATCTTCTTATTGTCTGCTGTTGCCTCTCCGAGTCTGCACCTTACCATATACTAGTCTGGATGTTGCTGTGCTTATATTCGCACACATCGCCTTTCTTCTTGTGGTACGCTGTTCCCAGACAGGAGACTGAATCAAATGTGCCCGTCTACAGTATCTACAGCCTGCAGATTTTGGGCATTTATGACATTGCCTTTCATAGCTTCTGAGGTTTCCGCTCATAGTTTAGCTTCAAATTTACCTTCTCCATAATTTTTGCATCGTTTACGGAGCAAGCCTGCTGCACGCCGATTTGGACATACTTTCTTTCCGATGGTCAAGTTGAACACACCAAAATTTGTTTTGTGCCCTCTACAAGCGTTCAAGTGGCTTCCCCCTCAACTTTACACACTCCTACTGCTGTGTTAACAATGGCTGGAACAGCACCTCACCGTTCTACTGCTACGCAGGCTATTTCTAACAAATCCTCTCTTCCTACTACTTCAAATAAACGCTTAAAGCATGATCCTCCCTCTCCTGACAAGACCTCATTTCCTATCTCTATGGAGTTAATCTTGGAGGAAATACGCGCTTTACGTCCATTTATAGAGGAGACTAACAAAGACATGCAACTCTTGAAAGAAAAATGGTTGACTATGGATACCCGGATTACTTCTGTTGAACAGCAGGTCTCGGAGATACAAACCAACTCCCATTGCATCTCCTCATTAGAAAAATCAGTTCTGTCTCTTCAGCAACACACTTGAGGACTTAGAAAATAGAAATAGAAGGAATAACCTCCGAATTTATGGCTTGCCGGAATCCCTGGAAGGGGATGACCTGGTGACCTTCTTCACATCTTTTTTGCCGAAACTTCTGGACATGCCACCCACTACTTCTCTCAGTATCCAAAGAGCTCACAGACTTGGTCCTCACACAGCTGCTTCAACAAAACCACGCGAAATCATCATTCTCTTCTTGAAGTTTACAGATCTGCTCTCAGTCCTCTCCGCAGCTAGATCCAAACAACACGTTTCCTGGCTTGGCCAAAGAGTATTCCTTTCTCAAGATGTTTTTAATGCCACCGCATCAAGAAGGAAAGAATTTACGTTCCCTTGGGGCTCCCTTGGGGCACGATATGGTTTGTTTCATCCATGCATCTTCAAAGTCACTCACCAAAATCGAACATGGACTTTTCAGGATCCTGGAGAACTTAAGAACTTCATCCATCTTCAATCCAATAGTGGCATGGATACCTCCACTTCTACTAGTGGTTGAATAAGTTGTCATTAATATTTGTCTGTTTTCTTGTTTTCTCTCTTCACAGCATTCCTGCTGATGTTTTCGTATTCAAATTTATCTCATGTATTTTCGTATATGTTGCTATACGTATTAGTGTGTTACATTCCTTTCATTGTATTCCTTATGTTACTTCTTTGTTCTCATCTTTCTTCATTCCTCTATCTTGTGGCTCCCTTCCTGTGGTTTTTCTTGATGTCCTGGTGCAGTTGGATTTCTAATATTCGAACGGTCCATCTTGTTAAGTGTCGCCATGACCCCACTTCCCTCTTGTGTCTCCCCTTCAGGTATGTTTTTTGCAGTCGTCCTTTTGGATATGTACTATCTCTTCTTTTTTCTCCTACTTTCCATTTATGCAATGTTCTCTCTTTTCTTCCCCTTTCAACCCTCCCTTCTATTTGACGTTGTTCGCTATTTTTTTCTTTCCTTTTCTTACTTTTTTCTTTATTTGGCTATATGATGTATATATATATCTTTTTGCACTTTTTGTTGTTATTACATTTATCTCATTTAAAATTTAGTTGTTTCCTGGAATGTAAAAGGTTTTATTAATCCCATTAAATGGCAGAGAGTGCTTTCTAATTTATCTTCCTATACCCCCATGTAGTCATTCTACAAGAGACTCACCTTACTGAAATTGAATCCCTTAAATTGAAAAGAAACTGGGTTGATCCAGTCTTATCTTCCCCCTCTAACAACAAAAAAAATGGAGTTGCCATTTTAGTTCATAAAAAATTGAAATGTAAAGTTCTATCAGAAGAAAACGATACTGATGGTAGATGGATTTTGGCTAAACTACTAATTAATTCAATTCCTTTAACTATTTTTAATATTTATGGTCCTACTCAATCTGATTGTTCTTTTTGGCCCTTAATCACGAGCAAATGTATTCAACACAAAGACGACTTATTACTCTTAGGCGGAGATTGCAATCAGATTATAGATCCATTCCTTGAGCGCAAATCCACAGTTCGCTCTCTCCCTCACAAACCACATAAACAATTTTTGGATACCATTTTACAATCACGTCTTGCTGACTCTTGGAGACCCTTACACCCAGACACCTTGGATTATTCCTTTTTCTCTCCCCCTCATGCTTCTTTCTCTCGACTAGACTATATTTTTGTCCCTCAATCCTTATCTCAAAACGTACTGTCTTTTTCTATTGAACCCATTGTTATTTCGGACCATGCTCCCATTGTAACGGATCTTGACTTACTTCCACCTCATCCCAAGCCCTCTCGTTGGCGTTTTAATTGTGCACTTCTCACCGATTCTAACTTTTCTTCTTCTTTTCGCTCTTTTACCAATGATTTCTTACAATTTAATTCCGATCCTAGTACTCATTCTCATATCCTCTAGGATTCCTTTAAAGCTACTGCAAGAGGCTTCATTGTCGATTTTGTCTCTAGGAAAAAGAAGCAATTTCTTCAGAAACGCAAACTCTCCTTAACACATATAAAAAAATTGGAGCATCAATTTTACACCTCTTCAGATAAGTGTATGTCACCAGAGCTTTTGCGAGCGAAAATTGCTTTTAATAAGCTTACCACTGATAATGCATCTTCAATTCTTCTTCGCAGTAGTGCACGTTATTATGGTGGTCGCAACAAATCTGGAAAACTCTTAGCTAACTATCTTAAATCTCGTACTCTTATTGAATACATTTATTCTTCTGATGGTACTCTTCTTCACACAGATAGAGAAATACTAGATCAATTTCAATAGTTTTACCGACGGCTGTGTACTCCAGAATCTCCTCCAACTCCCTCTCTTATTCACTCTTATTCAGTCTTATTTTGAAAAATTACCCAGACCCTCTACTTCTCATCTTAATTTTCCAAGCGTGGAACTTGATCTCTCATTATATGAACTATCTATGGCTTTGTCTTCCCTTACTAAAGGTAAAACACCCGGACCTGATGGTTTTCCGGCTGAATTTTACTTCCATTTTTCACATCTCTTATTGCCCAAACTTCTGTCGCTTTTTCAATCATTTTATACGTCTGGTAAAGTGGATGGTTCCTTTCAGGATGCCACCATTTGCCTTATCCCAAAAGATGGTCGTGATCCCAAATTCTGTAAAAATTATCCAATTTCATTAGTTAATGTAGATTATAAGCTCTTTGCTAAATTAATTGCTTTACGTTTAGACCCATTTATGCCTCATCTTATTGGTAAGGAGCAGTGTGGTTTTGTTAAGGGTAGACTTACCTCTGACAATTCTCGGCTCTTTCTTAATGTCTTGAATAAGGCCTCATCTCTCTCCATCCCTTTGGCCGCTATCTCTGTGGATGCGGAGAAGGCCTTCGATAGAGTTGATTGGTCTTTTCTGTTTGCTTCACTACGATTGCATGGCTTTGGTCCCAAATTTATTTCTCTCATATCTTTGTTATACTCTGCGCCCAAGGCCTCAGTTCTCGTGAATGGTCAACTTTCCTCATCCTTCACCCTTCAATGGGAGTACGTCAAGGCTGCCCTCTTTCCCCACCTCTTTTTGTCTTAGCTCTTCAACCATTCCTATCCTCCATCCGTAATAATACTTCCATCTCTGGTTTCCCCTATGGTGACAATCAACTAAAACTTTCTGCATATGCAGACGATATCCTTTTGTTTATCTCCAAACCAGAATTGTCTATCTCGCCTTTACTATCTGAATTTGAAGCGTTTTCCCTAGTCTCGGGATATAAGATTAACTCTGATAAAACAGAAATTCTTCCTTTGACCAAAACGTGTTTTCCTCATCTTTTCTCTTTGACTGGCTTTGCCTGGAACAGCACAAAGAATTAATCAATTGTTTTCCTTCTGGAATCCCCTTTTGTCTCTCCTGGTGGGGTCGTCTCGACTCTATTAAAATGATGATTGCTCCTATTCTTATTTATATCTTTTCCATTTTACCTGTTCATATTCCTGCCCTTTATTTAAAACGCATTAATTCTTCTCTTATAAAAAATCTAGGATTTCTCTTGTAGTACTTCGCAATTAATTGTCGCCTTTCCCCTCAGTGCAACCATGAAGGTACTGGGATATTTTGTTTTTAAAGAAATGTTAGTGAAAACTGGGCTGTAAAATGCACTTTTCTCCCCATTTTTAAATCATTTATCAGAGGCAGAAACCGGCTCCCCAGACAACTTCTTTAAGAGATGGTTGGCTCATTCATTATGCTTGCTGCACTTCAACTTTGGGAATTGTGCATGAAGGGAGCAAGTGTGAGCAGTAGGTGGTGCCAGTGTTAGAAGTAGGCAGTGCCAGTGAGGGAAGTGGGCAGTATCAATGGGAAGGAGTTAGCGGCATCCTAAGAAAGTTTGGTCACCTCCACTTGTTTTTACAAATTCAATTAGCTTCTGCTAAGGAATCAGAATAAAAGACAGCCCCTAATCTGAAAGTTGCACACTCTAGCAATGCTACTAAGCACAACAAACCTTGTAAAACTGTACAAGTTGTAGGTTGGCATTGAGACCACACCCATGTAAAACAATACTTAAATCTACCGCTACCAGTCTGTAGTCATTTTATGGACTCATGTGATCAATATGAATTATCTGGAATGGATGAACTGCTTTGGTAAAGGGCAGTTGAGGTGGCATTTGGGGAGGCTTAGTTATCGAAAAATGCTTTAAGTGGTTGCTGTGGTTAAAAAAATCTATTTAATCACTTATGGGTCTGCAGATTGCCCCATGTTCATTAGAAGAATACATATGTGATAGATGATTTCAAGCAGTTCAATGGCCTGTACTAGATCCATGCTGCCTTGGCCAGTAAGGGGTCTTCGTAATCATCCCGAAAGAAGAGGGCAGCGACCCACAGGCATGTACTACATATACTATAAAAAAAACTAACCCAGGTACATGAAACAATAGATTGGGTTAACCCTCCAGGCTTGCAGCGCAAGTATGGAACAATAGTAAAAGCATCTTAGGGACTACTCATATGCGGCAGAGGAGCTACACACAGGAATGCTCTTGATGTATGGGCAGCTCAAGTAAGTTTCTACAGTGCCCCAGTGCACTGAGATAGGAGGGATTCCTAGACGCACACTCTTTGCATAGCTGCGTCGTTGAGACTACAGGGATCACACAACAGGATGAATACCTTTTTTTCCCTTGCTGCAATCTTCCTGATGCATTTAAGATTGTTGCTGGTTTATGCCCTCAATTAACCCGCGCTTTGCTGCCTCTTTTAATCCCAAACCTCAAATTGTAATGTTTCAGGAACTTTAGATGGGCAAGATCTTGTGCAACTCCATCCCTCAGGTTAACACTTTGGGCAAAACATTTACAGCAAGAATTAAATGACATTACACATATCTTCACGTAGAACCCATCTTGCTTAATCACTTTCCTGAGTAGTTTCATTGTGCTGATGTTTACTGTCTTCCTTCGGCTTCTCCACTCTGTTGTGGCTTCAGTTGGGGATCCTTCCGGGTTAAACTACCCAACTGCCATTCTAGGGATCTTATGAGCGCGAAAGAGCTGATAAAACTTTGCAGGACCTTCTGCTATTTCTATTGTGTAAAGGTTATTGGCGCATTCTGTTTCAGTGGCGATTCTACCATCTACAGGAATGTGCCTAGAATTAGCGTCCTCCTTTCTGCCAGAGCAAGCCATTGTGCCCCCGCCACCCCCCTTGACAAAGCGTCTTTACCAATAAGATCAAGTGTAATTAACAGTCGGCGAAGAAAATCAATTTAAAGATAAGTAGATAAGAGGACACTCCTGCCTGTCCAAAGGCTTTTCTAAATCTGTTTATTTCAAATGGGTTAGGAGCATTCGATAGGTTATCCATTAAGAATTCATAGAAATAAAAACAGATGAGAGAATCATTTTAGTTTTATGTAACATGGTTTTGCTACTGAAACTCAATTTTTCATGAAGGTTTTAAAATGCAAAGAACGTGTCATGCTCTCTCTCCATCTGAAAGGACATAACCTATTTTGCATCTTGATTCATGTTTGGAATCATTATTTCTGCTTATTGATGCAGAAGGAATGCAGTGTTGCAAGGTTTTTTAATCTTAGATTTCAGTATAGTTCCACCGAAATACTACCTGTTTAATAGTCTGAGTAGAACACCAATAAGGATCATTACTATACACAATATTTACTATTGCAACCGGTATGAAACTGATTTCCTGCCTAGTCATAGTGATTCCACAACATACAACAGTATCATTGTCGAAACTCCTGTCCAAATGGGATTAAAATCTTGGTCGGCCACCGCGGAGGTTTCTTTGTGCGAGCGGGGGAGCATAGACCCCTCCCCCCCACTGTGAGCTGCCTGAAAGCAATGTGAACAATAAAAAGACAATGACATTATTTTTTTGCTATTTTATTATTCACAAAGCAAACCGCAGCCGTCAGCCTGCCCCGGAGCCGGGATGAAGGAGGGGCTTGTCCTCTGCTGCACCCAGGACTGGTAACATGGCTGGCCAGGCACTGCAAAAGTGCACAAGTAGGTTTGGCCGGCTGTCTGGAGCCAGCCAAACTGACATGCGCACTTTGCAGGTCTCCACCCAGCTGTCTTATACAGCTGGTTGGAGACCAAGCACAGGCCTACAGTGCCTAGGGAGCATCCAGCCAGCCGGATCCACCCACACTGGCGCTGCTCTCATGCAGAATGAGATCAGCATCTGGATTGGTTAGTGAAGTTTCCTCTTCCACTGGTGCCCGTCGAAGCCACTATCTGCAAGGACACTGAGGACGCAGCTCAGGTAAGTGCATTTATTTTATTTTTAATGCTGTTGTAATGCATGCAAGTGCTTTTATTTTGTATTCTTGTTTTACGTAAATGTGTTTTGGAATGCGGTGGGGCACTTCGCTTGACCCACTGCTTTTATATGTTACCAGCCACTCCTGGTTGCCCCTTCAGTCAAAAGGAATGGGACAAAGCCACAGCACAACCAAATATTTCAATATATTCAGTTCAAAATGTTTCACAGGGCATACCTGACCTCAACCTGACTGCATAAAATTTATGACGTGGTTATGACAAACTGTCCACGATGCACTTCCTCCAATACAAACTTCATTCACATGATTTGGACCTGCCCCGTTATTTACTCCTATTGGACTGAAATCTGCAACATTTTAATGTCAGTAACTGGCTTCTGAGACCTGTGTACCCCAGAGAGATCCCTCCTAAGTTTTTTATGCACCCACATTTGGGCAAGTTGTCCAACAGGTTTATAAATCTTGCTCTGGTTTTGAGCAAAAAGTCCTTAACCAAGAATTGGAAATCTTGTTCTTTGGTTCAGATTTCCCGGGGATGGAATCTGAAATGCTATGTAGGAAAGACACTAGACGACTCCATAGACATACTATTGCCAGACTCTGGGACAAACTGACGCTAGCTTTTCAGGATCACACCAAAGATGACACAAGACCCCCAGAGACACAGAAGCCATCATGAGACTGAGCATTGGTACTTTTCACCTCACCCCTTGGCTACCACTCTGGACCTCGACGACTGTACCCTATAGGCCCTGCATTGAGGATCTCACACATGGCATAACCATATTACTTTGACATCTATATCACCTGGGGAGTGGAGGGGCAGGAGGGCGGGATGTGGCGATGTGATATAGCACATTCATAATCTTTACCTCTGTTCCCCCTTCTTCTCAATACAATTATTATTACCAAACCTGTCAATTTGGAGTTTGTGTTTACCAGTATTGATTCTTGTTATATTATTACTCACTTCTTTACAGGTCATTATTCATGATAGATACCTTAAGCCTTACAATCGGAACTGTGGTAAAGTTCAACAATCTCTAACAAATCTGGCTACTGCACGCTCAAAGGTTAGCAAATTGATTTACTGTTAAAGTGTAAAATGCTATAATATATGCATTTGTACATCAGCATACAATGCTTGCAATAAACAATTTGCAAAACAAAATTGCTAATGATGACAGTTACTTTTTGTACAGTCTCATTCTTTAGATATAACCAATTTGGCTATAAATTCTTTCAATTAGAAGACTACTGTTGATTCTTCTAAACTGAGTTGCCTTCCTGTAGCCAATTGTTTTCTTGCTTTACGTTGAAGAGATGCGGTTAGAACAGCTGAGCATGGTAGTTGTATTAACGAGCCACACCAATAGCAGGTAATAACTTTACTTTATTAATGCAGAGATAAAGTAAACCGTGCCTCCAGCTTGCCAGAGCGGGCAGAAGTCACCAACATTCTAATGCAGCCTTCACCTGAAGGTTCTAGGTCCAAACCAATGTGTAAAGGGTACAGAGGGGGAAGAACGGGAAAGGGAAAGGCAGGTAGGTTACAACACATCTTTCTTCCTAAAGCAAGAGAAAGGAGAGTAGGAGAAGGAAGATAGGAAAGAGAGAGAGAGTGAGAGAGAGAGAAAGAAACACGAGGACCAAAACCAAATGAACACGTTGGTCTTGCGCATAAGACCTTTCAGCATTTCCTAACATAAAAGCACAAACAGAGTAAAGGAACCCAAGTAAACACATGTCAAATTCCTTGTGCCAGAATGGTGAGCTACGCGATCTAGTTCCTCCCCTACCCCTACTCTCTTCCCTACTGGGGCTCTGGTAAAGGGACCTTTCCTCTCCTTGGTTGGTAGCTCTTATGCGAGCATGTGCAACTTGGTCTTGGCGCCACATTTTACCATCGTTGAGAATTACCAAATTTTTCTTGACTTCCCTGATGTTCTTGGGAGCCAGGAATTTGTCACCTCCCTTATTAAATTTTACTGGTTTCCTGATGTAGACACTTTGTCCTGGGTCAAAGCTCCATTTGTTTCCCTTCTTTCTGTCATACCACCTCTTATATTTGTCTTGTCTGTTTTTGATTTTCTTGCTGATCTCTTCCTGGTTAACTACTGTCTGTTCTTTAGGTCCCATCCAATTAGGAGATAACTTTGAACCTGCTTTTCTTCCTCTTAACAGTTCAAAAAGCAAGTGACCTGTCGTTAAATTGGGTGTAGTATGGTATGACCATAACATGTCCCTGATAGCATCCTCCACATCTTTTCCTGACTTGACGGCTAGCTGTATGCACTCCTTCAGCATGCGATTCGCTCTTTCCACCTTTCCATTCGCTCTTGGGCAATACCGAGGAGTACAAATATGCGTTATTGAGCTGTCCTTCAGAAACTCCTTCATCTCCTCAGAGATTAGTTGTACCCCATTATCAGTGATCATGGTTGATGGGATGCCTTCTCTTGAAAATACTTCCGATAAGAACGAGATCAGGGATTTCGTGTTAATGTTATGCACAAACTTGTGTGAGATCCAGTTGGAATAGTAATCGATGAGTACCAGGATGTACCAATCCTGAGGACCTCTCATATGTAACGGACCAGCTATGTCAAATCCAAGCTTATCCCATGGGGAACATGGAACTTCCACTGGTACTATGGGTGCATGTCTTGTTATTTTGGACTTGTCACTTAAGCTGCATGCGTGACAATCTTTCAGTTTCTCTTCCATTTCCCGATCCATTGCTGGAAACCAATATTCTGCTCTTAGTCTGGCTTTACTCAGACTACGGCCTAAATGACCTTCGTGTGATAAATCAATGATGTGGTTCCTTAACCCCTTCGGAGGAATCAATTTCCCTGATTTAAGGAGGAAACATCCTTCTACTGAGAGCTCATCCCTTACATTCCAAAAGGGCTGAATATCCGCTTCTAGATCCTTGCATTTGTTTGGCCTACCCTTTACGATGTAACTTTTCACCTTCTTTAAACCATCATCCTGCTCCATGCGAGTCTCCCATTGTTCTTTGGTGATTGCCGCTAGATTAACTTCTAAAACAGCTTCATTTTTATTGCTCTCATCTTCTCCAACCACCGGAGACCTGGATAAATAATCTGCTACCTTATTTTTTTTACCAGGAATATATACCTTTCTGAAGTCGAACCCTTGAAGGCCATGCAGCCACTTTGCGATGCGTGGGGTCATGCTTTCCATTTCTTTCTTTTGGAACATTGACACCAGAGGTTTGTGGTCCGCGTGTACTTCGAAAGGCACTCCCCACACGTAGAATCCACAGTGTTTAATTGCCCAAAACACTGCAAGCGCCTCTTTTTCAACCGTTGAATAGTTGGATTCAGCCCCTGTACGTGTCCTGGATGCGAAGGCGAACACTTTCACTGTATTGTTTACCCTTTGTGCGAGCGTGGCCCCAAAACCCTTGTTGCTTGCATCCTTTGAGATTATGGTGTCATTTTCCACATTGAAATTACCTATGAAAGGTGCAGCAATAATAGCTTGCTTTATGGTTTGTCAACGCACTCTCTTGCTCTTTTCCCCAGCTGAATGTTTTCTCTTTTTTGATCAAATCTCTGAGCGGTTGAGACATCTTCGCAAAGTTCTTGATATATTTAGCCATGTACTCCGCTAATCAAAGAAAAGACTGTATGTCTTCTTTACAGGTGGGCATGGGTGCATCTTCTCACAGCATTAACTAGGTCGATCTTCGGTTTGATGCCCTCCTCTGAGATGGTGTGTCCTAGATAGTCCACAGAGCTAACACCTAGTTTACACTTACACTCTTTAGTTGTGAATCCCACCACTCTGAGTTTTTCCAGAAACTTCCTCGCATTTTCGTTGTGTTCTTTTTCACTTGAGCCGAATATCAGGATGTCGTCCTGGAAGCACATTGTCTTTTTACAATCTTTTAGAGCATGTTTCATCACCCGATGAAATGCTGAGGCGGCAGATGCCAAACCAAAAGGCATCCTTAGAAATTTGAAATTTCCAAACGGTGTTGTGAAGGCTGTCAACGGTTGGGATTCGGATGAAGCTTTATTTGATAATAAATTGATGAGAGATCCAGCACGCTAAAAAACTTGGCACCCTGAATAGTACTGAGCATCTCATGTATTCGAGGTAGGGGAAATCTGTCAACCAGGATGTTGGCATTCAAGTCCCGCAAGTCCACACAGAGTCTGATGTTCCGCCCCCCATCCTTGGTTGTGATAACTAAGCATGGGCGGATTTTGCGGATTGGCAATCCGCGAACTTGCGTATTTACGGATTCGCAATCCGCGAAGATCCGCGAACTCTAGCGGATTTGCGGATTTTTCCGTTTTTTGTGTTGGCGCGTGTTCGCGCCGATTTTGGGACAAGTTCGCAATTGCGAACTTACTTTTCGGCTTGCAACGGCCGCGACTATGTTGTTTCTACGTCTGGTTTATCATCACAGGTTCACAGCACCCTCTGTTTCACCACTGCCACCCTCTGGGACACCCATGCCACCCTCTAGTACATCCTCACAGGCACCTATTAGGTTTATTTATTACTGTAGATTATGGTGGTTGAAAAAAGCTAGCACACCTGCCCTTCTTCAACTGCCATCAATTAATTTGTGTTTCATTAATGTGTCAGTAATTTTGAAAGTTCCAGTCTGGCTGGCACCTGCTTCCTTCCTTATCTGTAATTTGCTTTTTGTTGCAGTGAAATTTTTTTTTTACAGGACCTTTATGGTGCTATTCTATGAGCCTGCTGTTTGGGTCATAGCAGGGTCATAGAATTGTTGCAAACTCTGGAGGGGCCCATCAGGAAGCACTACCTTGAATGTTACTAATGTTAAGTTTGAACTTTTGCACCTGCTCATTGCTTTCATTTTAGCTAAAATCGTTTTTTTTGCAATTTCGCGCGTTATTTGGGGCGCGAATCCGTGCGAGATCGATTTCGGAAGCCGCGAATACGTGCGAATACAAAATTGTTTTTGTTGCGACGTGTATGTTCGCGTGATCTTGCGCGTGTTCGCGAGGCGCTTCTAGCTATTCGTTTGCCAAGTTACCCTATCGGTCGTACACGGGCGCGGCCATCTTGTTGGCGTGACGTAATTCCGTTTCCGCCCGCTATGTGTAATCTCGCAAAGTGTGCTGCTCGCGAGTACAAGTTCGCGCGTACTCGCAAGGAAAATCTCGCGCGAACTTACCCACGCGGTCGTGAACGGGCGCGGCCATCTTGTTTCTCATTCATTGCTATGGTTCTGGGCATGCTTTCTCTATCCTCTCTCAATCTCTGCCATCCTTTGCTTGTTTGAAGTTTTTTTGATCTAATTTTACTTATTATCTAACCCTCTATTTTTCTAGCTCTATATTTTTGTGTTTTCTGCAGCTTTTAGTTACTTTTAAACTACTTTTTTAAACTCTTTTCTTTTCTTCTTCACTATTCTATTTCTTCTTTATCATTTAAGTTTATTTCTGCCCAGACCATGGTAAAGGGAGCCGGGAAGCACCCTGAGAAGGGGAAGGGTCCCGCACCCCGTGCCCGGCTCCCGTGCGGGCGTTTAAGGGGGGAGCAAGTGGTCCCGAGGGAGATCTTCAGCGCGGAGGAAGTGGCGGCACTGATCTTCCATGTCCAGCGCCGCCTCCCCAAGACGATCCTGGGAGGCGGCAAGATCGCGACCGGCTATGGCATCCGGGAGCGCCGCCAGCGGTGGGAGAAGGTGTGCCGGGCCATGTACAAGATCTCTGGGGTCCGGCGCACATATAACCAGGCCACCCACCGCTGGACCGATGTCATGGACCGGGAGCGGGACTTGCTGGACACGCTCGGCGTAGAGGTCCCCGGGCTTGGTGAGTAGTAGTAGTAGTCCATTTACTACTCTGTTTTATCCTGCTCTGTTATTTGCAAATCTTTGTTCTTTACCAAGAGCAATAATGCTGCCGATTACATTGAGGTAAATTATATTTCAAAATCTTCTATGCATTTCATTTTCAGGTGCACTGCTCTCCTTCTCAGTAGCCTTGCTTGCTACTATGCTTCTTTGTTTTGTATGTTGTGTTCAGAAGCATTTCATTGGCCTGAGAAATTATGTATCAGTGTACTGTAAAGAAAAGAACTGCGTAATGCTAGACAGTAAGGGTCATATTTTCAATTACCGGCGCATCCCTGCAAAGTAGCAGGGATGCGGCAGTAATTGTGTGCCATGCCACCACCACCCATTGGCCCAAAACGTCACAGAAGCCTTACGCATCTGTGCCGTAAAGGCAGCGCATTGCTGGAGTTGCGTGCCAACGATGGCGCAGCTCCAGCAATGCTCTGGGGTACCCTATCTCCCCAATGCTGCATCAAGCCGTACGTCGGCTTCAAGCGCGCAGGGTTTGAGTCATGCATCATTGTCATAAAAATGACTGATTGACATCTTGTAGATTTCCCTCAGCCACTTTTAGGATTCGTTCCTGCGCAGGTACGCCCTCCCTTGCGCCGGAACGCCCCCTGATGGCGCAGGGCTTTACAACGTGATGCATCGCCCATATGCCCATATGTGTTTTTTTTTTTAATATATACGCCGCACCAACACCATGGCGAGTCTTTTGTTCTGCCGCTGCGTCAGAAAAGGCACGCAACAATGGAGGAAAATCAGCCGCAACTTCCGCAAGGGACTTATAAATCAGCCCCAACAGACTGAAGTCCAGTGTCCTTCCTTTAGACAGTCACATGGCTATCAGAAGAAATAGTGGCGGTGGTGGCGGGTGGATTGATAGTTTGAGTATTCACTGATCTGCAAGCAGGATGGACTTTGTCTGTCACGTGTTGCGCACTACTGCCTGCAGTGCCAGGCCTAGGCAAACCTCTTTAGTAGTCTGTTTATTGAGTTACATAGGAACTTTCTAAGTCAACGTTCCGCAAATCAGGCAATACGAATAACGTAGTATACCACATGAGATAGATCCCGTGGAATAGTTGTCTATCTATTTGCTATTTTTCCAAAATATGTTGTTATTGTTCTTTTGAAATGTTTGATTTGGTTGAAAAATCTCATCCATGTTTTATGGTTTTTCTTTCTTTCATGTTGTACATCAGCTCCCCCCAAGGGCAAGAGGACACAGGAGGAGGGTGCTGAGGATGCAGGCCAGGATCGGGCAGGCGAGGGCTCCTTTGCTGGCCCCAGTAAGTTTACATTTTACTAAACAGTACCTATTTTTTCCTAGCGTTCCTCATTCGATTTTTTCTAAATCGTCTTTGATCTTCTTGTAGACTGGATATAAATTCTTATCCTGCCTCGAATATGACTCCCTGTGGTATTACTAGACTATTCTTATTAGTCTGTCTGTGTAGCTAACTAAGATTGGACATTTGGCAATTCCATTGGACTCCCATTATATTCAGCAATACCTCTATGCACTGTCTCCTTACTGACTAGATAGTGTGGCAGAGTCATTCAGCTCCCGAAGTCACCGATTATAGATCCCCAATGATCTCTAGATTATCGTACGCAGGACAAGAGAGTAGTACGGAGTCACAGCACAGTCAAGAAGTGTCAGAGGCACTCATGCTTGCAAAAATTCCAAAACCTTTAGCTCATCCACTCTAGTCTAGAGGAACAAAAACCACAGAGTCTATTTAAGTGTAAAAGCTTTATTAAAAGTAAACACATTTATTGAAATCTACTTTGTCATAAAACTATTTAACTGTAAACGGAAAAGTGGTTAGTGCTGACGATTAATTGGACACATTTCTTGTGGTCGAGCCGAACTCTCACCTACTTTGAACTTGATCCTGGTCGTGTTCTTAGGACTCAGGAGTCAAGCTTCTGTCTGTTAGGAGAAAAAGTGGTGCGTGTTAAAAATCAAAAGCAAGCATTCATCAGTTGTGCATAAAAGTGCAGCAAGACAACAGCCTTCCCTGGAAAATGGGACATTTTTACTATGGAGTAGACAGTCACAAATTATTACATTGTATTCTGTTTTTTTAACATTTCTCCTAGACCAAATATTATATAGTAGTGAGTGGTGTATTCTAACTTTCTTAAATGTACTTTGTAGGTGTAACATCTGGTGACGGGGCCAGCGCGGAGGTGGCTGTGTTGGACTTGGACTCGGAGGCCTCTGGGGAGGATGCGGCGGTAGAAGAGCTGGTGGCCGTTCCTGTGGGGGATCAAACGGTGGTGGCGGAAACAGGTAAGCTATATATTCCTTACTTATTGAGATTGAAGACTGCATAGTGTGCTTTCTGCACGGGTGTATTACAATTACAAATCAACCAGGTAGTAGCCTCCTCGAAATGTACTTCGACTTAGCTGTGAAGTTTTTGGTGAGAAGAATCCCAATAAGTTCTTAGACGAACGTGATGGATGGGATGAACGAAAAGCGAAAGAAGGGTGTAAGTAAGTGGGACGCGAACTTGTATGATGGCTGGCAAAGAAGAACGATATGTGTTTGCTTGGACCCAGAGGTGGCTGGGAAGGAAAGAATATGGTATGGTGCATGGCTGGGTCAATGATGAAGCAAGGATGGGTGGAAGGACAGCAGCCTGGGTGGGTGAAACAGAAACTGTATGTGTGCGTATACTTTGAATGAATGGATGCCTGGAGCATGGTATTCTCTGACTCTTACATAGCAAATGTGTATCTAGAGAGAGTAGATGGTCGCCAGGTGAAGTAAGTGTTACCTTGAAGAGCATGTACCACCGCACCCGCACGTCCGTCCCAGTGCAGGGAAGGCAAGGAAAAGAAATTGTAAATGTGTCCAATACTACCATGAATAGTAGCAGTACTTTGTATTGCGTTTGCATTCACAGCATATATCTGGTTATTACGGTGGACACTCCGTACCTCTCTTAATAACTTTAGTTTACTTGTAGTACGTCATTCATGTGTGGGTGTATCACTGTGTTCACTCAATATTAAGCAAAGCACCTAAAGTCATCTCATCTGTCATTAAATACGTCCCATGTGAAGTGATAGATAATCAAATTAGTTAGCTTCTTCAGTTTCCTTTTCTAGTACTCATTTGCACTGTAGGGTGAAAGGTAAATTAATTAAGCAGTAGCCCTTGTAACAGAGTATTCTCAGTGCCACCCGTAATAGAAAAGTAATAGCTTCACCACCTGCATGTACTGGACCGGTACAGTAACGCAAGTCTGTCTCCATCATCATGGTGTGCAACTTTTTTTCTCGGGTGCAACTTCACTGTGCTGTGTCCATGTCATTCTGCCGGCTTGCATAAGATAACGTACCCATTTCCCTAAACAAGAGAGAAGAAGAAGAATAAGACTGGTGTACTGTCATAGTCGACTGTAATGGAAGTCCATAGTGGTCGTAGAATTAGTTCATTAAACTACCACTACTGTTAGAGCAAGGATGCAGAAGTGGGAGGTTACATAGATACTGTCCTCAATAGTTATGTACTGTGCTTTCAATTTGCTACTTGTACTCTGTGACCCAACTTTCGGCTCAATCACTTTGTGTTATTAATAAGGAGCATTGGTTACAGACTATGTCTTTCTTTCTTCATATAGTTGCTCCTTCCAAATCAACAACAAGGAGGGAGCAGGCTAGATTGGCCCGGCAACGGAGGCTGGAGGCCACAGTCGCCGAGTATCGGCGGCTGGTGGCCCTGGAGGAGGAGGAGGACACGCAGTCGAGCGGGGCAACATCTTCGACTGTGACCACTGCATCCTCCTCCGTGACTAAACCAGCGGGACCGAGCCGGGCTAAGAAAGCCGACCGCCACCGCCAAGCACCCGAAATACCAGCTGCCCCCCACAGGAGCTGCAAGGAACGCCAACGCCGCCTACGAGTCCGCATGTCCAACCTGGAGCAGGAGGTCCTGAGGTATAAGACCTTGGTTAAGGGCCTCCGCTCCGAGCTTGCCACCCTCCGCAAGGAGTATGATGCCCATGCCGCATCATGCACCAGCACCAGCACCCTCCAGTAGTGGAGTGTCCCTTGCCCTTTTTTTATAGACTTTTGGGGGGTGGGATTTGGGAGTTGTGATCGTTTTGGGACGTTTCAGAGACAATCGTTGGGGTTAGGGTGGGTGAGGGAGATTATTTTGTTAGGGATAAATAAATATATTTTTCAACTACTTTATCTGACCATACCTGTTTTTTACTGCTTTTCAGTCTGGTGGGTGGGGGGCGGGGGTGTAACAGTAACTTTGTTTTCCTGAACAGTCGTAGGACTTTAGTAGTACAACCGTCAATCTCTTGTCTACTCCGAAATAATACTCCATTATACTACCTCCCACCAAACGCTTATCTTACCTGTAATTTGTGTTAGAAATTAGGGCTAGGCCCAGGGCTGGCTCCAGGTGAAATGGGGATTAACGTTGTCATTCCTGGGCGGGTGACATTTCCTCATTGCGGTGTTACTAGTGGTGTGACACAGTGGCAGTTGCATGCCTATGGAAAAAAAGAAAACGAAACCTTGTTTGTACTCCTTACTGTAGCATTACAACGGTTACGGTACGATCGAGAAAATAGCAGGTGACAGTACACTAGAACAGTGCCATAATGTAGCCTAACAAATGGTAAAGTATTGCAAGTATAACTAGTACTTGCGTTGAATTTATTTGACATTGGCTACTACTACTAGAAGATATAGTACTGAAGCTGAGTAAGTCTAGAAGATATCCTCGTATTCCTTCACCAGCCTGTTGCTGCTATCACCTTATCCTCCCCAGCAAGTGTGTGGAATTATTGATGTCATTTTAGTCAGACATCAAGCAAAACAACACAGCCCGGGGGAAGAGGGTTAGGGTTTGTAAAATGGATGGGAATGGGGGTTTCTTTTTGGGTAGGTTTTGTTGAGAGAAGAAAAAAAAGCAGAGCATGGACAAACAATAATTGAAGATACAGAGTTTACAGACAATCTTTGGTTACAAAGTAAAGGTAAGCACATGCAGTCACACTCATAGAATAAAAGACAACAATGGATACTGTATCTGTATTGCGTATGTTGTTGGAGTTGTCCTGTTGAAATTGGTAAGTAAGTTGCATGCAGCAAACAATTCCTCTTATTGGCGGCACTCCTCCATTCCAGCTGACGCTTCGTCCATCAATGTGGTGGTGACCACTGACAGAAGAGACACCCTGTCCACTGCCTGCCTGGCGGATGTTGACTGAAACCCGGCCTGTAATTATTGAACGGAAAACAGGAAGTGCTATTACAATACCACTGATAAATAAATAAAAGGTATGTACGCTGTGTGGTTCAAAAAGTCACACTTTGATTTCCCTAATAGACAGTACAATATTTTTGAAATTGCGTGCTCTGTCTGAGTCACCTTTTTAAGGATCAATAAGTATGGCCAAAATATTATAGCGGATCTTTCCCCTCAAGGTGGGTGTACTACTGTGTTTTAGAACAAAATTTGACCTTCCCAGCAATGCTCCCACCAAGACCCTTACTAAAGCCAGTCGCAAAAATGTAGAAGAACCCAATCATATCTCCAAAAACGATGCCTAGCAGAAAAATGGTTACAAAACGTACTTTGAAAGTAACAGTAGACCCAAATACAGACCGTGGATTGTATTCAAACCACTTGCCTGCAAGCAAAAGTATCCATAGCCAGCATCGCTCCAACAGTGCTCTACAACAACAGAACCGCGTTGCAATAGAACCCCCCTAAACACATGCAATCCTGCTGCTAGGGCTAACCCTAACGAACCCTAACGTACAAAAAGTGCAAAAACTGGTGTTTCCTTATGGATTTTGTCCAACAAACTTCTAGCCGGTATTAGACCTTCCCAGGAATGCCCCAGGCAAGACCCGCCAACCCACCCGCAAAAAAACACGCGACACAACACCACCAAACAGCGAAAAAGCTAAATCTCATACTTACAATGTCTCTCGGCCTTCGGTCCAAACGCGGCGCTGTGCAGCTAGGTCGTCATCATCATCAATCATCATAACTCCTGTTTTCCACCACGGATTTCCTGAAAAGCAAATGCAATCAAGATTAGACTGTCGCAGCAGTGCTTCGACAGAGACCCCGGCCGCAACCCACCCACGAACAGCAGGAAGCCCCCCAAAACGCTACATTGAGCAAGATGTCTGAAGAAATGGCAAAAAAAAGGCTGTTCCTTATGGATTTTGTCCAAAACACTTGTATCCGGTATTAGACCTTCCCAGGAATGCCCCAGGCAAGATCCGCCGGCGCCAACCCACCCGCAAAAAAACACCCGACAACACCCCCAAACAGCGAAAAAGCTAAATCTCATACTTACAATATCTCTCGGCCTTCGGTCCAAAGTAACGCGCTGTGCAGCTAGGTCATCATCAATCATCATAAGAACTCCTGTTTTCCACCACGGATTTCCTGAAAAGCAAATGCAATCAAGATTAGACTGTCGCAGCAGTGCTTCGACAGAGACCCCGGCCGCAACCCACCCACGAACAGCAGGAAGCCCCCCAAAACGCTACATTGAGCAAGATGTCTGAAGAAATGGCAAAAAAAAGGCTGTTCCTTATGGATTTTGTCCAAAACACTTGTATCCGGTATTAGACCTTCCCAGGAATGCCCCAGGCAAGACCCGCCGGCGCCAACCCACCCGCAAAAAAACACCCGACAACACCCCCAAACAGCGAAAAAGCTAAATCTCATACTTACAATATCTCTCGGCCTTCGGTCCAAAGTAACGCGCTGTGCAGCTAGGTCATCATCAATCATCATAACTCCTGTTTTCCACCACGGATTTCCTGAAAAGCAAATGCAATCAAGATTAGACTGTCGCAGCAGTGCTTCGACAGACACCAAAAATTACACACAAACCCCCGGAACCCCGCCAAAGAGCACCTCAAAGGCAAGCAAGTCAGCAAAAACGGCAAGAAATTTCCACCTCATATTTGGTCCAAAACACTTTTGTCCATTATTAGAGCTTCACAGCAATGGGCCCAAAACCGTCAACTCACCCGCAAAGAAGTACAACACCCCCACAAGTGCTGAGTCTTTCTTCATTGTGCGTAATCCAGCACTCTGCTTGGAGGGAAATCGCAGTCTGGAGGAGGAGGATAGAGGAGCATGTTCTTCAGAACTTGTGAACCTGAGGAATGTAGACTGCGGCACCTTCAAATCAATAAGCAAACAAGTGAAGACAGTTCTGATGATGGTCTTGTTTTTGGGATTAGGTGATTAAAGTTTGAATTAAATTAACTGTGCAAAACAAAGAAAGAGAGACACAAAGCACACAGGAATAAAAGTGAATAAGGACGAAAAAGAAAGTTCTTGATTGATTGTCTCATTTTCAGGGCTCGGTGTCAGGGAATAAGAACAAGATTTCGTCATCATACTCTGCGAATTCAGGCTGGATGAGGTCAGTGGCACCGAACAGAGAAAAAATCCCCTCATCTACGTTGCTGTCCTCATCGTCTTCATGTGGCGTGCTTTCTCGCACTTTGTAATCTGGTGGTATGAGGTGCTGATTCATCTTGATCATTGTCAGCCGCTCCACATTTTTGGGCGATAGGCGGCTCCGTTTGGCAGTTACAATGCCACCAGCAGCACTGAAAACACGTTCAGAAGACACACTTGCGAGTGGGCAAGACAAATAGTTTATAGCCAGGTTGTAGAGCTGTGGCCACAATTGTTTTTTGCCATGCCAATACTGCAATGGCTCCTCATTAAGAAAGACCACTGTTGAGTCATTCAGATAGTCCTGCACCATCGACTCAAGGTCATCAACTGTTCCTCCACTTTGCTTACTTTTTGCTGTGCCTGTGACATTTTTTAGAGAACCATACCCCATCAAACTTAGCCAATCCTCCTCCCCAGCCACTGTTAGTGTTGTCATTGTGTGTGGTGCAGATGATCCAGTTGCCGGTGTCTTTAACGGCTGAGAGGTCACTTGTGCCCCAGCCACAGGTGCAGAAGTGGATTCTTGTGACTGCGGATGGCCTGCTGATGCTGATGCTGATGTACTGGCTTCTCCTTCAATAACCTGCCGTTCTTTTTCAAACCTCTTGGCTGACCAGGCTAACCAATGTTTGTACTTTTGAACATCTGCATCAGCGAAAGGAAAGAATGCGTTGTCTGCCAGCGCCTTTTTGTAGCGTGGATCCAGAATAGTAGCACAAATGTAATGCTGATCTGAGTTGATGTTTTTAAGACGTTCATCACCACGTAGGCGATGTAATAATTTCTCAGACAAAATGAAATGGTTTTTTTTTTTTCATCTTTTTCAAACTCAGAAGAAACCGCCATCAGTTGGTGCTCCAGTATGCACAACAATGGGATAGCTTTTCCCAAATTACAGTCCTCCTGGCTGACTGCACGCGTGAAGAACTCAAAAGGACGAAGCATGTCTGTCAGGCTTTTAACTATGGCCCATTGCGCCTTACTCATCCGCAGGTCCTCCTTCTGAGATGTAGCCTCTGTCAAGAAATAGTGATCGAGTACCGTATACTGCTCATGCAGACGCTCAAGCATGTAGAAGGTTGAGTTCCAACGTGTTGCCACCTCCTGGATGAGTGCTTTCACTGGCATTCCACGTTGAAGTAGCAGTCTCCGCAGATGCTTCCGGGCCTTAAAAGAATGGCTGAAATGGTTGCACATTTTGCGGCAGGTGGCCATTACCTCGAACGCTGGACTCTCTTTATCACTCAAGAATTTTTGAACTACCAGGTTGATACAGTGCGCCAAACACGGCACTCTAACATGGTGACCCTGTGACATGGCCTTAACTACATTGGCGCCATTATCCGTGGAAACATAACCAATCTTGCGTTTTAGGGGGGATAGCATTGACAACACCTTTTTGTCAAACTCTTCCAAAAGGTTTTCTGCTGTGTGACTTTTCTCCAAGGCAAACATGGCTAGTGTTGCATGTTTCCGAGCAGCTTTGAAAACTTGGTCCGGGTCAACACCTGCGTTTAGCTTTGCTATAACACCTGAAAAAGAGACCCAGTGTGCAGTGATGCACATGTAATCATCGCCTGGGCCACTGGTCCACATGTCTGTTGTCAGATGTATTGTGTGAACAGCACTCTTCTGCAAAGCTGCCCCAATCGCCTGCAGCACATCTTCATGTAGTGCTGGAACCGCAACTCTGGCAAAATAGAACCGGCTCGGAACCTTCCATTTAGGGCAGAGCGTTGCAACTAATTCAAGAAAACCTACCGCTTCTACAAAAGAAAAAGGTAGAAGGTCCACAGCTAGCATTTTAGCCAGCTTAGTGTTATACAGACGCGTCAGTGGGTGGTTGCGTTCATATGGCACCTCTGAAGTAAGCATTGTTCTAATGTTGCCCTGGACCAAGCATTTACGGGCTGATAATGACTTCGTTGACCCAATTTTGCTCGCTGGTGAACTTTTGTGCGTTGGTGTCTCACTCGCTCCAACACTCTTAGTGTGCCTCACATTGGGTGTGCTGCTGAGAGGGGTACTGGGTGTAAGGGAAGTGTTTGACACGTCTTCTTCCTGCTCGTCAACATCAGATGAAACATCAACGTTTCCTTGATTTTGGCCTTTCTTGATCGCAGCTAGGTGCGCAAACCATTGGACAGCGTGCTTTCTGTCAAGATGACCACTCTGGCCGCCGGTACCATAGTTGCTACCTGGCTTACCACGACTAACTGCAAGCTTACAAAGGGTACAAATGGCAAACCTTGGATTTTTGGGACAAACAGTAAAGAAGTCCCAAACTGGGGACTTGAAGTGTCTGTGGGACCTGGAGGAGGCGGCGATACTGGTGGTGGTGGTGGTCATGAAGCTAATGCCAGATGAAGTGGAGGATCTGGATTGGCCAACTTTTGTACGTTTTCCACTTTCACCGCCACTAATTAAGGTCGAGGTTGACGCAGGTCTCTTCTTGCCAGAAAGAAATATGGAAGCGGGACGAGTTGGTGTACTACTTAACTCCAATGATTGTGGTGTTTCCACTGCCTCCTCATCGACAACATCATCATCATCATCATCACGCGCAGCAGCTCTTCGGGCTAGGGTCAAAATGTCTGTTTGCTGCATGCCCGCTGGGGCTGCAGTGACCTTTATGATGACTGGGTCGTCGTTGGCAGAGTCTTCATCAGCAGCAGTATCCGCCACTTCTTGTTGAGCCTCATCACACTCCATAAGTCTGAGACTTTGGACGAGCTTCCTTTTACGCTTAAGTACCTTTGTTGGATCATGGTGTGCCTTACTCTCAGACGGCTGTGGTGCTGGTTCCCAAGTTTGATCCGTATCATCAGAAGGAGGTGTGCTTGAAGAGGATGTAGACACCACCCTTGATCTCTTCCTTGCTAGGGTTGTGGAAGACAATGAAGGATCATCAGGAGGAGTGGCTTCCTCAAATGATACCTCGCCTTGATTGTCGATTTCCTGATGTGCCCCTACTTCGGGAGGAACAACTATTGTGGGCACTTGTTGTGACCCTCCATGCACCTCTGCATGCGCATCTCCTTGCGCTGCCTCTCCTTCCACATGTACTTGGGCTTGTACTTGCACATGTGATTGTTGTTGCCGCTGTGGTTGTTCAACACTCGTCAGATGAGCTACAACAACCTGTGTTGATTGAGGGACATTGCTGCTGCTTTCTTGCGATGAGCCAACATCACTGGTCGATGGTGATTGAAGAAGTATACTGGCTGCCTCTGCAGCACTCAAGGGCTTGGACTTAAGTTGGCGTGGTGGTGGTGGTGGCACTGAGCCCAATGGAGCGGGGGTGCTGCTGCCAGCTTGGTCCCCAGCAGATCCCGCTGCAGCTGCTGCAGGCATACTTTTTTTTTTACTCACAAAAAAAGGGGCGGGCGGCACACCAGTGTCCTTGGTAACTTGCTTCTTCTGCTCCTTACTGGCACCTTTCTTGCTAGAGGAGCTACGGGTTACTTTTTTTGGGGCCATCTTCTTCAGAGCAGGTCAGCAGGCAGCAGTTGCACGAGTTGCAGAGGGTTCTGTGTCCAGACGTGACGTCGCGTGACGTTATGCTGCACACACCGCTGCAGGACTTCTTCCTGGCACTGGTGGTTCTATTGAGTCTTCTTGTGCACCTAAAAGCAATGGAAGACAGAGGAACATCAGTTCAGTTATACACCCCAAAAAATCGACAAAACACAGAAAAATGAGCACAATCCCATGCCATCCATGATGTTTACATTGAAGACACCCCACAGAAAGACTAGGGACATGCAAGTATGCAACACTCACTACCCCTGGGCATAAGGGATGAAAAGTAGGCAAAATAAGTGCAGGCCTCAGACACTGCCTCTCCTCAAAATGGCCCCCTTACACCCCAAGCACATGTTGCCTGTACCAGCCAGCACTCAAGATGGCCACCACCACCACCCACATGGCCAGTCCACATCAACAGTACACCCCCAAAAAACAGAAAAACAGCCAGAAATCACCACAATCCAATGCCATCCATGATGTTTACATCAAAGAGAGTGAGACAACACCACAGGCACACTCAGTCCATGCACCACCACCACCCCATGGCAAGCAAAAGGCCACACCAGCAGCCCCCCAAAAACGACAAAAAACAATAAAATAAGCACAATCCCAGCCCATCCATGGCCTCAATTATGTTTAAATTCAAGAAGACACCCCACAGAAAGACTAGGCCCATGCAACACTCACCACCCCTGGGCAAAGGGCCACACCAGCAGGCCCAAAAAAACGACAAAAAACAATAAAATCTGCACAATCCCAGCCCATCCATGGCCTCAATGGTGTTTAAATTCAAGAAGACACCCCACAGAAAGACTAGGCCCATGCAACACTCACCACCCCTGGGCAAAGGGCCACACCAGCAGGCCCAAAAAAACGACAAAAACCAATAAAATCTGCACATTCCCAGTCCATCCATGACCTCAATGGTGTTTAAATTCAAGAAGACACCCCTCAGAAACACTAGGCCCATGCAACACTCACTACCCCTGGGCATAAGGGATGAAAAGTAGGCAAAATAAGTGCAGGCCTCAGACACTGCCTCTCCTCAAAATGGCCCCCTTACACCCCAAGCACATGTTGCCTGTACCAGCCAGCACTCAAGATGGCCACCACCACCACCCACATGGCCAGTCCACATCAACAGTACACCCCCAAAAAACAGAAAAACTGCCAGAAATCACCACAATCCAATGCCATCCATGATGTTTACATCAAAAAGAGTGAGACAACACCACAGGCACACTCAGTCCATGCACCGCCACCACCCCTGGGCAAGCAAAAGGCCACACCAGCAGCCCCCCAAAAACGACAAAAAACAATAAAATAAGCACAATCCCAGCCCATCCATGGCCTCAATTATGTTTAAATTCAAGAAGACACCCCACAGAAAGACTAGGCCCATGCAACACTCACCACCCCTGGGCAAAGGGCCACACCAGCAGGCCCAAAAAAACGACAAAAAACAATAAAATCTGCACAATCCCAGCCCATCCATGGCCTCAATGGTGTTTAAATTCAAGAAGACACCCCACAGAAAGACTAGGCCCATGCAACACTCACCACCCCTGGGCAAAGGGCCACACCAGCAGGCCCAAAAAAACGACAAAAAACAATAAAATCTGCACAATCCCAGCCCATCCATGGCCTCAATGGTGTTTAAATTCAAGAAGACACCCCTCAGAAACACTAGGCCCATGCAACACTCACTACCCCTGGGCATAAGGGATGAAAAGTAGGCAAAATAAGTGCAGGCCTCAGACACTGCCTCTCCTCAAAATGGCCCCCTTACACCCCAAGCACATGTTGCCTGTACCAGCCAGCACTCAAGATGGCCACCACCACCACCCACATGGCCAGTCCACATCAACAGTACACCCCCAAAAAACAGAAAAACAGCCAGAAATCACCACAATCCAATGCCATCCATGATGTTTACATCAAAGAGAGTGAGACAACACCACAGGCACACTCAGTCCATGCACCACCACCACCCCTGGGCAAGCAAAAGGCCACACCAGCAGCCCCCCAAAAACGACAAAAAACAATAAAATAAGCACAATCCCAGCCCATCCATGGCCTCAATTATGTTTAAATTCAAGAAGACACCCCACAGAAAGACTAGGCCCATGCAACACTCACCACCCCTGGGCAAAGGGCCACACCAGCAAGCCCAAAAAAACGACAAAAAACAATAAAATCTGCACAATCCCAGCCCATCCATGGCCTCAATGGTGTTTAAATTCAAGAAGACACCCCACAGAAAGACTAGGCCCATGCAACACTCACCACCCCTGGGCAAAGGGCCACACCAGCAGGCCCAAAAAAACGACAAAAAACAATAAAATCTGCACAATCCCAGCCCATCCATGGCCTCAATGGTGTTTAAATTCAAGAAGACACCCCTCAGAAACACTAGGCCCATGCAACACTCACTACCCCTGGGCATAAGGGATGAAAAGTAGGCAAAATAAGTGCAGGCCTCAGACACTGCCTCTCCTCAAAATGGCCCCCTTACACCCCAAGCACATGTTGCCTGTACCAGCCAGCACTCAAGATGGGCACCACCACCACCCACATGGCCAGACCACATCAACAGTACACCCCCAAAAAACAGAAAAACAGCCAGAAATCACCACAATCCAATGCCATCCATGATGTTTACATCAAAGAGAGTGAGACAACACCACAGGCACACTCAGTCCATGCACCACCACCACCCCTGGGCAAGCAAAAGGCCACACCAGCAGCCCCCCAAAAACGACAAAAAACAATAAAATAAGCACAATCCCAGCCCATCCATGGCCTCAATTATGTTTAAATTCAAGAAGACACCCCACAGAAAGACTAGGCCCATGCAACACTCACCACCCCTGGGCAAAGGGCCACACCAGCAGGCCCAAAAAAACGACAAAAAACAATAAAATCTGCACAATCCCAGCCCATCCATGGCCTCAATGGTGTTTAAATTCAACAAAACAGTTGTATCATGCACCCATAACCAACCCTGGTCCTACTGGATACTGTGGCTACCCACAATATAATTTATTTAATTTTCTGAAAAAGTTCCAAAATTGTACTTGCAGCAACTGTAATGCCCCAAACAAACTTACTTGTGAAAGTTGATTTCTAATCCAAAAGTGATCCAAAGACAGTCAAAAAGGCCTCAAATCCAAATATCCAGCAGCACCCACAAAAAGTAATCCTTCCAGCTCCAGATCCAAATGAAAGTGACCAGGAGATGGACAAAGCACTGGGAGGAGCCTGCTGGACAGGAACAGGAAGTTGGAGACTGTGGGGCACTTCCTTCCTCCCCCCCCCCCAAAATGGACTCCTTGCAAAAAAAAAGGCCATGCAAATGTCAACCTGAGGAGTGATTCTGATAAAAATCATAATTTTCTGAAGGTTTATCCTGTTTGCTGGTGATTTTCTTGTGCGAAATTGCAAAATCTCTATTTCGCAAGTGCGAGATTGTTCCTTTCCGCCGCAACTACATGTTCGCAATTGCAAACTCTCGCGAGGTGTGCTGTGCAAGGTGGCAAGCCGCGAGTACGTATTCGCGGGCGACAAACTCCCGCGGGAACACGCAGCAAGATCTAAAATGGCGCGTCACTCGCAAAGAAAAACAACTCGGCAAACGCTAAAATGACGGAAAGTGAACGCCGTGCACCACGCCGCGCGCCGCAACCAAGCAAAAAATCCGCCGCGAGCGGATTCACGGATTTTCGACAAATTCGCGAGCGTTCGCGGATTGCGGATTTGCCGAAAATCCGAAAAATCCGCGAGCGGAGCGGATTTTACGCCCATGCTTAGTGATAACAACGGGCGCCAACCATGCTGCACTTTCAATCTCAGTGATGACCCCTTGGTTTACTAATTTCTCCAACTCCAATTTCAATGGTTCCCTCATGAGCAAAGAAATTGAGCGTGTTTTATGTACCACTGGCACCGCACCCTTCTTCAAGATTATTCTGTGTATGTAATTCTTCAATGTACCTAGGTTTTCATTAAACACATCCTTAAATTCATTGACCAAGTCGGCACCTATCCTGGGTGGTTCCACCATTAGGACCTGCTCTTTATTATTTGGGTCTAGTGTGATCCCTAACTCCCTCTGGTGTTTCCACCCCAGGAGACTGGTACCTTGAGTAGTGACATACACCTTTCCCACAGTGTTTCTGTTTTTGAATGAAATCCTCATTTTAACCACCCCTTCTAAAGGTATAGGTTCTTTATTGTAATTGGAAGGACGTGTATCTGCCTTCTCTAACTTCAAATTAAGTTTTGAGAATTTCTCATCAATTATTTTCTTCTCTACTAGAGTGAATGGGGAACATGAGTCTGCAAACACTTGGATTTTTCCCCATGTAAGCATATTTCGCATTTTGGATAATTTATATCTTCAACAACATTTTCATCATCAATTTGAAAGACATACGTGTGCTCTGTTTCTTCCTCTTTTTCCAGACATTCAATACCATGAACCTTAGGACTGTACACCTTGCATGCCTTTGAATAATGACCTTTCCTATTACATTTTCTACACATAATATTTCTGGCTGGACACCTCCAATTATTAGCCAAGTGATTGGGGCTCCCGCATCTATAACAGTGTAACACATCCGTTTTATTGCGTTGTACCTCTTTATGTGTTGTAACCTCTTTAACCTTCTGTCCCACCTTACAAACTGTGTCTTCATTAGAAGAAGTGATTTGCTCCAATTTACTTTTGCTTTCCCCTTAATGAATTCTCATCTCTTTCATGCACAAAGATGTGTGTTCTAAGCCTTTTGCTATACTCAAAGCTTCATCTAGGTCAGGATTTCTTGTGAGTAATTCTTCCTGAATCTTTGTGTCATTAGTACATCTCACCAGTTGGTCCCTGATTAGTGAATCTCTTAGGGCTCAAAACTCAAAAGTAGCAGATAAGCCTCTCAACACATCAACATATGAAGTTACTTTCTCATCTTTTTTCTGTACCCTCTTGAAGAACTTGTGGCTCTCTAAGACTATATTAACTTTCACTCTAAAATAGGCCTCTAATTTCCTTAATGTATATTCATAAACATTTGTCCCTTCAACCTCTTCCTCATTTTCATCATCTACTATTCTGCCTGTAATGTCCTCATAGATCTTCCTCCCTTGAATGTCTAGATTGTGTAGGAGAATATGTTGCTTCCTTAAATGTGAAAAGTTGCGCCCACCTATAGCTATCAAATACGATTTGAATATTCCTTCCCATCTCCTCCAGGGTATATCTGGTTCCCCTAATTAATTTAGAAAAGGAGGGGGCTGACTCATTCCTGCTCCAGCCATTGCCATATATTGGTGAGAGAAAGACCAAAGGCAACAAACAAATTAAAAAAATTAAAAAAACTTCAGAAATATGGCCAATCACCTAAGGAACGGACAGTCTAAAGAGTAAAATGCACCAGAACAGGGGTTGACCCTAATGTAGATCAATTACTCACAATAAAGCGGCGCTACAGCTAAATATCAGAGTTTAACCCCACACTTAAACCCTGCACACCACCTTAGGAGGGGTAGTCCTCTTTCTGTTGTTGATTTTGGTTGCGTCAGTAAGAGCTCACCAAAGGCGGGAACTTCCTCTGAGGAGAAGTCTTTTTGAGGAAGGAACTGCCTGTAGCGAAGCTGCCAAGATTCTGCTATGCCGTGTTAATTTAACCATGCCATGAATATGGAAGACTTCCCTTCAATGTCCCCATCAGCCGAACGCAGGGGAGTAGGGAACCTCGATCGAGCGAAAGAATAACCTGCTGGCTTCCTTCCCTGAACACTCGTGACTCTTCTCCTTACAACAGAGTTCTTCAAACTGTTGGGCGGGCCCCCCTAGGGGGGCGCGACACCATCCTTAGGGGGGCGCGCTCTCCTCTCTAATTTCACACCTACTCTCTATTTTCACCTTTGTTCCCTGTGTCAAGTCGAGGGAGGAGGGAGGGGAAATCGACGAGGCACGAAGTGCCCATGCTTTTATTCTGTTTACCCTCCCAGGAGGGGGTTAATTCATTCAGCTTCAGCAAGGAGGGTTGCGGCTAAGTACTGTAACAATTCCCGCATCTCCATGATAGTCATTTTCCTGACAGTGGGAGGACGGTGCGCAGCCGGCCCTGCTAGGGTTCAAACTCACACTCTGCAGCCTGCAAGGACGTTTCTCCAGCAGATGTGTGAACCCGCTCAGTTACCTCCTACCACCATCATGCACTCTGGCAGAAGTTACGAGGGGTCAGCTGGGCTATAGCGCACACGAATCACGATGACCTTGAGGTGCTTTCAGGCAAAGTCCCATCTTAAAAGAGTGAGAAATGCTAAAGCAAGTCAAGGGTCCATGATAGTGCTACAAGGTGTACATCTGACTGTTGAGGCAAGCTAGTCCAGATGCATTAGGGGCGAATTTACACATTCCGTGCTGCTTGACTCCCGCAGAATAGGAGCATCAGCTGAGAGGCCACCATTTGAATGGGCACAATAACAAAGCTGTATTTAACTGCCTTGAGGACACCTCTATTTGGAGGGTTGCAGCTAAGTACTGTAACAATTCCCGCATCTCAATGATAGATGTACTTTTTAGTGTACTTTTGATAAATATACAAATATATTTTTTAAAACGTTAAGGAAGCTAACAAGAATGCGTTCTTAAATTATATTATTAAAAGTACCTTACCGTATATTTACGTACTAAATATAGCAAGGCTTTCAGCTTTCCAATTCACCGAAGTGTCTCCGTTGGAACGAATGTTTTCAAATGCTTGCTTGTGTGTGCTTAAGTAGAGGAGCGGGAAAGGGAGGCAGACAGAGAGAGAGCGAGGGAGGGAAAGGGAGGGAGAGGGATGGAGGGAAATGGAGGCAACAGAGGGAGAGCGAGGGAGGGAGGGAAAGGGAGGGAGGGAGAGCGAGGGAGGGAAAGGGAGGGAGAGGGAGGGAGAGAAAGGGAGGCAGACAGAGGGAGAGCGAGGGAGGGAGAGGGAGGGAGGGAAAGAAAGGAGGGAAAGGAAGGCAGACAGAGGGAGAGCGAGGGAGGGAAGGAAAGGAGAGAGGGAATGGAAGGCAGACAGAGTGAGAGGGAGGGCGGGAAAGGGGGAGGGAGAGGGAGGCAGACAGAGGGAGAGCGAGGGAGGGAGGGAAAGGGAGACAGAGAAAGGGAGACAGAGAGAGGGAGACAGAGAAAGTGAGACAGAAAGAGGGAGACGAATAGAGAGAGAAGAGAGGGAGAAGAGAGGGAGAGGGAGGGAGACAGAGGGAGACAAAAAAAGGGAGAGGGAGGGAAACAGGGAAACAGACAGAGGGAGACAAAGAGAGGGAGAGGGAGGGAGACAGAGAAAGGGAGAGGGAGACAGAGAAAGGGAGAGAGAGGGAGACAGAGGGTGACAGACAGAGGGAGGGAGGGGGAGGGCGACAGAGTGAGGAGGGTGACAGAGTGAGGAGGGTAGGAGGGTAGGAGAGAGAGGGAGACAAGAGGGATAGGGAAGGAGAGAAGGAGACAGAGAGAGAGGGAGACGGAGAGAGAGGGAGACGGAGAGAGAGGGAGACGGAGACGGAGAGAGAGGGAGACGGAGAGAGAGGGAGACGGAGAGAGAGGGAGATAGAGAGAGAGGGAGACAGAGAGAGAGAGAGACAGAGAGAGGGAGACAGAGAGAGAGAGGGAGACAGAGAGAGAGAGGGAGACAGAGAGAGAGGGAGACAGAGAGAGAGAGGGAGTGAGACAGTCAGAGTGAGTGAGACAGGGAGGGAGAGAGAGGGAGTGAGAGGGAGTGAGACAGTCTGAGTGAGACAGAGGGAGAGAGGGAGAGAGATGGAGAGAGAGAGAGAGAGAGAGAGAGAGAGAGAGAGAGAGATATGTGGGTATGCCTGGTCTGGTGGCTCAGTGGACAAAGGCATCTGCTGCAGGGACCTCTGTTCATCCTCAGTTTTTTTTTGTTTGCTCTAGCCCTGCCCCCTCCCCCACTTACCCTGCCCCCACCGGTGCGGCCCTCGGACACAAACCACACTGTAAATTTGGCCCCCCGAGAGAAAGTTTGTGACTACCCATGGTTTAACACATTTGAAACCCTACTCTGCCCTCAATAACATTCTGAGTTACTTCAAGTGTCTTGGAATGCACCTTGCATTCAGACAACTCACTTCTCATTCTCAAAAATCCATCCACAGATTGAGCGTCTATGACGAAAAACCGGCACACCCGTCACATTTATGTTGGTGGTGTTATCAATCAATGTCATGTGTAAAACAAAGCATCATAGTAAAAACAATTTGCGCACATTTTATCTAGGAAAATGGTGGTTTGAGCTATGTAATAATCTGTCATTTCAGCACACCCACTCACAAACCTGCACTTAACTAAACACTCTTATTATGTTGGACATTATATGCTGGATATGGCCCCGGATTTGGCGCGGTGGTAAATTATGTAGTGTACCAGATTCCAGAAATTTCTGTCAAGTTTTGGGGGGGGCCCAACAGCTGAAAAAAGTGAGCTGGGGGGGCTCAACCTACAAAAGTTTGAAGACCTCTGCCTTACAACATCCCCCGCTCCGCGTTTCAACGAAAGTCTCTGCTGGAGTATAGAGACGCTGAAATACGATGTCACTCCCACTCCTGACAAGATCCCAGTCCAACAGGGGATACGCTGCAGAAACGGTGAACTTAACTTTATGTTTGCAGGACAAAGCACGCCACACGCCTCTAATGATGATCACCACACGCAGTAAATGTGCCCGGTAAAGCGCTCGAACAACTTTAGAGCACTCTGCGAAGCTGGCAACATGCGATCCACAACCCCTGACGGCTGACGCAAATCTCCGTCCTCCGTCCCGCTGACAGCAGAAGGTCCACTTGCCTCAAATCAGCTGAGCGTTTGTGCGCCACCCGGGTCTGCACCTTGAAGACCAACCAGAAGATAAACACAGCTACGCACTCCTGATAAGCCGTGTAAGACAGCCAGTATCCTCCAGTGTTTTCCGATCCGCTCATGAAATTATCCATGGTGGCAGAAAGATCAACACCCACAAACGGCAAGCATCTGGGAAGACGCGGCACTTCAAGGGAAGGCACAGCGCTGTCCCTGACACAGCATCCCGGCCTCGTCGCCAGCAAGGTGTAGTAACGAGCCACACCAATACCAGGTAATAACTTTACTTTATTAATGCAGAGTTAAAGTAAACCGTGCCTCCAGCTTGCCAGAGCGGGCAGAAGTCACCAACATTCTAATGCAGCCTTCACCTGAAGGTTCTAGGACCAAACCAATGTGTAAAGGGGACAGAGGGGGGAAGAACGGGAAAGGGAAAGGCAGGTAGGTTACAACAGTAGTCTATAGGGATAACCAACATTTCGATTTTGGCCACAAAGTTTTGCACTTTTTTACGGCTCCAAAGGTGATCAACTTTACATATCAAAATTGCAGGTGGAAATTCTAGTGGAAACGTTAATGCTGGGAAAACAACATTTTTTGACAGCATAATTCTCTTACTAGACACCTCGGGTATTTGATGGCGCTTTATAAACTTCATTTAGATTTTTCATTACTAAACGTGGGTCTTTGCAAGTTTTTTTCTGCAAAACATATTTTTATTTCTGCAAAGTTGCAAAACTGGGAAGCTTGTAATGTTTCAAAAAAACCTACACAAAGTTTGTAGAGGAATAACATTCCAACTTCATAGGCTACTAACACATGACCTTAATAAAATTACTCCTTCATTTGCAGATAATGCTGCACGGAGGTGATTGGAACAATTTCTCCTTACTGTAATTTTTATTTTTGTAGACCCTACAATTGTCATGGGATAGCCATCAGATTTTGTAGAGACCATGACAGTGATTAACTCTAGGTTGATTTTGTAAGCTTAAAGGTAAAAACCGCCTTTTAGAAACACACAAAATCATTTATTGTTTGGAAGGTAGCCCGCCATACCACCTAGGAGGCAAAGGTTGCAACCTCCACCACCATGGCAGAAGACAGCGCACCATATATAGGCATCTCCACATGCCTGGCAGAGGTTTCAGTGCCCGCAGAAGAGCCGCTGCCAATGTGGATGATCTAATATTTATTAACCGAAGGCCCAATATTCAATAAGCCGTCAGTCAAAGGTTGGCACCAGGGGAGCCAGAGAAGGCTCCGCTGGTGGAAACATGGCAGTTCACCTGAGTCATATAGAGCGTGCAGCCAGACAATTTGATAGTGCTCTGTGGCAGAGTGACCTTCCTGACAAACTCTGAATAAAGTTGAAGCTAGCCTGTGATACAGTTTCCAAAAAAGGCATTAAGTAGAGCTTCTGTAGTAAGAAATGCCAAACTCTAGGGAGATGTAAATTATCTAAAATATTGGAATTCATTTCATTATGGTGTATGTGATTGCTTTCTTCCAATTGTATTTGAACGAACATAAACCATAGTACCAGAGTAGTAGTGATTTTCCTTAGACCTGATATACTGAATAAACAAGGTGAAGGCCAAGATGGAAAGATTCAACTCAAGTGGCATTATGAGTGACAAGCTTTATAGATGAGATCACTGGGGCAAGGGGCAGGGCAACTCGATGTACGGGATTCACACTTTTATGAGTCTTCTAGACTTCAGTAAAGCTGAGCTTAAAAATAATGAAACAATGTTAGTGCCAGTCACCGACGGGCACATATTTGTCAATGTGGGGCACTACCTTTGTGTCACTATTTTTCGGTTCTGCTTTTCTGAACTCTGGAAGGAGCAATGCTGTTCTGATTCATTCAAATTCACATGCCCTTCGCTCATGATTGGGGTCAGTCAGGTGAAACCTGACATTATTTTTCGGTATTCAGCCACTTACCTTATATAAACTGTGTTGCATTATGCTTCTCACTCTTTAGCTAGGTACATAATATGTTAGATTATGCTAAGCTATACTATGCTATGCTATGTTATGTTATGTATTTATAAAGTGCACTATTACCTAAACTCGAGATTCCTGGCACTAAAAAGAAATGAACCTGGGAGCATAGCAGTCGCAGCTGGCATAGCTTGCGGGTTGGGGGAAGGGTTACGCGGGGAGGAGGGTGTTAATTTAATAATAAATCATTTTTAAAAACGTACTTTTCAGCCGGCCAGGTCCCGTGTCTACTCGGCTCCTGCTCTCCTTCATTTCCGGCAGGAACAGGAAGCAGGCAGCCTCCCTCCCCTCCCCTAAGCCAATCACAACACTGCAATGGCAGCGTTGTGATTGGTGGGACACCGCCCAGCCAGGGGCTTAAGGGAAGACCATGTTCTCTGATTTGGGCGGCCTCGGAGGGCCAACCAACCAGTCATTGCTCTCTCAGGAGTTGGCTCACCACTCCTCCCCTGCTCGCAGAGCAGAACCCTCCCACCCGCTCGCCCGCAACTAAACATAAAATGGTAAACAGTAAGTTATTACCATTTTATGTTTCTGCTTCTCGCCCTAGTGGAGGTGCCACCCCTGGAGCATGGGGTTAAAATAGCAAAATGTTACGTTGTTTTCTAAAAAAAACAACGATTCTACTGACGTAGGTCTTGGATTCAGCAGCATACCTATACTGGATTTTTTTTTTACTGTACAATTCATGTTTCTGAATGGCACCAATATATTGATCACAATATATTTATTTCTGTATAATGCTCTCATCCTCTGAGAAGACTGCCTGTTATTGAAGGCATTGGTTCATTTTCAGAAATACACTCAGGGCTTCCCTTTTTCTGCGAGAAAGTCATGTTAACGTCAGTCCTGTTTTTTTAGTCTGTGACTGAGGGCCTACATAAGCAACAGCACTAGCTCTCGAGATTTAATGAAACACTGCCAATACTGTCTGGACTGCCATGTGCTCCCTGCTCTTAACATTTGGTCACCCAGCTTGTCATTTGCTCAATTGTATTTTTAGAGCACGTAGCTTGTCCTTCATTCTGCAGTATCTTAGAGAATATTGTGAGAATCCTTCTATTTGTGTGGTCCTTGTGGGACAATTCCACGTGGTCCTGGGGCAGTCACTGGTTATTGGGTATAATTTTGTGGGATCCCTGCTCTAGTATCCCTTGGCTACCAATACAATTGTACTCTGAATGGGTAACCAAGTTATTCCGTCCAGGCACTTTGCTCTCGAGCTAAAGTTGAGCACCCAATCGAGGAGGTGGTGATGGATAGAAATACACATAATGAACTAAATGTCCAGCCAGGGCTGAAACATCTAGGAAGACCAACTGAAATTAATATTTTTGCAAAAAAACAGAAAGTGTTCTTATCTACTCGGGAGAAACACAACCCCAAACATATTATCGTAATTACACACTAGACCCTAGAAGTCTAAATATTATTGAGCACTTTGGTCATTCTTATCCCATGTGGCCGTGCCCATGAGCTCTCTGCCATCTTTGGGAGTTTTCTCCATCAATTACACAGAGAAGCCTGAGATCAGTTAAGGACACAACTGGTCGCACAGTTGCTGAAGTATTTAGCAACTGAAAAAATGTAGCAGAGGGTTACCTCCCACTATGATATCCTCTATTGTTACCAAAATTACGGGGCTTATATCTCATGCAGGGTATTATGGTCAAAAGGTACGAGTGGTGGGGACAACCAATCAACTAGGGCTTCACTAGTTGCTCAGGGCACTGGTCTATAGGGTAATGGATCAACTGTGACTTTACAATATGTTGAACTTAAAGCATTTGAAGGATAATTAAAAAAGGGTTACATGACAGAATATTGTGGAAAACATCATAGACTCCCCAAAATATTGCTAAAATAATATTGATTAAAAAAAATTCCATCCTATATTTAACCTAACACAAATATCTACATTTAACAATATCGAACACACAAATATCACAACACAAAATATTGTTTAATATTTAAATATATAGACAATAACAAATATTGAAACTCACATTATCGACTACAATAATATTGTGAGAAAAAATGAAAATCTATCTTTTAAAACATAAACTATTTTTTAAAAGTTAAATGAATATAAAAAATAACAATAAATAAACTACACAAAAAAGGAATTATACATTTAAACAATAAACATAAAATTATTCAGATGTATTATCATATCTATTCACAAAACATTTACTATTTAGCATTTAAAATATATTGATAATACAAAAACCTAACAAATACATATATTTAAATTATAAAGAAACACTAGTGTCCCCCAACAAAGGTAATATTAGAATTTTCTTTTTTTTAAACTCACAAAGTATCCAATAAAATATACTGTAAACGAATTAACCATTAGAAATATACACGTAAGTGAATACCAAAAAAGAGCATAAAACCTCACTATTTGACAGAGGAAAAACTTTAAAAATGCAAGCAAAGAACCTTCTGCTGGACTGCACAAAGAAAAGACAGAAGGAACACCTGAACAAAATAACAGGGCACCTTCACAAATAAGTTTGAAAATTAAACCAACTACAATGTAACCTAACATCATTTTAAAATACAAATAAATAAATTGCTAAACTCTCTCTTTTACAATGCATTTTAAACATTTACATACAAAAGAAACAGTTGAGGAAAATGAAGCACTCCAAACCAAAATATCCAACTTGACACTCATAAACCTGGACAAAAGCACTTTCGAAATAATTAAAAAACAGTTATAAAAATAAAACAACCCCTTTATGTTAAACTTGAAACTAAACCCCACCACCACCCAAAACTAATCAGACCTGTATTTTTAACATATAACTAAAATAAAAATGTTCTCACCAACGGAAAGTAATGACCACCTTACCCAAATCTTAAGGCCAGACAAACAGAAGGAAATCAAGTGCAACTTAAAGCACCAGTACATATGTAAGTGTAAAATGTTGGAAACCGTGTGTAAATGATAATAGCAAACAAAATAAACCTTTCGGATAAAACAACTCATTTTAAAATGAGGTTCATTCAGACAGATTGGCAGAAAGAGCCACATATATTACAGAAAGGAAAGCAAATGCTTTTGCGTATGTAATACACAAACAGCCACGAAAGCCCAAGCACGGAGAATATGAATTGGAAATGTACTAAATATTATCCAAATGCGTGTTATGGGAGGGCTAAAAATGAAAATAGTATTGTAATTAATGTTGGAGGACACAACCCCCCACCCAATGTAACAGACAGAAGTAAGGCAAGTACTTCAAAATTAAAAAGGGGCAAGCACTAGTTCCCAAGAGCCCACTTCTAAAATTTTAAAAGACTACTAAAATGTTAATAGACATATATCTCGGCGGACGGATTACTCTGACACAACTATGATGGATATCTTGTCCCCCAATATATACATTCCATTTTATCCTATGAGATTTATATTTCGGTGGAAGGGATATCTGTCACCATTGTGACGGAGTAACTCGTCGCCTGAGACCTAAATCAAGTCCATACTGCCTAAACTACCTGAGCAGTTTACAGGTAAACTATAATCAATTTCTACTTTAAAACAACTAAAATTACATACTAAAAAAGCCACAAGTCAAACCCTTTCTGCCCCTAGACAATACCAACAAATACAGATTCTAGAACACTCTGGGCCTGATTATGACTTTTGGCAGCGTGGGGGCGGGTGCCTGCCACTGCCACGCCCCTGCACTGCCAAGAGTCGTTGCCACCCTCCCGATTACAATTTTTTGTAGTCTGGGAGGCAGGCAGGCAACGTGGCCGTTCCCCCTGCAGTGCCTTTGAAAAAGGCACTGCAATGGGAGCACCTCACAAGGATCCTGAATGGCATGAAGTGTAATGTCCATGCCATGCAGGAACTGGTGTGCATGCACACATGGGTGCACATGTTGTGCTCCCTTTGTGCATACACAGGGCGCAGAGGCACAAAAAGGACCTGTAGTGCCCCCTTTGTTTCCTCTCTGCCAGGGTTTTCATGTTGGTGAAACCGCCATCAAAATCCTGACGCAGAGGAGGTTCCCAGGCAGCCCCGGCAGTCCCAGGGCAGTCTGACTGCCCACGTTGTAATGGGGTTGTGGGACCGCCGGTACGGGGTTGGCTGGACCGCCACCACTGTGCCACTGCTGTGCCACCATGAGTCTGGCAGTCCAGAACCGCCAGACTCATTATTAGGCCCTTAACCACTACACACAACGCTCAGCCCTTCCTCTTACACTGCAAGCACAATAACAACAGAAAAACATCATATTTGCTACTGAAAACAACCTCTTAAGACTAAGCCAATGTGAAACATGGAGGATGGATGGAATTTTTAGAATGTGCCAACCTCCATTCACACAGATATATACCATACATGGTGAGCGTCATAACACTAACAGGCTCTTATTTATGCACTGTGATCAAACAAAGAAAGTGCAGCGTATAATGAACTTTTAAACCAATCAAAATAAAAACCAACAACTACTCTCCACATAACATTATAATAGACTTTGAAGAGGCATTGGTACAAGCAATATTTAAGCCTGCTTTTACCACTTCAGCCAAACCATTTGGAAACACCTGCAAACATTTGCACTAAGTGTAGAATCTGCAACAGCCGGTTTGCTTTGGAAATTAAAATTGTAATAGCTTTGGCATATGTACCTGCTAGCCACCACAAGATGCTAATAGAATCCCCACCTAACAAAAAATAAGTCCACTAATAGACTGCTACGAAGACACTCGGGATGGCAGACTGCACTGCTCTGTACACATACACCAACCCAAATTCCAAATACCATGGTGAAATGTCTACAATAGCCCTATGGGTCAGCAAGCCAAAGCAAACAACACAGTGGAAGGATGGCAAGATGCCTTTCAAGCCAGACTAGAAAGAACCCAACTAAAACTCTACAAAATCATAGACACCCTCCAAAATGAAGAAAAACTACCAACAACTAAGGATAGAACAGTCACTAAATTAAATGAAACCTAAATAATTAAACAAACCAGATACATGTACAAAGTGCTAATGTTATTTACAAAGAGTCAGATTCTTTGTAAATAACAAAGGAGTAGACTACCTAGAAATGATAGCTAAATCACCTTTATAAACCACCTGCATACCAATATACTCACAACTAAAAAAGAACAAAAAAACAACACCGTAGCATTAGCATGAGCAATTTTAAATAAATATTAAAATAATTATTTTTATAAATCAGTTGATAAAAATATATTTTACAAAAAGAGACTGATAATTATAAAATAATTAATTGTGATATTTAATTAGAAATACTTAAAGGAAAACCAAAAAGATGCAATATGAAAAATATACAAATCTGACGAACAATTTTCAATGGCACTAAAACCAAAATATATATAGATAATAAAATATAACGTTTCCCACCCAAAATGAAATACAAATATTGTACATACAGCTGTGTAGTTGATGTTCTTGATCCACTTCCCCTTCCCAAAAATCCAAACCAGAAAAAAGTCAACTAAGAAACTCAAAACCAAATGCACAAATATAGGTCCTGATTACGATGTTGGGAGGAAAGGAAACCTCCCGGCTCCTTGTCGGAGTCGGTTTCCGACCGACCGATTCTGACGCTTCGGAACACCGTTCGGAAAGTGTCCCATTGCCTTCAATGGGAGCCTGTGTTCTGACCGACAACACAGGCTCCCATTGTAAAAGGGGTGGTTGAGTAAAACCTTGTCCAAATCCGACATTGTAATACATCGGTCGGGAAGGCGCTCCATAGAGCTGTACAATTCAGCTTCGACCGACTCGGAATTTCCGAATGCCAGCCGGAATGACCAGATGGTTACCTTTCCATCGTAATCGGTCGGTCGGAAATGTTCCTGACTCGGTCGGAAACATAGATTCCGACATGGTTTAGGAAAACCGAATGCCATCGTAATCAGGCCCTAAATGTCTAAATGAGACACACTTAACCAAATTAATTTTGTATAAAAAAATATTACAAATAGCTGCAAACATTGCACTCCAACGTCCTAACCTGTACAAAAACATCACATATTTAACCTCACAATACATAATTCCAAATACAATACAAGCATAACATTACAACTCTACTAACATAGTACAACATGTGACTATATTTACAGTAACATAATACTACTACTACCAAATTAAAGTTAGGCCGACAACATTATACCACATAACAGCAAAATACAAGCTATCACTATCACTAAACAATCTTACCGAATAAAACACCATAACCCACACTAGATCTACCCACACCCCCTTTCCTTAAAACCCTAAAAAAAAACGGAAAGAATCCCTGTCCGTCAAATAGCAACAAAGAACCATGCATCCCTACTATCCAAAACAAATCTACTCTAGCCTGTTTGGCTGAATTTGTCCCAGTGTCCACCAAACAGGGACTTATTCACTCCATAAAATCAGGATCTTCTTACGATTCTTGCCCACTGGCCGTGCTAAAACAGACTCCAGAGCCTATAGAAATTACTCTGGCCAGCATCTTCACTTCTATGTTGACAACTGGACTCTGCCCTACCATATGGAAAAAGGCTTCAATCCTCCCTCTTCTAAATAAACCAAATCTGGATCCACAGGGTAGGGCCAACTACAGCCCTATCTCCAGGCTATCATTTGCAGTAAAAATTATTGAGAAAATTATGAACACTCAATTGGCTCAGTGTATTCAGGAAAACCACCTGCTAGATCCAACTGAGTTAGAGTTTAGACTTGACTACACGACCGAGACAGCTCTGATTAAAGCCACCGATGATCTAAAGAACATCTTAGATAAGGGAGGTATGACAGCCTTCGTCCTTCTGGGCTTATCAACGGCCTTCGATACGGTGGACCACACCATATTGGTCCAATGTCTTGAGACGCTGGACACAGCGCTGGCACTCCTGAAATCTTGTTTGAAGGGAAGGGGACATACTGTGATGCTGGACAGGTTCATCTCCAACACCTTCTCCCTTCCTTGTGGGGTCCCGCAAGGGTCTTCACTTAGTCCAATACTTTTTAATCTCTATGTCATAGAGCTAGCCTCTCTAATTCGATCATTTGGTTTTTCTCTCACTTCCTATGCAGACGACACACAAATTGTGTTGTCAGCCTCTAATGATGTGAACTACACAAGCTCTCAGCTACATAATTGCATGAAAGGAATTGGTGTATGGATGGGCAATAACTGCATAAAACTAAACTCTGATAAAAACCGAGGTCTTCCTTTTTGGGAGCATCCCTCAATTTTGGACCCCCACCAGCTGACCCTTAGAAATGGGCCCTCTCCCACCCCCAACTGCAAAGGCTGAAAGATTGGGGGTGAATATCGATGACAAACTGAACTTCAGTAAACAAGTCAACTCTGCCATCTCCTCCTCATTTAACACCCTGAGAATAGTTTTTTTTTACTTTATTTTTTCAGTTTATACATCATAAACAATAACACACAACTGGCATCAATTCAGTGAACACCCTGAGAATAGTTAGAAAGATTCTGACGCACATTCCCACCAACACCACGACAACGGTAATCTCATTGCTGGTGTCATCGAAGATAGATTACTGCAACGGATTGTACATTAGTATTCAAGAATAATATCTGAAAAAGATGGAAGTCTTGCAGACGCCAATGCCAGATTACTCCTATGCCTTCCCAAACATCACTCGGTCACTCAAGCAGTCAAGGACCTCCACTGGCTAACGATTAGCAACCGTATCAAATTCAAAACTCTGTGCATAGCATATGAGGCCTTGCACGATACTGGCTCTGAATTTCTAACACAGGCCTTCTCCTGGTGCGAACCCAGCAGAAAACTTTCATCAAGAGGAACTAAAAATGTTATTGCGTGCAGATTCAAAAAAGCAAAATGGGGAGGAAGCTGTTTTATCTCGGGAGCTACTAAGCATAGGATCCTTTTACCGATACATATCAGGTCTGCTTCTTTGCTGCTGGCTTTCAGAAAACTCCTGAAAACTTGGCTCTTTAATAACTAGCATTGACAGTCTCTCTTATGTTTTGCTAAGTTGGCACCAAGACATTCCAGGGTAAGCAAGCGCTTAAAAATGTATTAACATACCATAACATAATTGACGCAAACAAAATCCACCTCAAAGAACAAGTTACATACCTTTGAGAACTCTCTGTATGGTAAAGATTCAATTTAGCTGCAGATTACTTACCTTTGAAATATTTCCTAGACGTCAGAATAGATTAAGAAACCAATCAGAAGTACTTCAGTGTGCCATCATGTGGTACAGTGCTGGGCCACAATGGTGTGATTCTACTCTGTAAATGACATGCAAGGCTGTTTGCATTCCCAGATGCAGAGCTCCAAGAGCGAATTGGTCATGAGCAGTGTTCACATTCCTAGACTTGGAATAGTATTAATGAGTAGACTTCAATCACAGAACGAGGAGGATGGAAGGGTTGGTGTGGAATCTGTGGCTGGAAAGGGTCTCTACCTGAAAGCGCTCAATTCCGAAGGTAAGTAACTTGTTCTTCTGATGGAGACTTCTAGCCCCAGATTCCTCACCTTTTGAATAGATACCAAAGCAGTGGGTCTGTGAATGAACTCAACCCAGAAAGTCCTGCAGGGCTGAGTGGGCAAAGTGCCCCTCTCGGCAAACCTGGCAGTCCAGACAATAGTGCTTCATGAATGAATGGAGGGACGCCCACATGGCTACCTGGCATAAGTCTACGACAGGGACTCTGCATGCCAAGACAGTGGTGGCAACTTTGGCCCTGGTAGAATGAGCATGCTGTCATTCCTTTGGCTGCTTTTTAGCCAGTGCATAGCAGATCTTAATGTAAAGCACGATCCAATGGGAGAAGTGTCTCTTCTGCCCAGCCTTGCCTATTTTCACTCCAGAGAACCCCACAAAGAACTAATCGTCTTTGGTATGATCTATGTAAAAACTAAGCATTCTCTTTGTGTTCAAGCAATGGAGCCTCTCTCCTCATAGGGGTGAGACAGAGCATAGAACGCAGGCAGGTTGGTGGTTTGGCTGATGTGGAACAGGTTCACAGAAAAAACACGCATTGATAGTAAGGAGCTGTAAGGAGCAGCTGCGAAGCGGTTCAAATTGAGTGCACATCAAATAAGTAAGGACCAGATAGAAGACCCATCGGAGCATCACAAAAGAAGAAGGGAGAAACATATGTTGAAACCCTTTCAAAAATCGCATCACAACTGGTCACTTAAACAAGGAGAGCTAATTTGCCAACTGCAAGAAGGCTGAAAGAGACAAAAGATAGCCCTTATCTGTTCGCAAAGCTTTCCTGGGCAAGAGACAAAAACAAACTGTTGTGTTTCTATCTAGGACCCTAATTAGATATTCCCGATTTATGCCCTTATATGGTTATAATAAATAGTATCCTTAAAAACGCATAAGAATCATATCCATATTTAGTAATAACCCATGCAGTCCAAATACGGCAAGGCTACTCCCCTAGACTCCTAGAAAGTACAACGCGTTCTTTAAACAAACCAAGCCTCCAGCAGCCCGGGAATTCCCCCTGCTTTTGTTTTGATTTGCACAAGAACTCCTGGAGTCCAGAAAGAACTGTTAGTTCTTAGTGACGTCTTATGTCCAACTTTACGTCAAACACGGCACCTTTCAGGTATAAATATACCAACGTTGCCTTAAGCAAACACGTGGTGGTTTGGAGCAGAGCGGCTATCTACTTGCCCGACACCCAGCTGATGCGAGAGCCGAAGGAAGCCGGCCCTCCCTTGACGCACTGAGAGAGACGCTGTCTTTTTCTCCAGCCGAGAAAATCCAGCTCCGGTGTTTCCAGTCACCCTTGCGGGTTGCTGGGAGATCGATTCCTGAGACACGAGATACAAGACCTCCTTCATTCTAGAACCAAGGTACGGAGCTGACTAAACCCTTAAGAGAATTCTTGATTCAGATTCTTGGCAAAAACCAACTTAACTTAAACTGCTACTTACTTACTCCTTCCCACGTATTAGGCATAAGTCAGGTACACCGGGGTAGGCGTATCTTAGAAGCACAAGTTGAGTACGTTAGTCAATGTTTTTATGTATGTATATATTTTATCCATTTTAAAGTATCATATGGCTAAGAAACCATATCAATGCTTTTACAGTATTATTTCATAGTACTCCTTTTACTGTACGCACTTTACTTGAAATGAAATTAAATGAAATGAATGAAATGAAAAGGGGTTTTGCTGAGCGCGACTGCTGCCCTTGGGCGTCCAAGCGCCAAGAATGAAGGGATAGTGCCTCAGGAAGCAACAGCGTGGAGAAGAGTTCAGTTGGTAAAGAGGAAGGTTTTAAGCTGTTTGCGTCATGATAAGTATTGCATCATGATAAGTATTGCAATTGTGGCAATTCATTTCTCTTGCATGAGAAAGAAGACTGCTCAATAAATAACACCTTTTATTGAAAACGCACGTCTCTCTATTTCTCTGCACTCTGGTGAAACTAAGTATGCACGATTGACTGAGTGAAATAACTGTCTATTGTTTTCACACGACTCTAGAGATACACTCTTTATTCTGAGGGAGCAAAGTTGTCATGTTTATGCAGTTGTCAGAAGCTAATCCCTTCTTGTCTAAATCCGGAGAGTTAACTCTTTCCTGAACATTCAAGAAAGTTTCTAGTGACCTCTGAGCTAGCTGGCAAAACTAATTAAGTCTAATATAGTCAGTAGAGACCTAGTCGACCTCAGTCCTACGTCTACACTGCTGTTTATATTATTCCAATGCGCACAGCCTATTGGGAATATAGGAACTACACTACCTGGCGCCCAACGTTTGTTAAGGCGATAATCTAGCGCAAGACATTAGAGTAACTCAGTCGTGCTTTTTCACACAGACCCCTTTTCCCCGCGCCGCACGGCCACCAGCTGCTGCGTGTGTCTCCCTCTGCCTGCCCTCTGCCTCGCCGCCGGCCTCGCTGACGCCTGGCCGCTCCCCTCTGGTTTTGCCAGTGTTTTTGCCCAAAATTTGTGCTTGTTTTTCTCTGTGCCGTCCGATCGCTTTTTTAGCGGTTTTCCTCTGTTTTTGCCCGTCTATTGTGCCTGTATTCCCTTGTGCTGTACCATCGTTTTTCCTTCCTGTTTTTGCCTAATTTTCCCTCCATTTGTGCCTGTTAATTGTAATTTTATCCTCTTTGCTGTGTCCAGTGTCCTTCCTGTCTGCCCGCCTACCTCGCCGCCCTCCGCTCTCCCTCCCCGCTTCCCGCCTCCCGCCACCGCCTGTGGCCACGCCCCTTTTCTCTTCTGTTCCCTCCCCGCTCCCGCCTCCCAGCTGCTCCGCCCACCCGCGCACTTGGCCTTAAATGGCGACCGTGCGACGCAGGTGAGTGTGACCCACTTGTGGGACACCCCCGCGCCGCACGGCCACCAGCTGCTGCGTGTGTCTCCCTCTGCCTGCCCTCTGCCTCGCCGCCGGCCTCGCTGACGCCTGGCCGCTCCCCTCTGGTTTTGCCAGTGTTTTTGCCCAAAATTTGTGCTTGTTTTTCTCTGTGCCGTCCGATCGCTTTTTTAGCGGTTTTCCTCTGTTTTTGCCCGTCTATTGTGCCTGTATTCCCTTGTGCTGTACCATCGTTTTTCCTTCCTGTTTTTGCCTAATTTTCCCTCCATTTGTGCCTGTTAATTGTAATTTTATCCTCTTTGCTGTGTCCAGTGTCCTTCCTGTCTGCCCGCCTACCTCGCCGCCCTCCGCTCTCCCTCCATGCTTCCCGCCTCCCGCCACCGCCTGTGGCCACGCCCCTTTTCTCTTCTGTTCCCTCCCCGCTCCCGCCTCCCAGCTGCTCCGCCCACCCGCGCACTTGGCCTTAAATGGCGACCGTGCGACGCAGGTGAGTGTGACCCACTTGTGGGACACCCCCGCGCCGCACGTCCACCAGCTGCTGTGTGTGTCTCCCTCTGCCTGCCCTCTGCCTCGCCGCCGGCCTCGCTGACGCCTGGCCGCTCCCCTCTGGTTTTGCCAGTGTTTTTGCCCAAAATTTGTGCTTGTTTTTCTCTGTGCCGTCCGATCGCTTTTTTAGCGGTTTTCCTCTGTTTTTGCCCGTCTATTGTGCCTGTATTCCCTTGTGCTGTACCATCGTTTTTCCTTCCTGTTTTTGCCTAATTTTCCCTCCATTTGTGCCTGTTAATTGTAATTTTATCCTCTTTGCTGTGTCCAGTGTCCTTCCTGTCTGCCCGCCTACCTCGCCGCCCTCCGCTCTCCCTCCCCGCTTCCCGCCTCCCGCCACCGCCTGTGGCCACGCCCCTTTTCTCTTCTGTTCCCTCCCCGCTCCCGCCTCCCAGCTGCTCCGCCCACCCGCGCACTTCGCCTTAAATGGCGACCGTGCGAACGCGCAGCGTTGACGCGCAGCGGGCGCGCCGATTGTGCGCCGAAGGCGCGCCAAAGGTAAGCCCGTCTGCGCCCGTCCGCGACCGGATCGCGCCCAGCGCCAGGACCCCTGGCCCACGAAGACCCCGACCTACCCGCCTGACGTACTCCGCCGCAACCCTCATCGCACTCAACACCGGCCGACTTTCAGACTGCCACCAAGCCACTCCACGACGCACCCACGGACCTTTCAGCTGCCACGCCTGCAAGTTCACCTGCACCCGGACCTGCCCCGCACCAGCACCCGCCAAGTCGAACACCAGCAGCACCCACCTCAAGTGCATCCTGCTCAACACCCGCTCCGTCCACAGACACGCCATCGAACTCTGGAACCTCCTAGACGCCACAGCCCCTGACGTTGCCTTCCTCACGGAGACCTGGATGAACGCCTCGTCAGCTCCTGACATCGCCATCGCCATCCCAGAGGGCTACAAGATCGTCCGGAGGGACCGAAACGCCAACCAGATGGGAGGAGGCATCGCCATCATCCACAGGAGCACCATCCGTCTTACGACCAGCATCGACAACACTCTGACCAGCGCCGAACACCTGCATTTCCAGATCCACACCAACCCGAACACCACCCTCAGAGGCACCCTGATCTACCGACCCCCTGGACCACGCACGCAATTCAGCGAGGACATCGCCGACTTCGTCAGCCCGCATGCCCTCCCCTCCGCTGACTACATCCTCCTGGGAGACCTCAACTTCCATCTGGAGAACAACAACGACCGCAACACCAGCACCCTGCTCGACAACCTCGCCAACCTGGGACTCAAGCAACTGGTGTCCACCCCCACCCACCTCGCCGGACACACACTCGACGCAGTCTTCTCTTCCAGCACAGACATCGACTTCAGCCACGCCACAGAGCTTCAATGGACGGACCACAGCTGCGTCCACTTCACCTTCAAGAGAACAACGACCCACCAACACCAGCAACAGGCCGCCCGCAGAAGCTGGAACAAGATCACGGCAGACCAGCTCGCCACCTCCCTGAGCCAGCACCCTCCTGCCAGCTCAGCGAACCCCAGCCAGGCCGCCGACAACCTCACGAAGTGGATCAGCAACTGCGCGGACGAACTCGCCCCACTGAGGACCCCGCCTAGCAGACCCGGCAGCAAGAAGGCCCCATGGTTCACCGACGAACTCAAGAGCTCCAAGAAGAACTGCCGAGCCCTCGAGAAAGTCTGGAGAAGAGAACCGACACCAGACAACAGGACCTCCTTCAAACTTGCCACCCGGAAACACCACCAGCTGATCCGCGCCGCCAAGAAAACAGCATTCAAGGACCGGTTGGACAACAACGCACACAACTGCAAGGAACTCTTCAACATCGTGAAAGAGCTTTCCAACCCCAGCGCAGGAAACAACGACATCACCCCATCGCAAGACCTCTGCAACTCCCTCGCTTCATACTTCCACAACAAGATCGCGGACATACACAACAGCTTCAACAACCAACCAACGCACACCAGGACCGAACAACCACCCTCCACGCCTGGACCCCGATCAGCACCGAAGACACCATCCGCACGATGAACTCCATCCACTCCGGATCACCGACCGACCCCTGCCCTCACCACGTCTTCAACAAGGCCGACGCTGTCATCGCACCCCACCTGCGAGACATCATCAACACATCCTTCGACACCACCATCTTCCCGGAGAGCTGGAAGCACGCCGAACTCAGCGCTCTACTCAAGAAACCAACAGCGGACCCCACCGACCTCAAGAATTACCGCCCCATCTCGCTCCTCCCGTTTCCAGCCAAAGTCATCGAGAAGACCGTCAACAAGCAGATGGCCACCTTCCTCGAGACGAACGGATCCCTCGACCCCTCACAGTCCGGCTTCCGAGCCAATCACAGCACCGAGACCGCCCTCATCGCCGCCACCGATGACATCCGAACCCTGATGGACAATGGAGAAACAGCGGCCCTCATCCTCCTAGACCTCTCCGCGGCTTTCGACACGGTCTGCCACCGCACCCTAGTGCAGCGTCTCAACAACGCCGGAATCCAGGGGAAGGCACTGGAATGGATCATCTCCTTCCTCGACGGAAGAACACAGAGAGTCCGCCTACCACCGTACAAGTCAGAGGCCTCCGAAGTCATCTGCGGCGTCCCCCAAGGATCATCTCTGAGCCCCACCCTCTTCAACGTCTACATGAGCCCCCTCGCGGCCATCGTACGCAAACACAACCTCAGCATAATCTCCTACGCCGACGATACCCAGCTGATCCTCTCCCTGACGAACGACCCCGCCGCCGCCAGAGCCAACCTGCACGAAGGGATGAAAGAGGTAGCCGAGTGGATGACGACCAGCCGCCTGAAACTGAACTCAGACAAGACGGAGGTCCTCATCCTGGGCTCCTCACCCTCCGCCTGGGACGACTCCTGGTGGCCCCCCGCCCTGGGCACCGCACCCAAACCGACAGACCATGCACGCAACCTGGGCTTCATCCTGGACTCCTCCCTCTCCATGACCAGGCAAGTCAACAACGTCTCCTCGGCGTGCTTCAACATCCTACGCATGCTACGGAAGATCTTCTGGTGGATCCCCACCGAGACCAGGAAGACCGTCACCCAGGCCCTCGTCACCAGCCGACTGGACTACGGCAACGCCCTCTACGCCGGGACCACCGCCAAGCTCCAGAAGAGACTCCAGCGGATCCAGAACGCCTCAGCCAGACTCATCCTCGACATCCCACGAACCAGCCACATCTCCGGACATCTGAGAGACCTTCACTGGCTCCCCGTCAACAAAAGAATCACCTTCCGCCTCCTCACCCACGCACACAAAGCCCTACACGACCAAGGCCCGAGCTACCTCAACAGCCGAGTCAACTTCTACGCTCCCAAACGCCACCTCCGATCAGCCAACCACGCCCTCGCCGCCGTCCCCCGCATCCGAAGAGCGACTACAGGAGGAAGGTCCTTCTCCTACCTGGCCGCCAAGACCTGGAACTCCCTCCCGACCGACCTGCGCCTGACCCAAGACCACCTCTCCTTCAGGAAGAAGCTGAAGACCTGGCTGTTCGAGCAGTAGCGGCACCCCCCCCCCCCCCCCAGCGCCTTGAGACCCTACGGGTAGGTAGCGCGCTCTATAAGTGTCAATGATTGATTGATTGAATAGACGTCTGGAGTGAGTAAAAGGTTAATATCCGCCGGAACTTAGTAGGAAAAGATTCCTATGTATTAGCTTTGGTTTAGTCAACATTGAAGGATACAGTGTTCCAAAATATTGTGCACCTAATCTTTGTTTCCTTGAAACTTGCTCTGCAAAGCAAAAATAACTTTCTGTCAGTAAAATGCCGGAAGGGGACTAAGAAAGAGATGCTTTAGCAGCTCAACTTATAGCGGAAGACACAAGTCTCCAAGATGAAGACCCGAATGCTATAATCATTCCGGTAAATGTAAGAAGAACTATAACTAAAAAACGTATAGAAAATGGAGTATCATCACGATGTGGTACAGTAATATTCGTGGTAGAGGCCCATTAATATCGGCAGACAGAGGTATTCTATTCATCGATACATTTTCCAGCAGCACACGCTGTGACACACGAATTCCACTATTACAAAATAGAGGAACCTCCGGATGAATACGCTCCTTTCGAGGACGTTGAAATCCCACTAACTTACCAAGAGCACCTGCTCTGGTTTAATGGCGCCCTAAAACATCAAAATCACATCACCAGGCTCGGTCCACTAGGTAGACCAGGAGCAACGTGGCCGGTTCTAGCCAGCTACACACCACATCCAGACATTGAAAAAAGGTCAGACCGAGAACTTTTAGCTCAACTAAAACAACTCATTAAAATACATAGACAATTGGTCCAATATGTCATGCGGACTTCAACAGTCCAACCAGCAATAATAATTCCACAGACCACCTCTCACCAGGGGAACACAAATAAAATCACACCACAGAATATACAATCAGCCATTGGCAAAATACCCGCAAAACGGGAAAAAATTCCATTCTGGTTAGCACAAAAAATCACTCAAATAGAGGCAGTATTTCCTGATACTACGCCTGCTGAGAAACACAGAATTCTGACCATCTGTCTTCCAATGGGGATCGCACCACATGTGGAGGACTGTGACACTTGGGGCACAGTCTTTGCTTCAATTTACACAAAAACACATGGTGTTCCGTCCATGGCGGTAAACCAGATGTGCTAAGACAGATTCCAAATGAATACGGTCCAGAACCTGCTTTAACTCTGGGTATGAAATTACTGAAAGACTTAAAGCAGGTCTCGGCTATATTATTAGCCAACATAAAAGGAGAAGCAGCATCTGTGGCGATCCGCCAGAAATTGAAAGAAACAGATATAGCAGAACAACCATTTGAACTTGCCAGAATCATAGAAAAATCCTATGAAGAACTAGGAAGAGATAGTTTGGGTGGGAAACCAGTAAAACCCCAACTAACTGAAAATCCTAAAAAAACATTTATTAAAAATAATCTAAACACTCCAAAAAAGAGTTGGGATGGAAATAAACAATCCATTCCCAAAGAAAAACGATTCCAGTCCAGAGGAAGGTCTCCTCAACGGAGAGATAGATCTCTAGAACGAGGTGGCAAGTCTCCCCAGAGGGAGCCCTCTGAGAAAAGATACAACCTTAGAGATAGGGATAAATTAAGAAAACCTGATAGATATCAAGATATTGATACACGTCCCTATCGATCTTTTCAGACTTCCTCACAGAAATCGGAAAGAAGAGGACGGTCAGAACACAAAGAAGAGCACTTCAAGTCCAAAGACAAGGAACCTGCTCATCAAAGTAAAAAATTACAATTTCCAAGAAAGAAGGTAGCTAGTATTAAAATAAAACATGCCGAGGATTCTGAGGACACAACTGAAAAACGGAGAGTGGGCTCAGCCAATGCTAGACAGCGCAGCAGAAGTAACCATAGCTCGCAAGATCTTGATGAATCTTCTGGAGACAGTGGACACGAATGAATACATTCAAGTGGAAACTGCAGACACCAGAGTTAGCAAACCCCATAAATTATACAAAATAACATTGCGTATAGAGGGGGACAAAACTAGGAAAGTAAGGGGTCTCTTTTGGGATAACCTTTCGAAAGGCTATGACATCCTGTTAGCTGAGAAAGACTGCCCACCAGAGTTTGTCAGGGAGTGCCCTCATGGTGAAGAAATGATTATGCCTGCCTTCTCAAATCATATTCCAATTAATAAAATATACACATTTGCAAGAAAATGGGCAGTGGCCCAAGCTCCTGCATTATAAAAAATCATGTAGGATGGGATGAGGATTCTCCTCCTCACAAAATCCAGTTAAAAAATCAACCCACTGCACAAAGGCAGTACCCAGTTAAGCAAGAAGCTAAAAAACAAGTCAGGGAGATTTTAGATCAACTTGAATATCAGGGGGTGATTGAAACATGCACCTCACAAATGAACACTCCTTTGTTTCCTGTCTCCAAGCCACACGATTCATATCGTCTAGTTTTGGACTACAGACACTTTAACTCATGTTGCAAAACATTTGCAGTACAAAACTCACACAGTGCAGCACTAATGAATAACATCGTGCGCAAAAAATAAAAAACAACATTAGATATCTCAAATGGTTTCTTTTGTCAAAACATCGCACCTGAAAGCAGGTATTTGACCGCTTTCTCAATAATGGGGTCACAAAAACAATTCTGTCGACTCCCACAGGGGTTCAAGAATAGCCCAGGATTATTCTCAGCAAGGGTAACAGAGTTACTACAAATATATGATGATGAGGCATTATCTTAAGTCGATGACATCTATCTCACAGATGATGACCTGGAGACTCACTTGAAAAGAGTGAACACCATAATACTTGGGTTCGCATCTGAGGGTTACAAATTCAACTTTAAAAAGTCAAGAATTGCCCATCTAACTGTCCTGTTTTTAGGATATGAATTATCAAGTGAAGGCAAAAGCCTAGCAGATAACTTCTTACAGAAGTGTGCTGTACTCCAAGCTCCAAAAATGCTGAAGAATTTACAATCAATACTAGGTTTCCTGAATTTCTGAAGAACATACATTCTAAATTATGCAGAGGGGGTTAAACCTCTCTATGAATTAATAAAACCTGATTTCAAACCAATTAATTGGACTCAGAAACACACAGAAATTTTAGGATCATTACAAACAGACATGTTAACTAAAACAAAATTGCAAACACGCGAAAACATACGCAACCTTGTAATCCGAGTCATCCCAGGAAGATGTGGATTCACAAACCTAACCTCTAATGAGGGAGAAACGGTACCAATAGCTTACAAATCACACTTGTACACACAAGCTGAAATGAAATTCAGTTCTACTGAAAAAATTCTAATAGCGGTTCAAACTGCTGTAGCAAAAGAAAGAACCCAAGCCCAAGGCAGGAGAATATCTGTTTCAACAGCAGAATCAGCCCTTGAGGCATTAACAAGCCCACGCAATCTAAATGCAGTGGCATTAGATCCAAAATGGATACAATGGGAAAATTCTCTTGCTACAGAAGACGTGAAGCACTATTTTGACCCGAAAATGAAAAAACTAGAAAATCTAGAATATGAAGAAGAATATCCTCTGCCAATCGAAATTCTGCCTCTCGAACAGTACACATGTGTAATCTACATGGACAGATTTGCACAACACTACGATGTAGAGGAAAAATCCTACAACGCAGCGTGCGCGATTGTTAAAGGCCGCTGGGGCTTAGGTAAATTCAGACCATTAATTACCAAAACTGAATCACTCAGAAACTGTTCAGCTCAGCGAGCTGAAATAAGATCTTTAAAGATGGCGCTTGAAAATGCCGATCGCGAATTCCCCACACTGATATTGTGGGATTCGCATTTCTGCGTCAAATCTTACAATAATGACATGCAGACATGGATTCAAAACAGTCACAAAGATGACACAGGTGCCACAATAATGCATAAAAAGCTCTGGGAACAAGTAGTTCTTTTGCAGAAAGAACTACGAAAGACTCACGTGATACATACACTGAGTCATCAACGTGATGGCGTTCACGTTGCAGGGAATTCATTGGCTAACAGAGCAACAGCGGAAGCGGTTCAACTGGCTTCCGTAGCCACAAAAAAGCGTTCTAAAAAACACATAGACGGAGAAACGATGCTGGCGTCAAAAGCCTCGTTAAAAGGCGACTATGCAGCATTGCCTCTCGGCTATCCACTCAATAATACATACATAATTGATGCAAACTCCGTTCCTTTTGCTCAAATCCCTGGAGTGGGGGATAGAGTAATTCCAAACACGAATAGGAAAGTCTTATTAATAGCAGACGCACATATGGGAGAAGGTCTAAGGCACCAAGAGATCATGAAATCTCTAAAAGAATTACAATCAGAATACTGGTGGCCGGGGATGAGCCTGCAACATTACAAATTTGCAAAGGATTGTCCAGACTGCAACCGAGATCGCAGTCGCGAACCGGACCAGACTAGTGCCAGGACACCTCTATTAGAAAGCATAAGGCTATCTATACGCAAAAATCCAGCAGGAGAAACGCAATCCCATAAATATTAAGACTAGATTCACTTAAAATGCAGACACCAGCGCTCGGCTGACGCCAGACTGTTATAACAGATTTGCGAGTCTTTATCGGCACATACGCAATTGGCATGCTACATTCTGATCAGGGTCCTGCGTTTAGCTCTCGAGCTTACAAAGAGGCCATGACCAGCATGGGCATTGCATTGCGGTACTCTTCTCCCTTCCATCCTGAGGGAAATGCGGTAGTGGAAAGAAAAAACCGGGACATAAAGCAATTTATAACGGCGAGGGTATTAGGTTCGGGTGATGGGTGGGTCAAACATTTAACAAGTGTCCAGCGTAGTCTTAACAATCTGCCAAGAAATTCTCTAAACGGTATCACTCCTTACGAACTATTGTTTGGCACTAGAATGCACATCCAGGATCTAGATTGTCACACTTCAGTGGTAAAAGAAAAAGCCTTTGATATCAAAGACCGTTTGGCTGTTTTACAGGACTTAAATGAAACAAGAAGAAGAAGTCTGAGTAATATAAAGTTAAAGCCAACAGCCACTGAAGAGAAACCACCTGTCCCAGCAAGACCTGTCTGGATTCCAAAGATTGGGGATCTAGTCAGAGAAAAGATCGCGGTGAAGAAGGAATTTGGGCCTTCTTACAGAAAAGCAGTACCTGTCTTAGCTGTCAGCGGAACAATATCAGTAGTACCACCGCCCCTTGCTGGTAAAAAGGAGAACCGAGTTGTATCAATCGACCTGGTAAAACCACAATCATGTGGCCAATAATAAGTAGTAGGCCCAGTGGACTCCCAAGAAATAGCAGAAGACCAAATCTTGCTACAATCCAAGAGGTTCAAACTGAGAGACTAATCACATTTGATAAACCAGCAGTGAATAAAAAAGGACTATGCATCCACTCCGGATCACCGACCGACCCCTGCCCTCACCACGTCTTCAACAAGGCCGACGCTGTCATCGCACCCCACCTGCGAGACATCATCAACACATCCTTCGACACCACCATCTTCCCGGAGAGCTGGAAGCACGCCGAACTCAGCGCTCTACTCAAGAAACCAACAGCGGACCCCACCGACCTCAAGAATTACCGCCCCATCTCGCTCCTCCCGTTTCCAGCCAAAGTCATCGAGAAGACCGTCAACAAGCAGATGGCCACCTTCCTCGAGACGAACGGATCCCTCGACCCCTCACAGTCCGGCTTCCGAGCCAATCACAGCACCGAGACCGCCCTCATCGCCGCCACCGATGACATCCGAACCCTGATGGACAATGGAGAAACAGCGGCCCTCATCCTCCTAGACCTCTCCGCGGCTTTCGACACGGTCTGCCACCGCACCCTAGTGCAGCGTCTCAACAACGCCGGAATCCAGGGGAAGGCACTGGAATGGATCATCTCCTTCCTCGACGGAAGAACACAGAGAGTCCGCCTACCACCGTACAAGTCAGAGGCCTCCGAAGTCATCTGCGGCGTCCCCCAAGGATCATCTCTGAGCCCCACCCTCTTCAACGTCTACATGAGCCCCCTCGCGGCCATCGTACGCAAACACAACCTCAGCATAATCTCCTACGCCGACGATACCCAGCTGATCCTCTCCCTGACGAACGACCCCGCCGCCGCCAGAGCCAACCTGCACGAAGGGATGAAAGAGGTAGCCGAGTGGATGACGACCAGCCGCCTGAAACTGAACTCAGACAAGACGGAGGTCCTCATCCTGGGCTCCTCACCCTCCGCCTGGGACGACTCCTGGTGGCCCCCCGCCCTGGGCACCGCACCCAAACCGACAGACCATGCACGCAACCTGGGCTTCATCCTGGACTCCTCCCTCTCCATGACCAGGCAAGTCAACAACGTCTCCTCGGCGTGCTTCAACATCCTACGCATGCTACGGAAGATCTTCTGGTGGATCCCCACCGAGACCAGGAAGACCGTCACCCAGGCCCTCGTCACCAGCCGACTGGACTACGGCAACGCCCTCTACGCCGGGACCACCGCCAAGCTCCAGAAGAGACTCCAGCGGATCCAGAACGCCTCAGCCAGACTCATCCTCGACATCCCACGAACCAGCCACATCTCCGGACATCTGAGAGACCTTCACTGGCTCCCCGTCAACAAAAGAATCACCTTCCGCCTCCTCACCCACGCACACAAAGCCCTACACGACCAAGGCCCGAGCTACCTCAACAGCCGAGTCAACTTCTACGCTCCCAAACGCCACCTCCGATCAGCCAACCACGCCCTCGCCGCCGTCCCCCGCATCCGAAGAGCGACTACAGGAGGAAGGTCCTTCTCCTACCTGGCCGCCAAGACCTGGAACTCCCTCCCGACCGACCTGCGCCTGACCCAAGACCACCTCTCCTTCAGGAAGAAGCTGAAGACCTCTTGAAACCCAAATTGCAACAGTTCATCAACAAACACCTGTCTACAACGATGTAGCCTCAGACTATGCTAATGAAACAAAGAAAAACCCAAGGGCAAATGACAATCCGGAAGCAATTCCAACAATTGACAGAACTGCATTTGGCTACTTCATCAATTTGGATGACTTTTCTGAAGATCCAAGCGAGCATGAAGAAACGCCAGCAACAAAAACTTTCAAAGAAAAAATGACTGAACTTTTTCACCAACTAAAAGAAACTTATCTGATTTCACCATGAATTAAATTTTGGATTGTGTTAGGTGTACTTTTCCTCCTGATTTGGCTCATCATGGTTCTATGTTTGGGAAAATTAATTGATGAAACATATAGTACAATGGACACAGCAAGTCAGAACATCAACTTGGCCCTAAAGCCTCACACATCCTCTCACATCGAGAAAAGAGAACTGTCACCAGTGAACATCACAGCCAATCCAATACCCGGTGGGGTAGCATGGGACAAAACGGATTATGGAATCTATGGCCCGATTGAGCTCTTGAAATATCCACACCAATTTAAGGTTTCCTTAAGTGACTTTGTGACACCAAGTACTTTCTCTGATGATTGGGACTTTGAAAATATTAATAATATGATGTCAGATTTAGTAATGTCAGCAAAATTTACAGAACATGATTATTTGCAGGGTTCATCAAATTATGAAGAGTTATATTGTTATAATCATTTTGGCGATCACTATTTGCATAAATCTGCTCAACCTAGAAATGTTTTAACTTATAATCAATGGGAGCATTGTCCGACACCGCCAAAAGGCAGTTCAAAAACATTTTATGAGAAATTTACATACTTCTCAGGGTTTAACAACAGTGATCCAGAAACGTTTTATTTTAAAATGTTAAATAAGACAGGAATTAAAACAATGTTGACAAATACTAAATTGATTTATTCTGAAAAGTTTTATGACAAAATGTCTACATTTGGTTTTGAATTTTGGAAAAACAACATTGAAACAAAAACCATCTGGGGTTCAAAAGACTGGCAGGTACAAGGTTTAGAAGCATTATTTAGAGCTTGCATGATCCCAGAACAAATAATATTCTTGAATGACACAATTCAACAGACATCCTGTCTTGGCCTAGCCAAGATAAAAGATTTAAACAAACCGTCTATTCCAAAACCCATGCCTGATAGTAATAGCACTACAGATGTGGAGATAGACGTATCCCATATTTTACACCAAAACAGAACAAATCCTGATTGGAAAAAATGGTTGATCTGGCCCACAGACACAAATAACTGTCAAGATAGATTCCTGAACAAAACACAGTGGTTTAAACAGACCAGGCCAGACCCTAGATACTCCCAGAGATAACATCCAGGGATAGTTACAACATACAGTGTTGGGAAATTATGCCTTGAATGGGTACAGAAATCCACACTGGCTGAAATTAAGCAACACTTGACTTTACTTAAAGACGGTGCTGACTTGCGTGATTTCATACTCGGACCACGCTAACAGTGTCAAAAACGTTTCATATACGCCGGTATATACGCTGCTTACAACGAAGCTTGGAAAGTAACACAAATTGAAACAGCTGAAAAAATACGAGAAATTGATCGTATAAATTTGGAAAAATCACTTTCTGTTGTGGACAATGGGTTAACGACTCTGTCCTCCAGAATATATTCACTGGACAGTATTGTTTAATCTGCTATTGATATAATAGAGCAGGACTTACTAATGTTACAACATGGTCAGTCCCAATTACGTTCTATTGTACAGCTAGGCTGGACGTTGCAAAACCTGCGTTCAGGCTACGTGCCATGGCGTCTAATCAACATAACGTCATTATTCTCTATCTTTAACCTTACTGATAAACAAATCAGTTTGGCACAAAAAGGAGCAGGGTATACGATTCTGAGCATTGAAAAACTTGACAGATTACCATTGACAATGTCAGAGAGACCTGTCATTGAATGGATAATACACAGAACAATTACAATTCCGATAACAACTTTCCAGTTTAAGTATTGCCAAAAATATATACCAGCAGGCCTGTATGAAAGGTTGGGTAAAGTATACATCAAATCAACCTGGGATTTACCTTACACACACAAATGTTATAGTGAAGGGAAAAAAGAGGTATTCCTTAGTGGTAACAATTGTAAAATATCACTAAGTGGTACACTTCTGTGTCAAGGTATTAACTTGCATGGAGCCTGCGAAGGGTCTTCAAATAACCTTTCATGTCACCTGCATGGCACTCCTGCAAAACAGATAGAGCCATTTTTCAGACAGCTTTCCAATGGCAGTTATGTTCTAATAAGTGACCGCAGCTGTTGTGGCATGGTGCCACGAAAAGCCTATCTCGTAACCTTCCAGGGTCATTTGCTGTATGCAAGTATTGTATCCAAACAGCAATCCAGACATGGAGGCTGCGTTATGGCCTTCTTTGAATATCTCTTCTATTCGAATTGATACTTTAAGCAGAATTAAATCCATTCTTTTACAGACAACTGTGCCTTTAACCTCGTCCAAAGAGACGTATGATCTGCAAGTTGCAAGGACAGCGGCAGAGATACATTCCCTATTATCAACAAATTGCCCCGTACATTTCGTAGAAATGTTAAGCCAAATTTTAAACATGTAGATACCAGTGGCATCGCACATGTATTTAAGACAATTTTTTCGGGACTGTTAACACCCTTTGAAACAGTTCTGGGCATTTTTCCGAATTTTGTCCATTCTGTCTTCGGCGGCCTGCCTCTTCTTTTGGGGCTCGTAGCAGGAATTTTATTTTTCATCCTTCTGCTCCGATATGGCAAGCCAAACCACAGACAAGACTCAATCAACGATGGGAGAAACGATCCTAGCTATACGCTACCGGGACCGCATCACTAAAGTCCTCGGATTAGCCAGGTTAAGAGATCTAAGTGCAACATGGTTTCTTTCATTCAGACCTATCTGGCAAGATTGCATCTTACCTGTGCTTCGATGTCTGCTATGCGGAGAAGAATGCGTGTTGGACGTCTGTCTTACACTACCATCAGCAGTACCAATGGATATAGATACCTTGCTAGGTCCGGTAACGACTCATGCATCGTATTGTCCCCAGCGGTTACCTATTCTGATGACGGCATTTGTTGAGACTTCACCATTACGAGTAGGTGGCGGTGAAGTACGAGAGGAAAGCAGCACCAAACAGGTACAACCTTCTGTGAGCATTGCTGATCCTGACATCGACGATAGCAATCATTCTCACATATGCACAATTTCAGCATTTTCGAACTTGGTCGAACTTTCACCTGATGTTGTAGACCAATTTTTTGCAAGCCTGTCTGATATGATGTTCTCCCCAGAACAGAAAGAATAACTTTTTTTAAAACAACGAGCACACAGCGTTCCCTGAACTCTGAATTCGGCCTTCAGTTTTTGATAAACAATACCACTGAAAACAATTGGAACTATTTTTTCCCCTGAAAGCGAAATTATTTTTTCAATTTCCAAAATATTTACATTTTCTGGCACATAATACTCTGCTTAAAGTAGAACTATTCTTAGAGAACAGAGATTCTATTTTTAGGATAACTAGAGACAATATTTTTACCTCAGCCTCTAGCACATGTACCGTATTGTATAAATATGTGATGAAATGGCCTCGACCTTCTTTTCTGTATTTAGAGCCATTTCATGTGTAATTTTTGCAATTCATTCAGCTGAGATATATATGCATTTAACTGAATGATACCACTGCTTAAAAAACGTACAGTACCAATACTCATTTTCGTGTATATACCATACACCATTTCAAATGCAATTTATGTATTTTGGGGTGGGTTGGAAAACACATGCATCGTTATATGTTTAGTATTGCTTAGTATTTAGTAATGATTGACATAATACGTGGAGTGGGTGTTGTGTTTCTATCTAGGACCCTAATTAGATATTCCTGATTTATGCGCTTATATGGTTATAATAAATAGTATCCTTATAAAGGCATAAGAATCATATACATATTTAGTAATAGCCCGTGCAGTCCAAATACGGTAAGGCTACTCCCCTAGACTCCTAGAAAGTACAACGCGTTCTTTAAACAAACCAAGCCTCCAGCAGCCCGGAAATTCCCCCTGCTTTTGTTTTGATTTGCACAAGAACTCCTGGAGTCCAGAAAGAACTGTTAGTTCTTAGTGACGTCTTATGTCCAACCTTACGTCAAACACGGCACCTTTCAGGTATAAATATACCAACGCTGCCTTAAGCAAACACACGGTGGTTTGGAGCAGAGCGGCTATCTACTTGCCCGACGCCCAGCTGATGCGAGAGCCGAAGGAAGCCGACCCTCCCTTGACGCACTGAGAGAGACGCTGTATTTTTCTCCAGCCGAGAAAATCCAGCTCCGGTGTTTCCAGTCACCCTTGCGGGTTGCTGGGAGATCGAGTCCTGAGACACGAGATACAAGACCTCCTTCATTCTAGAACCAAGGTACGGAGCTGACTAAACCCTTAAGAGAATTCTTGATTCAGATTCTTGGCAAAAACTAACTTAACTTAAACTGCTACTTACTTACCCCTTCCCACGTATTAGGCTTAGGTCAGGTACACCGGGGTAGGCGTATCTTAGAAGCACTAGTTGAGTACGTTAGTCAATGTTTTTATGTATGTATATATTTTGTCCATTTTAAAGTATCACATGGCTAAGAAACCATATCAATGCTTTTACAGTATTATTTCATAATACTCCTTTTACTGTACGCACTTTACTTCATGATAAGTATTGCAATTGTGGCAATTCATTTCTCTTGCATGAGAAAGAAGACTGCTCAATAAATAACACCTTTTATTGAAAACGCCCGTCTCTCTATTTCTCTGCACTCTGGTGAAACTAAGTATGCACGATTGACTGAGTGAAATAACTGTCTATTGTTTTCACACGACTCTAGAGATACACTCTTTATTCTGAGAGAGCAAAGTTGTCATGTTTATGCAGTTGTCAGAAGCTAATCCCTTCTTGTCTAAATCCGGAGAGTTAACTCTTTCCTGAACATTCGAGAAAGTTTCTAGTGACCTCTGAGCTAGCTGGCAAAACTAATTAAGTCTAATATAGTCAGTAGAGACCTAGTCGACCTCAGTCCTACGTCTACACTGCTGTTTATATTATTCAAATGCGCAGAGCCTATTGGGAATATAGAAACTACCCTACAAAATGATAGAATATCAGGTAACTTGGCCCGAAGGGGGTAAATTTGGTTTATGCCGCACCAAACCAAATAATGTGTCCCGATGACAGGCATGTACAGTTTTTGTTGAAGGACGCCTCGCTACCAAAATGACATCAACCACCTACAGAGTAAGATCGAACGTAGTCAGCTGTTGCCGTTCAGTCTCCAAGAATGAAGGTGGAGATTAAGAAGGTCCGGATGCAGAGCCCTTTCTTGTTGCTGTGACAGCAGTCCTCTCAGAAGGGTAAGCCTGATTGGAGGATAGGTGCTGAAGCCCAGGAGTTCTGAAAAACATATTCTCCATGCCCAATCCGGAGCCACTAGGATGTCTTGAGCTTGGTCGGTCCTGATCTTCTTTAGAACTCAAGGCAGGAGTTGGTATCAGCGAAAAGGCATACAGTAGTCCAGAGTTCCTCTTGAGGAAGAATGTGTCTCCGAGTGAGAGAAGCCTTGGAAACTCCAATGGGCGGAATTGCTGACATTGCGCATTCTCAGCTGTGGAAAACAGATCTAGCCATAGTTCTCCCCATTTGTGGAAGAGACCTTGCACCCTCTCTGGCTTTAACTGCTGCTCGTTATCCTCTTGGCATCAACAGCTGGGCATGTGTGCCCTGGCATTCAAAGATCGTGCCAGGTGGTTGTCCACCAGAACATTTCCCTGGCAGTACAGCTATTTCCAAAGGTGCAAGGTATCGAGGCACTCAGTCCTTGACCCCACCCGGCCTTTTTGTTGCAGTACCACATGGCAGTGGTGTTATCCGTGAGTACCTGTGCCAACTTCCGTCTGATGGAGGGAAGGAAGGCTTTCAATCCCAACCAGATAGCCCTCAGCTCCAGTGAGCACCTGCATCGGCTTCCCTTTGATGGAGCACAGGAAGGTTTTCAACGCGAAGCGGATGGCCCTTAGCGGAATTATTGGGATCTTAGCATGAATGTCCTAGATGCTCTTTCTCAGGGGAAAGGCATGAAACCGGACCATTTTCAGAATGGAAAGGGAGCGTCTGAGAACGATTCAGGTATGACTTCAGCACATTGATAGTGGACCTCAAAGATGACAGGAGGTTCACCGTAGTCAGGAGGATGTTGACAACTGCCCCAGGTGAACCTACTTTCAATAGCCAGTTATCGAGATAGTGGAAGACTGGCACGCCTGATGTCCCGAAGGTGAGCTGCCAGCACCACCTCACTTTCGTGAACACCTGAGGGGCACTGGTGGGACCAAAGGGGAGCACCGCACACTGAAAATGCTCCTGTGCCACTACAAACCTCAGGTATTGCCAGTGAGCTGGCAAAACATATGAATGAAAATAGCCATCCTGCAGATCCAAAGCCTGCATACGGGCTCCAGACTTGAGGGCAGACAAAACCTGGGCTAAGGTTAGCAGTCTGAATTTCTGTTTGCAGAGGAAGGCATGGAGAGGGCACAGGTTTAAAACAGGCCCCAGGCCTTTATCGTTCTTGGGCACCTGAAAGTAGAGAGAATAACACCCAAAACACTCTCAGTAGCCCCTTTGGACAAAAAGGCATGCACTTTCTGCTGCAAAATGGAGAGATGCTCCTCCGTTATTTGTTGGGGAACCGACGGAAGGTGCGGCGGGGAAGAAGGGAAGGCAAGGCATAACCCCTGTGGAATATCTGTAGAACCCACCTGTCTGAAGCTATTGTCTTCCATCCTGGTTAGGATCTATAGATCCTGCCTCCCATCGGGTGGCTCTGCTCCTGTAAGTGTATGCTAAAAGGGTTGGCTGTTGGGGTTGCACGGGCAGGCCGTTGAACTTGGCTTTGGGGGTGGTGGGCACCTTGGACTCGACTGTGAAATGCTGAGTTTCTTGTGGCGGAAGGACAGGCTGGCAGTATAGGGCGCCTCGGCCAAATCAATGAAAGGAGCAGGGAAACTGTTGCAGGAGTTGAGGTGGGTCAGAAAGGTCCAGAGAGCGAGTGGTATCTGTGCTCCCATAAAATGCTCTAGAACAGAATCAGCCTTGCCCCCCGTACAGGTGAGTCCCATCGAAGTGCATGTCTATCAAAAAGGACTGGACATCGCCTCAGAACCCAGTCAATCAAAGCCACGCATGGTAGTACATGGCAACATAGGTGCCTATTGCCTCCCTTATGGAATCTGTGGTGTCCAAGCGACAAATGATAAACGTGGCTGCTTCACGTACATCTTGAATCATCTAAGCGAGAACAGGTTGAAGGTCTTCGGGCACACCAGGGAGGACTTGTGCCAAGGAATCCCAAAGAGCATGGGAGTAGCGTGCCGCCAAGCAGCTGACATTATCTGATTGGAGGGCCAGACTAATGGAAGAAACTACATGTTTGCCAAATGTTTCCACCCACTTAGATTCGCAGTAAGGGGGAGCGTTATGAAATGTGGTATATTTTATTGGCTCATGGAGGCTTGACTCACTAGGCTCTTGGGTGTAGGGTGCTGTAAGAGAAAAGCAGGATTGCCTGGAGCAGGGCGATAGTGCCTGGTAATTTTGTCGATTGACTAAGGAGCAAAACAAGGTTTGGTCAAGCCCCAAACAAGGTATCTATCAGTGCATCATTAAATGGGAGAAGGGGCTCAGAAGATGTTTGCCCTGGTTGGAGGAAGTCTGTCAGTACATTTGTTTTAACCTCCAAGGTGAGGAGCTGGAGGTAAAGTACTTTGGTTGCCCTGCACATTACCATGGCATAGGAAGTGGATTCCTCTGTGGCTGGTTCAGGGGTGAGAGTAGACCCTTTTCCAGTGAGGTATTGAGACGACGAGACTCCTGTAAATCTTTGCACAAGTTTTCATCCTGGTCAGGTTGAGCAAACTCATCACCCGGGTCATAGTCATTGTCAGAGTCAATTCCAAAAAGGGAAAATGGAACCCCGAGTGTGTTGCCTCCCTTGTGGAGGTGATAAGAAAAAGCAGGGAATCAGGCACAACTTCAATAGAGGTTGGACCACCACTTACTGGGCACTGGAGAGGACTGTTCAGTCTTCCTTCAGCATCAATGGAGTCAGCGTTCCTGGTGCTGGTGTAGGTCATGGAGCCAGAAGAGGGACTCAGAGGGTCCAACTGGCGCAAATTCCAACCCGCCTGCAGTACTCCAGATGAAAGGCCTCTAGGGTCCTTGGGGCTCAAAGGTGCTTCGGAGGGTGTTGATAAGGATCCGAAGAGTCAGAGCATGGCTGCTCTGAACTCTTTGATCTGATTAGGTGTGACTGTCAGACCCGGAAACTAGGTTGTACTGGCAGTAGTTGCATCATCAGCTTACATTGGGAGCAAGCTCCAAATAAGTGGCAGTGCCCCTACACCTGCTCAGGTGAATGTGAGTGACGCAAGGAAGTTGAATCCCACTTCGATTTCTTAGGTTTTTGTCTCGATTAAGGTGATGATTTTGACCACAATGTAGACCGGCCTCGACAGAGGCTCCTGCGACTCCAGGAGCGGGAAAGGGACCAGGACAGAACTTTAGATGCAGACTGTGACTTGGAGCGGACCAACAGAAAGCTTTTTATGTTAGTCTACATGAAGCTTTGCAGTCCCTGATGGCCTTTGGGTTCATTAACGCGCAGGTGCTGCAGGCCCTGGAGTTGTGTCCTAACCCCAGACACCACAGGCATACCTGGTGGGGATTCATCATAGATATTTGTTTAAGACAGCCCCTACAAGGCATGAAGCCTAACATTTTAGGGGATGACATCCCTCTCCCACTGAGCAAATTTTGAGGTAAATGTATCTGAGAGACACAAAGTGAGCGCTGGATCCGTGCCTGGAGGTGCGAGTAGAAAGGAACTGAAATCAGCCTGCAGGAGTGGTGCCCATATAGGCCCCACACATCAGTTCTGGAGTGTAACGGCACCAGTGTGGAATCGCACGGCTCCACCTGACCGTGCATCGAAGTACTGCTGAAACGTTTCTGGATCCAGTCTGATGATTGAGGAATATTAAAAAAGTGACAAATCTAGGCTAGAAGTCTCTGTAAGAAAAGGCACTACTAGAGTACAAATTACAGGTAGCGGGAAAAAAATGGCTGTTAAATTAAAAGTTAGAAAAATGCTATTTTCTTACACAAATAATTTAAAATGTTACAAAACGTCAAGAAACATGTGAACAAATGTTTGTAAAAATGTTTTTAAATGTTTAAAAATGTTTTAACAATATATTGAACAAATACAAATGTACCTGTCAAGTATAAATTAAATAATACTTTAAAATATATATCTCTAAATTAAATAGTATTAATTAATATATACTAAAATATGCATTTATAAAAATGTAAAAATATAATGTTATATGCATAATAAATACAAGTAAGAAAAATAATTATGTACAATTTATATGTAAATGTTTAAAAATACATGTTTTAAAAGTGTGTTAAAACACAGTATGTCACACTATCCGAAAAATATATATGCCACTGTGACAAGAAAATGAAATTTTTTTTGTTGCAAAAAATGTATGTATAAAAAATAAAAAATAAAATCGTCTATTAAATAAAAAACATGAACAAAAACAAATGTAAAACCTTTAAATGTATTAGTTATTATTTAAAAAAACTACACATTATACATAAATACAAACTACAAACCATTTTGGCGAAGGTGTTCATCACTAAAATGGTAAGATTTACTATTCCCACTCCAACCTAAGCCATTTTGGGAAAGGCGTAGGCCACTAAAGGGCTCAAATGTATTATTACCCGTCTAATATATTACTAAAAATGTTTTACTATTTTATCTTAAATTTGAAAATGTAACATTTTAAAACCAAACATTACATGTACAATACTTAAAATGTGAAACATTTGATAAAATATAACTATGGTAACAAATAGTTTAAAAATGTCCCCATCCTGTTCCCCTATCAAACCCAACATCCAGCTAATAAAAATATTATTAATAATTTTTTTAATTAAAAAAATGGAAAATAAAGTTTTCGCTTAAATATACAATACATATTTAAAGTTAACAAAACAAATTAAAAAATATTGACATTTTAAAAAGTGCAAAAAACAAAATATTTTTAATTCATTTATAATTTAAAATGAAACTTCAATAAACATTACAATAATAAAAATCATTGTTATCAAATATTAACACAATATACACGACTACCTTAATAAATGCATAAAAGGGGGCGTGGACGAGCAACATGGCCCTTTAGTTGCCCTTGCCGGAGACTCCGGCAGCCCACAAACCCTGCTCATCCTTCACCTAAGACCCAAGTCTCTGGCTCCCTAGATTGGGAGACCTCAGCGGGTGAAGTGGGGAGTGAGATGAAACAACTGGGCGAGCCCAGAACGCACAAACAGCGTCAACTTCTCCTTTAGTAGGGATCTCAGGAAAACATCTTGCGATTGGTTAGGTGTGTAGACATTGAGGGGCATAGGGGACGGGCATCTAGTTGTGTTCGAACCTTTAAGAAGCGACCTTCACCGTCCCGCACTACCCATTGACCTAAATCTAGATTTACTTAAGATTGCAGCCCCGGCTGATTTAGATGGGGAGGATGCCCAGAATTGACATGGGTATTTGGGGTGGGCCATGTAACGTGTTTCAGAAGATGTCAGGTGGGTTTCTTGGAGGAAGATGATGTCAGGGTCTTGTATGAGTAGGTAGCGCCACACCTGGCTTCCCTTGTTGGTGGAGTTAAGCCCTTTAACATTGTGGGGCAGGAATTTCATATGAGTGGTCGTAGCCATGTCAGTGGGCAGGAGGGACATTTCCCATGTCTGGTCACTGTCAGGGGGGTCTCACCTCGTAGCTTGGAGTGAATAGAGAAAGGGTACAGACTGTGGCCCAACAAATGCGCAGCCTATGTTCCAGCAGGGATGGAGTTTTCTCAGCACAAAGTCTGCGGGGGAGAGTTCAGGAGGCCCCCTTGTCAGAGTTGTCTCTCTCTGGGTAAAGAGATAAGGGTCGGAAGGGAGTGGCAAGGTGTGATTAAGGTGTGATTAACACATGGTGGCCAACAGGGCCTATAGCATCTTCTTGGAACAGCCTATGAGCCAACATGAGGGACATTCTGAAGAAGTCACTCTGTCGTGTATTTCTATAGGTTCTGAATCAGTCCCCCTATTCCTGACCCTATTCTGGTTAAACTAACTATCAAGTTAACTAACAGTCAGCCCATGAGGCAAGAAAACCCCCATGATGCAGATACCGTTATCTGACGCAGTCACACTACGGCACAGGAACGTGTTATCTGATTAGGTCATAACGCTTGAGATCTAATTAGACAAGCGACATTCCTCCAGCCCCTGATAAGGCATACGACGTTCTCATAACAAATCAAACCTATGACAACCTGGATAATCCGTGCGGCCATTGTTTTGATTTCACAGAGAACTTTAGTAAAGAATGTGCTAACGAGCAAGTCGTATGACATCTTTATTGACGTATCTATGTCCATCCTTACGTCAATCTCGGCACCTTTAAGGTATAAATATTGCCGACCTTGCCCTATGCAAACACACGCGTGGTGACAAGACGGAGCAGCCATACTTGCCGAAGCCGAGAGCAGAAGCAGACCCCGCTGGCAGCAGCCCCGCCTTCCTGACGCGCTGAGAGACGCGCTGCTATCTCAAGCCGAGAGACCCAGCACCGGCGTTTCTGGGCAGCCCTCGCAGGCAGCCTGGAATATCGAGAGCAGAGAAAGAGATACTATTCCTCATCCATCCTAAATTCCAGGTACAGAACTGAATAACCCCTCACAGAGAATTCTTTAGTTATTCACTTGGCAAAAACAAACTTAACTTAAACTGTAACTTTCTATTCCCGCCCACGCATTAGACTTAGGTCAGGTACACGGGGTAGGCGTATTTAGAAACACCAGTTGAGTACGTTTAGTCAAATGTATATGTGTATGTAAATATATTTTAATCATTTTAAACATCATATGGCTCAGAAACCATATCAATGTTTTTACAGTATTATTTTATACTATTGCTTTTAATGTATGCACTTTACTTAACTATAAGTATTGCAATAATATCGATCCATTTCTCATGTATGAGAAAAGAGACTGATCAATAAATAACACCTTTTTATTGAACACGCCCGTCTCTTCCTTTTCTCTACATTCTGATGAGACTAAGAATGCACGTACTGACTGAGTAAAATAATTGCCTTGTGCTCACACGACTCTCGAGATTGACTCTTGATTAGGGGAGAGCAAAGGTGTCATGTTCTATGGTTGTCAGAAACTAAATCCCTTCTTGTCTAATCAGGGGAGTTAATTCCTTCCTTGAACATTCGAGAAAGTTTCTAGCGAACTCTGAGCTTAGCTGGCAAACCCAAAAATTAAGTCTAGTATCGACAGTAGTAGACCTAGTTAACGTCTGGTCTAGGCCTTTACTGCTGTAGGTACTATTCCAATGCGCAGAGCCTATTGGGAAAATAGGAGCTACACTACATGGCGCCCAACGCGTTTGGAAAGGGCGATAAAACTAACGTAAGACATTTAGAGTAACTCAGTCGTGCTTTCTCACTCAGACCCCTTTTCCCAAATACTCCAAAGACGTCTGGAGTGGGTGAAAGGTTATATCCTCCAAAACCTCGCAGGAGGGAACTCCTATGTATGGTTCTTGGTCAAGTCAACGTTGAAGGATAAACAGTTCCAAAATATTGTGCATCTAATCTTTGTTCCATAAAGAAACCTGATCTGCTAATAGACATAATACCATCCTGTCTGTAAAATGGGAGACAGTGATGAAGAAAGAGAGGCAGTTAGATTAGCTACTGAACTCGCAGATGCTGATGCTACCATGCAAGCAGCAGACCCGAATATAACACTCATTCCGGTCATTAAAAGGAGATCTATAACCTTAAAACTTATAGAAAATGGACTGACACCTAGAGGTGGCACAGTCATATTCGTAATTGAGGCACACGAATATCGGCAGACAGAGGTATACTATTCATGGATACATTTTCCGGCAGCAAATGCTGTAACAAAGTACTTCCACTATTACAAAGTAGAGGAACCTCCTGAAACATACACTCCTTTCGAGGAGGTGGAAGTACCACTCAAATTCCAAGAGCATTTGCTCTTATTTGATGGCGCCCTAATACATAACAATCACATTACAAGGCTCGGTCCTTTAGGAAGACCAGGAGCAACGTGGCCGGTCTTAGCCGGATACACACCACATCCAGACATCGAAAGAATGCCTGCAGCAGAGCTGTTAATACAGCTAAAACAACTACTAAAAATTCATAGACAATTAGTTCAGTATGTAATGCGGACTTCAACAATTCAGCCAGCGATTAAACTTCCACAGCTGACCCCTCACCAGGGGAACACAAATAAAATTACACCACAGAACATCCAATCCTGCCTAGGTAAAGTTCCAGCTAAACGGGAACAAATACCATTCTGGTTGGCACAGAAAATCACCCAAATAGAGGCGGTGTTTCCTGACACCACCCCATTAGAAAAACACAGGATTCTGACTATATGTCTCCCAATGGGAATCGCACCACACATTGAGGACTGTGACACTTGGGGTACAGTCTTTGCTTCCATCTACACAAAAACGCACGGTGTTCCATCCATTTCGGTAATACCAGATGTGCTAAAACAAATTCAAGATGAATACGGTCCAGAACCTGCTTTAACTCTTGGTATGAAATTACTAAAAGACTTCAAGCAGGTCTCGGCTATATTATTAGCCAACATAAAAGGTGAAGCAGCAAACGTGGCGATCCGCCAGAGGTTAAAAGAAACAGATATAGCAGACCAACCAGCTGAAATTGCCAGAATCATAGAAAAATCCTATGAAGAACTAGGCAGAGATAGTCTAGGTGGAATACCAGTAAAACCGCAACTGACTACAAGTCCAGAAAAAATATTTTTTAATAATAATAATTCACCAAAAAAGAACTGGGATGGAAACAAACAATCCAATCCTAAAGAAAAGAAATTCCAGTCCCGAGGAAGGTCTCCTAGGCGAAGAGAGAAATCTCCAAACCAAAGACAGAGGTCACCGCAGAGTGACCCCTCGGGGAATAGATATAACCTTAGAAATAGGGATAATATTAAAAAACCTGATAGATATCAAGACATTGATACACTTCTTTTCAGAATTCCTCGCAGAAATCGGAAAGAAGAGGACGATCAGAAGAGCACGCCAAGTCCAAAGACAAGGAACCTGCTCAACAAAAAAAGAAATTACAATTTCCAAAAAAGAAGGTAGCCAGTATCAAGGTAGTTAAAAATGCCGAGAATACTGAGGACACAACTGAAAAACGGAGAGTGGGCTCAGACAATGCTAGACAGCGCAGCAGAGGTGAGCATAGCTCGCAAAGTCCTTATGAATCATCTGGAGATAGTGGACACGAATGAATACCTTCAAGTGGAAACTGCAGACACCAGAGTTAGCAAGCCCCACAAGATATACGAGATAACATTACGTATAGAGGGAGATAAGACTAGGAAAATAAGGGGACTATTTTGGGATAACCTCTCCAAAGGCTATGACATCCTTCTAGCTGAAAAAGACTGGCCACCAGAGTTTGTCAGGGAGTGCCCTCATGGCGAAGAAGTAATTATGCCTGCCTTCTCGAATCAAATACCGATTCATAAAAAATACACACTTGCTAGAAAGTGGGCAGTGGCCTTAGCACCTGCTTTATATAAAAATCATGTAGGATGGGATGAGGACTCCCCTCCTCACAAAATCCAGTTAAAATCACAACCTACTGCACAAAGACAGTACCCAATTAAGCAAGAAGCTAAAAAACAGGTAAATGAAATACTAGATCAGCTAGAATACCAGGGGGTGATTGAAACTTGCACCTCACAAATGAACAATCCTTTGTTTCCGGTCTCCAAACCAGACAATTCATATCGTCTAGTTTTGGATTACCGACACCTTAACACATGTTGCAAAACCTTTGCAGTGCAAAACTCACACAGTGCTGCACTAATGAATAACATAGTGCGCAAAAAATACAAAACAACCCTGGACATCTGCAATGGATTCTTTTGTCAAAACATAGCACCAGAGAGCAGATATTTAACTGCATTCTCAGTAAATGGCACTCAAAAACAATTCTGTCGGTTAGCCCAGGGGTACAAGAACAGCCCGGGGGTATTCTCAGCGAGTAACAGAATTACTACAACTATATGATGATGAAGCATTATCTTATGTCGATGACATTTACTTAACAGATGATGACTTGGAGACTCACTTGAAAAGGGTGAACACCATAATACTTGGGTTCGCTGCAGAGGGTTACAAATTCAACTTCAAAGAATCCAGAATTGCCCATCTGACGGTCCTATTCTTAGGATATGAGTTATCAAGTGAAGGCAAAAGCCCGGCAGACAATTTCCTAGAGAAATGTGCCGTAATCCAAGCTCCTAAAACACTAAAAAACCTACAGTCAATTCTAGGCTTCCTAAATTTCGGAAGAACATACATTGCAAATTACGCAGAAAGGGTCAAACCCCTTTATGATCTAATTAAACCAGACTTTAAAAGATCCAGTTGGACTCAAACACACACAGAAATTTTGAGATCCTTACAAACAGACATGCTAATTAAAACAAAATTAGAAACACGTGATAACACACGCAACCTTGTGATCCGAGTCATCCCAGGGAGATACGGATTCACATACCTGACCTCTAATGAGGGAGAAACGGTACCAATTGCATTTAAATCACACTTGTACACTAAGGCTGAAATGAAATTTAGCCCAACGGAAAAAATTCTTACAGCAACACAGACAGCTATAGCAAAAGAACGAGCCCTGGCACAAGGTAAACGAATAGTAATCGTGACACCAATACCAGCCTTAGAGGCGGTAACAAAGGCAAGCATTCCAAATGCTAAAGCACTCCATCCGAGATGGATACAATGGGCTAACTCTCTTGCTGCAACAGACGTGGTGTACGAATTTGATCCTTACTTAAAAACACAAGAATTTCTCCAATATGAATTTGAATGTCCTCCGCCAACCGAAATTCTGCCTCTAGATCACTACGGCTGTATAATATATACAGACGGATCAGCACAACTCGCAGTAGGGGGTAAACAAGCTTACAGTGCTGCGTGCGCGATTGTTAAAGGTCGTTGGCACGAAGGGAAATTTAAACCAACCCTCACTAAAACACAATCCCTAGGAGATTGTACAGCTCAGCGAGCTGAACTACTTGCATTCAAGATGGCGCTTGAAAATACCGATCGTGAATTCCCCACACTCATAGTGTGCGATTCGTATTATTGCGTTCAATCTTATAATGAATACTTGCAGATCTGGCTTCAGAACGGATTCAGGGATGCGAAAGGTGGCACAATCAATCATAAAATGCTCTGGGAACAAGTAGCTCTTTTACAAAAAGAACTACCAAAGACTCACGTGATACATACACTGAGTCATCAACGTGATGGCGTTCACGTTGCAGGGAATTCATTGGCCGATGAGGCCGCGAAGGCAGCTGTGCAAACGGCTTCCGTAGCTGCCGTCACCCGGTCAAAAACAAAAATAGACAGCGAAATTTTACAAGCTGTCAGCGCTTCAGAAAAGGATTCGATAGAACCACTCCCTAAAGGCTTTCCAGTAAAATACTCATACATAACTGATGCAAACAATGTTCCTTTTGCTCGAATCCCTGGAGTGGGGGATAGGGCAATTCCAAACATGGAACATAGGTTAGGACTAATAATAGCGGCACACGAAGGGCTTGCTTCTATTCATGCTGGCGTCTCAGCCACAGTATCATTATTAAAACAGAGATACTGGTGGCCACAAATGAGAAGACAAACAAGGAACTATGTTCTAGCATGTGAAATATGTCAAAAAATGAAAGTATCAACGGTGAGACGTCCAGCACAGACGCCCCTTCTAATCTCGGATAAACCATTAGCCTGTGTTTATCTAGACCACTGCGGTCCCTTACAAAGGGATGGTAACTATAAATATATCTTGGTCGCAGTGGATTCATGCACGAGATTCATATGGATGTGGCCCCAGCGAACGGCTGACGCCAGAACTGTTATAAAAGATTTGCGAGTCTTTATCGGCACATACGCAATTGGCATGCTGCATTCGGACAATGGTCCTGCTTTTAGCTCTCGGGCTTATAAGGAGGCCATGGTCAGCATGGGCGTGCAATTGCGGTACTCTTGTCCATTTCACCCTGAGGGGAGCGGAATTGTTGAAAGAAAAAACCGTGACATAAAGCAATCTATAACGGCAAAGGTATTAGGTTCGGGAGCTGGGTGGGTCAAACATCTAATAAGTGTCCAACGTAGTCTAAATAACTTGCCAAGAAATTCTCTGAAGGGATTCAGTCCGTACGAATTATTATTCGGAACTAGGATGTTGATCTCTGACCTTGATAGTCAGACTTCAGTGGTAATAGAAAAAACTTTGATGTCAAAGACCGTTTGGCTATTTTGCAGGACTTAAACAAAACAAGAAAAGACCTGAGCAACATACAGTTGAAACAACAGCCAACGACCACTGAAGAATCACCACCTGTCCCAGCAAGACCTGTCTGGATTCCAAAAGTCGGGGATCTAGTCAGGGAGAAGATCGCGGTAAAGAAGGAATTTGGGCCTTCTTACAGAAAAGCAGTTCCTGTCTTGTCTGTCAACGGGACAAGATCAGTTGTACTACCGCCACTTGCTGGAAAAAAGGAGAACCGAGTTGTATCCATCGACCTGGTAAAACCACAACATGTGGCCGATAACAAACAGTAGGCCAAGTGGACTCCCAATAAGTAGCAAAACACCAAGGTTTGCTACCAGCACAGAGGTCCTAACAAAAAGGCTCATCACATTTGAAACGCCTAAAGAAGAACAAGAAGGACTATGCAACAATGCAATAGAACTCAGACCTCTGAAAACCCAAATAAAGACATTTAGCAGAGACACACCAATCTATACTGAAGTACCAAGTGAAAATGCAAAAAACAGAAATCCTGAACCAATTGGAACAATTGACAGAACTGCATCCGGTTACTTCATCAACTTCGATGATTCCTCTGACGGCTTCAGTGAATCAAAGACACAGCCATCATCAAAATCCTTTAAAGACAAAGCTAAGGAACTTTTGAAACATCTGAAAGAAACATATCTGGTTTCTCCATGGATTGAATTTTGGGTGGGTTTTGGTGCATTTATCCTCATACTTTGGCTCATCATGGTATTTACTTTGGGATGCTTCATTGAGGGAAAATATGCTAAAATGGACACAGCAAGTCAGAACATCAACTTGGTCCTCAAACCACACACATCTTCACACGTCGAGAAAAGAGAACTTTCTTCAGCCAACTTCACAGCCAATCCTATACCTGGTGGGGTAGCCTGGGACAACACTGACTATGAAATTTATGGTCCAGTCGAGATCCTGAAATATCCACACCAAATCAAGATCTCCTTGAGTGACTTTGCAAAACCAAACTCATTTGCTGATGATTGGGACTTCGAAAGTATTAACAACATGATGTCTGACTTAGTAATGTCTGCTAAATTTACAAAACATGCTTATTTGCAAGGTTCTACAAATTATGATAGTATGTATTGCTATAACCATTATGGTAACCATTTTTTGCATAAATCTGCACAACCTAGAAATGTTTTAAGTTATAATCAATGGGAACATTGTGCTACACCTCCAAAAGGAAGCTCTAGAACCGTATATGACAAATATTCATATTTTTCAGGTTTTAACACAAGTAATGCTGAAACATTTTATTTTAAATTGTCAAACAAGACAGGGATGAAAACCATGATAACCAACACAAAATTGATATATTCAGATTCATTCTTCGAAAAAATGAATACTTTTGGATTTGATTATTGGGACAAAAATGTTGATTTGAAAAGTGTTTGGGGTACAAAAGATTGGCAAGTACAGGGTATAGAAGCTTTGTTTAGAGCCTGCATGATCCCAGAACAAATGATATTTTTAAATGACACTGTTCAACAAACCACCTGTCTTGGTTTTGCCAAAATCAAAGATTTAAATAAACCGTCTATTCCGAAGCCAACAATGTTTAGCAATAGCTCTGATACAGATGAAGAGATAGACGTAAACCATATATTAAACCAAAACAGAACACATCCTGATTGGAAACAATGGTTGATCTGGCCCACAGATACAAATAACTGTCAAGATAGATTCCTGAATAAAACACAGGGTTTCAAAATGACCAGGCCAGACCCTAGATATCCCCAAAGACATCACCCAGGGATAATAACAACCTACAGTGTGGGCAAATTATGCCTTCAATGGCTACAGACTTCCACACTGCCTGAAATTAAGCAGCACCTAACTATTCACATGCATGTGTCAGTAATAAAGGACAGAAAGTGTTTCTTAGTGGCAACAATTGTGCTATGTCACTAAGCGGCACGCTTCTGTGTAACGGAATTAGTTTGCATGGAGCCTGTGATGGGAATTCATACAACCTTTCATGTCACCAGCAAGGCGCACCTGCAACTGAAATAGAACCATTCTTTCAAAGACTCTATAATGGGAGTTACATTCTTATTGTAGACCGCAGATGTTGCAGTCTTATGCCCGGGACTCCTTATCTAGTAACTACAACGGCGAAGGTCAAGTGCTGTGGACGTTCTTTATTCCCCAGCTCCTTTCCAGACAGGGAGGCAAGGGCATGGCCCAGTTTGAAAATTACTTCTATTCGAATAGATACTTTAAGCAGAATGAAAACAGTGCTTCTTCAGACGCCTACAAGGCTCACGTCATCAAAAGAAACGTATGATCTACAAGTCGCAAGGACGACTGCAGAGATACATACATTATTATCGACTAATTCCCCCGTACATTGCGCGCAAATCCTGAGCGAAATCTTAAATATTTCTGATACCACTGGGGTCTCAAAGGTATTTAAGACAGTATTTTCGATGGCATTAACACCATTCAAAGCCATACTGGGTATTTTTCCAGATTTCGTCCATTCGATTTTTGGCGGACTTCCCCTGATCCTGGGACTAATTGCAGGAATCCTATTCCTAGTCCTTATTTTTCGTTATGGCAACCCATGTCACAGATCAAACTCTCGCGACAATGGAAGATACGATCCTAGCCATTGGATACCGGGACCGGATATCAAAAATCCTGGGACTCTCCCGGCTTAGAGACCTGAACATGACTTGGTTTCTATCATTTCGACCAATGTGGCAAAGGTGTGTTTTACCTGTACTAAGGTGTCTGCTATGCGGAGAAGAATGCGTGTTAGACACCTGTCTGACGCTACAATCGGATGCGCCAGTGGATGCAGATACACTGTTGGTTCCTACCAAGGTTCACGCTTTGTGCTGCCCTCAAAGGCTGCCAATCCTGATGACGGCATTCCTGGAATCTTCACCACTGCGATTGAAGAGTAGTGAAGTTCAAGATGAAAGCAACATCGAACAGGTACGACCTTCTGTCAGCAATGCGAATCAGAATGTCAATGGAGACAATCATGCGCACGAATGCATGGTTACCCCTATTTCCGACTTAGTGGAACTTTCCCATGAAGCTGTTGACAGTTTTTTCGAAAGCCTGAATGATATGATGTTCTCTCCAGAACAGAAATAGAGACTTTTGAGTAAACTCGCACACGGCGTTCCCTGAATTCGGCCTTCAACTTTAAAAATAAAGTTACATGAACAATTTCACTCCAGCTCACGGACAGCAATATTTTTCAGCAAGCCCCTTAAAATATTTTTCTACATATTTTTTTCCCGGGACACTGATCTTCTGCTTAAAGTAAGAAACTATTCCTAGAGAACTAAAATTTCTATTTTTAGATACTTTATAGACTTTAGCTGCTCGCTGGTATGTTCACAAATATTTTATTATGTGATGAAATGGTCTCGAACTTCCTTTCTGTATAGCCATATTAAGAGCCATTTCATGTGTATTTCTCATATACCAATAAGCAATAATGCATAAAAATGCGTGTTTACTTTTGCATTTAATTCATAGCTTAAGTGCATTCAATATATATGACTGCAATTTTTCAGTATATTTGAAAATTTCGAAATGCATTTATGTATTTTGGGGTGGTAAGGTATACACTATACTCTATAGTATGTTGTACTATGTTATACTATGCATAGATTAGTAGATATGACTATAGTTAGCGTGGAGTGGGTGTCGTGTATTTCTATAGGTTCTGAATCAGTCCCCCTATTCCTGACCCTATTCTGGTTAAACTAACTATCAAGTTAACTAACAGTCAGCCCATGAGGCAAGAAAACCCCCATGATGCAGATACCGTTATCTGACGCAGTCACACTACGGCACAGGAACGTGTTATCTGATTAGGTCATAACGCTTGAGATCTAATTAGACAAGCGACATTCCTCCAGCCCCTGATAAGGCATACGACGTTCTCATAACAAATCAAACCTATGACAACCTGGATAATCCGTGCGGCCATTGTTTTGATTTCACAGAGAACTTTAGTAAAGAATGTGCTAACGAGCAAGTCGTATGACATCTTTATTGACGTATCTATGTCCATCCTTACGTCAATCTCGGCACCTTTAAGGTATAAATATTGCCGACCTTGCCCTATGCAAACACACGCGTGGTGACAAGACGGAGCAGCCATACTTGCCGAAGCCGAGAGCAGAAGCAGACCCCGCTGGCAGCAGCCCCGCCTTCCTGACGCGCTGAGAGACGCGCTGCTATCTCAAGCCGAGAGACCCAGCACCGGCGTTTCTGGGCAGCCCTCGCAGGCAGCCTGGAATATCGAGAGCAGAGAAAGAGATACTATTCCTCATCCATCCTAAATTCCAGGTACAGAACTGAATAACCCCTCACAGAGAATTCTTTAGTTATTCACTTGGCAAAAACAAACTTAACTTAAACTGTAACTTTCTATTCCCGCCCACGCATTAGACTTAGGTCAGGTACACGGGGTAGGCGTATTTAGAAACACCAGTTGAGTACGTTTAGTCAAATGTATATGTGTATGTAAATATATTTTAATCATTTTAAACATCATATGGCTCAGAAACCATATCAATCTTTTTACAGTATTATTTTATACTATTGCTTTTAATGTATGCACTTTACTTAACTATAAGTATTGCAATAATATCGATCCATTTCTCATGTATGAGAAAAGAGACTGATCAATAAATAACACCTTTTTATTGAACACGCCCGTCTCTTCCTTTTCTCTACATTCTGATGAGACTAAGAATGCACGTACTGACTGAGTAAAATAATTGCCTTGTGCTCACACGACTCTCGAGATTGACTCTTGATTAGGGGAGAGCAAAGTTGTCATGTTCTATGGTTGTCAGAAACTAAATCCCTTCTTGTCTAATCAGGGGAGTTAATTCCTTCCTTGAACATTCGAGAAAGTTTCTAGCGAACTCTGAGCTTAGCTGGCAAACCCAAAAATTAAGTCTAGTATCGACAGTAGTAGACCTAGTTAACGTCTGGTCTAGGCCTTTACTGCTGTAGGTACTATTCCAATGCGCAGAGCCTATTGGGAAAATAGGAGCTACACAACAACTCTTCAAAGGGACCAGCTGAACGTTGGGGGTGTGGAGGAAGTGACATCAATGGGCCGGTCTCCGCGTACCGGAGCAGGTCTTGAACAGGGAGAGGGAGAGCGCCAGCCACAGGCCAATTAAAGTAGGAAGGCAGGCCTATCAGCAAGTTATTATTCACGAGGGGGTGGAGCGACGCCAGGAGGGCCCACGCCCAGAGGGTCCAGGTTGAGGTCAGTGGGCCCCGGAGAGACGGGCCTCCACCCAGCATGCTTCATATGACCAGACCAGGGCGACTCCGCAACCAGGCCAAAGTGTGATGCGGAGCCCGGTCAGTGCCGATGTGATGCAGAGTGATCATTTCCACAGAGGGCTTGGGGGAACGAGCCGATAATTGAGATTTGTCCATGGTGAGGAGGTGTTTGATAATGTCTTGCTTCACTTGAGAAGTTGCCTTTTCCTTGGTGTGAGCTCTAGGTTGGGAGGGAGGGAACTTTGGACCATTCAGGTCAGATAGATTCTTTGGAGGCAGCCTTGGAATGGGAGGGCCTGGTGTCTCTGGACGATGTCAGGAGATGTAAAAGTTGTTTCACATCTCGTAGGGAGGGGAAGATTCGACGTTTTCCCTCCCAGGTGAAGATTAGTGTAAAGGGGTGAACCTATTGGTACTTGATATTGAGGTCACTGAGCTTATCAGTGACCGTCTTAAAGTCTTTGCGCCGGCGTAGCGTTACTGGGGCGATGTCCTGGAATATCTGGATGAGTTAGCCATTGTTTACTGAGGCCCGAGGCACCTCACACCTTCTGCAGGATGACTTCCTTTTCAACAAAGAAGTGGACTTGCGTAAGAATATCAGGGGTGAAGTCCGGGCAGCCCCGGTTATCAGCAACGCGATGGACACTATCCAGCGCCGGAGGGGAGGCATCATCGTCGCCACCTAATCGTCTGGTGTAGGTCCGCCATAAAAGTCATAATTTCCGGTCCCTGTGTTACGCAGGAGATCCCTCTAATGTGAATGTTATTGTGTCTGCTCCTATTTTCTAAGTCCTCCTGCTTCAACTGCAGGTTGTTGTGTTGGTCCTCCAGTGCTGCCATCCTACACCATAGAATGTTGTGGTCTTCAGACCATGTGTCCACAGAGCGCTCAAGATCGTCAACTCGACCACCAAATTCTGTAACATCCCGCTAGAGTTCATGAAGTCGGGCTTTGAATTCAGTTGTGAGGGATCCGATTTCCGTTTTGATCTTTTGTAGAAAGCCGTTCATGTAGACCTGTGTTAGAGGGGCTCTCGCAGGGTCACCAGTGGCCATTGCCCCTGGGGTTCTGTGGTGGCTGGTGGGGGTGGGGTAGAGTTGAGCCATAGAGAGGCCTCAGGGTTGTCTTTGACCGGAGTGGACAGGGTTTCTCTTCCGGCCTTGGTAAGTGGATTCCACTTATGTGATTTGTTCTGTAGATGGTGGACGGGCAGGGTAGGGCCGAGCCGCAGGGTCGATCAGGCCAGTCAGACCCTGGGGTGAAGCAGCATCAGTGCCTTAGGGGTCCTCGGGGGCTAGTGGTAGATGCGCATGGAGGTCCGTGGGATAGCCAGCAATGTCCCCGCTCAGTGTTGTCACCTACACACAGACATTCAGTTCCTGTTCCACACTCTTTCATCTCGTATCTTTATCGTATTATTCAGAAATTCGGAAAATAATGTCAGCTTTATAAATGTATTGCAGAAATGCTGAGTCAGAGGACTGGCTCAATGAGCAAAAAGGGTGCATCGATGGAGAAGAGCCCATAGTTCGCCAAACTTCAATCAACCTCTTTTAAAATAGACGAGCTCCATCAGAATACTATGTGCCGATGGTGAGCACACAAAGCTGTGTGAGTTAAACAGCTACATGGTCTGCAACGTCACAATCCGGCCATGAGTAGTGTTGGCAGCAATGACAGTAAAATCAATATGTGTGTCACTTAGCTTGTGACTGCCAGTGATGAAGTGAAAGTTCATCAGCAACCTAATAAAATGTCAAAATTACTCTGTTTTACAAAGGACATCAGGTCGGCTTCTCTCCAAAAGCCTTGATACGTAATTAAGACAATGTTTGCTTCTGTGCCTTTTATTTATATAATCGTAGTTGTTCCACGTGCAATCTTTGTACAGTCCAATCTACCTCTGCATTATCAAACCTTACAGCATTCATTTATTAGGAGTGTGCCCCCTATAAGGTTGCCAACTGGCAGGTTTCCTTCAAGCACCACGGGGATTTTAATGTCACGGCCGTAACAAAAATAAGAAATCACCTAAAGCCGATATGTTTAGCCCTTATCTGTATATACTTCAAACGGCAAATGTAACTAAAAAGCTATTTAAATGAGTTCTAGAGCTGTGTTAATAAATAAATGGAAAAAAGAAATAAGGGAATACTGGGGTCTGGCGGCGGGTTTTTAATATTCAACTCCCCCTGGCCACATCTATTAAAGAGCTCCCTGAAATATGGTCAAGCCCACCCTAACTTTTAGGCGTCATGGTGACCCTATGATGAAGCATGACACCACTAGGGTGTGTGAGTGTAACTAAAACAAAAGGATGTATGTCCTTCCCCACTCTCTGGTGGAGATCAGCTCATCACTTTAAATAAGACCTTTCCCATTCCACACCAACCAGGGTTACTCACAGTGGTTAGTGAACACTGGTCATAGAAGCATGGAGTACTTATTGTGAAGTAGTGTATACACACGGGAGGACGTACTCCCACCATAGGAATCCTCTCGACCCTTCCTGCATAGGGAGTTCACTCCCTATGTATGCCATAGCACATTAGTTATGCCTAGAAACAGCCTTATGTGTATGCAATGCTTATTGGATAAACATGTTTCTGGGATCACACAGCCAGTAGGAGCTCGTGCGCTGTTACGCCAACGTGAGCCGCTGCACTTGCGCCATACAAGACTTCAACATGAAACACAATATAATTGGCTTTTTTTTCCATGTGGGGAAGTGACCGACACACAAATAATGCCTCATAAGGGATATGAGATACAGTATAAAAAAATGTGGTCGCTGTAGCAAGCAAATTTTCGTGTGTTAAATTTAAAGTAGCAAAAAAACACACAACACAAATTCAGTGTGGCATAAGTAACAAATATTTATCTGATGCGATTGCATTCTAAGCATTTACATATAAGAGCAAATAAATTACTCGTCAAAACAAATGTGCAATATCTTACAGTGCTCTAGGTGTGGTAGGAGAGAAAGGAGGGAATGGGGGTAGAGTGTTCAAGTGTGGGTAGGTGACAAGGAAAGGTAATTGTGACATATATACATCAACATGGTTTGTTGTATACTTTTCTGTCAATGATCAAAAGTTCCCAATGTTGTACATAACTCAGAAGGACCCAAAGTTAATATTATATGGTATCGCTAGAGTTTGTATTTCAATGTTGTCATGTTGTCGACGTTTCGACCCCTTTAGGTCAGGACAGGTTGTAGTCCTTGGGTTGGGGTCTTCATCAGGACTGGGGGAGCACCTATGGGTAATAAAAATGGTGTGTGAGGGTGGATAACAAAAACGTGTGTGCTACTATTGTAGGAGGTATAGATACCTATTTGTAGGTGAACGGGGGAAGAAATCCGCCGTGTTCAATGGGAAAGGTGGGCTTGTGTAAGCTCCTGGAGTGGGGAGAGAGAAAAAAAGGAAACATTACATGTAGCTGGGTGAGACATCCCAGAAAGGGTTAATCGAAAGAGCTAGATTATAGTCATAAGGGTTATGAGACGTTGTTTCATATCTCCTGGGGTGCTTTGCCTTTCTATCATTTTCTGATATATACCTTTAAAAAGCCCTCTTGATAATGCCACTTCGCAGAGATACATATGTTGATAAATTATTTATATATCTTTTGCATATATTGTTCGGATTTCCTTGTTCCTCTGTCGAATTTCTCTTAAATGCAGACCTAGTCACTAAAATATTGTCTTTTTATTCCCAGTCTTTTTTATAGTTGGGCTTTTTCACTTGTCAGATTCCAGGTGATCAGCGCCTTCTCATTTTAGGTACAGTAACTTTTTCAGACTTGCTGACGAGCTCAGTCTATAATTTCACCACAAAGAATATGTAGGGAGTTGAAAACTGCCAAGTTTATGTGCTGGCTCAACATCATTTTGAAAAATAGCTTCCTAAACCGTGGGCCAACATTCAGTCACTCAGATAACAGGGGACTCATTTCTGCATGCTTTGTCAGAGCTGCACCACACATATCTAAAAAGTCAGATTGTGAGAGTGTTTTACAAAACTTTGGTGGACTGGACAGGGCCCAACAAGAGAGTGCGTAAACATACACAGACCAGAGTAAGGAGACCAGGTCCTTTTATGAACAGCGTCGGTGTAAGAAGAGCAGATGGTGCAGGAGAGGCGGTTCATTAGAGAAGTAGATAGGGTGTGACAACTTAAACGAGGGTATTGTTGGTGATAAGACTTGCTGAGAAATTATTTAAAGTCAGGAGCTAAGCAAAGCTCTATATTTTGTTCTCATCTGCTTTAGTTTTGTAAACTCTGTCTGGATTAGGAATTTGCAGCTGGTGTTGCAGACTTTGCCAAGAGGGAGAATTTCTTAGAGAAGAAGCAGAGTTGCTGTAAATAAAGATTTTTTTCAATCATACAAAAGAGCTTAAAGAACAGTACATGGTATCCACGGAGGAGAAACGAGTGATGAGAGATGAGCAAGTGGATAAAGTTCTAATACTTTCTGGTGAAAACGATGAGTAGAGAGGTTATGCAGCCAATTCTTTATTTTCTGGACTGCGATGAGCAGCTGACTTTTGGACATCTTTTATAGAAACAAGAACAGTATTGGTTCCAGAATATTGGAAAAAGTTCAAGAATTTCGGAACAGTAGGAGAATGTGGATTTTTTTTGGAGCAAGTACTAATGTGGGAGAGTTTCCCAGAAGAGCATGTTGTGTGAAACAGGCTTGATATGAAGAGGAGTCACCTGGGAATACAAGGAGTTTTGTTTTAATGCTTTGTATTGTATGCATTTTTCTCAGGGTAAGGCAGGATTTTATGTGGCACATATACATGTAGTGCAAACTCCTTAAGTGGTGTGTATGTATGTGTCAGTCAGTCAAAAGTACTTTATTCGGTTCATATTAAAACCATAAAAGCATACTAAACATTTTATATCAAAGAAAGTTTTTTAAGAAAACCATAAAATTACAATAAGGCTATACAAGCTTAAAGTGCATACAGTACCAATGATCAATTCATTTAAAATACTTTGTAAAAAAACGTATTGCCATTTTAAAACGTTCCTAGGTTCAGTTAATTCGGGCTAGTTCATAACGTTGGCTATTCCCATCTAATTTTCTTTTTTAATCTAACTGCCGCAGTAAGAAAATTAGCAATATTAAAAATCTCCAACACATTCGAAAGCAGCTGCGGATAGAGGAGGGCTGGTTTAAAATAGGAATAATAAAGCGTTTCCGAATATGAAGAAAGTGCTCACAGAAAAAAATAAAGTGCATTTTATCTTTAGCAGAAAAGCCATCACAAGAACAGATCCCTAAATCTTCCTCCCTTTTCCACCCCGGGGATCCAGCAAGGAGGAGACGAAATTGATTCAACCTGAATCTGAGTAATAAAAAAACGTGGTTTGAGTTGGTGACAACGTTCAGGTATGGCTCAATAGCACATGATGTTTTTACCAATTGGTGAGCTCTTACAGTCTGCTTGAACAGCTCTCTTTCTTCTCTAGCCTTATCAGCCATTAACTTATAAGATTCTTTGACCCACTTAAAATACCCTTTCACCAGCTTCTCGGGAGATAAACAACTCTGGTCGCCCCAGTTTAACTGATAACTTGTAAACATAACTCAGCCAGGGGATACGGGACCCAAAATCAAGCGCTAAACAGTCTCTGAGGATTTCCCGGTTCAGTTCCAATTCAGGGTTTAGCCAGGTAGAGATCCATTTTAAAAGTGGTGCAGTAGCTATTTGATCCTCCACAAAGCCAACTCCACACTCCTGATGGACAATGTAACCGGATGTGGATTGAGGGACAGATAATATATTTTTCAAAAACCTATCCTCCACCACTTGAATTGCCTTCACATTCTTAGCACCCCAAAGGTCTGCCCCATACATTGCAAGAGAAATGCATTTTGCACCACATATCTTTAGAAGCGCTTGCATTGGTTTGGCTCCTAGTTTACGGACAAAACCCCGGACGGCTGAGGTGGATCTGGCCAAAACATTTCTATTTGCTGATATTTGGGGTGACCATGTGCCTTTATCATCAAATATGATGCCTAGGTATGGGAAAGTGGAGTCCCTAGACAACACATTCCCTTCACAATGCATGGTTTTTACCCCTTTTACTTTTGTGCCAACCATCATAACATGTGATTTAGAAAAATGTACACTAAGATCTATAGATTTCATAAAAACAGCAAATGAGTTTAAAAGGATTTGCAACCCAACCGCTGTACGTGCTAAAAGGACGTACAGCAGCGCCGGAATTGGTCGTTTCCCTGCCCTTGGTATATCCTTGTACACCTCGGATAAAACTGGACCCAATTATTAATGTAAAGGGTGAAAAGCAGGGGGGCCAAAATGCACCCCTGCCTTACACCATTCGTAATGTGAATTTTCCTGTACAATTTTGGCAGCAGTTCTTCTTGAGGCGGAAGCCGGGAAGACTGCGGCGCTTTTTATGAATAATTGAGGCTTTTAAAACTGTCACTTTTAAATGTTTTATTTTTTTTTACGCACACAGCAATTTAACAATCGAACCTTCCGATCATATTCTGTGAGGTCACACTCCTTCCGAGACCCCGCACAGCCGATTGCTCGCTGTCGCGGGGGTCCGGATCCACCTGGCCGCCATCTTAGGGGAAGCAGAGTGTTGACGCTCCAGTTGCCCGGCCCCTCCTCCCTCTTCCCATCTAGAAATGGCCGTCTGCACTCGTCCGCGATCACAACGCGACCGGGGCCAGTCCCCCTGTCCGTTCGACTTGCGAGACAATCGGGATGTATAGCAGGGCAGAGCTGCTTGCATTAAGATCTATGCCATGCCATGGTGGTCCCCTGCTCCCACTGAATTCCTGGGGCTCAGATTTTGCTTGCAAAGACTGTGAATTCAATCTTGTCCATCATGAGTTAAGGGGGAACCACTCTCACACTCGGAGCTCTGTTGTCCCCAAAGGAGCTGGAGTATCTATGTCCCTGAGAGCGGCTTTGATCAACTGTAGATCGCTCTCCAGACATGCCATTGACATCTGGCAGTCTCTACAGGACAACAAATGGGATCTTCTTTTTCTTACTGAAACATGGTTGAATGATACTACTAACCCTGCGATTACATTAGCCATTCCCGATGGCTATAATATCATCTGTGCCAATCGTTCCAATGGCAAACTGGGGGGCGGAGTTGCACCCATACATAAATCTGAGGGGCCAGTTACAATCCCCCCGTATGAGCAAATTGACATCATTGAGGGATTGCTTTTTTGTATTAAACTATCCGCATCCATCTCTTGCTCAGGGCTTTTGATCTATCGCCCTCCTGGTTCCAGTATCACTCACCTGCCAGCCCTGGCGGACTATATTACTCAGGCCAGTACCTGGTATGCTAATTTTACAGCTTTGGGAGATTTTAATCTGCATGTGGATGATAAGACTAGTTCTCACAGCAAATGTTTTTTATCGACACTCGCCGCACGCAGTCTAAATCAGCTGGTGGAGTGGCCCACGCACAAAGAAGGACACACTCTCGACCTAATCTGCACCAATCTCACAAACATCCTGGTCACCAACCCCACGCCGGTTATTTGGACAGACCACTTCCTTATTTCTTTCATGATTGAATTACCTCATGCAGCCAGGCCTACTATAATTCCTAAGATCTCCGGTAGGAATTGGAGTCGCATTACTCTGGACTCACTCCAAAAACTCTTAAAATACTCGCAGCCCCATCCGGCATCAGATCTGAACTCTCGTATTACTAATCTAGATAACTGGTTAGGCCAGGCAATGGAATCACTTGCCCCACTGAAGCCTATTAAAACCTATAGGTCACAACCATCAGCTCCATGGTATTCTGATGCCCTTCGTCGCGAAAAAGCATCGTGCAAAGTCCTTGAACGAACCAGGAGGCAAAACTACTCTATTGAAAGCAAATCCATCTATAAAGTAGCCTTAAAGGAGTACCGCAGATCAATTGTGGCACATAAAAGGGACTATCTGACCAACAGAATTAACAAAGCTAACAATGGGGCCAGAGAGATCTTTAATATTGTGAGATCTTTCACGGACCCGCAAGCAATGAACAGGAGTTTGCCAGCCACACAGTCTTTCTGCAATAAACTCTCCAATTATTTTGAGGAAAAAATAGAAACCATATATACCTTCTTTCCATCTACCGGCAGTCTCAAACAGAGGGAGAAAGAAGACACTTTGACCGTGTTACCTCCCGTCCTTTCAGAGTTTGAAGTGGTATCAGAAGAGGTTACTTTGGCCGAATTACAGAAATGTAAGTCTGGATCACCTAATGATCCATGGCCAGCTAAGCAATATAAGGCTTTAGCTACACTTCTTAACCCTTTTCTCAACTCCATCTGGAATGATTCCCTGAAAATGGGAAAGTTCCCTGATAAATGGAAACACGCCTCCCTGATACCTATTCTCAAGAAACCAAACGCAGACCCGGATAACCCGAGCAATTATAGACCGATCTCCCTTCTACCTGCTCCGGCTAAGGTCCTGGAAAAATTGGTCCATTCCCAACTTGCCAATTATATAGAGGCCAAAGGACTTTTGCATGAGACTCAGCACGGCTTCCGGTCGGGCCACAGCACGGAGTCGGCACTGATTGAAATGGCCGACTCAGCGAGATGGACATTGGATCAGGGATCGAGGGCGGTGTTGGTGCTGCTTGATCTTTCAGCAGCATTCGACACCGTCTCTCATAACATCCTGCTGAAAAGACTGGCTACTTTAGGAATAGGGGGCACTGTGTTAAAGTGGATCGCCTCTTTTTTAACAGAACGCAGCCAACAGGTCTATACTCCCCCTTACACCTCTCGCGCCAGACCACTTAAGTGGGGAGTTCCTCAGGGCTCCTCCTTAAGCCCGCTCCTCTTCAATGTCTATTTCACTCCGCTGGCTGAAATGATTGCTCAGGCTGGAGTTAAAACCACCTCGTATGCAGATGATATTCAGCTCCTTTTCACCTTCGAGGAGCCCACTGCCAAGGCTTTTGATCTTATGAAAACATGCCTCAGGAACATATCACGATGGATGGACTCCAATTCCCTTAAGCTAAATGCTGGGAAAACGGAGGTTCTGTTTTTTAACACACCATCCCCATTGTCACCCAATCTTTGGTTGCCAGATGACCTGAGTCAAGCCCCCGTACCAAAAAACTCTGTACGGAATCTCGGGGTTCGCTGGGATAACCAGCTTACCTTCGAAGACCAGGTACAAACGGTAGCAGGTTCCTGTTTTGCTAAGATCAGAGTAATAAAGAGACTCATAACTTATCTGCCCACTGATTGCAGAAAAACAGTTGTTCACGCCCTGATAACCTCCCACCTCGATTATGCTAATGCACTGTATGTAGGTATCACGGCCGGTCTGTGTAACAGACTTCAGACGGTGCAGAATGCTGCAGCTCGTCTGGTGGAGGGTATTCCTCCCAGACATCATATCACCCCTTATCTTCGTAAACTGCACTGGCTGCCAGTAAGTAAAAGATGTCAATTTAAAGCAATGACACTGGCCCATAGGGCTACGCAGGGCAAAGGCTCGGCCTATTCCAAAACTTGCTTACGTCCCTATCATAATACCAGATCACTGCGTTCAAACTCCCAGTTTCTCTTAGTCATATCTAGGTTTAAGAGAACCCGGAAGGGATGAAAAACTTTCCAAGTTTCTGCTTCTCAGCTATGGAATAAGCTCCCTCTGTCCCTCCGAGCATGTCCATCAGAATCTTTATTCCGTAGCACCCTTAAAATCTCTTTGACCTATAATATGTCCTATATCCGCCCACTGCTTCCAGATTCATTAGCGCCGGGACGCCCCGCTGGGGCAGCTGTGCGCTTTATAAAATACACAAATAAATAAAATAAATAAATTACCCACATGGTCATATCTCACGGTGGCAGATAGATCCCTATGCAGATCAGCAAGGAAGTACACAATATTTTTATCCACGGCAAGATGGAGAAGCATCACCCATAATTTGGACCTATTCACTCGATCGAAGGCCGAGGAGGGGTCCATAAAAGCTAAATATAGCATGCCCTTTTTGGCGACTGTGTACTTCCCAATTAAGAGTTGTAAGTTGAGGCATTGATCGATTGTGCCCCTGCCTGTCCTAGAGCCAAATTGTAGATCTGAAAGGGTATTGGTTTCAGCGAACCACCCTGTGAGCTTACTTAATGCCACCTTTCCAAGCACCTTAACAGCAGAATCAATAAGGGAAATGGGTCGATAACAACTAGGGTTCCCTCTATTTCCCTTTTTAAAAATGGGTGCTATTACTCATTCAAACCAGGTGCCCGGCAGTCCTGATTTGCAAGCCTTATTAAAAACATTATACAATACTTTAGACCATGTCTTAACATCAAATTTAAAAAGGTCAGCTGGGACGCCATCCGGTCACAGCGGCCTTATTACACGTCATCTGGTTAATGGCCCCTGCCACTTCTGATTCTGTGACAGATAAAGTATAAGCCTCGTTCACAAATGGAGTGTTGCCAACCACTCCCGGGTCCGCATCTTCATATACTGACTTGAAGCGAGTACACCAAGCCTGCTCCTGAATACCACAGTCAAGTTGATTATTGATAGAATCTTGGAAGAAGGGTTTATTAACCACTGCCCAACATTTAGAACTGTTTTTAAGAACATCAATAGATAGTAGCTCATTCCAAGCCTCACTTGTTTCTAGGGCCGCTTTATAGGCTTTCCTTAGGGCTACTACAATAGGCTTGTCCATTGGGTTTTGTTTCAAAGCCACCAATAATTTCCGATGGGCTAATGAGCAGTTATGGTCAAACCATCCTTCCCCAGGTTTATTCTGCACCCTACAAGGCCGTTTAAGATCAACGGCGACCTGGGCACAGATTTTAGTGTAGGCCTCTATGACGTCCTTATCCCCTGGGTTTTCATTCATACAAATGCGCATATCACAACCAACCTTGGTTAGTAGGTTGGCTTGAAAATCCTGTGGAACCACCCGACACCATTTAACTCTGCGGGCCTGATCAATGGGCCGAATATCTAATTTACCCACCTTCCTATTACAAGTTTCGGGTTTCTTAATAGCATCCACCAAGGTCAAAACCACTGGATTGTGGTCACTAAACGTAGACCAGATTGCTGTGTAACCGCAGACCTTGGGACCTAGCATAGTACTAATAAAAATATAATCAATAATTGAACGTGTACCATTCCCTTTAAAGGTAGGTACAATGCTAGCCCCTTTAGATATACAAGGATATATTAGGCTATTTTCTGCCATGAGCACCTCCAAAAATTCACCCTGCGTTGAATGCTCGAAATGGGTTTCCCCTTGATCTGCTGGGCCTAGACTATCCCACACATGACAATTCTCATAACAACTATGTACATTAAAGTCGCCTAAAACAATAACCGAATAAAAATCAATATTATCCTCTTTATATGAATCAAGAAAATTATACAGACTGACAAGGTATTCATTAAGAAAGACTCTGCAAAAAGAGTTAGAACAATTTACAATAAGAATAGTACCAACATAAGTGGATGTAATTTGCACTGCTAAACAGTAGGGTGAGACTGTATCCAATTTAGTGTGAATACCCGCAATATTTACAGAAATCAGGGTCAGTAACCCGCCCTTCGCCCTCCCCATAGTTGAGGCTATTGCTGGGAGAAAATAAGCGGTATAACCATCTAGGCATAACAAGTTCTCAATATCCCATGTTCCTGCGGCCCGATGATGTCTGCTTCACATAAAACATTTCACCATATAACATCATCTAATTTATGTTTTAGGCCCGCAATATTCCAGGTAAGAATCTTTGTACCCTCATTAATCTCAGTAGGGACTACCCTTTCATCAATAGAGGTGCCTTACGCCGGGGTTTCTTTTATATGAACCATACCCCTGTGCATAGTAATATTTGGTGATCCTGGGGTGGCTAGTCAATCAATCTCTTCCAGGCTTGTAAATACCTCAAATTTGTTTTGGGTGGGTACAGTAAAATCATAAGGACCCTGAGCCTGTGTTATGTATGTGATTCAAGCTACGTGCCCTGCCACAGGGGGTCAGCTCCGTCAAACGGCAGTCCCACCGAATGGGGCACAAAGTCGCTCTCCAGCAATACACCGCCACTTGTGTACACTTGCCCTCTAGGAAGGCAGCTTTGCCTACTCAGTAAGGCAGCTTTTTATGAGGACAGAATTGGCCGAGCTGGTAATAAGCAAAAAGAGATATTCTCCATCCTGAAGGAACTTACACAGATGGAGGGTAAAGTCCCAATAAACGATCGTCCGGACTGTGATACCTTCCAGAAGTTTTTTCTCCAGAAAGTCCAGGATATCATCATGGACATTACTAGAACCCCGGCTGACCTCAGGGTACTAGATCCATCTAATCCCCAGGACCTAGCCTGGAACCTGAACAGTATTCCATGCCTCAATGAAGTACGTTTGGCGGCAATAGCTCACCAGATCAAATCGGGCTCCAGAATGGACCCTTGCCCTCCGAGAATATTTCAAATGGCCTTGCCGGGCTTGGAAAAGCAGCTGCTGGATCTACTAAATGAGTCATTAGAATCAGGGTACTTGCCAGCTAATCTGAAGGAAGCTAGGGTTATCCCACCCCTGAAAAAAAATGGCGCGGATACAAAAGCTCTAAAAACGTACAGGCCCATTTCCCAACTCCCTTTCCTAGCAAAGATCCTTGAAAAGCAGGTCTTGAATACTCTGGCCAGCTACCTGGAGGAACATGGACTTCTCCACCCTAGACAGGCAGGTTTTCGATCACAGCACAGAGCTGGTGATGGCCTCGGTTGTTGACGATCTGAGAATCAGGGCCGATACCAAACAGCCTTGTGCCCTGATTCTCTTAGATCTGTCAGCAGCATTCGATACGGTCAGCCATGCCATCCTGCTGAACCGAGTATCGAAACTGGGAATAACGAGGCAAGCTTTTAAATGGCTCAAATTCTTCTTAACTGGCCGGTTTCAGAGAGTGCAAATGGGAGATCAACTATCCGCTGCTAGCTCCGTGACCTGTGGCGTACCCCAGGGATCTGCACTGTCTCCTCTTCTATTTAATATTTATCTACAACCTCTAGTGGAGGAACTTACGCATAGAAATTGTCAAGTTTTTAACTATGCGGACGACACTCAATTGTTAGTCCAACTTGACAACACCAGCCAGGCACAGGACTCAGTAAAGAATCTTCTTAGATTCACGGTTGACTGGATGGCAAACAATCTCCTGAAGGTCAACCCAGATAAAACCGAGGTGCTCATCATCACTACACAAGATAGCCCCTGGTGTGAGCTTTTCTGGCCCACCCGAATTAGGGGAGGTGCCAACTCCGAGAAAAGAGGTAAAAAGTTTAGGACTAAAAATTGATGCAGATCTGTCCATGGCCCCTCAAGTTTCTGCGGTGGTGGGCTCTTGTACAGGCCTATTTAGGCAACTCCGGAAGCTTGTACCCATTCTTTCTGTTTCGACACTGCAATCCATTGTGTCCGCCACAGTCATCTCGCGGCTAGACTATGGTAACGCCCTCTATTTGGGTCTTCCGCTGAGGCTCCTTAGGAAACTGCAGGTGGTTCCGAATGATGCGGCCAGGCTGATCTTCTCCCTACCGAGGAGAACACGAGCGACGCCCGTTCTACAGAAGCTGCACTGGCTGCCCATTAAACATCGAGTGCAGTTCAAGTGCCTCTGTATAGCCCATAAAGCCATTTATGGAGAAGCCTCTAAATATATTAAAGACCGTCTGAGAAAGTACATCCTGGGCAGAGCTTTGCGCTCCTCCAAAGCTTGTAAACTAACTCCACTGAGATTTAACCTCAAATCAAAGGGTGGTAGAGCTCTGTCGGTCCTCCTTCCGCAAATTTGGAACGAGTTACCGGCAACCTTGCAAGGGGAGCTAGTGCCAGTTTCTTTAAAAGTGCTTAGAGACCAGCGGTGATTTGCGCTATATAAATCTATAGGAACATAACATAACATAACATCCTCGGGGCAGTCAGCCCCCATAGCGCTGGCCAAGGAGCCCCTCAAAACTATTCAAGTGAAGTTCCAAGCGGTAGGCAGGGTCATCCCTATCTCCAGTAAACCAATCACTGATGGGCACCAATTGTGCTGCCCGGTAGTACACATAGATGTCCGACACCCCCAGGTCCCTATTGAAGGGTCATTTCTGTGCCGAGTTGAATGCCAATCTGTGATTCTTACCAGCCAAAATAAAGGTGGTGAGTTTGGAAGTCTGAGATCAGAACCATCTCTGGGCTATGGGATACTGGAAATTCCCCATGACATACAAATTGCGGGGAGACACACCATCTTAAAGAGTATGCTGCTGCGCCCCAGGGGTTTGAGAGGCAAGCTATTCCAGCAGCACAGGTCTCTATCAAGGGCTGAGGACAAGTTCTGAAAGTTAAGAGTCCAGGCCAGGTATGGAAGGAGAGATATGTGAATCCCTAAATACTTAAACGAGTTCAACCATTGGGGGATGTCTGGGCACCAGCGTTGTCCCTCAGCAGTGCCCTCTACCTCCACCAATTCTAATTTACTCACATTAATGTGAAGGCCGGATGCCTCTCTATAGAGTTGAAGAATCACCAGGCTTCGGGGCCAAAGGCCAGAGGGTCCCCTAGAAATAGGAGAATATCATCTGCATATAATACCACACGGTCTTCAAGCCCACTCCCCCATCCCTGGCTCAGTATCTGCGCATCACAGCATATGAGGCACACCAGTTACTCAATAGCTGGAGTGAATAGTAACAGGTAGATGGGACATTTTGGTGTGTGCCTCTGTTGAATTGGAAGGGGGAGGACAGAATGCCATTAATCCAGACTTGACCTGTGGGGTTATGGAAGAGGAGATGGACCATTCTGCAAAACGTCGTTCCCAAACCTGCTAACAGAAGGACCGCCTCCAGGATGTCCCAGGAGACCGTATCAAAAGCCTTATGAAAATTCAGATGGAGAAGGGTCAAAGCGCCATCCAGCTCCTGGACCTGGGGGAGAGACGTCTACACTCGCAGAATGCAGTGAAGTGTGCTTTTGCCTTGCATGAACCCACATTGATCTGGGTGAATGAGATGTGATAGGGTAGGGGTCAGCCGAGCCGCCAGAACTTTAGCAAATATCTTAATGTCTGCATTAATAAGTGAGATCGGACCGTAGGAGGAGCACCTGTTAAGAGGCAGGCCCTCTTTCGGAATAACCACAGTGGTGGCACAGTTTAGGTCAGGGGTGGAATGATCCCCGCTATATCACCTCATTGCAGAAGTTCAGCAAGTGGGGCGATAAAATGATATGGAACTTCTTATTATATTCAGTTGGGCAGCCGTCTGGACCTGAGGTCTTCTGGGATTGAAGTCCCGATATGGCGTGGTTGACCTCTTCCTCAGTCAGAGGCTGATCTAATTCAAGGGCCAATGAAGGTGGAATAGAGGGCAGCGGAATATCCCAGAGTATAGGTATCTCTGTCTCCGAAGGGGGCGCCAGACATTGTGTATAGAGGTCTTGGTAGGATGTTGCAAACACCTGACTAATTGCCGACAACTTCTCCTGTAAAATGCCTGCTGAGTCTCTAACGTTGGGTACCCCTCTACTGGAGACATTGTGAGTCGTCAGCCAGTACAATAATTTACTCATTTGTCCCCAGATTCATAAACTGTCTGGTTCAAGGCCCTTCAGCACTGCTTTGCCTCCTCAAGGGAAATCTGCCACAGCTCGGTCCTTACCAGCACCAGGAGATGCTGTGTCATCTCTGTGCCAGATTGCTGGGAGCTGCGCTCCAAATTAAGGATTTGAATTTCGAGGTCAGTCACCTGATTTTGTTGAAGAGACTCTTGCTGCCTCACATAGCCCTATACACTCCCCTCATTGAGGGTTTGATTGATGCCAACAGCATCATCATCGCCGATACAGGACTTTCATTAGCCTGAAAGAAGGCCTGTAATTCCTCTTCTATTAAATAGGCACATTCAGCAGCCTTCTGATGCCACGCTCTGACTCTTAGGTAGGACGTAGTCTTCAAGTGGGCACCCCATTTCGCCAGATGGTCAGATATGCCGTAATGGAAGATTCGGATGGAATTCCACACACTGACTCATTAGGTAGGACGTAGAGTCTTCAAGTGAGCACCCCATTTTGCCAGATGGGGGACGTGGTCAGATTTGTAACGAGGGAAAATTCGGATGTAATGCAGGGAGAGATGGTCCATCGCTGGTAGCCACACCAAACCAAAAACCAATACGAGACTGTGTATTGTGAGCTGCTGACTTGTATGTGTACCCCCGCAACAACAGATGACAGGAACGCCATGCATTACATAGGCCTATGGAATCCGTTTAGGTCAAGAGACATGCAGAGCGAGTCTGACGGCCAGGACTTTGGGCAGCTGAGGTGGCCCGGGGTCCGGGACTGCATTGAAGTCTCTTCCCACGAGGGTGGTTCCCGGGATAGGGTCCACCAATTAGGATCGGAGTGTCTGTAGGGTGAGCTGCGGCAGCTGTGGGGGGGAGTGTAACAAAAGAGGAAGTTGTACTATTTAGCGGCCATACGGCACTCAACCCCTACATACCTCCCTGTGGATTTTCATGTATCTTGGTTACTGTCAATGGAAGGGATTTATGTAATAGGAGGGCCACTCCTCTGCAGCATCTAGCAAAACCCGAGTGAAAAACCCCTATCATAGCCAAAGCGACCAATAAAGGGGCAGTGGGTGTCTAATAGGTGGGTTTCCTGCAGGACTATATCTGGCTTGTATTGCTTGACATAGCACAAAACAGCAGATCTCTCGATATGGTCTAAAAGTGTAGTGTGTTTATCTAGGTACCTATATTGATACTCCTATTTCTGACCCTTGTCCGGTTATTAATTCACTAATGTCCATACACCAGCACAGAAACCCGTTTTCAGATTAGGTCATAGCGCATGCTGTCACATTAAGCAAGCACTATCCTTCCTGCCCCCTAGAAAGCACACAGAGTTCTCAAAACAAATCAAACCTCCAGCAGACCTGGGAAATCCCCCGCAGCTATTGTTTTGATTTCGCTCGAGAACTTCTGCAAAGAATGTATGAACGACCAGTCCTTATGACATTCTTACTGACGTCCTTATGTCCATCCTTACGTCAAACTCGGCACCTTTCAGGTATAAATATACCAACGCTGCCCTAAGCAGAGACACGGTGGTGACGAGCTTGGAGCAGCGCTACTTGCCGGAGAGCCCAGCTGATGCAGAAAAACCCACGGACGCTGCACCTCCCTTTTGACGCGCTGAGAGAGACGCTGCCTTTTCTCCTGCCGAGAAATCCAGCCTCCGGCGTTTCCAGCCGCCCTCGCGGGTAACTGGGATATCGAGTCCTGAGACAGAGATACCAACCCTCCAGCCTTCTAAATCCCAGGTACTGAACTGACTAACCCCTTACAGAGAATTCTTGAGTCAGATCCTTGGCAAAACAAACTTAACTTAAACTGCTACTTATTTACTCCCGCCCACGTATTAGGCTTAGGTCAGGTACACCGGGGTAGGCGTAGTTAGAAGCACCAGTTGAGTACGATTAGTCAATGTATATATGTATGTATATCTTTTATCCATTTTAAGTATCATATGGCTAAGAAACCATATAAATGCTTTTACAGTATTATTTTATAATTCTGTTTTTACTGTATGCACTTTACTTAACTATAAGTATTGCAATAATAGCGATTCATTTCTCTTGTATGAGAAAAGAGACTGATCAATAAATAACATCTTTTATTGAACCACGCCCATCTCTTATTTCTCTACAACCTGGTGAAACTAAGAATGCACGTACTGACTGAGTAAAATAGTTGTCTTTTGTTTTCACACGACTCTAGAGATATACTCTTGATTAGGGGAGAGCAAAGTTGTCATGTTCTATGGTTGTGAGAAACGAAATCCCGTCTTGTCTATCCAGGGAGGTTAAACTCCTCCTTGCCTATTCGAGAAAGTTTCTAGTGAACTCTGAGCTAGCTGGCACACATAACTTTAAGTCTAATATCGTCAGTAGAAGACCTAGTTAACCACAGTCCTACGTCTATACTATTGAAGATATTATTCCAATGCGCAGAGCCTATTGGGATAATAGGAACTACACTACAAAAGACCATTAGTATTCCAAGAGAGTATTGTGATCATGTGAATGTGCGGTGTGATGGCGATGCAACATTTGGGACTCTCTAAGGACCTTAGTCGTCCCTGTACGGAATCCCCGAGCGCAGCTAGAAAAACCTATATTAGTGCATTAGTAGGCACGCTGAGTGAAAACCTGAAATGTAATATCAAATATAGAACAAAAGTACAATCCCATCAGGAACAACATAAGTCCCTCCCCTCAACTCCCTCCACCCCATACATCTTCCCAGGCATGCGGTCTTCACTTTGGGGGCCCCCTGCGAGCCCCCAGAGTGAAGGAGAGGTGGGGGGTGCACACGGGGGGTACCAGTGGTACCCCCCTGCATTTGCATAACCAAAGTGGCAGGCACCGCACAGTGCCTGCCGCTTTGTTTATGCAAATGCATACGCGCATTTTTAGCATTGTGGCGGGCGGTGCTGAGAGCACCGCCCGCCACAGTGCCAAAAATGCAGGATGCGCCCGCCACAATGGTGGGCGGTCCCAATAACCGATAGGATGGTGGGTGGACTAAGTCCGCCCGCCATCCTAATGACCCCCTTGATGCGAATCTATGACAGAATATCGAGAATGCAAATATCGACAGACAAAATATCGGCGCTGGAATATCGAAGGTAAGTATATCGACACCCTATCTACAACATGGTAAGTACAAAAATATCGAAAATAAAATATCGATGTTAAAAATATCGTAATTAAAGATATCGGGTTTTTTTCAGTAAAAAAAAAAGTTACATTAAATAAATAATACTTATATATAAACTAAACTTATTTTAAAATTTGTTATAATGTTTAAAATGAATAAATAATACATATTTAATATTAAACATTTAATTAAAATTAAACATGCAATATATAATATATACTTAATTAATATATATATATATTTATTAAATTAATTAAAAATATTAACAAATAATATAAATTAAAAATACATCAACACTCATAAAATAATAACATAAATAATAATAAATAATTATATTTAATAAATAACAACAATTAAATATACTTTCAATATTTTTAAAATTAATTAAATACAACATTATGTAACATATTAAATACATAAATAAATATAAATAATATTGGATAGCGTAAGGGTAAAAATTACTATTCCCACTCCAGAGAGTGCAACAGTAGGGAAAGCGTAGGATAGCAAGTGGGTAAAAATTACTATTCCCACTCCAGTGAGTGCAAAAGTAGGGAAACGTTAGATAGCGGGTGGGTAAAACTTACTATTCCCAGTCCAATGGGTGCAACAGTAGGGAAAACGTTGGATAGCGTAGGGGTAAAATTACTATTCCAACTCCAAAGAGTGCAAGAGTAGGGAAAGAGTTGGATAGCGTAGGGGGAAAAATTACTATTCCCACTCCAAAGAGTGCAACAGTAGTGAAAGCGTTGGATAGCGGGTGGGTAAAAATTACTATTAAAACTCCAGAGGGTGCAACAGTAGGGAAAGAGTTGGATAGCGTAGGGGTAAAATTACTATTCCAACTTCAAAGAGTGGAACAGTAGAGAAAGAGTTGGATAGCGTAGGGGGACAAATTACTATTCCCCCTCCAGTGGGTGCAACAGTAGGGAAAGCGTTGGATAGCGTAGGGGTAAAATTACTATTCCAACTCCAAAGAGTGGAACAGTAGGGAAAGCGTTGGATAGCGTAGGGGTAAAATTACTATTCCAACTCCAAAGAGTGCAACAGTAGGGAAAGAGTTGGATAGCGTAGGGGGAAAAATTACTATTCCCACTCCAAAGAGTGCAACAGTAGGGAAAGTGTTGGATAGCGGGTGGGTAAAAATTACTATTCAAACTCCAGAGGGTGCAACAGTAGGGAAAGAGTTGGATAGCGTAGGGGTAAAATTACTATTCCAACTCCAAAGAGTGGAACAGTAGAGAAAGAGTTGGATAGCGTACGGGGAAAAATTACTATTCCCACTCCAGTGGGTGCAACAGTAGGGAAAGCGTTGGATAGCGTAGGGGTAAAATTACTATTCCAACTCCAAAGAGTGGAACAGTAGGGAAAGAGTTGGATAGCGTAGGGGGAAAAATTACTATTCCCACTCCAGAGAGTGCAACAGTAGGGAAAGCGTTGGATAGCGGGTGGGTAAAAATTACTATTCCCACTCCAGTGGGTGCAACAGTAGGGAAAGCGTTGGATAGCGTAGGGGTAAAATTACTATTCCAACTCCAAAGAGTTCAACAGTAGGGAAAGAGTTGGATAGCGTAGGGGGAAAAATTACTATTCCCACTCCAGAGAGTGCAACAGTAGGGAAAGCGTAGGATAGCAAGTGGGTAAAAATTACTATTCCCACTCCAGTGAGTGCAAAAGTAGGGAAAACGTTGGATAGCGGGTGGGTAAAAATTACTATTCCCACTCCAGTGGGTGCAACAGTAGGGAAAACGTTGGATAGCGTAAGGGTAAAGTTACTATTCCAACTCCAAAGAGTGCAACAGTAGGGAAAGAGTTGGCTAGCGTAGGGGAAAAAATGACTATTCCCACTCCAAAGAGTGCAACAGTAGGGAAAGCGTTGGATAGCGGGTGGGTAAAAATCACTATTCCCACTCCAGAGAGTGCTACAGTAGGGAAAGCGTGGGATAGCGGGTGGGTAAAAATTACTATTCCCTCTCCAGTGAGTGCAACAGTAGGGAAAGCGTTGGATAGCGGGTGGGTAAAAATTACTATTCCCACTCCAGAGGGTGCAACACCAGGGAAAGCGTTGAATAGCGTAGATTTTTATTTTAACATACGTATAAATAATTCTTATATTTGAAATAATGTATAAATAAATGTTTAAATACATCAACATCAATAAAATACAATTACTAATTAATAAAACCAATGAAATTTAAAAAAATTAATTGACAATAAATTAACAACAAACACCATTAAAAAATAATAATTAAATATTACTCACCAAATAATGAAAATAATAAAAAAAACTATTTATCATAAAAACATTTTTTAATGTAAATTACTATTAAAATTTAAGAAACAATATACAAAATATTTTTAAAAAATTAAAAAGTTTACCAATTAAATAATGTTTTTTTCTAGTTATTAAAAAATTATTACGATTTAAAAATATTAATTCCCAATTAAATAAATGTTTTATGTTTAAAAATAATTATTTGCCAATTAATAATTAATTAATACATTAATTATCAGTAAAAAAAATGTAAATAATTAAATATTTACAATTAAATTACTTCCCACCCAATACCCCTATAAAACCACAACACGCTCCAATACTAAAACATCACATTTAATAAAAATTAACAATAATTACCAATTAAATAATTAATTTATCAATTAAAATAATTAATTTCTAAATAATAAATAATTACTAAATACATTACACATCAAAAAAATTTATGAATTACAATTAAATTACTTTCCACCCTATTCCCCTATAAACCCACAACCCACTCTGGTACTAAAACATAACATTTAATAAAAATTAACATTAATTACCAATTAAATAATTAATTTATCAATTAAATTAATTAATTGCCAATTATTAATTAAATTAAAAATTAATTACACATAAAAAATTCATTAATTATTTACAATTAAATTACTTCCCACCCTATTCCCCTATAAACCCACAACCCGCTCCGGTACTAAAACATAACATTTAATAAAAATGCATTAAATACCAATTAAATAATTAATTTATCAATTAAAATAATTATTTGCCAATTAATAATAAAAATAAAAATTAATTACACATAAAATAATCATTAATTATTTACAATTAAATTACTTCCCACCCTATTCCCCTATAAACCCACAACCCGCTCCGGTACTAAAACATATAATTTACTTAAAAATAAATTTATTAATATATAAAAAATACACATATAATATAAATTAATTTAAATACTTAACAAATACATATAACACATACATAATAAAAAACATAAAAATAATACAAATATCGATATTAGTGACATCAAAATTAGTTACATCGATATATATGCTATCAAATTCAAATTCAAAATAGTCTTTATTCGATATTTTTCAATCATGAAAGACATTTTACAATTAAAAAGTGGTTGTTTTTGATACCCCACCCACTATCCCACAACAAAGCAGCATCCACAATGAGTTATTTCATCATACAAAAAAATAAGAAAATATAAATATACAAGGTAGAATAAATAACACACTGTCTCATCCTATTTACATTTTTACAAGATCATAAATTAGACCTATTTTAAAAAGACATTTATAAAAGCAGGTATAAAAACAGATTCATCAATACCAAAGTGCAAATTGACAGTAACTAATGCAATGAACATAATTGATCACTATTAGTAAGATGTGTAGATTTGGATAGCAGCAGGCGATAACTTTCCCATAATTACACCAGACTCATTTTTCGTGACCGGATAATCCATATCCAGTGCAAGAATTTCGACATGGCTATAACTACGGGCTGAGATGTATTGGTTCTTAAGACCCTAACAGCCTCAATTGCAGTTCTTAAGCCTAACTGGGCACAGATCGGTTTTAGCCATGACCGCCTGGGGACACTATATTCGGGGCAAGCAAATAATACATGACCAATATTTTCATTTTGATCAGAACAGAAAGGGCACCTTGAGGTTTGGCTCTTATTCCATTTCTCCGTTAGGGCATTTAAGGGTAAAGTCCCCACCCTCAGTTGATGATACCTTTTTCTGTCCCCTGGCACAGTAATCCAGTCCCAGTAAGGTTCTAGGGCAGGTGCATGCTTAAGTTCTAGAAAATCGTTTGTAAAAGATCGATCAATACGGTTTCTAAAACACTTTGTCTCAATCATGCTCCAGTATAAATCTCGAAGTGCCTTTTTTGGTGGAAATGCATTACTAACAGGATCATCCCACAAATGGGATAGTCCCATCGCCCTATAAATACTTCTTACATCTCTCAGCCAGACTATTTTACAACCTTTATTCAGGGTTCGAATCTCTGAAAAGCCTTGGGCATACTGAGATAGTTCTGGGGTTACCCAGAGCCTTCTCCAGTAGGCTACAGATCTGTATCTAGCCATATCCTCAAAGCTATGGAATCCCAGATCATATTTTAAAGGTATCAGAGGTGATGACATTGGTAGCCCGGTAATATTACGAAGAAATCTATTCTGTGCTACAATCAACTTCGTAAGATTACTTGGCCCCCAGAGTTCAGCTCCATATAGAACTGCCGCTCCTACCTTAGCATTATAAATTTTTAAAACTGGTCGGATAGGTTTAGTCTGAGATGTAAAAAGTTCCTTAGTAAGGGCTCCTGTTAGTTGGGCGTGTCTTGTCACCAACTCATTAGTATGCTGTTTCCAATCTAAGTTATGGGACAAGTTAATGCCAAGATACTTGAAAACCTGGGTCTGTTCAAGCTGGACCCCATCCATAGTAACCTTCCCTCTAATGTGTCGTCGTTTATGCAGAACCATCAATTTTGTTTTACTTGTATTAATTACAAGACCATGATCTGCACAAAATAATTCAAAAACTCCAATAGCCCTCTGAAGTCCCTGTTGGGTCTTGGATATCAGCAGGGTATCATCCGCGAACATCAACAGGGGGATCAGTCTACCTGCCAGCTTTGGGGCATCTGTTGGTTGATGTTCAAAGTATCTGATCACCCTGTTGATATATAGCGAGAAAAGCGTTGGAGCGAGCACGCAACCTTGGCGTACTCCCTTCTCAATAGGGAATTTATCAGTGACACTGCCCTGTTGATTCCATCGCACTTGTGCAAAGTTATTATCGTGCATTCTCATTAATAAGGACAGAATTTCATTAGGGATGCCCTGGTTTTGGAGGGTATTCCACAGCTTGTGGCGGGGGACGAGATCAAAAGCCGATTTTAAATCGACAAAGGCAGCAAAGAGCATCCCCCCCCCAAGTATAACTACACGCCAGTAGATTAAGACAAATCTAAACACTTGGTCTATGGTACTTGTATGGCTACGAAAGCCTGCCTGCAGGGGAGACAAAATGTCCTGGTCATCTATCCACGCATGGATTCGCTGAAGTAAAAGTCTTGCCAGAACTTTCTGAATGCATGCGATCAGGCTGATAGGCCTATAATTGCCTGGATCCGAGCATACCCCCTTTTTATAGATGGGGATGATCTCGGCTCCCTTCCAGGTCTCAGGAATAGGTGAGCCCTTTGCGATAGCATTTACTAACAAGTGAATGTACGTGGCCCATAATTCTTTATCATGCATAAAAAGGTCTGCTGGAACAGAGTCTAGGCCCGGTGCTCTAGCTTTGGGTATATCATTTAGAGTTTTTAGGACATCGGCTTTACTGAAAATTAGGTGGCTCCCCAAGGTATCTACTGGGGCCACACACTCCTCTCCATCAATGTCCTCAGCAGCGAACTGGGTCGCATAATGAGTTACCCAAGCTTCTGGTGAAACATGATTCATGGGTTCTCCTCTTATAGCCCCCCTTCCCCATTTTACAATGTTCCAGAAGGGCGTCATAGATCTTTCCTCGCTTGCTTTGAGGAGATCCCTCCAATAGCCTTCCTCCCAGTCCCTTTTTGCACTTGTTTGTACCTTTTTATACGCAACACGTGCATCCCTTATTTTATTTATATCTTTTGTCTTCACAGCATCAGACAATGCCTTATAAGCACCCCTGCTATGCTATCGATATTACTAACTTCGATATTACTTACATCGATATAAATGAAATCGATATTACTTACCTTAGGATCGATATTCTGTCCAACGATATTCTTGACATCGATATTCATGACCTTCGAAATTTCAAACACGATATTTTGGTAGGTCGATATTTAATACTCGATATTTTGACTGTGTACCCTTGATGTTTGAGTGTGGTGACATCATCTTCAGTTGTGGGGATCCGTGTCTCAGTTTTGGTCACTCTATCCGCTACTTTGTGTAAGTCCTGCTGCAACAGCCTATCCGGAGACCATTAACCATGTTTTCCACCACTTCCTGCGAATCCCTAATCGCCTTGAGGGTCATGCTCAAATTTGCTGCTGACTGAGGTGCGGCAAGGGCGGAACGGCCTCTGTGGTCTTTCTAATGTAAGTGTGCTGGTCCATTTTAGTTTGGACCGATGTGGGTGGAAGAGGCTTACTGCATCCCATCATCCATTGGACTCCAGTGAGGAGCAGCTAGAGACGAGCAGCAGGAGACGAGCACTCTGGGGTCATGCCCGCTTGCCACCCAGCAGCACGAGCAGCCCACCGATATGGGGGGTGGCCCAGTCCCAGAGGTGGTCCCACCACAGCAGTTAGGCCTGGCGACAGGACGCAAGTGATGTGATGTGATGTGATGTGAGGGGGAATTTGTATAGCGCACTACCACTCCAGGGAGCATCTTGGTGCTTTGACTCGTGTACTCAAAAGATGGTAAGATTTGTTATTCTCACATTGCCATTGTGAGTCCTAAACAAGTGTTTTGCAGGTAGCATCCGCCATACTGTAGATCCAGGATTTAAGGGATTGTCTAAACTTCTGTTCGCAGGTAATTGCGCGGAGTTGGTGAGACAATTTGTTCCAGGCCTTAGCACCTCTTACTGCTAGAGTTTTTTCTTCTCTTGTAGCAAGTCTAAACTTTGGGACGACCAACAGATTGGCTGTTGAAGATCTGAGTTCCCGGGTAGGATGGTAGCGAATAAAGTTTTTGAGCAGGTATTGTGGACCCTGCTTGTGAAAGGCCCTAAAGGTGATTATCAGGACCTTAAACAGGATACGCTTTTGAATGGGAAGCCAATGAAGCACATCCAGTGCTGCAGAGGCTGAGGTTTTTCTGGGCCATCCAAGAGCTAGTCTTGCTGCAGCATGTTGGACCATCTGCAGCCTGTGCAGGGCCGCTTTATTTGCCCCCGCATACAGGCTGTTACAATAGTCCAACCTGGATGTGATTAGCGCCATTGCCACAGTGCGCCTGGCAGACAGAGGGAGGAGGTCAAAACAATTTCTGAGGCCCTTTATTTTATTAATACATGACCCAGCCACTTCTCTTGCCTGTTGTTTAAAAGATAGGGTCTCATCGAATTTAATTCCCAGATTTCGCGCCGCTACGATGGTGCTGGGCGGGGCCTCTACCTCTTCCGGCCAGCAAATCTGGGGAGAGAAGGGATTTTTTTGACCAAACGATAGGATTTCGGTCTTTGCAGAGTTGCATTTCAAATGATTGTTGTTCATCCAGGCAAAAGCTGCCTTCAGGCAATCCCTCAGAGTCTGCTCAGCAGTTGCCGGGTCTTCATCCAAGGTGAGGACTAATTGGGTGTCATCGGCATATGCTATTGTACTGATGTTAAAGGAGGAGATGAGCTCAATCAGGGGGACCATGTAGAGATTGAATAAAATGGGGCTCAGACTGGAGCCCTGAGGCACCCCTGACTGAACCCTCCTCTCTTCGTAACAGAACTGCCCCAGCATGGTAATCTGGCGTCTTTGCATCAGAAAGTTGTTAAACCATTTTAACACGGTGCCCGCTATGCCTGCACTCTTCAGGCGATGTAATAGAATAGCGTGGGACACCATGTCAAAAGCTGCAGATAAATCCAACAGGATCAAGACTGCCCTTTTGCCTTGATCCAATGCAGCTCTGATTGTTTCCGTGGAAAACAGCAAGGCTGACTCTGTAGAATGGTGGGCCCTGAAGCCTGCTTGGTTCGGATGAAGGACATTATTCTCCTCCAGATATGCCGTGAGCTGTTTGTTTACACAGGCCTCTGCAAGCTTACATGCGGCTGGTAGAAGCGAAATGGGCCGTAAATTAGATAAAACTGTGGGGTCTTGGAGAGCTTTTTTCTGAAGGGGTCTAACAGCTGCAACCTTCCAGCGTGCTGGAATATCTCCTGTTTGGAGTGACAAATTAAGGATAGGGTTAATCACTAGATTGACCTCCTCTTTTATGACTTTTAACAGCGCCGGGGGACAGGGGTCAAAAGGAGAACCTGAGCTGAGGTTGGAAATGGCCTGGGAGGACTCCTCAAGGCTAATCGGGGCGAAGATTTCCCACCTTATAGTACATGGTCTTTCCTTTTGAGCTTTATATACTGTGTCTAGTTCTTCTTGATGGATCTGAGAAAAGTCTTTTGTGAGGTTAGATATTTTCTGTTCGAAGAACAATGCTATTTCATTACAGAGAATCTGGGATGGCGGGATTTCCTGGGAAAGTATTTTGGGGTTCCTAAAGCTGTTGACAATTTGAAAGATCTCTTTTTGCTTATTTTTAGAAGCTTCAATCAGATTTGTTTAATAAGTTGCTTTAGCGCGTTTAATTGAGGCATGGTAATCCCTCCTGGCTTTTTTATAGGTTTCCCGATCATTACTCTTGTAGTGGTGGCGCGATCTCCTCTCTGACGCTCTCACTTCTCTCAGAGTTATTTTTAGTGAGCTTGTATACCAGGGGGCAGATTTTCTCCCTTTTTTAATTTGGGGTTTAGTTCCCCGAGTTTGCATTCTTCCCCAATAGTTGTCATCCATCCTTCATAGCGTTCGTTGTCAGTGGTCACATTCCCTGACAGCGATGGTTTACCTGCCTCCACCCAGCTTTTCAGATCTGGGTGTTCTATGATTTTCCCCCAGCAAGGGATTGGCATCTCATTACCTAGGGTAGATCTTTTAGTTGCCTTCTGATTGTCCACTTTAAGGCTGAAACCAATAAACTTATGGTCTGACCACGTTTGGGTCAGCGGTGGTTCAACCTTAATTGTGTTTAAGTTAGAGCTGATACAGTCCAGGATATGCCCAGCTGTATGCGTTGGCTCTCTTGTTTGTATCGTCAGCCCTAGAATGTGTAAGATTTCTTTGAAGCATAATACGTTGGGATCACTGACACTGTCCAAATGGAGGTTTAAGTCTCCCAATAAGGTGAGATTTGCAAATCTAAGACTTAGATTGGTTAGTACTTCCCCCATACTTTCTAAGAATTGAGTCGCTTGTCCGGGGGTCGGTAAATCAGTACCCCTGCAAAAGTGAAAGAGTTGTGGACCTGGAGATTAAAACAGAGACATTTTGTTCCTTTTATGTCTGGTAGTTCCATAGTGGTACATTTAAGAGTGTCACGATGGATAATTACCATCCCTCCTCCACGCTGGAGGGGTCTATCCAACCTCTGTATTCGAAAACCCTGGGGTAGAGCCTGGACTATATCGGGGATGAACCAGTCTCTGAGCCATGTTTCTGTCACTAATAGGCAGTCTAGATCTTTTTCTGCAATGAGGTCATAAATATGAAGAGCGTTCTTACACATGGAACGAGCATTTATGAGTCCTCCCTTCAGGATTCTGCCTGTCTCTTTACCCCGTGATTTTTGGCAGGGTACTAGATTTTGTTTACATTGTTGACAGCCTATGGGACCTGCCCATTTATCCACGTTGAGGGCTTGATGACAGTGCTTGGGTTGGGTATTCAGGGATAATATGAGTTCTTTCGTTGGTGGATTCTTTATGGATACCTGAACAGCGTACCTAGCCCTAGGCCCGTCCTGGGCGCGGACGGGCGCAGACGGGCAGGACTTTGGCTTGACTTCGGTGCGACAGCGGCGCCGCTGTGCGCGTCTGCTGCGCGGACCCATGGCCATCTTCTTTTATAGTCCCGTCTGCAGCGCTAGAGCGCTGGGACTTGCTTATTCCCCCAATATGGCCGCCACAAACCACTCTTCTTCCCAGCACCTATTCGGCTGCGTTCGGAGGGGTTAGTGCAAGTTGTTTCTAATTGTGAGGGGATTTGGAAATATTTATAAAAATACGGCGCAAATCAAGTTTTAAGCAAAAGTTCCAAAGCAAAGTTAAAATCACAAGTAGGCTAACACCCGGCTTTCCGCCTCAGGTGTACACGAAGTCTCGCGAACTATCGCGTTGCCTTCTTTTATAGTCCCGTCGGCAGGGCTAGAGCGCTGGGACTTGCTTATTCCCCCAATATGCCCACCACAAACCACTCTTCTTCCCAGCACCTATTCGGCTGTGTTCGGAGGGGTCAGTGCAAGTTGTTTCTAATTGTGAGGGGATTTGGAAATATTTATTAAAAAACGGCGCAAATCAAGTTTTAAGCAAAAGTTCCAAAGCAAAGTTAAAATCACAAGTAGGCTAACACCTGGCTTTCCGCCTCAGGTGTACACGAAGTCTTGTGAACTATCGCGTTGCCTTCTTTTATAGTCCCGTCTGCAGCGCTAGAGCGCTGGGACTTGCTTATTCCCCCAATATGGCCGCCACAAACCACTCTTCTTCCCAGCACCTATTCGGCTGTGTTCCGAGGGGTCAGTGCAAGTTGTTTCTAATTGTAAGGGGATTTGGAAATATTTATTAAAAAACGGCGCAAATCAAGTTTTAAGCAAAAGTTCCAAAGCAAAGTTAAAATCACAAGTAGGCTAACACCCGGCTTTCCGCCTCAGGTGTACACGAAGTCTCGCGAACTATCGCGTTGCCTTCTTTTATAGTCCCGTCTGCAGCGCTAGAGCGCTGGGACTTGCTTATTCCCCCAATATGGCCGCGACAAACCACTCTTCTTCCCAGCACCTATTCGGCTGCGTTCGGAGGGGTCAGTGCAAGTTGTTTCTAATTGTGAGGGGATTTGGAAATATTTATAAAAAACGGCGCAAATCAAGTTTTAAGCAAAAGTTCCAAAGCAAAGTTAAAATCACAAGTAGGCTAACACCCGGCTTTCCGCCTCAGGTGTACACGAAGTCTCGCGAACTATCGCGTTGCCTTCTTTTATAGTCCCGTCTGCAGCGCTAGAGCGCTGGGACTTGCTTATTCCCCCAATATGGCCGCGACAAACCACTCTTCTTCCCAGCACCTATTCGGCTGCGTTCGGAGGGGTCAGTGCAAGTTGTTTCTAATTGTGAGGGGATTTGGAAATATTTATAAAAAAACAGCGCAAATCAAGTTTTAAGCAAAAGTTCCAAAGCAAAGTTAAAATCACAAGTAGGCTAACACCCGGCTTTCCGCCTCAGGTGTACAAGAAGTCTCGCGAACTATCGCGTTGCCTTCTTTTATAGTCCCATCTGCAGCGCTTGAGCGCTGGGACTTGCTTATTCCCCCAATATGGCCACCACAAACCACTCTTCTTCCCAGCACCTATTCGGCTGCGTTCGGAGGGGTCAGTGCAAGTTGTTTCTAATTGTGAGGGGATTTGGAAATATTTATAAAAATACGGCGCAAATCAAGTTTTAAGCAAAAGTTCCAAAGCAAAGTTAAAATCACAAGTAGGCTAACACCTGGCTTTCCGCCTCAGGTGTACACGAAGTCTCGCGAACTATCGCGTTGCCTTCTTTTATAGTCCCGTCTGCAGGGCTAGATCGCTGGGACTTGCTTATTCCCCCAATATGGCCGCCACAAACCACTCTTCTTCCCAACACCTATTCGGCTGCGTTAGGAGGGGTCAGTGCAAGTTGTTTCTAATTGTGATAGGATTTGGAAATATTTATAAAAATAGGGCGCAAATCAAGTTTTAAGCAAAAGTTCCAAAGCAAAGTTAAAATCACAAGTAGGCTAACACCCGGCTTTCCGCCTCAGGTGTACACGAAGTCTCGCGAACTATCGCGTTGCCTTCTTTTATAGTCCCGTCTGCAGCGCTAGAGCGCTGGGACTTGCTTATTCCCCCAATATGGCCGCCACAAACCACTCTTCTTCCCAGCACCTATTCGGCTGCGTTCGGAGGGGTCAGTGCAAGTTGTTTCTAATTGTGAGGGGATTTGGAAATATTTATAAAAATACGGCGCAAATCAAGTTTTAAGCAAAAGTTCCAAAGCAAAGTTAAAATCACAAGTAGGCTAACACCCGGCTTTCCGCCTCAGGTGTACACGAAGTCTCGTGAACTATCACGTTGCCTTCTTTTATAGTCCCGTCTGCAGAGCTAGAGCGCTGGGACTTGCTTATTCCCCCAATATGGCCGCCACAAACCACTCTTCTTCCCAGCACCTGTTCGTCTGCGTTCGGAGAGGTCAGTGCAAGTTGTTTCTAATTGTGAGGGGATTTGGAAATATTTATAAAAATACGGCGCAAATCAAGTTTTAAGCAAAAGTTCCAAAGCAAAGTTAAAATCACAAGTAGGCTATCACCCGGCTTTCCGCCTCAGGTGTACACGAAGTACACCCCCGTCCGACCCCGTCAGTGGAATCAAGCCCACCATCCCACTTGCCAAAGGCAGCACATGCAGTCAGCAGAGCCTGGTGATAAATTCAGAAGGGGGGGACCTCGGCAAGTCAAAGAACAGCTCGGGTAACATGTTTGCGGGTACCCTCAGTGATTGCAGGACTGTAGTGATGTGTGAGTCCAGCAATAGAGGCGTTTCCCCAAGGGGTACAGTATTTATTGAGGCATTGAGCTGGCATCCACTAGGGCTGTTCAGTGCATAGTGATTAACGGGCATAAGGCATCGCAGAGTGAGTCTCCCCGTCAACAGAGAGCAGGAGCGGGGACGAGGAGGGCTATGATCCCTACGAGAACGTGATTTCACCAGTTTCCCACATGGCTCACTTAGCAAGTCCACCCACCAACCAGGCCCAAGTGCCGTCAGGTGGGAGGACTGCATTAAGGGGTGGCCCCAAAGTCCGACGTGCACCCCCACAGGACTCCTGGGGGACCCCTCAGCCTACAGCCTGTATCAGGCCAAGTGTTCAGGGCCCAGCCTAATTACTTGTTCCATAGGGTCCAGGGTCTCCAGGATTTGGTTGGGAGGACTCTTTGAAGTTTGTTGGCAGGCCCGTGAATCACCACCCCGCGGACAAATGCAGTGACATGTAGGGCATAGAGCCACCACTGCTGCTTCCCCCCCCCCCCGGTTGGCAGAGCAATGGGTACAGGGTCCCCAGCTGTTCCCACAGCACAGAACCCACCCTACCTGCACCAGGGGGGACAGGCCCCCAATCGCCTCTCCTGCGTTCTGCCTCAGGAGCAACCGCGCTGTGCCATAGCCAACACTTCAGTCCCAGGGTCAGGCCTGCTGTCAGGGACCACGCGGGTGCCTCCACAGGCTTGGGGCTCCTACCAGCAAGTCGAGGGTCAGCTCAACAGCTTCGCAACAATCCTTCAGTGTCCAGGGGGCACAGTCTCTAAGTCTGGCTAGGGAATATGTCAGTCTACGTTTCACAGCCCTCGGGCCTCCAGTCAAACTCTGAGGCGTGGGTCCAGCCTCCTCGCCACCACCCCAGGAGCATCGGGAAGGGCAGCAGAGACACTCTCTATGACTGGAGCTCTGCAAAGGATGCAACACCTAGATTTGTCAGGCAAGATGATGATGGATAGATGGCATGTAGGGATCCACTCTAAAGATCAACCGCCTCCTTGGCCACGCCAGATGTATGTGAGATTTTTAAAGTGCAAAAGGCAAAGCACTGTACTGTGGAGTCAAGTCAAGTCAAGGCATTTGTAACGCGCACATATCACATCCAAAGAGTCTCATGGTGCTTGCAGACGGCTCTGACGAGATGCAGACAACTTAGTTTACAAAAAGCCAAGTCTTCAGCTTCTTGCGAAAGCAAATGTGTTCTGAGGTCGTGCGCAGGTTATGGGGCATTTTATTCCAGAGGGAAGGGGCGGGGAAGGGGCGAGAAAGGAAAAAGCACGACCCCCATTTCTGGCAGTTTGTATTCTCAGCGGGGCAAGCAGCGACTCAGTGCTAGATCTGAGTTGCCTTCTGGGTGCGTACCAAATACGTTTGTGGGACCAATATTTTGGGCCGTTGCCTTACATATGTTTATGAACGAGGCATAATGTTTTAAACATGATTCGCTTCTTCACAGGGAGCCAATGAAGGCTTCTGAGGCATGGGGCGGACGGCGATCTTCGGGGAAGGTCGAAAACCAACCGAGCTGCAGTGTTCTGAAGAACCTGTAATCTTTTCAGGTGGTGCTCATTTATCGCTAGTAGGAGCGAATTCCCGTAGTCTAACCTATTTAAAATTAGACCCTGCACTAAGGGTCTTCACGCCTCTGCTGGAATCCACTTGAAAACTTGGCGCAGAGCAGTCAAAGGCATGCATATGGTCAATGAATGAAAGGAGAGGTAGCTGGTTATTGGATTGATACTGCTTTGTGATATAGTGTTTTTTAAAGAAGTGAATCACCAACTCTTTCCTAAAATGAAACAGCAGTAGAAAGGCACGCATGGCAAAGAAACAGACATACCTTGCTCCAACAGAGGATGGCTTAGGCATCCCCCACTTGGGGCGGTACTATCAGGCGGTGCAACTCAGACACTGAGTGGAGTGGTCTAGGCCTCACACTGAGAACTGGGATCCACATCTGGAAGGCTCCCCAAACCACACTGGCCACTGGAGGTTTATATTTCCCTCGTAGTTAGGGTGAAGATAGGAACCTGGGACAGGGTGCAGTTGACCAGGAAGCTCTCCACCCACATCTCATCACAGACACAGATCATGGGGAATTCCAATTTCCCTCTGGCTCTCCAGAGAACCGCATTTTTTACAGTGGCAAACAGCCAGTTGTAAGAGTGTGCACACATATGTCTGCACGCCAGCCGACCCCTTACACCATTTGAGAAATGGCTTCACACCCGCTGCATGGACAAAATCCTCCTCTACGACATCTATGCATTCCTCAATGCCCCAATGGACCCTACCAAATCTACAGCCCAGCGGCCATGGGAATTTGAATGTGAGCATCCCTTTACCCTTGAGGAGTGGTCTGACAGTTTACGAACCCACACGTCCGCTTGTAGTGCCTCCGGTAAGGAGACTTTACTTAAAATTACACACTACTACTACACCACAGTTAGAATAGACATCTAGGCACATTGACACATCTTCCCTGGCATTGCCCCAAATTACAGCAATACTGGACGATGATCTGGCAGACATTAACGAGATGTACGACACTGACCTCCCAGGTTTCCAAGTTACATTTTATTGGACCTCCCCAATGCACTAACATACCCCCTACATTCTGTGAGAGGATTGGCTATTACTCCTTCCCTCTCCGCAGCCAAGAAAGTCAGTCAAGTCAAAATAACTTTATTCGATTTAGCTCAGTAAATTATAAAAGTACCTTGATAAGAACATTTTAATAGCATCAGTTAAAAACTTTAAAAAATAAAATATTCCACTCTATGGATAAGAATGAAAGACCCCCCACTAGAAACCACCCTAAGTTAAAACAAACATTAAAACTATCTACAAATTGAAGATACTGTAGAGCAGGCCTCACATGCATAAAACTAACTGGTAAGCGGTGGGGACAAATATACTTAAAACGTAAACTAGCCAATTTTGGACAGATAAAAACAATATGTAAAGTGTGCAGTGCAACAGCCATATCACTTGAGCAAAGTGGGGAATCCGTAGGTTTATACCCTTCTACAAGTTGTGGAAACACATTCAGTCGAAAATATGTTGAGTCATCTGTACAAAACTGGCATATCCAGCGATAAATACAATTTGGCATTACTCGCAGATCTCACTTTTGCATACTGTGTGCACAAACTTTTAAATAATGAGCGTGCAACCTTTTTTTCCAGAATATGTGCGAGAAATGTCTCCTTCACCCATACAAAATTCGATTTGGAGATCAACCCTGGGTCAGTAACTAGTTCTGGCCTACTCTGGTCTCTCAAAATGCCCCTAACATATTGTACCCATGGTATCTGAAGGCAATGGTCCAGGCCCAAGCATTCTCTTATGATCTTCCTATTAAATACCAAATCACTTTTCAGCCATACCAAAAACCACACTAATATTGGGTGGATTTTGATATAATCACAAATAAATCCTGCACCCAATTCATCATGCACAATCTCTGAAGGAACTCTCTGGGGAATCCTCAAAATCCTCCTGAAGAATTTGTTCTCTGCAGCTTGTATAGTGTGACAAGGCTTATAAACCCATATTGGAGCACTAAATTTCCCTATTGACACACATTTAGCTTTATAGAGGTCCAACATAGACTTAGTATGAACATGACCTAAGCGCCTAGAGAATGTGTCAATATTATGCGCTATTCTACTAAAGGCACTAATCAATGGGTCCCAGTTCATTTGGCATTCTAGCAGAATGCCAAGGTAACAAAATGTGTCCACTTCCCCCATGCGATGACTGTTAATTGAATACGTTTTAGTTTTTGCATGTTTCTGCCCAAGTATCATGGTATATGATTTTGTATCATTATTTTTCAAGCCCAGTTTCCCCATAAAATCATAAAATTGATCTAATGAAAGCTGAAGGCTGCTTGCTGCACATGCTATAAGTACGGGATCATCTGCATAAAGTAATTATGGGACCTGTCTGTTCCCCAACTTCGGGACATCCTAACAATATTCCCCTAACAACTGCTCTAACTGGTTAATAAATAGCATGTAAGCCTGTATGCAGCCCGTCCGAGTCCTCACCCAAGCAAGACATACTGTCCAAGTGGGGCACAGATAGGATGCTGACGTGGCTGGATTGGCAGCTTAAACTATGGGAACTCTTTGGCGTGGAAAAGCTGATGGTGTTGGTGGACCGCAAAATGCCACAATTTGACAAAGTCTAGGGGCCCTGTCAAATGTTCCTATCCCATGAATTCAGGGAACTATCTCGTCCAGGCTATCTAGGGGTATTCCACCTCACAAACATGGACCAAAGTACTGACTGTGGTGTAGAAGTGATGTCTTACCCTGTACTCCCAACCCAATGGCCTGAACATTCTGCATGTCCTACTGATGAGAGTTGTTGAGTGGACCTCCACCCCCCTTCCCTTGACATCCCTTTCTACCATACCTCCTTGCCCTTCCTGTTAACCTACCCGCCTGGTTTTCCCTTCCCACATGTTACTCTACCATCTCCCATGTTGCACATCAAAGGCCAGTGGATGAGGGTGAGGAGATTGTTTGTATAATTTATCTTTTGAAACTTAATAAAGCTGATTTAAACCTAAATTGAAACAACATTGTGGCGGTCCTTATGGACACCAAGATGCTGTTCCAGATTCCAGGTGCATAGACAGAAAACACATGCGGCCTTGCTTTTTCTTTTTCTTTTTATGTTTAAATTTATTTTTATTGGTTTCACGGAAAGACATGTATAATACAATACACTGTTGTTGCCACATTGAGGTTGCTCCGCCTGGCCCGGCACATATCTCGCTCCTGTCACAGGGCGTCGACGTTGATCAATTGACCTGGAATGTGGATGTGCCATGACCTCTTATAGAAATTGTCCATGAAGCCAAAGTATAAAACGTGGTAAAAGTAAAACCCCCCACCCACCCCCAAGAACTCCCCCCTCCCCAATCAGTGTGCCGTTTCTCATGAAAGTGTGTCTCCTCCGGGACGGTATGGGCACCGGAATCCATGCGTCTGCAGTGGTGTGAATTGCGTCCGTCAAGCGCAAAAGCCGAAGGTACCTCGGGCAGGTAATTTCATTAAACTCCTGAGAGAGAAGTGTGAGCAGCGGTTGCCAGACTGTGTGGAAGGTGGATGTAGCCTGGGTGAGTGTAGGTTGGATTCGTTCCATCCCCAATGTGAACCATAATTTGTGCAACCATCCCGTGTGAGTGGGCCTAAACTTGGTCACCCAAAGGGATAAAATATGCTGGGAGGCTGCCTGCAGCGCAACTCCCATTTGCTTACCAATGGACTTCAAGGGAAAAGTAAGGGCATTCGGGAGTTTTAAGATGGTGTAGGCTGGAAATCGTGGGATTTCCGTTTCTAGAAATGTATCAATGTCAGTAAGGACTGCTTTCCAATAGTCCTCAACTTCCAGGCAATCCCACAGGAGATGGGTTACAGAGCACGTGGCCCCACATCCCCTCCAACAAGATGCGCTGCGTGCTGGGTAGCCCCTGTGAAGTCTAGCAGGTGTAAGGTACCAATACATATCTAATTTCACAGCCGATTCCCTGCCTGCCGTATTCCTAGCCGTATGGGTAGCACTGTAGTAGATCGATTGCCATTCCCGGGGTGTCAATGTTCTCCCTAACTCCCCCTCCCATCGGGACTGCCCTGCAGTGCGGCGTGCCTCCATAGGAGCAGTGAGCATCTGATAGAGGTCCGTGATGAGACCTCTGTCCGACTCCTTTGTGACCAGCCACTTCTCGAACTCGGTCATTTGCCTGCCTACTAAAGGGCTAATCTCTGGCTGCAGGAGCCAGTGTCAGAGCTGAAAATACTGAAAGAGCTGTGGAGAGGGGATATCGTATCCGCGAGACAGCTCAGCGAATGGGAGAAAGCCCGCCAAGTCAAAGAGGTGACCCGCTGACCTGCAGCTGGAGTCATGCCACTGTGGAAACGAGCGGGGGACATTGCCCGGAGGGAAATCAGGATTGTCCCATAAAGGAGTAAGTGGCAAAGGGAAGGTCGTGAGCCCTCGTCTAGTAGCAACTGAGTCCCATACTTTCAACACGGTGCACGTGACGGGTGAGTTCTGGAGATAGCGCGGCCTATGTGGGCGACGGAGGAATGGTACCTTCCCTAAAGAGGTTTGGGCCATAGCCCTATCTTGGAAGAGCCATCTATTCTCCAATTTGGGCCGAAACCATTCCACCATGTATCGCAGTTGTGCCGCCTGAAAGTATTGATGGAGGTTGGGAATCCCCAGGCCCCCCTCGTCCATCCCCCGGTATGCCAGCTGCTTGTGCATTCGCTTTCCCCCCCAAACAAAACGCTGAATCGCCGCTTGCAATATTTTAATTGTCCCCGCCGGTGGGATCACAGGAAGATTTTGAAAGATATATAATATCTTGGGAAGTGCAGACATCTTCACTGCCGCGACCTTCCCCAAAAGGGACAGCGACTGTTTCGCCCAACGTCCCAGATCTGTTTGAAGCCGTGAAATTAAATTGGCATAGTTCAAGGCTACCGTCTGATTAGTGGAAGGCGTGAGGATAATGCCTAAATAAGGGAGTTGCATCTGGAATAAGAGTCCCCCCCCCATACGAGGGTGATGCATTATGGGTAAGAGCATTTCTGCCCAAGGGTAAGATCAGGAATTTCCCCCTATTCACCTTGAGGCCCGACACCTTACCAAACGCCTCGATTTCCTCCAAGAATGCTGGCACTGAGCGCTCTGGGGTGTCAAGAGCCGCCAGGATGTCATCCGCGTAGAGGCTGATGGGATGCGATTCCCCACCAAAAGTTATACCTTGAATGTTGGGGTGATTCCGCACCCTCTGCGCCAATGGCATGATGTAGAGCACAAACAGGAGGGGGGAGAGAGGACACCCCTGCTTGGTGCTGCGCTGAATTTCGAAGGGACTGGAGCATAGGCCATTAAGGCGGATTCTTGCTTGCGGTCGATGGTAGCAACTAGCCACCCATGATTGGAAGTGATCGCCCACCCCAAAGTGTGCCAGTACTTTCCCTAAAAATCCCCAATCCACGCGATCAAACGCTTTCTCAACGTCTATGGAACGTCGAACCGAGTCCGATTGCTGGAAGTGGCCTTGTCGATCAGGTGGAGGATACTTTTGGTGTTATCACTGCATTGTCTACCAGGGATAAAACCTGATTGGTCCGGCTCTATAATCCTCAGGAGACAAGGTCGAAGCCGCGAGGCCAGCACGGCAGTAAATAGCTTAAGGTCAAGATTAAGGAGGGAAATTGCCCGAAACGCCGAGCAGGGATTCTCGCTTAGCTTTGCGATCTTTGGTCTCTGCTGCGGCTATGGCGATCATTCATTACCACTGCTTTTAACGCCCCCCACACTGCCGTCACCGGCACCTCAGGGCGGTCATTGGCCACCAGATAGTCTGTGATGCGTTGGCGGAGTTGCTGAGTGATTTCCACGCGCTGCAAGAGGGGTTCCCTCAACCGCCACCGACCGGGTGGTCTCTGGACACTAGGGATTTTGAGTGTGATTTCCACGGCATCATGATCGGAGATGGCCGCAGGGGTGATACACACATCTACCACTCTGGGTACTAACTCGGTGGAACCCAGGAAATGATCTAATCTAGCATAAGTGTGGTGTACATGTGAATAGAGCGTGTAATGCAGTGCCCCAGGATGTTTAGCCCGCCACAAGTCCTCCAACCCCTGTTGCTGTAACCAGTCCTTACCCGCCCCTGAGATAGCCCCTGTGCCGCCATACCGGTGGCCCGTCCTGTCTTTATCTTTGTCCATCACTAAATTAAGGTCCCCCCCAGAAGTAGTAAGGAGTCGGAAGAGTGCAGGGCCGTAGGACTCTTGCCCAGTGTTCAGGGCATAGAGGGACCCCAATGTCTTTTGCATGTCCCCCACTGTGATGATATGAGCAAGAAGTCTGCCTTTGATCTCTCCCACTTTGTCTCTAACTTGACCGGGGAAGTGTCTGGCAACTAGAATGGCGTCACCCGCCCTTTTATCGGGGATGGAGGAAAAGAGCTCGTGGGGAAATGCTCGAGACCTCTACCTGTGCCAATCTTTATAAAGTAGGTGCGTTTCTTGAAGCAAGCAGAGCGCGGCACCCGAGTTCTCAATGTAGGACAGTACCGCACGCCGCTTAATAGGGTTATTGAGACCCTTCACATTCAGCGTTAAAATTTTCTTTTTTTTTTTTTTTCTTTTTTTTAAAACCTTTATTAGCATTAAGCAGTTACATTCAGAGTATACCAACCGTCACGGTTGAACATAGGTATAGAGGTAGAGTATGCAAATAATGTAAAACAGGAGCAATGCAAAGGTACACCTCACAAATCTATGCTGTAACTCAGGAGAACTCAGTACCGATATGGCCACAGGATTAGGGAAGGTTTGTTTTTTTAAATTAAAGTTAAAGAAGAGCAGGATCTGATACCGCACAATTAGACCTTTCCAAAGCCAGGGTTACACATGAAATAGGATATTCACAGCAGGACCGTCGTAGGCAGGATATTCATGTCAGGACGTAGAAACAGGATATTCAATAAACATTACATGTCCCCACCTAGACCGTGTCCGCCCGCCGTGTAATAAAGCATTAAAAAAAAACATACACCATTTATCTGAACCAGGAAAACGCACGGAGAGTCACCTCTAATCAGACCTGCAAGAAAGAGAAAAGAAGAAAGAAAGGAAAGCAAAAATTAAAAGGAAGAATAAAGGCCATAGAACAGAAGAGAAAAATGAAAAACAAAAATACCCCACCCCCATCCCCCCACCCTGCACCCCTGCATACGGCTACGGCCTACCCCCTTAGCAGCGTGCCTGTCGCCCCGTATCTAAACCCGAAATATAGAGAAGAGAGACAACGAGGAGAGAAAGAGACAATATTCCACACAAAGATAAAAAAAAAGGAAAGAAAACCCCACGATAGGGAAAGATGAAAACATGGAGGGTCCCCAGTACAGGCCCCCGGCCCCCCCCCTCCCCCGCCGCCTCACATCATTACAATGATACCAGAGTGAATAATAAAGCGTCAAGGAGCAACAGGTTCAGAATCACAATTGCAGCCCAGCCCCTCAAGCCACCCGAGCAAGATGGAAATCTCCCCATGCTGATACAAAGGAACAGAGTGTAATTGATGCACACGACTCATGTAGCCCCAAACATAAGTATGCCGCAAATATTAGGAAGCGGAAAAAGGCAAGTAGAATATCGCACTAAACAGGCAGGCCAGATCAGAAAAGAATAGGAAGCCTTGCAATGTTCCAGGTAACTGCGCCGTCAAAGTTCATCCGCCGCCATTTTAGCCGTCCACGATCCGGAGAACAATATGTAGCACAACAAGGACAGCCATTTTGTAGTTTCCTGCACCCACAGCAAGACTCGTCACCAGGAGATGCGCGCGAGAGGGAGAAGAATAAAACATAGCCGGTGGTCGCTCCAATGAGACGATGTACCCCTGGAATCGGATGTCCATGAAGCAATCAATTAAAAACAAACAGGGAGTCTTCAAGGAGCGAACCTCCCCTCTCGCCGCCGATAGAGTCAAAGCAAGGTCTCACCACAGTGCCTGCACAACAAGGCCGAGCAGGGGCCACATAAACAATGTCTCACAATAAGGATACCGGCGGCAGGTTGCTTTCCCCATTCCAGTGATACCCGGCTCACCCCTGTAGCGATCCGGATACAATTCCGCCCTTCCAGCGCACGGGAGGTATATGATCCCTCTCCCCTCGATCTATTGTGCGCGCTGCCAACGTCATTTGCGGATACACCACATTACAACACTACTCACAGGAGGGACCCCCAACAGAACGCCGCATCGACCAGTGTCAGGGCCGCCCGCCCTAGGTTCCAGGAAAGGGGGGATGGTGTCAACAGTTCCCCAACGTTGGTACACTATAGAGGCATCGCCCCCACTTCGTGGCGTGTGAGCACATACGAGCCCCCGCAGTCAGGATGGTGCAACAGCGGTAAAGCTCCGCAACCAGCTCCAAGTAACTGTGATGCGGCGTTGATGCGGAGTGTAGGCAGCGCATTTCGGGCCAAGCAAAGTTCCAGCAGAGTAGCAAAAGCAGTTGGTAAACGACCAACTTCATCGGGGGGGGGGACACCAAACCAGCGCTGAAGGACAGCATGCGTCTTGCCCTCACGTTCCACGGGGCAGCGCTAAAGCCAAGTTCTCGGGGGCGGGCTGACCTGCATAGCGGTTCACCGGTACCTTCTGGGTCCGTGCGGCCATTGTTGGTGTACTCTCAGGCGGCCGCGAGATCACTCGGGGTCCCGGCTTCAAGGCTTGTGCAGGCCAAAATCACGGAGGTCCGTAGCTTCGCTTTCAGGGCACGGAAATCCCTCGGAGTCGGACGCATCTGCTTAGCGCCCCATCCGACACACGGGAGCACCGGAGCTGTGCGGGGTGGGCGATGGAATCAGGCGGCGGGAGAGGAGAGCCGGCGGAGCCGGGAGCCCGGGCGACCATCTTGGCCGCCGGTCTGGCTCCGCCCCCGAGCGTTAACATTTTCAAAGTGATGTCAGCCATCTGGGAATCGGGGAGTGAGATGGATACAAGTCGACCACCACCTTTGTGCTGCACCTCTCCCATGTTCCCTGCCCCCCTCGGCACACTGGTTCCCACCCTCCTTCCACCCCAACCCCAGAACTCTCCCATCCTGCTCCCCGACCCGCCCAAACTCCCCCCCTCTCTAACCGCCCCCCTCCAACCCCACACCCAGCCATTGAACTGCCCACCAACCCATTCCCTAACCCCAACACCCCCTTTCCCCCCTCCCTCCTCCCTAACCCCAATGTAGAGTCCCCATCGGAGCATCATAGGCCCAGGCCAATTAACTCACAGTCCTGGCCTGTGGTGGGTGAAATTATGTGAGGGAACGTGTGGCATTAGCGACCTTTCCGGCCCCCTGCTTCCCCCCACCCAAACCTGCATATCCGTGATGCGACATAAATCTCTCACTCTGCCCGGTCAGTCCGCCGAACCCGTGTCTCTGGACACCTCTTGGACAGCCGAGGCTTGCTCACGGGTCATGGTGGCGGGATCCGGTTTCAGGGATGCTTTAGGTGAGCGTTTTTCGGGTAACCTTTTGCCACTCACTCCGGGATGGGCGTTGGCGGCGATCTGGAGACTGTTGCTGTGAAGCGTCCATGGAGGAAGCGTTGTCTGGGAGGTCGATGCCCAGAAGGGCGCAGGTATCTTGCAAAGATCTCATCTGGTGCAAAGTCCCGTTCCATTTAAAGATCAGCCTAAAGGGGTGACTCCAGGAATAGGGAACTCCCTTGTCACGCAAGAAGGTAGTGACCACCCTGAAGGCTTTCCGCTTGTGTAAAGTAATCGCTGAGAGGTCTTGATAGAGCGCCACTGAATGCCCCTGGTATTTGAGAGGTTGCTTGTGACGTGCCTCCCGCAGGATTCTTTCTTTTAAGGAAAAGTCCGGGAGGAAGGCCAGTATGTCGGGAGAGGCAGCTGGTGCACGTCGCGCCAGGCCGACTCTGTGCGCCCTGTTGATGCGGATGTCAAAGTCTCGGTCCTCGCCCAAGATCTCCCGAAACATGTCTTGCAGGAAGCCCGCAACACTCTCCCCTTCTGCTTTGGATGGTACGCCGCAAACCCTGATGTTATTCCGCCTGGACCTGTTTTCAAGGTCCTCTGCATGCGCCTGCAGGTCCACCTGTTGGTTACGAAGACAAATAATCTCCTGTTGGAGCTGCTCCACTTCTTCCCCTCTGGATTGCTCCGCCTCCTCAATAGCCACCACCCTTTCACCCAAGCCGTCCACATCCCAACGGAGTTCCCGGTGTTCTCCGGCCATGTCCTGCTTTAATGCCTGGAAGTCATCCCGCAGGGAGTTAAATAGCGCTTCGAGAAAAGATTTGGTGATTGGGACCTCTCCTTCTCCCTGTTCGGCAGGGGACTTGGTTGGGGGAGATGGTGTGTTCTCGTCGCCCTTGGGGGGGCCCTTAATAAGCATGTCCGTAAGCGTCCACCCGCCTCTCCTCCCTGCATTGGCCATTATCCGGGAGAAGCCCGCAGCCCCACCATGTGCGACTCTAAAGCGGTCTGATAGTTCTGCGTCGCGCGTAGATGGAGAGAGTGGGGCCAACAGCCCACGGCCTGCACCAGTCTGACGAGGATATGGAGATGAAACTGATACAGCCCTCTTCCTAACTCCAGGCTTCCTCGTCTCTGCACGGTTAGGGGGGGCAGTCACTCACGTCCCACAGAAAGCACTGCTTCACTTACGCCCACCTGTTATCGCAGTTCCGGGGGGGGGGCGGCAGGATCCGGAGGGTACACATGAGAGGCCGTCCGTTCAAATGCCATGGGGAGGACTCCGCATGCCCCACGGTGGCCCGCTCCATCGATCTAACACACGGCTCTCCTTCCAGCCACGCCCTGCAGCTAACCGACTCTGCGGGGTGTCCCCCTCTCCGATCACCGCCCTGTCCACGTGTTGGAGGGGGAGTAAAGACCTCCACCCCCGTCGGGGTCACTGCAGAAAACTGCCCAGTCCAGGTGGATCCACTGCTGCCGGCCTCAAAGCCCAGTTGAAAATCGTGCCCTCCAGCCGCACCAGGCACATGGTGGGGCCTTTGCAGTTGGGACCGGGCGTCCCGCTCAACCTGGTCCACTGGTGCTCAGCGCCTCAGGTGTTCCGGGGCCCCTCCAAGCGTCCGCCCACACAGAGGGGAGAAAGGCCACAGACCAGGCTCCTCTCCCTGCGAGGACGCGGCTGTGAAGGCACGTAGGCCTCCGATCTGCAGCCTAAATTTCCACGGCCGCCAGGGCCCCGAGCGCTGCTCCCTCCAACGCCGACTGCCAGCAATCCTCTGCGCGTCCGCTGCAGGGAGGCTTCTGCGTCACTCACCGGGAGATGCTCCGGTCGCAGAAAGAGCTTGAGCGGTGGACGCTGGCCAGGAAGCACCCGGCCCGCCTCCACTCAGCAGGCCTGGGCGCCGGGGCCTCAATTTTCGTGTCAGTCCGGGAAGGTCTGCTGCAATCACCGGACGCCTCCGAGGCCTTTAGATATAGGGCCTGCGGTGTCCCCACCTCCGGGATGGAGATCGGGAGCAGCGGTGCAGCGTTCTCTGGCTCCTGTGTCTGCGGGGGACCATGTACTCATCTCCTTACTCCAACTTCAGGCGGACGCCATTTCACATCCCCCAGCCGCTGATCGTTGCCTCGGCCAGCCGGTAAGCCGCAAAGTTCTAAATAGCACACAAGACGGACCCTACTTGTCCTGCACGCTCACGGGCAAGGTGCTCGTCGAGTTGGGGTGCAAAAGCGTATTTAAGGCCGGGAAAGGGGACCTGGAGAGGGGAGCCTCGAGGTCCTGCTGCTGCTCAGGTCACCATCTTGGCCACGCCCCCCTTGCTTTTTCTTTTTAACACTGCTTACACTGCAGTTCGATGTGGTTATGCCTGCGGGTTTGCTGAGAACCACCAGAAATGGAGAGCTTGTATGCAAGATAAGCAGGGGTGATGGTTGTGATAGCTTTGTAAATGATGGAGCAGGTTTTGAAGATGGTGCGGGCTGGCAAGGGGAGCCAATGGAGTTCCCCCAGGATGGGGATATTCAGATATTTTCCCTATCCTTACTATTCTTTATATCATATAGTAGCTTATCTAACACATACCATTCAAAACCACGTTGTTTTTTTGTACTGCCGCTCAATTCATCTATTGTCCTATATACTGAAATAAAAACATGTCCTGAAGTACAAAACTCCCTATTGAAGCATTACTACCTGTTAAAAATAATAAATGAATGAATAAATAAATAAATAAGTAAATAGTGCCTCAGTGTAAATTATCCTGAAACGTACCCATAGACTCAAACCGCTGTTCAGAGCTCCATTGCTCTTTATCTATATTTAGAACATGGAGACGATCTTTCATGCACCTAACCGGTGCTATGTTATTGGTAGTGTTCTTTAGTGACTCAGTAGCCATGGGGTACCCTAGCCATCATGACCCAATGTTATGTCACATGTAAATACCATCTACATTTTAATCTCTAGTCTTTAATCATTTAAATGTGCATTTTTTCCATACTCAAAAGCACCTCCAGATTTGTGGAGTGCTACCTGCATCCCATGGAGCATTTCACAGATTCAAAACTATTATTATATTCATAATTCTCTAAAACGTTATACAATAAAAATAGCTCATTAATCCACTTTGCTCAAAATACAAGTTAATAAACGTATTCCATCAACATCTGGTGTGTGCATATTTGCCTATTTAAAAACGGTCTTAACACACTTCCTGTGGTTAAACAACGTGATTAAAAAGTCTATACATTACATTGGCATGTAAGAAATACATAAATCAAAAAAACATGTATAGATGAAAGAGAGCTTGGGGAAGATACACAGCTTATAAACATCTCTTGGGGGAAGGCGTGGAATGTAAACAGTTTTAAAGAGCCATCTGCTGCAAGCAGAAACATTACTTGTTATTGTTAATTAGCACTTGTATGGCACACAACCTGCCATTACATGGCATAGGAGCGCCTTTTGCTAGTCAAGGGGAGGACCTTGATTCAGTTTTGTGAATAAGCTGTTTCTTTAAAAAAAAATGATGTTTTTTTTTTTACTAAGCTATAAAATACAACATAAAGCCCTCGCACGCGTTAGCGGCTCTGGGCAACCAAATGTTTCACAGACAAACTATGACTATGTGGTACAAAGGGTCCCCATAATCAGAGGAGAGCAGAGCAAGGTACTACTATATGCTTCCATTGATAGGTAATGAGAGAAAATAACTGAGTCAGGCATTTTTTATATATACATTACGTTTACAACTATTTTGAAGAATCGATCTATGTTCCCCACAAAAATGGAGACAAAAGTAACATGAATAGACGTTTTAAAATGAAACATGATGTAAAAGTATATGGTTCACAATTCAAAACAATCATTTTGATCGACAGCACATAAATTCTTAAACACCACTGCGTGTTTTTTCGAGGCACATTTGAGTGTATCTAAAAGAAGAAGAGACTCTGTTTGTGTACACTTTCCAGAAAGATCTAGAACGGGCGTGATTCTTTGAAGACAGAAGGTATAGATCGAGGGAATATTACTGGCACTTGGGCCCTCATCTACGGGTATTTGGAGTAGGGCCACGCTGCAAGGTGACTTGCTGTGCTTCCCTACGCTAAAGTGAAAAAGCAGGAAAGCGTTGTTTCGGCAGCCAAGCGCCAATGCAGGCACCCTTGCACCATGGTGCAGGGGGCCTAGGTTGTTGGCAGGATTGCTTTGGTGCAGGAAGGGGAACCTCCCTGCATAAATACAATCCTAAGAGGTGTTTTCCTCTTTCTATGTGTGCTGCAAAATGCAGCAAAAGAGAGCGGAAAAAACGAGGAGAAATAAAGATATTTCTTCTTGTTACGCCTCACCTCAGTAGGCGTAAGGATTTGGCACTTTCCCAGGTTTACATGATCTTGTAAGTCTAGAGCAGCATCAAAATCCATGGGTGGTGTTGGTGAAATCCCACTGTAACTCCCAAGCACAGAGTAAAGCAAGGCACCACAAATCACTCTATCTGTGAGGTCATACAAAGCCACGCATAATGGTGGCGAAAGTGATGCTCCAGCGGCTCAAGATGCTTGTAAATAAGCCCCTTGATCCAAGATCCAGGGTGCGTTACATACTTTAAAAGTACCATCTGGACAGTTAAATAATGTCACAATATGTCTTAAATTACAAGCAAACATCACTAAACAAAGGACATTGTGGCGATTGTTAGCCATGCAGGACTGGGGAAAGAGGGCTGATTTTTTTCTCTGCTATGTATCGCGACTTTAGTACATAGTGGGGCGCGACTGGGGCACTGATCAGGATGGCAGCAACCTTTTGAGCTCTGTTACGGCGTGGAATTCTAATCTAATACACAGTTACATACAGTGAGAGTTAGCCAACGGGAACCTCTCCGGATGCTTTCAATACTGCCTGCAGTATGGTGAGCCGGTTTTAAACCCAACCGGTGCATTCTTTACATCCTGGAGCCGCGGCGGTGAGTTCTTCACAGACGCAAGCTGTGGAACAATGCAGCACAAGCCTCTTTTCAAAAATGCTACGACGGCTGTTTTTATATCTTTCTTCTCCAGAAGTGCTGACAGACTCTTCATGTTTTTTACTGCCATTTTGTCTGAATGCTGATTTATCCTCATAGCAGTGCTCTTCACGTGTGGCTTCTTTATTAAACAAGCATTAGAAATGCAATCGGGCTCGGATTTATTTGAGTTTGAGCTAATGGCATTGTAAATGCCAATGTATTGTTGCTATGTGTTATGGAGTGTGTTCATGTGGTGTGTACTGCCAGTAATCTCCTTGTGAGTGTGCGAATATTGCACCACTTGCCTGTGATGTCCTTCTTGTGAGTGTGAGAAGCTTGCACCTCTGCTGCCTGTGGTCTCCTTGTGAGTGTAAGAAGCTTGCACTGCTGCTGCCTGTGATGTCGTTCTTGTGAGTGGGAGAAGATTGCACCTCAGCTGCCTGTGGTCTCCTTGTGAGTCTATGCACTGTCATCGCTAGCCTGTAGATATGCACTGTCATCGCTAGCCTGTAGATATGCGCTGTCATTGCTATCCTGTAGATATGCACTGTCATCGCTAGCCTGTAGATATGCGCTGTCATTGCTATCCTGTAGATATGCGCTGTCGTCGCTAGCCTGTAGATATGCATTATCATAGCTAGCCTGTAGATATGCACTGTCATCGCTAGCCTGTAGATATGCACTGTCATCGCTAGCCTGTAGATATGCATTGGCTTCACCAGCCTGTAGATATGCACCGTCATCGCTAGCCTGTAGATATGCACTGTCATTGCTAACCTGTAAATATGCATTTGCTTCACTAGCCTGTAGATATGCACCGTCATCGCTAGCCTGTAGTTATGCACTGTCATCGCTAGCCTGTAGATATGCGCTGTCATCGCTAGCCTGTAGATATGCACTGTCATCGCTAGCCTAGCTAGATATGCATTGGCTTCACTAGCCTGTAGGTATGCACCATCATCGCTAGCCTGTAGATATGCACTGTCATCGCTAGCCTGTAGATATGCGCTGTCATTGCTATCCTGTAGATATGCGCTGTCGTCGCTAGCCTGTAGATATGCATTATCATAGCTAGCCTGTAGATATGCACTGTCATCGCTAGCCTGTAGATATGCACTGTCATTGCTAGCCTGTAGATATGCATTGGCTTCACTAGCCTGTAGATATGCACCGTCATCGCTAGCCTGTAGTTATGCACTGTCATCGCTAGCCTGTAGATATGCGCTGTCATCGCTAGCCTGTAGATATGCTCTGTCATCGCTAGCCTGTAGATATGCACTGTCATCGCTAGCCTAGCTAGATATGCATTGGCTTCACTAGCCTGTAGGTATGCACCATCATCGCTAGCCTGTAGATATGCACTGTTATCGCTAGCCTGTAGATATGCGCTGTCATTGCTATCCTGTAGATATGCGCTGTCATTGCTATCCTGTAGATATGCGCTGTCGTCGCTAGCCTGTAGATATGCTCGGTCATCGCTAGCCTGTAGATATGCTCGGTCATCGCTAGCCTGTAGATATGCACTGTCATCGCTAGCCTGTAGATATGCATTGGCTTCACTAGCCTGTAGATATGCACCGTCATCGCTAGTCAGTAGATATGCCATGTCATCGCTAACCTGTAGATATGCATTGGCTTCACTAGCTGCAGTTATGCACTGTCATCGCTAGCCTGTAGATATGCGCTGTCATCGCTAGCCTGTAGATATGCTCTGTCATCGCTAGCCTGTAGATATGCATTGGCTTCACTAGCATGTAGATATGCACTGTCATCGCTAGCCTGTAGATATGCACTGTCATCGCTAGCCTGTAGATATGCTCTGTCATCGCTAGCCTGTAGATATGCTCTGTCATCGCTAGCCTGTAGATATGCACTGTTATCGCTAGCCTGTAGATATGCATTGGCTTCGCTAGCCTGTAGATATGCATTGGCTTCGCTAGCCTGTAGATATGCATTGGCTTCGCTAGCCTGTAGATATGCACTGTCATCGCTAGCCTGTAGATATGCTCTGTCATCGCTAGCCTGTAGATATGCATTGGCTTCACTAGCCTGTAGTTATGCACTGTCATCGCTAGCCTGTAGATATGCTCTGTCATCGCTAGCCTGTAGATATGCACTGTCATCGCTAGCCTGTAGATATGCACTGTCATCGCTAGCCTGTAGATATGCACTGTCATCGCTAGCCTGTAGATATGCATTGGCTTCAAAAGCCTGTAGATATGCCCTGTCATCGCTAGCCTGTAGATATGCTCTGTCATTGCTAGCCTGTACATATGCATTGTCATCGCTAGCCTGTAGATATGCACTGTCATCGCTAGCCTGTAGATATGCACTGTCATCGCTAGCCTGTAGATATGCACTGTCATCGCTAGCCTGTAGATATGCTCTGTCATCGCTAGCCTGTAGATATGCACTGTCATCGCTAGCCTGTAGATATGCACTGTCATCGCTAGCCTGTAGATATGCACTGTCATCGCTAGCCTGTAGATATGCATTGGCTTCAAAAGCCTGTAGATATGCACTGTCATCGCTAGCCTGTAGATATGCTCTGTCATTGCTAGCCTGTACATATGCATTGTCATCGCTAGCCTGTAGATATGCACTGTCATCGCTAGCCTGTAGATATGCACTGTCATCGCTAGCATGTAGCTATGCACTGTCATCGCTAGCCTGTAGCTATGCACTGTCATCGCTAGCCTGTAGCTATGCACTGTCATCGCTAGCCTGTAGATATGCTCTGTCATCGCTAGCCTGTAGATATGCACTGTCATCGCTAGCCTGTAGATATGCACTGACTTCGCTAGCCTGTAGATATGCTCTGTCATTGCTAGCCTGTAGATATGCACTGTCATCGCTAGCCTGTAGATATGCATTGGCTTCACTAGCCTGTAGATATGCACTGTCATCGCTAGCCTGTAGAAATGCACTGTTATCGCTAGCCTGTAGATATGCATTGGCTTCGCTAGCCTGTAGATATGCACTGTCATCGCTAGCCTGTAGATATGCTCTGTCATCGCTAGCCTGTAGATATGCATTGGCTTCACTAGCCTGTAGTTATGCACTGTCATCGCTAGCCTGTAGATATGCTCTGTCATCGCTAGCCTGTAGATATGCACTGTCATCGCGAGCCTGTAGATATGCATTGGCTTCACTAGCCTGTAGATATGCTCTGTCATTGCTAGCCTGTAGATATGCATTAGCTTCACTAGCCTGTAGATATGCACTGTCATCGCTAGCCTGTAGATATGCATTGGCTTCACTCTGCACTACGCACCACGCCTCTGCACTACGCACTACGCCTCTGCACTACGCCTCTGCACTACGCCTCTGCACTACGCACTACGCCTACGCACTACGCCTCTGCACTACGCCTCTGCACTACGCACTACGCACTACGCCTCTGCACTACGTCTCTGCACTACGCCTCTGCACTACGCACTATGCCTCTGCACTACGCACTACGCCTCTGCACTACGCACTATGCCTCTGCACTACGCCTCTGCACTACGCACTACGCCTCTGCACTCTGCACTACGCACTACGCCTCTGCACTACGCACTCTGCACTACGCACTACGCCTCTGCACTACGCACTACGCCTCTGCACTACGCACTACGCCTCTGCACTACGCACTACGCCTCTGCACTACGCACTACGCCTCTGCACTACGCACTACGCCTCTGCACTACGCACTACGCCTCTGCACTACACACTACGCCTCTGCACTACGCCTCTGCACTACGCACCACGCCTCTGCACTACGCACTACGCCTCTGCACTACGCCTCTGCACTACACACTACGCCTCTGCACTACGCCTCTACACTACTCACTACGCCTCTGCACTCTGCACTACGCCTCTGCACTACGCACTACGCCTCTGCACTACGCCTCTGCACTACGCACTACGCCTCTGCACTCTGCACTACGCCTCTGCACTATGCCTCTGCACTACGCCTCTGCACTCTGCACTACGCACTACGCCTCTGCACTACGCACTACGCCTCTGCACTACGCACTACGCCTCTGTACTACGCCTCTGCACTACGCCTCTGCACTACGCACTACGCCTCTGCACTCTGCACTACGCCTCTGCACTACGCACTACGCCTCTGCACTACGCACTACGCCTCTGCACTACGCACTACACACTACGCCTCTGCACTACGCACTACGCCTCTGCACTACGCCTCTGCACTACGCCTCTGCACTACGCCTCTGCACTACGCACTCTGCACTACGCCTCTGCACTACGCTTCTGCACTACGCCTCTGCACTATGCCTCTGCACTACGCCTCTGCACTACGCACTACGCCTCTGCACTCTGCACTACGCCTCTGCACTACGCCTCTGCACTACGCACTACGCCTCTGCACTACGCCTCTGCACTACGCACTACGCACTACGCCTCTGCACTACGCACTACGCCTCTGCACTACGCACTACGCCTCTGCACTACGCCTCTGCACTACGCACTACGCCTCTGCACTACGCACTACGCCTCTGCACTACGCACTACGCACTACGCCTCTGCACTCTGCACTACGCCTCTGCGCTACGCCTCTGCACTACGCACTACGCCTCTGCACTATGCCTCTGCACTATGCACTACGCCTCTGTACTACGCCTCTGCACTACGCCTCTGCACTACGCCTCTGCACTACGCCTCTGCACTACGCACTACGCCTCTGCACTACGCACTACGCCTCTGCACTACGCACTACTCCTCTGCACTACGCACTATCACTCTGCACTACGCCTCTGCACTCTGCACTACGCACTACGCCTCTGCACTACGCCTCTGCACTACGCACTACGCCTCTGCACTACGCACTACGCCTCTGCACTACGCACTACGCCTCTGCACTACGCCTCTGCACTACGCACTACGCCTCTGCACTCTGCACTACGCCTCTGCACTCTGCACTACGCACTACGCCTCTGCACTACACCTCTGCACTCTGCACTACGCCTCTGCACTACGCACTACGCCTCTGCACTACGCACTACACACTACGCCTCTGCACTACGCCTCTGCACTACGCACTATGCCTCTGCACTACGCACTACGCCTCTGCACTACGCCTCTGCACTCTGCACTACGCCTCTGCACTCTGCACTACGCCTCTGCACTACACCTCTGCACTCTGCACTACGCCTCTGCACTACGCACTATGCCTCTGCACTACGCACTACACACTACGCCTCTGCACTACGCCTCTGCACTACGCACTACGCCTCTGCACTACGCCTCTGCACTATGCCTCTGCACTACGCCTCTGCACTACGCACTACGCCTCTGCACAACGCCTCTGCACTACGCCTCTGCACTACGCCCTCTGCACTACGCCTCTGCACTACGCCTCTGCACTACGCCTCTGCACTACGCCTCTGCACTCTGCACTACGCCTCTGCACTACGCACTACGCCTCTGCACTACGCACTACGCCTCTGCACTACGCACTACGCCTCTGCACTACGCACTACGCCTCTGCACTACGCACTACGCACTACGCCTCTGCACTACGCACTACCCCTCTGCACTACGCACTACCCCTCTGCACTCTGCACTACGCACTACGCCTCTGCACTCTGCACTACGCCTCTGCACTCTGCACTACGCCTCTGCACTCTGCACTACGCCTCTGCACTACGCACTACGCCTCTGCACTACGCACTACGCACTACGCCTCTGCACTACGCACTACGCCTCTGCACTACGCCTCTGCACTACGCACTACCCCTCTGCACTACGCACTACCCCTCTGCACTACGCACTACGCCTCTGCACTCTGCACTACGCCTCCGCACTACGCACTACGCCTCTGCACTACGCACTACGCCTCTGCACTACGCACTACGCACTACGCCTCTGCACTCTGCACTACGCCTCTGCACTACGCCTCTGCACTACGCACTACGCCTCTGCACTACGCCTCTGCACTACGCACTACCCCTCTGCACTACGCACTACCCCTCTGCACTACGCACTACGCCTCTGCACTCTGCACTACGCCTCTGCACTCTGCACTACGCCTCTGCACTACGCCTCTGCACTCTGCCTCTGCACTACGCACCATGCCTCTGCACTACGCACTACGCCTCTGCACTACGCACTACGCCTCTGCAATACGCACTACGCCTCTGCACTACGCACTACGCCTCTGCACTCTGCACTACGCCTCTGCACTCTGCACTACGCCTCTGCACTCTGCCTCTGCACTACGCACTACGCCTCTGCACTACGCCTCTGCACTACGCACTATGCCTCTGCGCTACGCCTCTGCACTATGCACTACGCCTATGCACTACGCCTCTGCACTACGCCTCTGCACTACGCACTACGCCTCTGCACTACGCCTCTGCACTACGCCTCTGCACTACGCCTCTGCACTACGCGCTACGCCTCTGCACTACGCCTCTGCACTACGCCTCTGCACTACGCACTACGCCTCTGCACTACGCCTCTGCACTACGCACTACGCCTCTGCACTACGCCTCTGCACTACGCCTCTGCACTACGCACTACGCCTCTGCACTACGCCTCTGCACTAAGCACTACGCCTCTGCACTATGCCTCTGCACTACGCACTACGCCTCTGCACTACGCCTCTGCGCTACGCCTCTGCACTACGCACTACGCCTCTGCACTACGCCTCTGCACTACGCCTCTGCACTACGCACTACGCCTCTGCACTACGCGCTACGCCTCTGCACTACGCCTCTGCACTACGCACTCTGCACTACGCACTACGCCTCTGCACTACGCACTACGCCTCTGCACTACGCCTCTGCACTACGCACTACGCCTCTGCACTACGCCTCTGCACTACGCCTCTGCACTACGCACTACGCCACTGCACTACGCCTCTGCACTACGCCTCTGCACTACGCACTCTGCACTACGCCTATGCACTATGCCTCTGCTCTACGCACTACACCTCTGCACTACGCCTCTGCACTATGCACTACGCACTACACCTCTGCACTACGCACTACGCCTCTGCACTACGCCTCTGCACTACGCACCAAATCTGATGCATGTGATTCTCTACAAAAAACACAGCAGTGCACACGCTCCCACCACCATCTGCCTTCAATTACCGGCACCTCGGACAGCTGGTAATTGAGGATTTATGTATTCTTCTGCCGAACACTTTATGCAGCGCTCACACCATCTGGATTGCATTACACGGCCACTCTGACAGCTCCTAATTAAGATTAATCACTCTGCCGTGCTCGTTCTCGCACAGAATATGCCACATCGGGCACGAGTAAATTACTTACAGCCTATCAGGTCAACACTACTAAATACACAGCACAGCGAAGACGAATCACTAGGCAGATTCCATAAAAAACTAAGGAATGTGCCAGCCTGGACCCCTTTCTGCATTGAACACATTAGGGCTCGCAAGCTCCGCCTCCACGAAGTGGAGGCTTAGGCCCGAGCCCTAAAAACATCTCAGCATTTTCCCACCTCAAATAATACTCCACCTACTTTTTATCATTATGGAGTAACACTGTTGCTATTTTCCTCCTTTTTTCTACTTTATAAATATTTTTACTTATTTGCATCGGCATTTCTTTTTTAATTTAGAATTATATGCTGCCTAGTGCTTCATTTGCTTCTGGAGTTTTACTTGTGAACTGAACTTGGTACTACTGCCACCTATTATCATATATTTTTCATCTTGGGGAGTACTACACTTCACTTTGCTCACCTATGTATTTTTACACTCTGTCAACATAGTGTATGGGCAAGCTTAGACCTCTCCAAAGGATCTTACAACATCCTGTATACTACGCTAAAATGGCCAGTGATCTTCTTTCTGCTTCTAAGCTCTCTTCCTCTGGCACAAAACCTAAAAGAGCGAAAAATGATCCCCCTTCACCCATCATGTTGTTTCATAACTCAGTTTTGGATACTGTACTTGATGGATTTTCTGCTGAGCTATTCTCGTCTTTTTCCTCTATTTTTGCCTTTACTTGAACTTTTTTATTCTTTTCTTTTGCATTCAAAAGCCACTGGAACTTCTTTAGAAGCATTAACAGTTACTATTCCTAAAACCGACAAAGATCATACACTTTGTAAAAACTATCAGATTAATTTTGTTTGTACTAAATTTCTCTTGAACAATAAGTAAGCATCCATTGCTTGGTCTAAACTTAAGCTTCCAAAGAATGAAGGTGGTGTTTGATTTTCTGATTTTAATCTGTATCACTCGGCCTTTTTAATTCGATTATTTTATGCTTTAACTACTTTCAGGATCTTCCCACACCACGATGGATTGTATTTGAACATTCTTTAATGAAAGAATTTTCAATTTCTGATGTAGTTTATATGACCAATTGCACTTTTATTTTTACAAATCCTATCCTAAAATATTCTCATTATTTGTTGCATACAATGTTTTTCACAGGTATTGATTTTTATCAATGTTTCCTTGCCTCATGTGTTTGGTACAACATATTTCTTAAATGTCAACGCAAATCATTCTATTTTATATATTGGAAGGAGAAAGGTATTATGTGTGTTCATCAACTTGTAAATCAGAACTCTGTTATTCCTTTTTAAGTCGAGCCTAGCAGCACACATGCGCTGCTCTGCCAGGCATGCTGTGTTTGTTATGTGGGGTTTCACTCTGCCCCTTGCTGCCGATTTGTTTACATCAGCATCAATCCACAAAGCTTGCTTTTGATTGGTTGATTACCTTTATTTATCCCACCTTCTGCTGTGTTACTGCTCCCCTGGCGTACTGGCCTGTTTCTGGTATCTTTTCTCTAGAGTGTTTTTCCTTTGTCTTTGCTCACTACTTTGTGCTTTGTTGCACATTGCAGCAGTCTTTTCGTGGCTTTGCACAGTGCCTGGTTTATGGACGACGCGCTTTAATTTTTACATATTCGGCGCGGCTCCAACTTTAACTTTTAATACTCATCCCGGTGCCCGCTTTAACTTTCAGATTCTCAGTGCGGTGCCCACTTCAACTTTCAAATACTCAGTGCAGCGCCCCCTTTAACGTTTAAATATTCAGCGCAGTGACCGCTTTACCTTTTATATACTAAGGGCGGATACCGCTTAAATGATCCCATGTCGTTTCCTGCTTGCCCGTGGCCACTCTAGTTATAGCACACTAACTTCCTTGACGGAATTGGTTTCATCGTCATCCTCTTCGAGCACCGAGTCCACTTTCTACCCCCACGGATTACCTCTTTTCAATGAATCGCCCTTTGAACAGCTCAGGAATCAACGGTGGAAGTGTCTCTGCTTCCAAGCCTGCGCAGGGTTGTGGGTTATGGACACCCAGGGTTGTGTGGATGGGGAAGAATTCATCCAGGAGAAGAATCAATGGCCAAAAGGTGTCCGGGATGGAGGCAGAAACTGTAAGTACTGTACTGAGTGATGCATTGGGAGGTGATTGCATGTTTTAGGGTTACTGATGTCCAAGGTGCTTCAACTTCAGAATATTAACAATGTTTTGAACATGCTTGTAGCATTTCTTTTATTTGCCACTTTGAGTGGCACTTTATCACAACAGGAGCAAATTGCTTACTACTAATTTCAGAAATGCCTGCTTTTGTTGTTTAATTTAATTACTGAGTTCTGGGAGGCTGATTGCCTAGAACAGGGCTAGTAGTAGCTTGGTTTAGAACTCCTACTCGTTCTTTACACCACCCCTGCCACCCTCCGTGTTCTTTTTGCCTCTTCCCTGTGCCCACCTAGTTGCAAGGCTTCGGGGCAACAGGGGTCCGTTGTAAAATGTTTTAAACTATGCAGTTTAATTGATACACTTTCCATTCAGAGTATCAAGCAAGCATGACATTCCTGAACCAGACTAAATAACCCCTTCGTGGTAATTGTATAACTATTCAATCCCTAGCGGCACAGCAGCCAGGATAATGTGCTGCATGGCTAAACACTTATAAGGTCCCAAAGGCGAGACCTTTTGGCTATGCCAATGCTTGTTCCCACTTACAAGCACACTATAATCTACCAAGCTCTTTTTTACAGGAATATACTTTAATATCTTCTGCTCTTCAATCCTTTCTCGCAATTAATAATTTCCCTTTTGACACTTTATCACTCACACCAATGACACCATTGCATAACATTCCTTAAGACTCTACACCCAAAGCTGCTTATTTCTATAATATACTATTATCGCCTACAACTATGAGACCCAAAACGTCTATTGAAATACTTTGGAAAGTTGACCTTTCTATCTCATTTCCTAATCATATTTGGGATAAAATATGGCTTAAAATATTTAAAACGTCTAAAGATGCGCATATTACCCAATCTCTAATATTTTGTGTGTAATAGAGCTGTCATTACGCATGACTGTATTTCTAAATTTGTTCCAACCTCTTATCCATTATGCCTATCTTGTTCTACAACTACAATTACTTTAACTCATTTACTTTATTATTGTTCTCCTGTTTTAAAGTTGCGGGAAATAATCTGGTTATAATGTTTAGGTTTTTTAATTCAGTATTCCATTATCAATTCACAATGTTTTCTTAAGAACTATGTCCCCTGACTGGGGACATCTTTCATCCAAACTTAAGCTATTTGATCTTTTATTGCACTTGCCTTTAAGGTTATACTTTCTTATTGAAAGGATATGTCTAAACTGTCTATATCAACATGATGGAATTTTATTTGTGATGAACATAAAATAGCCACAGTCTATTATCTGTGCAACATAAAATTAAATCTGATACCTATTGGCTATCTTTTACCACATAGCTCTCTTCTCACTCACCTTTATCTTAAAAATCTTTTTAACCTTCTTTTCTTTTTCCTTTGCTTCCCTTTTCCTGTCTATAATAATTCTTCTTCCTGTTTCTCTTCTCTTCTCCCTCTCTCTTTCTCTATAACTTTCTCTATTCTTCTCCCTCTTTTTCTCTCTTTTTTTATATAAAACATATATTAGATTCTTGCTATTATATACTTTCAATTGTTATTATATGCATATTTGTTCCTTTGTATATCACTACTGTTGATCTTCTTTTGAATCTTCAATAAAAATATTTAACAAAACAAAAAATACGTACTTATTCCACTGGTTTCAAATGTATTTTTACATTAGACTGCATGCTAGCATTCTCAAAGGGCCATATAAGGCACTAACAGATGCACATGTATTAAAATCATATTTCCTTTTAGTTATTGTAAGAAATTTAAATGTTATCATGGGAATGCATATTTCCTATGATAACCAGCATACCACTTCATTCTTCTACAGTCCTTTATCGAGGAATTTTACTCTAAACTGTTGGTACGGACAGAGGCCGTTGGTAGGAATTGTTGCTGCAGAATACCCAAGGTTCATCTTCGATGATGCCAGGGAAAATTTCAGAAGAATGTAATAATTTAGAGCTATAATCACTTTATGAAATTCATAGTAGTTGTGTGGAACATGGCAAACAGATAATGGTAAAACTGTCTCCAAGGCAATCGTGGACTCTTGGGTCCCGTCCCTCGCTTGTGCAATTTCGAGCACTTTACTGTTTTATTCAGTACAACAGTTTTATTGTTCAGTGCAAAGAAACAGAGCCCAGGGCCCTCTGGCTGTGCCCTCACTCTGCCCGTTAGTACGGTGGATAGCATGTGATCACTAGTTGAATCTTCAGGGTTCTACAGCAGAACATACAGCTGCTCCACGCATTAAAGGGGCCCGTATTGACTAGAAAGAAAATTATATGCTACACATATTATGTCTCTTTTTTTGTCCTGAACAACTTGATTTTTATTTTTGTACAATGTGATTTTTGTTGTTTTTTTGCCTCATTTTCAAGCAGTTCAACATTGGTGGTCCGGTGTGTCTAGGCCTTGTTTTTTTCTGACGACATCACCAGTTCCGGCTCCTTTCTCCACCATCAGTGGTCAGGTGTGTGGCTATCATCTATGTAGCAGGTGCCGTCAAACTCCAGGCAGTGAGGGGGGCAACTGCACCACAATAATGTATACATTCCAACATTTTAGAAGTGGAAAGTGGGAGATAAAAATAAAATCGGGAGAATGTATTTCTTTGTCTCATGTCTCTCTTTACCTCATGTGGCCTCTGCTACCTCAATTCTCTATCTCAGCATGTCTGTGTACCTTACGTATCTTCTTCTTGTTCAACTCTACCACAGCTCTCTACCCTACATCTCTCTACCACTCGCTAACATCAACAGTCTCCCTTTATCACGCTCTATGCCTACTTCCACATGGCTACTTTTTCACACCCTCCTTCTTGCTCACCTATTCCTGCACCTCTTTGCTTTGCTTCCAGTTTACTTACCCATCTCTCTCCTCCGTCTAAGTGTCAATACCCTGTGTTCCTTTCTCTATCTCCTTCTATCCCTCTACACCTTACTTGCTCTAACTTCCCCTTACACCTTTTGCTACCTCACAATTCTCTACCTAATTTCTCTCTTCACCTCACATCTCACTACTTCATTTCTCTCTACCTCACCTCTTTCTGTCACCAACAACTAAAGTTATCTCTCCATTTATTCTCTACATCACATCTCCACTGCCCCTATAGATCTCTTCCCTTTACCTCATGTCACTACCGTACTCATTTATTGCTACATCTCTTTTTCTACTTTTAATTCTTTCTTCATCTCTTATTAACCCACGCTGTCTTTCCCAGTAATTTCACTCTCTACCTCCTCACCTTTATATCTTGCCTCTCTCTTTATACATCTCTCTACAGCTCTCCGTCTCTATCTCATCACTTCCTCTCTACGGTACTAGGGGCCATATGCATGAACACATTTTCCCATAGACACACAAAGGGCAAAACCCTTTGATGCATCTGGCCCTTACCTCTTTACCTCAGCATGAAGTCTCACCTCTCTCTTGTATTCTGTTTTTTTCTTTTAAAGCAGCAGAGTTGGTCGTAATAGCTGGCACTAAAAGTAAACGATTCCACATCCTTGTTTGCTCCCGCTCAGAGAAAATAAATCTGCTAAACTAAATTGTTCACACAAGCTTTTTTTGAAGCACTGACAAAGCCTGCCACCTGACAGGCGACAGAGAAACAGAATCACGCAGCCAGCGGGGCTCGCGCGCTGTTACGCCGGCGTGAGCCGCTGCGCCGGCGCCATACAGGACTCCAACATGAAACACAATATAATAGACTTTTTTCTTTCTTTTTTGCTGTGGGGAGAAGAGACCGACACTCGAGCATGCAGTTTGCTTACCAAGAAAGGGAGAGCATTCCTTCAAAGAAGAAAAGCACCTCATGTTTCAGAAAAAAATAGTTCTGTAAGTTAGCTGCTTTCACAGCGGCGCGTCTTGTAACGCGCCACTGCCGCGGGGCCTTGGCCTGTGGAAAAATGGAGCGGAGATTCCAGCTGGATTCCTCGGATCAATGAGACTTGAATGGGAGTGTCTCAGGAGTCCACCAGAAAACATGGGCTCACCTTCGAAATTGGAACGTGCCGTCCCACCTACGAAAATGGAACATGCCGTCCCATTTTCATTCTTGGACATGAAGAAATTACAAACATTTGGACTAGGTATTACATTTCTCAAAATGTTCTGTTTATGCCACCCGCACGTATTTTAAAAAGCAACCGATAAGTGATGTAAAATTGGGAGCTTATGCTACCAGATGTACAGGTTTGGTCAGAATAAGTCTTATCTGAGCAGTTTTTACGTTCTATTATTCCATTTTTCGACCTAAACAATTGAAGCCAAACTCCCCAGAATTTCAAGCTTTGCACTGGCTTCCAGTAAACCACAGAGCTGCTTTAAAATCACGCTGCATGCGCACAAGACTATCTACACTCAGAACCACATTCATCAAATCTGTTCCAAACTCCCATAAAACACGCACTGGAGGAAATAATTGCTCTCTCAAAGGAGCTATCTCCAAACCCTCATCTGCACTACTTATCACCAGCTTTAGGAAGGTGCTCAAAACATGTGTCTTCAAAACCACGAACAAAAGATCTCACAATGAATAATAGTGAACCAAAAAAATCCTTAAAGCACCCACCTCCTCTTCCACAACCCATTCCCAAATTGCTTTCTCCAAACCTTTGACCTTTACCCCATACTCCAAAATATCTACTGTCCAGTGATGGAAAGGATGGAAACCGAACTACACAACTAAGGACCTCAGAACATGACTAAAGTTGGGTAGCTTGGACCACCAGCTCAGAGTAAAACTGCAACAAAATGCTGCAGCAAGTCAAACATACCCACAGGGCCGGCTTTAGGGCGGTGCGGCCGCAATGGGCTCTGACCTGGAGGGGGGCACTGACCTGGGGCCGGGGGGCTGTGTTTAGCAATACCTTACGATTTAAAAGCACCTGCTGTAGAGCTCCTTGTGTGTCCAGCTTTCAGGCAGCAATAACAATGTCAAGATAACTTGTGATTTACTGCATGCGCTGTATTCTGATTGGCTATGTGTTCTTAACTCATGTAGCATTCGACTTTAAGGTGTTTTAAGAACATGATTACCCTCTCCGGCCATGTGTGATTTGTTGAGGCCTTTCTCCCTTGACCACTGAAATGTTGCTTTGCCTATCTGTGGGATTGATCTAGGACAGTGATACTCAAAGTACTCAAAGCCTGGGGTCCATGTGCAGCCCTCTTGACCCTTACATGCGCCCCTCCCCCCGTGAACAGCAGCACGAGTTGCTGTTTAATTGCTGAGCACTAATATTTTTTTTTAATTTTTAAACAGGCAAGCATTTATCAACCATCAAATAAATGCTTTCCCGTTTATTTAAAAAAATTTTTTAGACCTCCTTACACAATCCCTGACTCATCCAGACCCCATACCACGACATCAGAGCGGCCCTCTGTCACACCACAGACCATACCGGGTGACTTCACAATCAGCGATTTTGTGAATTGGGACAAGAATTAATTTTCATAAATGAATGTATCAATTTCCATATGCACGCTTTCGTTTTCCATATTAACAGAGGCAGTCCTTAGCACTTCACAGTGGTGTTTGTGGTGAGCAGGATCTGTTACGGACATTTACCAGTAGGGTTGGAGCTCTGACTTTTTAGTGATCTTCACATGCACTGAGTCGCCAGGCTGCAGACTGTGACTGGCCTAAGAAGAAACAGATGGGCAGTGCGGCTTGTACAGAGAATGGAAGCTGTTGAGACAGTGATTACGTTTGATACACTGCAGAGTCACATCTTCATTTAAATACAGATCAATCATATCAACTTGATGGCCAAAACTGCCAGATTTCACCTGAGATACCTAAGAAACCTGAAATTATTCCTTAACACTCCCGATCTAAAAGTGTCAATCCAGGCACTCGTCATCTCCAGACTAGAATATGGATGCTCTGCTCTCGCAGGTTTACCCAAGAACTTTCTGGCCCCATTTAAACTTTGCCTCAACGCCGCCGCCAGACTCCTAACCGGTTCAAAGAAATGTAACCACATCTCTCTCCACCTTCTGAACCGGCTTCCTCTCGGGGCCAGAATTCAACTTAAGCTGGCCTGCATCACTCATAAGGCTCTATACTCCAATTCCCATGCTTTTCTCACCCAGAAACTCGTGATATCCGAAGGAGCCAGAAACTCCCGGTCAGCCAGAGAACTTTTGCTCCAACCAGTTCCCTTAAAAAAAAAAAAACTACAATCGGGCCTTCTCTGGGGCCTCTCCAAGAATATGGAACTCTCTCCCACCCTCCATCAGAAGACTTTCGTCTTTGGCACGCTTTAAAAAGGAGACCAAAACTTTCCTAATGGGCATATTCCTCGCCTAATGATTTACAATCACCTCAGTGACCTTGCTCCACCCACCATTACGGCATTATCCATGGCTTTTCTGGATGATACCTTCCCGGCACTTCTGGGCATCCCACCGGGAGTTGAGACTGCTTGTTTTCTTGTATAAAGTATCTACCTGTTTTTAACCCAAATGTATCCGGTTTTGAGATTGCTTGTTTTCCTGTATAATGTATCTACCTATTTTTATCCCAATATTATCCTCCCCTCCTAAGTTTTTGTATACCACCCGTCTATCCTGTAAAGTGCTCTGATACCCTCATGGGCCTGGTTCGCACTCTATAAAACTTTAAAATAAATAAATGGGTAGAAGAAAGAATTATGTGTCTGCATATTATTCAGTGGTGGCTGGTACTTCAAGCAGGAGGGAGTCGGGCAGGCCACACACATACACTTACCCATCTACATGCTCACTCGCTAACACATCCATACATTCACAAGCGTGCACGCATACAACCACCATTTACAAGCACATATGCATACACACTCACAAATACACATACATACATGCACACATACATCAAATATTAAAATTAAAATAACTTACCGGCTTCAGAAGAGATCTCAGCTTTGAGGTTCCTGCAGGATTGGGACTGCCGCCTTCTCTCATTGGCTAACTTTTTGGATGAGCTTAACAGGAGGAACTGCAGGCTCATCCAATTATGAAGGGAAGTAAAACAGATATGTGTAGCTGGAGAAGAGGTGAGAATGTAGGAAAAAAGAAACAGAAAGATGATATGAGAATCCAAATGAGAGTATGATGTGATCAGTTGAGGTGGTGTGGAGAGAAAAAATTAAAGAACTGAGCCTTGAAGGGCACGGCATGCATGCAATGTAGCTGCAGGTAATTTGGAATCCAAGGAGTCAGAAAAAGAGCAGTTATAGAAGCAGGACGGGCATTATTTTTATATACCGCTTTTTAACATATATGATGATACAATCAACAACCATCAAAATGCAGCACATTACACACACAGCCGTATGGCTGTTGGTTTTACAGTTCCTTATATATTTTGTCTGAGTCATTGCACATTGAGAGATTCTTCAACGAACCCGTGAAATCTGGTGGGCAACTTGTCATCCAACACAATGCAATACAGCTCTTATATTATTATTGCAAGATTGATACATTTACTAGTAAGCGTTCAAGTTCCCCATAAAAACCCACTGCAGCTAATAATCTCTTTTCCCACTTAATTTTTACACCCAACCTCCTCTAAGAAAAGATTTCTAACAGGCACCCATCATAGTTAGTTCTGCTATTCCTCTAAGAGAGGTATAAGTAGAAGAGACAGAACAATGAAATAGCCAGCCACAGCAAAGCTTTCGCAGCTTTGCTTGCATAAAAGGCTTTTCATGAAATACTTTGTAATGTGATTATAATTTTTAAGCCATAGCAAAATTGAGTCCTGCTGTATAAGATTGTTCAAACCATTCAAGTTAAATTCAATTATCCTAAGTTATGTAAACATAATTTAACAAATATTTGTATATGCTAAGAGTTGCCACCAGAATGTTAAAGTGTTTATTGCAGTTCTCATAGAGTGTAGGGTTTTGAAATCCTTTCTATTTTTCCCTTTTGTGTTTTGGTCCACCGGTAAGACAAAGGTTTGACCTCATTGGGCTGTCCCCTAAATCTTATTGTTTTTGCTTAATTCCCTGTATTTTCTTTTTTAGTATTTTTTCTTGGCTTCGCTGAGAGTCCTCATGGTCAAACATTTGTTGCAATTCTGTGAAGCGTCTAGTACAAGATTTGAGTTTGCCAATACGCGTCTCTGTGTTTTCATTAATGAATGCGGCACACTCTTTTTGAGGCCATGTAATCTTCTGTATTCCATGTGGACGCTTTCCCTCTTGCAATGCATGGTCTTTCTCCAGCATGTGTTCGTTCACCATCTTAGTGGCATCAGAAGGCTTGGGAAGTTTCTGTCAGTCAATGTCTAAAGGTAAAGAGTAAACTTCACCCACTACATTCTTTGACTGTACCTTTGTCTTGTGTAATTGACATATCATGGCATGTGTATCTCAGAATCACTTGATCACCCCTAAGGGAATCCTGACATTGAACAACAGGTGTTTATTGTTCCATAACTGAATGGTATTCATTTTATTGATCAAGTAAGTTTAAAAGGTTCACTGGATCCGCTGCGATTTAAACATTTGACCATGAGGTCAAACAGACTCATTAAGTTGATACATTGGTCCATTAAGCAGGCAGACCCAGTACTGCTTGATAAATCAGTACATTAGGGGGAGCAGGCGTATGATCAGTCGAACCATTTTTGGTTTGGTTCCCAAGGGTAAACTATATCTTCTCCAGTTGCTAAACAAAGGGTATTCACTATGAAACGTTGATTGACAGCTAAAGGGCTGCACAGTGACCTCCCTCCAGAATTTGCCCTGATGATGAATAGGACATTTTTTCCATAATACCAGCTGCTTGTAAAATTGGGATAATACAGTGACTCAAAACTCAATCACTAGTACTCTTTGTGTGGAATATCAACAGTGCAGCCAAAGTGCTGTTTATTTTTGATAAGATCTCCAATAAAACCTAAACTCCGCCTGCAGGTTTTATGCCACCTTCTGCAATTTTTATCTGCTTTAAGGTGGGCAACTTGCTCCTGAATTTATCTATCTTCTTTATGTGTTGGTGGGAGAGGTTAAGGTGTGTCTAGACATACATTTCGTTGAAGGGCTACTGACTTTCGTGGATGACTACACCTCTTTTGAGTCCTGGTTTACAGCCCCTTTCCAAGTGTCTGAAGGAGAGTTCCGTGGACACTTATTGATAAATGATCTCAAACACACAACCCTATTTGTGCCAATTACTGGAGTTCATCAGATTATTAGAATCCCCTGAGGCAGACTTTTCCCTTGGAGTGTGAAAATTGTGTTTTAGAAGCCTCTTGAACACTCGTATGGGTTAGTTAAAAGATTTAAAGAGTAGGAGAGTAGATGGGTGAAACAAGCCACATTAACGCTGCCATCCAAGAACACCAAACAACCTACCTTGGAAGATTTCCTGCACCTACCTCCTGACTCCCCAAGCAGAATGGCAAATCAGCCCACTAAGGTCCATGGCTGCCTGCACATCCCTGGCACAAGCATGCTAACCACTTTCAAGTCCCCTGGCTTCTCGTCCTGGTGAAGCTGAGACAGGTAGTTGTAGCCTCTGTTGTGCCTCCACGGAAGGAAAGATCAAGATAAGCAACTTATCCCCCACTTTTGATTGCTGTACCATTAAAAATGACCCAGCAAGGATTGAACGACCCATATTTTATTAATTATGAATGCTTTGGGCCATGACGTCTATTCAGAGAGGATGGAACAATTCCAGATACCCTGAGAGATAGCTATTAGCTAAAGGAAACTCTACACAGGATGAATTCTGGAGATAGAAGCCCTTTAATTATGGCCACTGGGCTCCCGGGGTTTTATCAATAGTACATAATTTTATATATAGTTACTTGAAGGTGAAAGACCGAATGTTTTGTTTTTTACGTATGCCTTTTACCCTGGCCCCATGCTCAATCGACCCCACCTCCATTGCGTGAAGCATCGCAGTTTCTATACTTTGTTTAATGCAGTTTGATCCCTGAATACATGGGAAGCTGGTCTGATGTGCCTGCAGTTTGTTTATCAGAGACACCACTATCAGATGTGCAGGGGGCTACTTTGTTTTTAATTACTGTATCATCTAGTTTATTGTGACCATAGCAACGCAAGTAAGTCCCAGGCATGGCGCTTAAATGTTCTGGCAGCACCTGTAGCAGCTGAGTGTGAAGGCTTAATTTTGTTCAACTAAATGCAGTCCCTCATGACTTCATAAAGTCGGAGGAGCTCTAATTATGCTTGATTAATGTATTTTAATGCGGTGAAGGGGACACTTGCATTAAAATGGCAGGACTGCAACAGGCCACTGCCCCCTCCAACCCAACATTTATCAGGCAGGCTGAAGAGCCCCACTCACCTCTCCCCGCTTCTCATGTATCAGGGTTGTGAGAGGTCCATGCAGGAGGCCTTAAGAAGGCCAAAGGATCAGGGAGTCAGATGCAGAAGCAGTCCCCCTGCATGCTCAGTTGAATGTCCTCCATGGGGCCAGTTCCACCATCCTAAGGGAGTTCAGCAGGGTTCAGAGGCAGGCGCCTGCAGATGCAGGACCACGCACCTTTGAGGGCCCTGTTATTTACAAATGTCCAATACCCTCCAGCTATCACACTGTCTCTGGAACCTTTGCCAGCGGCTTCAGAAGTCCTCTCAATTCCCGGGCGCCACCCCTACTGACAGGATGGCTGGGGATGCTGGGCCCTAGTCTCGAGCTCCTCTGCTAGGCGTCAGTCATATTTGGCACCGGGCCAAAACCCCAGCACCTCCTTCCTTGCCCCCCACACCCTCACTTTGTATTTTAACTAACTGTATATTTGGACTCACTTTGAGATCTCTTCCCTGGTAATGTAATGTTTTTTTACGTGCATTTTTGTTTCCCCCTCCTCTCCTTTCAGTATTTATCTCCCTACCAAGCTCTGTATCGCCTAATGGTCTATTGCAGGTACGGAGCACTGGGTTCTAGCTTGCCCCCTTTTTCCTTTTTTGCCTCTTTCTTCGTTACTATGCAACCTGGACACTTGCGACAAAATTCAATAAACATACTGTTTAAAAACAAAAAGTCCCAGCAGCAATTATTCTCTTAGATGCAGGCAAACATTTGACCTCGTGAGGTGGAAATATCAGTTTTTAGAATTGAGAAAAACGGGATTTCCAAAACAGATCACAAGGTTATTGAAGCACAATATAGGGCTCTGTAGTGAGGTGGCAGGCACCATTAATGTTACTTGACTTGCCAAGGATGCCCTTTCACCCTTATTTCATTCACCTTTTCATCAAGCTGTTAGCGATCTGCCTCCGAGATGGTGATGTTCTCCTTACACCAGTCATATCGATGTCCAAGTTTACATTTTATTTTGTGGACCACGTGGTCCTTTTTCTTCGAGCAACTAGGAAGAACACATAACAGGTTTGGCAGAATTCACAAATCTTGGTGGCTACAAGGTTAATACGAACAAAACAGCAGTTATGCTCTTTTGTGCTCCAGTTGAAGAGCTCCTGGATTAGAAGAATATGTCCACTGGCTTAAGAGATAACTTGGTTTCTGGGTAACAGAAGTTAGAGGAACTGTATGATAACAATGGTCACGTCTAAGGCATGATTGCAGGCCTTTGTAGAAAGATGGTAGATGCTGTTTTTTTTTTAAGAAGAACAGTGTTGATCAAAATGTCAATCCTCCCTCTGTTTCTATTTTTGTTTACAGCATTACCCTGGCATTTGCAGTCAAGGTTCTTTAAAAAGCTTACAGTTTGGTCTCCTGTTTTTTTCGGCAGATGATCACTGAAGGCTCACACTGCACTGTTACATATGTTCCATCAGAAGGAGGAGTGTAAGGGCTCACCAATATTCGTTTGTAAACTAATTTTATATTAGTGATTCAGATCACTATTATTATACTACGTTGTTAATTATGGGTAAAGTCAAACAGTGATTTTAATGATACTCTCAAACATTTATTTCAAATCCGAGGAAGCTTTTCACGATCCAGGTGGAAAATATTAAAATAAAGGTTTTTCACTTTTAAACATCCCTATTTCTGTTTGTATTACAATCTTGCCCTCTACCTCTTAAGTTTGGTAGGTGAATCATGGATGAAGCTTCCTATAATTTACATTAAATATTGTATTTCAGAGGACACTTGATGACTTGGGAGGTAATTAGGGAGAATAAAGATGAAGATACTTTTTGGTATACCCTCAGATATTTGCAGACTCTAAGTGTGTTCACACATCGTTACCTCCTGTAGCAGTATATTCAGCAGCAGAAATGACAGATGCATTATTACCCATTTTAGGCAGTCCATAGGGATTGTTGAATGGTACAGATATTGAACTAAGTAATTGTCTCCAACAATTGTTCCCATCTTTCAGAAAATGTAAAAAGATACAGAGTCAATATTACACCCAGTATGTTTGATTTTAATGTTTCTTGTATTAGAGGAACAGATGTTCACAAATGCATTTTTTTTGAAAAATGGTTACTTTAATATACCTCAGCAGTGCTCAATAAATTTAATAACAGGATCTCAAATACATGTCTCAGATGCTTTAATGATAGTATAGGTGACACGATGCATATGGCTTGGGCATGCACGCGATGAGAGGCATGTTGGCATAATATCTTTTCCATTAGCAGCACGTGCATTGATGCAAGGATGGAACCGTGCTGAGATTAATGTTTCAATACACAGGACTTGTTCCAACTTAAAAAAAATATTATTCACTTTATTAGTATGGGAGGTAAGTACAGAGCTATAAATACAATTTAGACTTATGTTCCACTTTTTTGACGCAAATAATAACAGGTTTTGCTTTACCTTAGCTTTGAATGCTCGGTCTTTTTTATTGGAAATGAGGTGAACCACTTCCGTGTTTGGAGGGGCTTATCAAAATGCACAGGGTTCGTAATTATTAATTGTGTGCAATGAATAATAGATCCAGCAAGAAAATTAAGAAATTAAGGTCCAGATTTTACGCTTTTACCACAGAAATTTATGAACTTTTTTACTAATACATTAATATAGGGAAAGTGTTACGTAAATATTAACTCTTTGCTATACATCTATTTATTTATGTGTTGCTCTCTGATGTTGTGTAAGCTTTTTAATGAACTCCCAAAAAAATGAATGCCATTGCTGTTCAGACCTTTATTTTTGAGGTCTTGTCCTTTCTTGATATTTGCTCCAGAATTATGGAACTGCTGATGTATTCACATTTGTATCTATTTTGCATTAAGTTAACCTCTCCGAGTCTTTCGCGCATATTTAATGTTGTAATAATGCACTTCCAATGTGCAATACATTGGGGTGCAGCGTTTTGTGGGTGCACTGGAACCGCACCATTCCAACTCTTGAGTCCTCTCCAGAATTACAAAACATCCACTGTTCCTACAACTATTAATCAGTGATGCAACATTGTTAACCATAACTTACATGTTTGTATGTGTGTACTGGTATTTCTAAAGTGCGAGTGCGAAGTACCTGACTAGCAATAGAGCCCTGTTCATTACTGCACATAATGCAAATATCTGCATCAACAATACCAGGTCACTAAGTCCCTGCAGACTAAAAACGACGGGCTGAACAGACGACTAACCAACAACACATCTAGCACTAAAACCAACCCTTGGCTCCTTGGAGTAACGGGCTACGCATCCACAAAGTGCTGCAACGCCTCGTCGAGGACAGTAAGTGTTATATAGATCAGTACAGTTCAATACACCATATTGGTTACAACAGCATTAATAATCACGAAAAGGAGAAATAGGAGAAATATGTTCCAATGTATTATTATGAAAAATAAATAATTTCCATGCCAGTAGCAGGCTGATGAAGAACAGGGCATCTAATGATAATTTGCTATCGTAATTTACATCGTGTTTCGTCAGATATCTCAGTGAGTTAAGTGCCAACTATGTACACACCCCTCACCGAAATGATGAATATAACAGGTGTTCTTAAGAACTCACACTTTGAAACATTTTCCAAAATATAGGGAGTTCCAGAGGCAGGCTGTGTATTAGGTCCGCCCCCTGCACATCTTCGGATGGTTTCATCACTTCCTGCTTATTCCATTCCCAGATACCCACTCTTTCCGTCCTGATTTGGCAGACAGCTGGACTCCCCACCTCGCTTACGAAAGTACAGGTTGAAAAGCTTCTATCTGAATTGTTCAAAATGTCGCGTCACTGCCGCCACCCCTGGAACACTCCTGGTGCAACTGTGTCTGCTTCCGGCTGGCTCACCCCCATTCGTATCCCTGCAGCCATCAGGATTCAAGCAAGCCGGGCCGACGAGGCTGAAATGCCAGAAACCGGTCTCCGGTAGCTTGTCTCCTTTCTGGTGAAGAATTGGCTTGGTAGTTTGGTCTGCCCTGTTCCCATGATGCACTGGGCCAGGGACAGACTAATTTGCATATAGCCAGGTTCTGAGCTGGGATGGGGCAGTGAGCTAAATAACGGTGATGGATCAAGCCCTGATCTTTGGACTGGGTAAGAGTGGTCTGCTTAATTCAGACACTCTGTTCATCACCACCCCCTTTTCTGAATCATAATTCAATTAATTGCAGTTGTAGTTTATACCCAAGGGACCTACAACGTGGGCGTTTGTGTACCGATTGCTTTCTCTGAGCCTCAGAAAGGTTAATGCAGTTCCGCGTCACAATTAAGGGCACAATAGACTGAGCAGCCCCGGGAGGCTCAGATGCTGGTCTGCGGATCTTACTGGAGACGCGAAGAAAAGCAGGCTGCTAAGGATGCAGCAGCACGAGGGATGAATACTTCCATGTCATTTTGTGAGTACTGAATGGACAGAAGTGTGATTTAGCTCACAATGTGGTGAGTGGGGGTAGGGTTGTGGTTGGTAGATACCTTCATCAGGCGAAATGGCGCGAGGAATAAGAGGACCACCATACAGAGGGAAAGGCAGCTGTATTAGGGCAGGTGTGCATAAAGTCAGCAATCCAATAATCAAGAAGCATACCACAACTCACGGTTGTATTTCGTTACAACGCATACTTTTATAACGCATGCCTTAGCAACGCAGTTTTTACATCGCAACATCCTTTACATCGCATGATTTTACATCACATGTCACTACAACGCATTTTTAGAAACTACCTTTACAACGCATTCCATTACATTGCATTATACATTTACAACATTTAAGGTAAGTGTTGGATAGTGTAGGGGTAATAATTACTATTCTAACTCCGGTGAGTTCAACAGTAGGATAAGTGTTGGATAGTGTAGGGGTAATAATTACTATTCTAACTCCGGTGAGTGCAACAGTAGGGTAAGTGTTGGATAGTGTAGGGGTAATAATTACTATTCTAACTCCAGTGAGTGCAACAGTAGGGTAAGTGTTGGATAGTGTAGGGGTAATAATTACTATTCTAACTCCAGTGAGTGCAACAGTAGGGTAAGTGTTGGATAGTGTAGGGGTAATAATTACTATTCTAACTCCAGTGAGTGCAACAGTAGGGTAAGTGTTGGCTAGTGTAAGTGTAGTATGCGTTGTAATGGTATGCGTTGTAATGCCTTGCGATGTAATGCCTGCATTGTAGTGACATCCGTTGTAATGATATGCGTTGTAGTGATATGCGATGTAATGGTATTCGTTGTAATGACATGCGATGTAAAGGATGTTGTGATGTAATAACTGCGTTGTAATGGTAGTGCGATGTAAAAGTTGCGTTGTAAAAGTTGTTTCCCCACCTGACTGATAATAATAATAATAATCCACATTTGTATGGCGCACAATCACCGGTTAGGGTCTCTAGGCGCTGGGGGCCGTCGGGAAGATTAAGCAAGCTATTGCCCAGAGTCGCATGGTGCTGGGCTAACCTGCCGCCGGAGCCGGGGATCGAACCCTGATCCCCAGATTCCAGCGTCAGTCGCCCTAGCCGCGGCGCCACACCTCACCTCTCCTGATACAAACGTTGTCTTCCCATTTCCCATCCTATAGCACCTCCCATCAACCCGCAGGCCTTCAGTGCGCTCGACACCCAGAAAAACCATAACCAGTCGTTTTTCTGACTCCTCACCCCATATAACAGGCATCTGGTTGCCACTAAACAGCTACAAAGTTTGAACTCAACTTCTCACTGTGACTGTTGCCAAATACTCAATGTAATAAATGCTAACCATGAGATCCATAAACGCCAACAACTCTCTTTTGGTCATTGCGTTATACTCATTGCACAAGGAAGATAGATGAACTCCATCCTGACAGAATAATGAAAAATCTTTCTCCACAATGTTGTCATGTAGTAAAACAGACACCCTGAGCTGCATAGAAACTTCTCATACCTCTGTTCAGTTTCCTCCTCGCCCTCTCTATAGCTGTGTGTTTCGAAGCCCCTCCCCACACTCTTCTTGGTATCATTTCAGTCCAACAATGATGTGCGTTCCTGAGCAAAACCTTGCAATCAATGCCAAATTGTCTTTCATGCAGCACAATAAACCTAAATGGGATACCTGCACCAAGTCATCTCCAAGGTGAATCAATGGCATGTCAGGACACACCCTGTTCGGCACCAGGTCAGCCAACCACGGTAATAGCTGGCTCCATTTCATACTGCTCTTTCCCCACCATTTAACTTCAAAACAGTCTGAACTCAGACCCATCCCAGACTGAAGTGTCTTCTTGGCCTTCTTCTCCACCCCCGGAACAAAGGAGTGCCCGATGATCCATAGAGAAAATAGCGCAGACAAAGGCCCCGCAATACAACCTGAAAAGAAAGCAGACAATTAACTGCACAAATGTATCAACATTTAGTAAACGACGAAACCCAAAAAACAGGTAGACTCATCTCCTCAAGCTCCATATCTCCCCTGTTCTAGACCCAACCTGTGTGCTTCAGAAGCCGCTCCAATCCTGAACCAGTGAGTTCTCTATAGCCCTGGTTCCTTAACGGATTCTCTCAAAGCTTTTTTCAGTACAACTAGCAGCTGAAATTAAGTCAAAAATTTCCCATTCAGATGACAAAAGATTAAACATTTATCTGTTACCACCTGCTCCTGTATTTCCTCCAGCTGCCCGACGAACAAATTGGCCTAGCACCCTTCTTCAACAACAATGCTCTCCCTTTCCAGTTTTTTATTTCCATAACCAAATAGTCAACACCCCACCTTTCAAATGAACTTCCTTGTATTTGAAGCCTGGAGAATAAACATGCCATAGAAGCTCCAAAACCTTGAAATGCCCCCAAAACACCCGAACCATGAACAATTTAAATAGCAAATATTTAAAACTCGAGAAACATATGTGCTTTTAACTTTCCAACAATCAATAATAACAGATCCACTGAAAGTTCTGCGGCCGAAGGCTCATAGCCCCAAAACATATAACTATAGAAAATCACCTACACCTGCCAACTTCCCTGCAATAGTAACCACTTATAAGTATTTCTCCATTAACTGCAAGATAAAGGAAACCACATAATCATGCCTAGCTAGCACACCATTGTTCCTAGGACCTCCTGCATATAACTCCCTCAATGAACACCTGCCAAGCTTGCGTGCGCGCATGTTTAGGTGAAGGAGCCAAGGTCTTTTCAACAATCTGCTTTATCTGTAATCCCGATAGCACCCACACTTCTTTCAATACTTCTTCTGTCTTCTGGGCTGTCCCTACAAACTGGAATTCATCTAAATGTTGCATAACTACTGCATGACCTGTTCCGGAAGAAAAAGAGCACTACAAGAAACTGCTTAAGCTTTCAAATAGCTTGTAAGTGTGACACACCCTATCAGTAAGCCTTTGTCAACAAAGCATTGGCCTTAAAAAATATGTCAAGTAATTCAAAGTCAAAAGGGTGTGCACATAACAACTAAAAAGCTGACCTATATCTCATTTTGCTAACAGTGCACCAGGACCACAACGATTAATCAAGTCAAATGCTACATCTATTGGTGAAAACTGCACCGCAACATCCTCTCTTGCTATGAAATCATTCACTGACTGCCCTTCCGGCCATGACAAGTGATGTATCATGCGAAAATCTCCTGGTTTTTCATCAGCACTACACCTAAGGGTCATACAATCAAATTCGCAAGTGGACAATCATTAAAGGGACCGGCCATTCTCCTTTACCTCACTCCTGTAAGTATCTTGCCCCTTACAATCTGCAGCAGTGTTTAGCAGATTATCAGCAAAAGTGCGTATTCTGGGGCCCTGTTATCCCAGGCAGAAAGCCTCTCTGAAACCTCAAGATAGCAAAGAAATGTAATCCCTGTTGGGGTAATACATCAGCCATTCTTCCAAAATATACAGCTTAACCGGGGTAAACGCTCTTGCTTCCAAGCTGTTGTCCTGCACGTCCTCCTTCTCTGTGTAAATTGTTTTGTTCTCCCTGTGTCATTCATACATTGTACAATAAGGGGCCTGCCTCCACAATGTAAGCATTTGTGCTTATACCTGCAGGGGATTTTGTTGCAGTCTCCCCTGTTGAAACCTCAGCATGTCCCAAAGTTGAAACCTTGCCCTCTGCCTGCCACTCCCATCCCGCGTAACGGTGGGATGCCCCAGAAAGGGCTGATATAGTAGGAGTAAACCACTAGCAAACTTTTCAGCAGTACCTCTGCACTCTGGAAGATGGCCACCTGCAATTCCGTAAGGAGCCATTCTGCTACGGAAATGAGGTGCAGAGCCTATGTTAGTGCCACTCCTGCATGCTGACATCAGTTGCTTTCGAGACTGTCCGTGCCTCCAAATATAGAGCCTAAAGCAATTGGTGTGACTGTGCAGAACACTAGACTTGGATCTTAATAATGGATAGAGTCCAACCACAGAACGGGAGGGTGGGAGGGTCAGCGAGAAATCTACTGCTAGACAGATTCTCAAGCAGAAAGAGAGTTACCAAAGGTAAGTAACTTGTGTTTCTTATAGAGATTTCTATTCACAGATTGCTCCCCGTTTGAATAAATACCAAAGAAGTACCTATATGGCGGTGGGTCTGTGGATGGAATCAGACCAGAAAATCCTACAGGACTGAGCAGGCAAAATGCCCCTTTGGTCAAACCTGACTGTCCGGACAATAATGCTTCTTGAACATATGGAGGGACACCTATATAGCTACCTGGCAAATGTCTACGACAGGTACTCCACATACTAACGCAGTGGAAGCAGCTTTGCCAATGGTGTAATGAGCGTGTATCCCTTCCCGAAGCTGCTTTTTGTCAACGTGTAGAAGATCTTGATGCGGAGCATTATCCAGTAAAAAAAAAACTCTCTTGTGCACTGCCTTGCCTTTTGTCACCCCAGAGAACCACACAAAAAGCTGATTGTCCACCCAATGTTCCTTGGTACAATCTATGTAAAAGCTCAGCGCTCTCTGGAGGTCCAAGCGATAGAGGGGCTTATTTACTAGCCCCTTGCGTCAGCGGTATGTCACTTTTAATATGGGACAAAAGTAACGTACCGGCGGTGCAAGGGATTTGTAAATAAGCCCCAGAGTCTCTCCTCCTCTGTAAAGTGGTGAGACGAAACATAGAATGCTGGCAGGGTGATGGTTTGGCCGACGTGGAACAACAGCACACTTTTGGTATGAAGGATGCCTGTGTTCACTGAACCAGTTTGGGAAGAAAATGGTTTACAGCAGGTTGGCACAGAGAACCTGAAGTTCACTCACCTGGTGCGGCAATGTAATGGCGATGAGGAACACTGTCTACAGAGTAGGGAGCCGGAAAAGGCAGCTGTGAAGCGTGTCGTATAGAGTACACATCAGAAAGATACAGGCCAAGATAAGGTCCCAGTCTGGTATGACAAATAGAGACGGAGCAAACGAATTTAACCCTTTTAAGAAACACATAACAACTGGAGACTTAAACATTGAAGGCTGTTACACCAACCACAAAAAAGCTGAAAGAGGCAAAAGTTACTTTTAACTGTGCACTGAGCAAAACCTTGCTGGGCTAGGGTCAAACCAAATAACAAAACACTAGAGAGCTTCACCTGGCGTGGGTCTATCTGTTGTGTGCTACAACAAATCACAATTTTAGCACAACAACAGGCGCATACAGTTTTTGTTGAGGGATGCTTGGCTGCCAAGATGTAAATGTAGTATACTTGTAAAGCGCACAGCTGCCCCAGCAACGGGGCGTCCCGGCGCTGTATAACTCTGGGGAACCCGTCCTGGCTTTCCCTGTGGGATGGTCCCTTGCTGGGAGTCCCCAAGGTGGAGCCAGGCATCCCTGGAATTGGTGGGGCCGTTGTGGAGATTATCGAGTCCGCTGACCAAGGTCCACGACCCTGCCGCGTCGGGAATTGAACCCTGGTCCCAGGCTGACTTCTGCTCTCAGGCCTGCCGCCTCTAACCAGTGAGCCACACTACTCCACGAGTATCAACCATGTCCGGAGGCAGGTCGAATGTGTTCAGATGTTGCCGCTCAATCTCCAAGCTTGAGGGTGGAGATTGTGAAAGCCTGGGGTCAGAACCTGGCCCTGCTGCTGTGACAGAAGATTCTTCTGGAGGGGCAGCCTGTTCGGAGGACAGATGCACAAGCCCAGAAGTTCTGGATACCATACTCTCCATGCCAAGCCTGGAGCCACTAGGATAACTTTGGCCTGGCCTGTCGTGATCTTCTTGAGAACTCAGGCAGGACTGACACTACTTTGTGTTTCCACCCAATGCAGTAATTCCCCTTCTTCCAGCTCTTCTTCATCCTATTCCTTTTGATCGAGCTCCAACACCCTCCACACCACCTCCTCCCCACACCATTCGCACCAGACCTTTCATCCCCATCATACACTACCCAGTCAATTATTTAAATTATTAATCCAGGGTTTGAGGTCCTTCCTGAACTGCTGGAGTGATGGTAAGGCTCTGAGGTGGAGAGGGAGGGAGTTCCAGGTCTTAGCCACCAGGTGGGTGAAGGAGCGGCCTCCGCTGTTAGCCGGCGAATGCTTTGGGTAGCTTCCTGGGAGAGGGATTTGGAATGGAGTTCCCTGGTCGGTTGGTGGAGATGAACTCATTTGTTGAGGTGCACCGGTCCTTTGTTGTATAGTGCCTTGTAAGCATGGGTCAGCAGCTTGAGCTAGCATCTCTTTGTGACTGGACGCCAATGAAGTTTCCTGAGGTGAGAGGTGATGTGCATCTGTCTAGGGAGGTCAAGGATGAGTCTGGCTGCTGTGTTCTAGGTGGTTTGGAGTTTCCTCATGAGTTGGGTGGTGATTCCTACGTAGTGGGAGTTGCCATCGTTGAGTCTGCTGGTGACAAGGGCTTGCGTGAGAGTTGGTGCCAGGTGGGAGCCATCTGAAGACCTTCCTGAGCATTTGGAGGGTGAGGAAGCAAGCGGAGAAAGCAGCGCTGACCTGCTTCTTCATGGCTATTGAGGAGGATGCCATTGTTGCAGGCATGTTCAGTGGGTTTGAGAGTAGAGGCCAGCTCGTGTGGCAACCATTCATTGTTCCAGAGGGTGTTCTTGCCTTTCCCAAAGATGAGTACTTCCGTCTTGTCTGTGTTGAGTTTGAGACAGTTGTTGTTCATCCAGACGGCCACATCTTTCATGCATCTTTGGAACTTGTCTTTGATGGTTATTGGGTTCTTAGTCAGGGAGGGGATGAGTTGGTTGTCGTCTGTGTAGGAGATGATGTTTAGTCCATGGCTTCTGATGATATTGGCCAGGGGTGCCATGTATATTTTGAAGAGGGTAGGGCTGAGGGATGAGCCTTGAGGTACACCGCAGGTGATGTTCTTAGGAAGTGAGGTCTCAGGAAGGAGGATGATCTACTGCGTTCTTCCTGTGAGGTGGGATGGGATCAACTTGAGGGTTGCTCCTTGGATTCCGATCTGGTGGAATCTCTTGATCAGTGTGTAGTGGAACACAGTGTTGAATCTGCTGAGAGGTCGGGGAGGATGAGGGCTGCTGTTTCTCTGTGCTCTAGCAGCATTTTGATATTGTCTGTGGCTGCAACTAGGACTATGTCTGTGCTGTGATTTGCTCTGGAGCCATATTGGGAGGAGTCCAGAAGGTTGTGGTTCTCTAGATGTCTAGTGAGCGGGATGTTGATAGCTTTCTTGATGACCTTTGCTGGTAAGGTGAGGAGGTAGATGGGTTGGTAGTTCTTGGGTTCTCCCAGGTCCGCGGAAGGTATCTTCAACAACAGCTTCACGTCAGCATGTTTCTATTTCTGGGAGAAGTGGGTCTTGGTGATCAAGGAGTTGAGGACCTTGATAAGTTCTTTGCTGATTGTCGAGGTTGAAAGTGTGATGGGGAAGGGGTCTGCTGGGGCTCCGGAATGGATGGATCTCATGATGGATGCAGTTTCCTTCTCGGCGAAGGTGTTCTGCGAGTCAATTTTATCATCTGTAAAAAGCAATTATGGTATTTGATTCTGCTTTGTCAGGGCATCTGCTTCATGCCACTCCCTCCCTTTGTACCTGCGTGTCCAGGCTGCTGGATACCTCACCGGAAGCTGCTGCCTTGCCCAGGCCTCCTTCACCAGGATTGTTCTCTTGTTGTCCACAGCATTGCTCCAATCTAGGGCAGCTGTGCTCCTGTCCTAGGGGACAGTCTCTTTAGCCTACACCCCATGCTGGTGCCCTCTCTCCCACTCGGATCCAAACAGATTCACCTCTCTTACCACTTTTATTCCGTCTGTGCTCTGATTTGTGCCCACTTCTGTCAACCTTGTTTCCACCATCGAGCCCAAATATGCTTGCTCAGTCTTTTAAACTTGGCATGTCCTCCCAACAATGGCATATGTCTAATTCTGATCAAATTCTGACTTCCCTTCAGCTGTCCTTGTGCACGGAGGAGCCTGAGCAGCTATCGGAGAAAGGTTGCACTCTAGCGCCCCCTGTTGTGCAGACTAATGCACCGCATTTCTAGCCACAGGCATTAACAGCACCCGCCTCCTCAATCCTAAGGGCCATCCCTGCACCCTTGCTGCGCTCATACTGCAGGACCAGTGACTGACCTGGCCACCACTTCATTCCCTGTTGAAGTCCCTCTTATTCCCTGAATACTAAATTTACCTCAACTTATTCTTTGTCAGGCAATACCAGAGGTAGCCCTGACCCTCTTCCTCCAGTCAGATTGTCTCTCCCTCCTGCTGTACTTTTATTTTTTGCCTTCCCTCATGGTAGGGAGCATGCTAAAACAGCAGCCACCTTTTCTAATGCTGCTTCCTTTTTGGGCCTTCAGAGACCCACTCAAGCTTGGGATAAAACTCCTGGCTTTAGGAGGTCATTGCATCCCGCCTAACAAAGCGCCTGAAAGCAGCTTTAACTGAGTTAGAGGGCATCCTTTAAATTCCTCCTTAATTATGGAGGAAGCAAGAAACAACCTCCGTGGCAAGAAACAACCAAGCAACCAGCAAGGACTGACAGCCATTGGTGTACAAGGTCACAGTGACCCCTGGTCACTTACAGCCAATCAGAAAACAGCTGGTCCCCTGGGACGCACCATCTGCCTAAAAACCTCGGGGGAAGACTTGCTGCGCCTCTCTCTTCCCTCTGAGTCCCATTGGACATGGTGTGGCAGGGTTGGTGGAGGTGGGGTGCGCAGGACAGTGGGTGGCAGCAAGCGCACTGAGATGCTGTGAGCAGTCCTGACTGATTGTCCCTTGAGCAATCCCACGAACATGGAATTGAGCAGCGGTGCCTGTGCGGAGCCAGTTGTTTGTTTTTTAATGGAAGACATGGGCTACAAAACAGAATGGGTGATGCTAAACACAGCTTTAGAGAAATGTTTTTAGCAATGATAATTTGAAGATATGTGAATACCAGCTGTGACGGAGCCCTAAACAGTCAAGGGAGCGGCCAAAACTACTTTCATACATCCCGAACTATCTTGCGATCACCCACTTGACTTAAAATTCAGTCTGTCCGCCACTGGCGGGTGAGAGTACGTGGTCAGGAGAGGGTATGCTGTTTAATCTTGGCTTTTTAGTCCTGTATTTGTATACCCAGTTCAAATGTAATGTGTGTTAGTAACAATTATAATGAACTCTAATTGCAAAATTTTTTAATTGACATAATTTAGTTTACTAGTCTAACCATATAATCTACAGTTGCTAATCATTTACTACAATAACCATATTTACATATCGAACCACATAACCAGTTATATGCATCAAATGTTCTTGGCATTTCTCAAACCAACAATACCAAATGCACAATAGCGTGTGGTGCACCAACAGAGCTGTGTGCTGAACTAATACTGGAATAGCAGGCTCTGCTGCAGGCCAGGATTTGGGAGCACAATCAGAGCTGACATGCAAAAGACAGGTGGCTGAATGCAAATAGAAACCCAATACCGAAACCACTGGCATGTTTGTCAGTGCTGGAAGGGGTGGGGGCGTTGCAGGTAGCTGCATTGACAATGCTGGGCGTGGCACCCTCTGTCGATGCACCTCAGCCTGCAACACCCAACCTACTCTGACCATCATTATAGAGTGTTGCGTCTACTACTGATGCAGCCAGAGGTCTCACAACAATGTCCTATTTTGATGCACACCATGCAATGCCTTTAAAGAACTTGGGTATTTACAACAGGGGGTGGTGATGGACAGAGTCTCTGAATTAAGCAGAATACTCTCACCCAGTCAAGAGATCAGGGCTAGATCCAACACCGTTTTTTAGCTCATTGCACCATCCCAGTTTCAGAACCTGGCTGTATGCAAATTAGTCTGTCCCTGGCCCAGTGCATCATGGGAACAGGGCAGACCAGACTACAAAAGCCAATTCTTACACTGGGAAGGAAACAAGCTTCCGGGGACCGGTTTCTGGCATTTCAGCCGTCTTCGGCCCGGCTTGCTTGAATCCTGATGGTGCAATGAGCAAGGGACTCACATCTGAGTATACCCTTCCACGCTTAGGGTGGACAAAATTATTTACAACAGGGGGTGGTGATGGACAGAGTCTCTGAATTAAGCAGAATACTCTACCCAGTCAAGAGATCAGGGCTAGATCCAACACCATTTTTTAGCTCATTGCACCATCCCAGTTTCAGAACCTGGCTGGATGCAAATTAGTCTGTCCCTGGCCCAGTGCATCATGGGAACAGGGCAGACCAGACTACAAAAGCCAATTCTTACACTGGGAAGGAAACAAGCTTCCGGGGACCGGTTTCTGGCATTTCAGCCGTCTTCGGCCCGGCTTGCTTGAATCCTGATGGTGCAATGAGCAAGGGACTCACATCTGAGTATACCCTTCCACGCTTAGGGTGGACAAAATTATTTACAACAGGGGGTGGTGATGGACAGAGTCTCTGAATTAAGCAGAATACTCTCACCCAGTCAAGAGATCAGGGCTAGATCCAACACCGTTTTTTAGCTCATTGCACCATCCCAGTTTCAGAACCTGGCTGTATGCAAATTAGTCTGTCCCTGGCCCAGTGCATCATGGGAACAGGGCAGACCAGACTACAAAAGCCAATTCTTACACTGGGAAGGAAACAAGCTTCCGGGGACCGGTTTCTGGCATTTCAGCCGTCTTCGGCCCGGCTTGCTTGAATCCTGATGGTGCAATGAGCAAGGGACTCACATCTGAGTATACCCTTCCACGCTTAGGGTGGACAAAATTATTTACAACAGGGGGTGGTGATGGACAGAGTCTCTGAATTAAGCAGAATACTCTCACCCAGTCAAGAGATCAGGGCTAGATCCAACACCGTTTTTTAGCTCATTGCACCATCCCAGTTTCAGAACCTGGCTGTATGCAAATTAGTCTGTCCCTGGCCCAGTGCATCATGGGAACAGGGCAGACCAGACTACAAAAGCCAATTCTTACACTGGGAAGGAAACAAGCTTCCGGGGACCGGTTTCTGGCATTTCAGCCGTCTTCGGCCCGGCTTGTTTGAATCCTGATGGTGCAATGAGCAAGGGACTCACATCTGAGTATACCCTTCCACGCTTAGGGTGGACAAAATTATTTACAACAGGGGGTGGTGATGGACAGAGTCTCTGAATTAAGCAGAATACTCTCACCCAGTCAAGAGATCAGGGCTAGATCCAACACCGTTTTTTAGCTCATTGCACCATCCCAGTTTCAGAACCTGGCTGTATGCAAATTAGTCTGTCCCTGGCCCAGTGCATCATGGGAACAGGGCAGACCAGACTACAAAAGCCAATTCTTACACTGGGAAGGAAACAAGCTTCCGGGGACCGGTTTCTGGCTTTCAGCCGTCTTCGGCCCGGCTTGCTTGAATCCTGATGGTGCAATGAGCAAGGGACTCACATCTGAGTATACCCTTCCACGCTTAGGGTGGACAAAATTATTTACAACAGGGGGTGGTGATGGACAGAGTCTCTGAATTAAGCAGAATACTCTCACCCAGTCAAGAGATCAGGGCTAGATCCAACACCGCTTTTTAGCTCATTGCACCATCCCAGTTTCAGAACCTGGCTGTATGCAAATTAGTCTGTCCCTGGCCCAGTGCATCATGGGAACAGGGCAGACCAGACTACAAAAGCCAATTCTTACACTGGGAAGGAAACAAGCTTCCGGGGACCGGTTTCTGGCATTTCAGCCGTCTTCGGCCCGGCTTGCTTGAATCCTGATGGTGCACTGAGCAAGGGACTCACATCTGAGTATACCCTTCCACGCTTAGGGTGGACAAAATTATTTACAACAGGGGGTGGTGATGGACAGAGTCTCTGAATTAAGCAGAATACTCTCACCCAGTCAAGAGATCAGGGCTAGATCCAACACCGTTTTTTAGCTCATTGCACCATCCCAGTTTCAGAACCTGGCTGTATGCAAATTAGTCTGTCCCTGGCCCAGTGCATCATGGGAACAGGGCAGACCAGACTACAAAAGCCAATTCTTACACTGGGAAGGAAACAAGCTTCCGGGGACCGGTTTCTGGCATTTCAGTTGTCTTCGGCCCGGCTTGCTTGAATCCTGATGGTGCACTGAGCAAGGGACTCACATCTGAGTATACCCTTCCACGCTTAGGGTGGACAAAATTATTTACAACAGGGGGTGGTGATGGACAGAGTCTCTGAATTAAGCAGAATACTCTCACCCAGTCAAGAGATCAGGGCTAGATCCAACACCGTTTTTTAGCTCATTGCACCATCCCAGTTTCAGAACCTGGCTGTATGCAAATTAGTCTGTCCCTGGCCCAGTGCATCATGGGAACAGGGCAGACCAAACTACAAAAGCCAATTCTTACACTGGGAAGGAAACAAGCTTCCGGGGACCGATTTCTGGCATTTCAGCCGTCTTCGGCCCGGCTTGTTTGAATCCTGATGGTTCAATGAGCAAGGGACTCACATCTGAGTATACCCTTCCACGCTTAGGGTGGACAAAATTATTTACAACAGGGGGTGGTGATGGACAGAGTCTCTGAATTAAGCAGAATACTCTCACCCAGTCAAGAGATCAGGGCTAGATCCAACACCGTTTTTTAGCTCATTGCACCATCCTAGTTTCAGAACCTGGCTGTATGCAAATTAGTCTGTCCCTGGCCCAGTGCATCATGGGAACAGGGCAGACCAGACTACAGAAGCCAATTCTTACACTGGGAAGCAAGCCGGGCCGAAGACGGCTGTAATGCCAGAAACCGGTCCCCGGAAGCTTGTTTCCTTCCCAGTGTAAGAATTGGCTTTTGTAGTTTGGTTTGCCCTGTTCCCATCATGCACTGGGACAGGAACAGACTAATTTGCATACAGCCAGGTTCTGAAACTGGGATGGTGCATTGAGCTAAAAAACGGTGTTGGATCTAGCCCTGATCTCTTGACTGGGTGAGAGTATTCTGCTTAATTCAGAGACTCTGTCCCTCACCACCCCTTGTTGTAAATATTTTTGTCCACCCTAAGCGTGGAAGGGTATACTCAGACATGAGTCCCTTGCTCATTGCACCATCAGGATTCAAGCAAGCCGGGCCGAAGACGGCTGTAATGCCAGAAACCGGTCCCCGGAAGCTTGTTTCCTTCCCAGTGTAAGAATTGGCTTTTGTAGTTTGGTTTGCCCTGTTCCCATCATGCACTGGGACAAGAACAGACTAATTTGCATACAGCCAGGTTCTGAAACTGGGATGGTGCATTGAGCTAAAAAACGGTGTTGGATCTAGCCCTGATCTCTTGACTGGGTGAGAGTATTCTGCTTAATTCAGAGACTCTGTCCCTCACCACCCCTTGTTGTAAATATTTTGTCCACCCTAAGCGTGGAAGGGTATACTCAGACATGAGTCCCTTGCTCATTGCACCATCAGGATTCAAGCAAGCCGGGCCGAAGACGGCTGTAATGCCAGAAACCGGTCCCCGGAAGCTTGTTTCCTTCCCAGTGTAAGAATTGGCTTTTGTAGTTTGGTTTGCCCTGTTCCCATCATGCACTGGGACAGGAACAGACTAATTTGCATACAGCCAGGTTCTGAAACTGGGATGGTGCATTGAGCTAAAAAACGGTGTTGGATCTAGCCCTGATCTCTTGACTGGGTGAGAGTATTCTGCTTAATTCAGAGACTCTGTTCCTCACCACCCCTTGTTGTAAATATTTAAAGAACTTGGGGGCATATTATCAAGGGATTTATCTCCACTTTTTTGGCTTTAAAAGCCAAGAAAGCGGAGATAAAATTATCTCCCTATCAGCAACAGGGTGCTAACACGCAAATTCGCATGTTAGCACCCTTTTTCTCTAGGCTTCCCCTTGCATCTCTAATGAGATGCAAAGGGGGCGTTCCAGAGAAAAATAATAGAAGAAATGTTGTTAAGCGACATTTCTCCTATTATCAAGGATTTCGCTAACCCTGTTAGTGATAAAAAAAAGCAGCGCTAACCGCGGTTAGCACTGCTTTTTTTTACACCTGGTATTTTCCTGACTTAGCCATGATATCCTATGGAAGGTGGATATCATGGCTAAGTTTGTGAGCCCCTATCATCAAGCTAACGCCAAACTTCGAGAGATTATCGTTGGTTTTCCAGCGATAATCTCTCATTTGGCAGTTAGCGCGAGGATTTTATCACTTCTGAGATAAACCTTGCTAATAGCAAGTTATCTCTGCGATAATTTCCGGCGATGCTTAGCGTTAAAAAATTCGTTGCTAAGCATCATTAGCGATAAATATCGCTAATCGTTGGTAATATGCCCCTGAGACACCTATTCACTTTTGCACACTTACACAGAGCTTGCACACTGCATGCATATCCTGATCTGAGATATCATCTGGTATCCCAGTGTTGATACGTTGGCAAACCTAACACAACGCACCTCTGTCTATACAAATAGCATGCAATACATTTTCAGCACTCAACTATTCACAGAGCTATAACACTGCATGTCTATCCATACCGGCAGCATGCACAGGGTCCCCACTGCTGGAACACCCACAGTGCTCTCTCCTGATACCTCTGGTCTGGCCTGAAATGTGCACTGGTATCACAGTGGTACCACCCTACAAAACATGTTTACAAGTTCTCTGGCCAAATGAATTTCAGTGGGCCATAGAAGCACGCCCAAGTTGATGTTAAATAGAATAGCAGGTCAAAGAAAAGCTCCTGCTGCACAGATCTGTACTACTGACGGGGTCACAGATGTGAATCTTGAAGGTGCTGAGTCCTCCTTACATCGTCGATAGAATCTCTACTCTGAGTTAATATAACTCCTCAAGATAGACCTGTTTGAATGTGCTGAACAAAATACACGAGTTGAGAACTCCTCAAATCTCATTTATTTTCAGTTTGTAAAGGTATAACCCTAAAACATGATTAAAGCTCCAGTTGTACACATACACATGTTATTAATACAACAATAAAATCAAAACAAATGCACGAAGCAAACATTTTTCTATTATAATGAAATCCACTATTCAATGTAAAAACTACAGTCGATGAAAAAGGAAGCTTGATGCAGCGCTACTCTGGAAATAATTTCTAGAATTCCATTACCTTTCCCTGTAGTATCAAATCATGCACTTATTCATCAGAGGGTCCCATAACACTGTGGATCATTTATGCACACTTTCTCCCTACTACATGGATCGGTATGAATCAAAGGAGAGCTGCTGTATTATAGCGGAGTGTTTGAGTCAAACTAACTATTTATTATTATATACATCTGCAGTTTTATTTCATTTACCATGGTTTTCTATCAACAAGGAAATTTATTTAACACCTTGGCTGCTAGGGAGATTATTCTGCTGTGCTGAATAATATGTAAATCCATTGTTCATGACGAGCTCAGCTCGTCATGAGCACACGAGCAGTGTACTGCATGACGAGCTGAGCTCGTCATGAGCATGGAAGGGGTTAAACACACCACCATTGTTGGCGACAGATCTGCTAGTAAAAAATTAGGCTAAGGATGAACAAGACCAGCTTAATTCTTCATTCATCTAATTTTTATTTAAAGAAGATTCTCCTAGCATAATCAGTTTATTCACTTTAAATTCATTCATTGCAATTAGTTATAAGGAAAGTTAAAGAATTTTAACTCGCACGTTTATATTTCATTTAATTTTAAGTTCAAAGAAAATGAATGCAATATTTGACATTTACAAGACATAAGTATTAGCAAAGATAAAATAGTTCCCAAATTCTATCTCTGTAGTCCCTCAAGCTATTTTCCCTCATCTAAAGACTCCGTACTCATTCAGACAAAGTGTAAAGTTGAAAAGTTTTAAGTTCTTACGCTCCTAGGAAATTCAGCATTCCGGCAGCATGTCAGGATACCCAGATAGAAATCGAAAAGAGAGCTTTTTTAAAAAAAACTCCGGACCTATTCTTTTATACCCTTTTCCACTAGCTAAACTATCTAAAATCAGTAACATTTGGGGTCTCCGACGATTCTGATTGGTTGGTTCATGGGGTGGATGAGCATAACCTCATCATCTTATTACTTGACTTCAGCAGCGTCAGCTAAATGAATTTGACCATTGTCTTTAAGGTTACCAGTTCCACTGTGTCCTTTAAATTGTAATTTCAAGCTATTTTCCCGGGGTTCACAATACGGATGTCCATTTTATTGGCAGTCAGTCAGGGTTTCAGAGCACATCGTCCTTGGCCTGTTCCATTCAGCACAGTCAGCTAATACGCGTCTGCAGCTCCATTCAGCAAGCGCATGCGTGCTTCACATTTATCTCGGGGTCATGAAAATCGTCCATCTTGGACTAGGCCTCACAGGCCACAACGGGGACTATTATAGAAACAAACACAATTGAACGTTAATTATAGAACTTTAGCCCTTCTGTTTACCTCCCACCTTACTAAGGTATCCCCGGTAGTTATTACCTAGCAAATAAAGCCACATTTATGCGTAGTTTGCTCACCTGTCTTCATTTTTTTGCCACAAATAGACAAACAGTAAGCACATTTATGCCACTTTTGGTTAACTTATAGCTTTTGCGTTATTTCCAAATGTCACATTGTCACTCAGTTAGTCGATTATGGTTGCAACATAAGCAATCTAGTATCCCACGTATATTTTGTGTATGCATTCTATTCTATGTTGGTTAGTTTTTCAAAACACGATTAATTCATGTTACTGTTATGAGAAAGTAATTTCACGAGGGGTATACAACATTTTTCTTTTCACCTCGCTCCATCAAGCTCCCCTCCCAAAACACCAGAACTCAATCTATCTTATACATGATGCTTACCACAAATATGATGCTACTGTTTTACTGATATAAGCACCCTTGTCTGCTTATTAAGAAAATGCTTCCACAACATTGTTGCTCATTGGAAGTTTTGTATTTGTAAGGGATTCCTGCTACCTCAGTTGGCTGGCGGGCTCCCTTCTTGAAACATCTGTCCTAATCACATTCCTACCTCCTGTTGTGATTCTTTAAGGTGAGATCTTTCACTGGTGATGAGGGAACCATTTTTTGTTTTTTTTGTTTTTTGTTTATAAAACCTTTATTGATTGAAAAAAGCAAGGTACATCAATGCAAGGACAACGAGCAGATGAATTCCATATGGTAATACATGTGAGCATCTTCCCATGCTTAAAGTGGTATAGGAACAAGTATTGTTTCAACAGAAAGATTGACATTCAACCCACACCCTCCCGCTTCCCACAACCAAACCCAACAGATATAAACTAAGCATTCCTGTATTCAATGACACATCCAAGCCTTAAATGAAGAAGCAAACTAAAAGATAGGTTTGACTGCCGTCGTTAGATCCTCTGGCAGTTTTGACAGTACAACATGACATGACCATTACCCAAAACAACACAAGTGGACCCTACGCACATCTGGCGTCGGTATGTGCGCACCAAGGGGACAAGCTCCCAAAGGTTGTGCAGGCATAAGATAACAAGTGTCCTTAACTAAAGAATTTACAATCCTTAACCCGGGGCCTGCGTGGCATTGGGAAGTGCAGCAAGTGTGTCCTCAGGCTCATCTCCCTCCCCATCTTGTTGTTGAAGAAGGAAGGACACAAAGGGGGCCCAGATGTCCTTAGGTCTGGATTTTAAAGGCAGTAGGTCCGCATAATCATGTAAGCGTTCCTGCCAAGTGGACATGGTGCGGACCCAACATTTAAATTTAGGAGCGCGGCCCCTGCCCCATCTACATGCCACAAGGCGTTTAGCTAAAAGGAGACTGAGCGCTAGGAATTTTCGATGCACGGTCTCCACCGATTGTGTCAAGCCCAATAATGCCTTCAATGGACATGGGTTAATCGCAGTATCTAGCATGGTGGAGAGCCCTTCAAAAACCTGGTTCCAGTAGGAGGCAACTTGGGGGCAGCACCAGGCCAAGTGTATGAAGTCGGCTCCAGCCGCACCGCAACGAAGGCAGCGATCAGAGTCTCGCAGGCGGAATTTATGCAGCCGAACAGGGGTATGGTAAAGCCTGTGCAAGAACTTATAATGTAGTAGTCGCAACCTATTGTTAACTGTGATTGTTTTCGTCTGTGTACAACTAAGCTCCCACTGTTCATCAGTCAATGGCTCATCAAGGTCTCCATCCCACTCCCGCCGGGCCCGGGGTGCGGTGGGTCGTGGCGCGTCCTGCACATGTTTGTACAGCTGTGAGACTATATGGCGTGGTGTACTTGTATGAACCAGGATGTGTAATGGCGCAAAGGTTTCAGGTTCTGCGGGAAAGGAGGGAGTAATAGCTCGGACGTTCTGACGCAGACGAGCGAGCAAAAAGATGTCCATAATAGAGGGTGACCTCTCCTTAAAAAATTGCTCACTAGTTCGAAAGGTCCCATTGATATACAGATCGCCCCATGTGGAATATCCCAGTTCTCTGAGCAGTTTGCGACCAATGGCTTCGCACATGAGCGGCAGCCTAGGATCGTTATCCAGGGGCAACTTGGGTGAATATAAAAAGGCACAGTCCAGGGTTTGTGTTATACGGGTCCAGGCAATCACAGTACAGTCGACAGTAGAAGGATCCCGTTCTCTGGGCCCTACCTTAGTGTGGATATATCCAGAACAGACCATTGGGGCCATATAGCCATCCTCAACCGCTAGGTGTGCCATGTATGGCGGGGGGTGATACCAATATACAGCAAAGTGCGCTTGGGCGCAATCATAGTATCTTTCGGAATTGGGAACTTCGAACCCACCTAGGTGAAAGGGGAGCATGAGCGTGTCCAGCCCGAGGCGTGCCTGTTTCCCACCCCATATCAGTCTTGTAATTTGGGACTTCAGGGAGCTAAAAAAGAATTTCCCTGGGTTGTATGGAATGTTGACAAAGAGGTATAGGAGTTTCGGCAACAATACCATTTTGGTAAGAGCGATCCTCCCAGCCATGGACAGTGGAAGGTGTATCCACTTAGTGACATTATCTGTGATTTTATCGAGTACAGTTCCGTAATTGGCTCGCATCATGGCATCCTTCTGTCTAGAGATAGTTATGCCCAGGTACTTCAATTCGTCTTGTTCCCAAAGTAAAGGGAAGTCCAGCTGAAACTGGCGGGTACTATCAGTTAATGGGAAGATGGCCGAATTGGTCCATTTAATTTGTACTCCGGCTATGCCTCCGAATTTGGTAATTTCTCTCAACACCGGGTTTAAATTGTCTTGGGGCTTTTCAATGTAAAGTGTAATGTCGTCCGCATAGAGCGAGACGAGCAATTGCCGAGCAGGGTAAATGAGGGATCGATGGTTGTGTTTCTGACGGAGCTTCGCAGCAAGAGGCTCTATCGCGATGGTGAATAGTATAGGGGACAGGGGGCAGCCCTGCCGAGTGCCCCTCTGGACCGTGAAAGGGGCGGACCTCGCCCCATTAAGAAGCACCGTAGCCATTGGCTGGTGATATAGGAGCTTGACCCAGTCTATGAGGCTAAACGGCATTCCCATGTGCTGAAGCGTGCCCAATAGGTAGTCCCACTCCAGCGAATCGAAAGCTTTAGTGGCACCTAAGAACACCGCTACAGCCTCGCATTTGGGGTTGATGTCTTGAAGTACCGCGTGTAGGGTACGAAGGTTGTGTGAGGTTGCCCGATTAGGAACAAAACCGGCCTTGTCCGGTAAGACAAGGCATTCCATAAGGAGATTAAGGCGCGTAGCCAACACCTTGGCTAAAATTTTGGTAGCTCAGTTCAACAGCGATAAAGGCCGGTAAGAGTCGACTAGAGTGGGGGGTTTGCCCGGTTTGAGCTAAGAAGTAATGAGTGCCTCACGCATGGTGCGGGGGAGACTGCCTTCCCCCAAAGAGGCTTAGAAAACCTGCTTCAAAACAGGGGCCAGAATTGGAGCAAAGAGTTTGTAAAAGTCTATGGGTAGGCCGTCAGATCCAGGAGCCTTGCCGGAACACATTCCAGCGATAGCATCTGTTATTTCGTCAACTTCCAGCTCTAAGTTGAGGAATTTTTGCTGGGAGTCTCCCAGCCAAGCCAGCGCGACATCCTCGAAATATGCTGGGAGGTCAAGGGGTTCTATTCTGTGTGAGGAGTACAGAGTACGGTAGTGCTCCTGAAAAATACGCAGTTGATCCCGAAGGTTCCTATGCAGGTTGCCTTCAGTGTCTTGGATGGCAGTGACATAGTTGTGAAACCTGGGGGGTTTGATCGAATTCGCTAGAGCCTTACCCGGCCTGTCTCCCTCCCCATAAATGCGAGCCATATGTGGTCGACCAAGGAATTTGCATTCCCTATCGGCTACCTGAGCATATTCTGTAAGTTTTTCACGCATTCGGGCTTGTAATGGGCGGTCATCGGGGCCTCGAGTAAGTGCGTGTTCAAGTTCATGTAGGTCTTTTTCCAGAGCATGGAGGTCGGCACATAGAGTTTTAAGTATACCTCCGCCCTTGGCTATACACCACCCCCTAACCGTAACCTTGAAGGCTTCCCATACTGTGGTGACACTATCTACTGAGGACATGTTGCGGTCGAAAAAGTCTCGAATGTCGCGTTCAAGCTCAGCGTGAAAGACGGCATCTTTGAGGTGCGCTGGGTTAAGCCGCCAATTCAAATAGGGTGAACATGTAAGAGGGATCTGAAGGTCCAGGAGGACCGGAGAGTGGTCTGAAAAAGTGCTAGCCAAGTGTTGTGTGTGCCGGAGCCAGGGCGCTAGACCAGCTGATATGAAGATGTAGTCTAATCGCGCCCAGGTAGAGTGCACAGAAGAGTAATGCGTGCCTTCACGGAGATTAGGATGTACATGCCTCCAGGAGTCTATGAGGCAGTTGTTGTCTACTATGTCAAGCAGAGTCCTTTGCGTGGCGGTGTAGTGGGAGGGAAGTGTGTTCGACCTATCCATCTGGGGGTGTAATGCAGTGTTGAAATCACCCCCCCAGATAATGTGTGTAATTCCTAACGCTTGAATCTTCCCCCATAGGACAAGCAAGGCAGTGGGGTTATCAACATTAGGACCATAGTAATTGGCAAACAGGATGTCATGTGTGTACAGTCGTCCCCATACCAAACAGAACCGACCCTCGGCATCTATGTCCATCCCTCCGGGCGTGAACGCCACTCCACGTTTAATAAGGACAGTGACCCCCCTAGAGTAGGAGGAGTAGGATGAAAAGGTGCGACTCACAGCCCATCTGGATGCGAAGTGAGTGGTGCCCCCCGGGGCCAAATGCGTCTCCTGGAGGAGGGCGATGCTGATGCCATGCCTATCAAGGTATCTCAACACCTGCCTGCGCTTTCTGGGGTCGTTCAAGCCTCGCACGTTCCAGGTGGTCAGTGTAATGTGTTGCAGCGAACTATCCTTGCCCATGGGACCTGCTAATGGTAATGTCTGTGGGTATTTGACACGGACGTGTAGGTTGTGGTAGAAGATGAAGCAGTCGATTCAGTAAGTAAAGTAAAGTAGTAAAGTCCACATTTGTAAAGCGCACAATCACCCGTAAGGGTCTCTAGGCGCTGGGGGCCGTCGGGAAGATTAAGCGAGCTATTGCCCAGAGTCACATGGTGCTGGGCTAACCTGCCGCCGGAGCCGGGGATCGAACCGTGGTCCCCAGATTCCAGCGTCAGTCGCCCTGGCCGCGGCGCCACACCTCTCCCTCCTCTGAGTTTGACTCAGAGTGCTGTGTGCCTACAGGAAATGCTACGATAGGAAGTAGAAAACATTGCGCATTAAACCCTCCCCCCAACCACACCGGCGACCCCAACTTGCCGGGAAAGACAAACCCACCCGTAAAGCAACTACTTAACAAAAGAAACACGTCCATCCCACCAATACAACAGTGGAGGAAGTGCAGGGGTTCGCCCTGAAGCTAAATGGAGGGACGCTAGGGGCAATCGACCCGCCCGTACATCTCCCTACTTTCACCCACCGGCAGCTCAGCTAGTAGCTAAGCCCCTAAGCGTGGGACGGAGATGAACGTCTGAGCAAAGGTATAAGTGCAATAGTCAGGTAATAAGATAGTCTTATACATCACCAAATAGTTCAAAGCGTTGGCACCAACAGAAAAGACGGTGTGCTTCGTAGAAATGAGTACCAAGTTCTAGAGTCAGTCCTGTTGGGAGAGTGGAGAGGGCGATCTGGAGTGGCGGCCGGAGTTCCCCGCCCCGGCGGCCGCTTGTTTCTGTCTTTTGAGGTACTCCTCAGCCAGCTGCGGGGTCCCAAAGATGTGCTGCTTACCACGGTGTGTGATTTTCAGTTTGGCCGGGTAGAGCATGGCATAGGTGATATCCAGAGATTGTAGCTGTTTCTTTACTCCGGCGAATTTGCAGCGTGCTTCTTGTACCGCAGTTGTGAAGTCCGGGTAAAAGGACAACAAGGTGTCTCGTAGGGGACATGTTGCTTCTCACGTGCCAGTCTCAATAGTGTGTCCCTGTCCCGGTAATTGAGGAACCAGGCGATGATGGGGCGCGGAGGGGCGCCCGGGGGAGGCTGGGCTGCGAGGGACCGGTGCGCTTTCTCAATCGTGAGGTGTGCGGAGAAGGATTCCCTGCCAAATCGGTCGGCTATCAGTTTTTCAACAAAGTCTTCCATTCGACCAATGTTGGTTGTCTCCGCAAGGCCCAAAATTCTCACGTTGTTTCTTCGAGACCTGGCTTCGAGATCCTCATTTTTATCCGCAATGACTTTGAGTAGCTTGTCCATTTGAGCGACCTGGCGGCCAGTAGACGTGGCGGTATCCTCAAGACCAGAGATTCTGGTCCCGGCCTCTTTCAAGCGAGTGTCATGCTGATCCAGTTTCGCCACGACCGCGTCCATTCTGGTGTTAAGTGCATCGATTTTGGAGTCTATCGAGGTGAGGCTCTGGTTCATGCTAAGAAGCGATTTCCAATCCTCATCTGGGGGGGCGGCTGCCCTGGAGGTGGTCTGTTCCACGTTCTGTGATTCCGGAGGCTTCCGGGCTTTATAGGGTAGCTTGGACTGTCGGGCATCGGTCTGCCCCATTGCGGAGTGATAGGTCCGAGACAACGATGTTAACCCAGTGAAGACGTAGGAGCCACAAATGAAGATATAGTCCAGTATGGTAGGATGTGCAGTGGAGGAGGGGGGAGCAATCCGGAGGTGCAGGCGCGATACAATTGGGCCCAAGGAGTTCGCAGGCCGCGACACTGGAGAAGCAGCGGCAGGAGCCGATCGGAGGAAATGAGAAGGGGACGCACAGCCAGTAGTCTTGCAAACTGTGTCACGGGGTCCAGGATCCTATGGTATCTAGGCGTCCACCAACGCAGCCCGGGCCAGGGAGCAACCGATGGCAGCAGAAGCACCTCAGTGGAGAAGGAGAGAAGTTCAAAATGGCGGTCGGTCCAAGATGGCAGCTATATCCCCACCGCAGATGAGCCACCGAAAGTCACAGCAATGAATCAACTATCCACATTGGGGGGGGTTCATAAAGCCAGAGCCATCCAGGACCAGCGAGAGGCCCGAAGGTCGCAGTGGGCTTCCAGGTGGGGCCAGCCAGCAGCACGACAGAGCAGGGCTAGGAGAACGCGACACTTGGGACAGATGGTGGTCGGCGAGTCGGGCGCACTAGAGGCAAAGGGTGGCCACTGTAGCACGTAGTGGGGGGAGGGGGCCGGCAATGTCCACTCGTGAGTCCAGACAGGAAGCGCCTATTCTGGCCCTCTCGATGGGAGCGCAGCGAGAAGGGGGGGGCGAGGCTCCGGCAGCGTTGAGGCCCAAAGCTCCGATCTGTAGTAGCTCCTCCCGCCGAGAAAAGAACAAGGCACGGCGGGAGTGCGCCTCCAGTGGTGTAAGGCATATTGGGGCAGGAGGGCGAAAGCATATCCCTCACCTTAGCTCCCGGTGGGCCGCAGATGGTTCCAAACAGTGGGCTGCGCTGTGTCGGGTTCCCGGCGCGCTCCTCCTCCAATGGCCGAGTCGCGGGCTTTGCGTAGTCGTCAGCGCCGCGGCGCAGAGGATCCGCCGTGGCACGGCAGCAATCTGCTGGAAGGAGCGGCAGGCAGCGCGGCAGTTCCCTCATCTCAGGCAGCAGGCGTATCTGGACAGCGGGAGGCGCGTTGATGGGCTCCGGCCACGCGTCTCCCCTGCAATCGGTTTCGCGGGCTTTTTAGCGGCCCAGCAGCCGCGGTGTGGAGTGTCAGCAGCGACTGGGCAGCGAGCTCCGGAAGCGAGCGGCAAGGTCCGCTGACGGGCAGAGATGGTCATGGCGTGGCTTCCACAGCGCAGATGGCGACGGCAGACACAGCGGGAGACTCCCCACACCCTCACGGTGTCAGCGGTGGTGATTGCAGGCGTGTTAGCAGCACTTCAGGATGGGCTGTCGGATCATGAAAGGCTCAGAGGGCTGGAGCCTCACAGCAGCGCTGCCATCTTGGTCAAGCGCCACCTAGCACCCCCTGGTGATGAGGGAACCTTGTCCTCTGCCACAAGGAGTAGCAACTGTAGTGGGCATAGATCAGCACCACCTTCGTGTCAGTGGTTCATTCCAGGCAATAGGGGCCACATTCTATAAGAACTGCAATCGTATCCAGGCCACAGCAGGTAGAGAAGAAAAAGATTATTGAATTATTTAAGCAATATGTTTTTCTGGCCACTATGTTGACTTTGTGCTCATGTGATCTGGTGTGTATGTGAGCGATGTTATCGCACAATCAGTCACATGCACATTGGATCAGTGCACCTTGAATCAGTGTTGCCTACTTTTGCGAGGCAAAGCCATCCATGCAATCCTAGTGTACAATTAAGGATTGTGGTAGCCCAGCAACTCGCAAGGACAATCCATGCACAATCCAACCAAAGGATTGCGCTAACACCAAGCTTTGTGTGAGGAAGGTTCATTAACGAGCAACTGATCAGCTGTTTGTTGGTAACGCTAGATTGTATTACAAAAATAAAAATCATATAAGCTCCTTTTCCTTAACGCTCCAGGAGACCGAGTTATAAACTGAGAGGACTGGAAATAAGGGTTTGAAGATTATCTAGAAGTGGTAGGAGAAGACAAATTTATTGTTTCTGCAAACTGGCAATGCTCAAACATTGTCACCTGCCAGGTGAATCTGTTGACAATTTAATGGCAGCTTCTAGTTTTGTAGCATCTATCTGCAAATACAAGAGACTTCTGGACAAGATGTTGTGAGATCAGTTGGTGCAAAAAGTAATCAACTAAAGAATACAGGAGAAATTGCTGAATACTGATGATCTGACATTGCAGAAAACAATTGATATTGTTAAGAGAGCAGAGGACACTGATGAAGGTTTAAAGGAGATGGTGTCCATCGATACTGAGATACAAAGAAAGTGGCGGCTGTACAAGGGACTATCCATAAAGCTGATGTTAAGAAGAAAGAGACAATTTCTAGTCATAAAGGTGGTTCTCTCAATGACAAACACTTGTGTTGTTACAAGAGTGGATTGAAAGGTCCCATCTCTACCGATACCAACTGCAATGCTGTTGGGCAAATTTGTAGGAAATGTTAACAGAAGGGGCATTTTAGCTTGAGTGTGTAAGGGAAGGAGTGAAAACTCTCATTGAAGTCTAGAAGTTCTATCAGTACCACTAGTGAGAATAAGACAGGTAAAGTGACAGATGAGTTTATAGTACAAGTCATTGAGTTAGGAACTATGGAAAGGGACAATACTTTCCGCACTATTTTAATTGACTGATTGAAAGTACGTGTGATGGCAGATTCCAGTGATCTCAATAACTTAATTGGAGAGACATCTCACTAAATTTCAGTACCATGTTTTGAGCACTCCAGGCATAAAGGTTGTAGCCTATGGTAATAAACCAGTTGATTTGTGGGGCTATTTTGAAGGATCACTTTAGTTGTAGAGAGTCAAAATAGTATCAAAGGTGTACATTGCTAAAGATGGTTCCTGTCTGCTGTGGTGACCACAGCAAAGAGATTTATACGTATGGTTAGACCCTAACCATCCAAATCGAGTTCTGGGAGCGGAGGACAAGGTACATGTTTTGAAATGTAAAGATAGGGAAGAGAAATTGCTAAATGTTTCTAGGGGAAATTAGGGTTGCTCGAAGGTTTTACACATAAAAGTGTATTAGAAGAAGGGGTGATTCCTAAGGTACATTAGGCACGTTGTGTACCTGTAGTCATGAGAGAGCCCCCTGCGAAGGGAGTTAGAGGTTATGTGAGAAGAACATTAGAAAGGAGATTGAGGTATTAGAATGGTTATCCCCATTGGTGTTAACAAAGAACGCTAACAGGGAGTTGCGGTTATATGTAGATTTGTGTGACTTTAATAAAGCTATTTGGGTGGACAGACATACTTTGCTCAACATTGGTGAGATGCTGACGACAATCATGAGGGAGTAAACTTTCTCCACATTAGATTTGTTGTCAGCATATCATCAAATTTATCTTCATCCTGATTTTAGGCGTCTTACATCCTTTACCACACCTGGAGGTGCATACAGGTTCATACAGATGCTCTTTGGGAGTGGGTTGACTTTCAAACATAGAAACGCAAAATCTGAGCTAAAGGTGTTGATTATCTCGGCCATTGGTTGGACAAAAATGGGGCCTCACCTAAAGTATAATTGGTGAAGGCAATTGAGGAAGCTCCTTCTCCTCAATGCAAGAACCAATTATGTTCACTCCTGGGGCTAGCAAAGTATTACTCTTGTTTGACTTTAAAATTGTCTCAGGAAGGATGCATTGGTACGAGTGTAGAATATGAACTGAATATTGGTGGGTTGGGCTAGACTTTGATATACAGAGAAGTATAAGAGACTGCATACCATGTGCATGGAATGACAAGTCGCAGAAAACTGTGGAGTATCCACCACAGAAAACCAATAAAATGGATGTCCTGTGGAAATAAAATTGGTTCGGATATTTTATGCATGTACAATATACGGGGTAGTTGTCCCAACTATACATGATGCTTGTTGGTTATTATTCTGTTAGTCCGGGGGTTAAATTCACCTATCAAGTTGAGTGTAAGTGATTATGTTTCTCAAGAGTTGTGGGGAGAGAGAGAATACCTGAGGTCCTTATGCTGAATAATGGGGTAAAGCTCATGTCCCAAGTCATGAAGGACATTCTGAAGGTGAATGGTGTTGAGCAGTTCCGTTCGTCTGTGTATTATCTCCTGCGGAATAGTTTAGTGGAAAGGTGGAATAGAACTCTTAAGAAGAGTCTGCCATTGGCTTAGTGCCACGGTGGCCAATAGAGTAAATTGAATCGTACCACACATGATAGTGCTACAGATAAAACAACCTTTGAGGTCATGTGAGGAAGGAAGTCCAGAGTACTCTTGTCCAAGGGTGTGCAAAGGAGAAAGATGAGTGGTAGCAATGTTAAGTATCTGCAGAGTTCTAGACATGAGGATATTTGTGTGGTGATTAAGTGCGAGCCCGACGCCCAGGACATATTGTTTGGGGTCAAGGGCAGCAAGATTTCATGTGTATTTTGTCCTTGGGACAAGTATGCCCAACCCCATACAGCACAAACCCTTTCACTGCCAGTTTACAGTGCCACATTATAGATCAGGGAAGGGCACTGTTTGCAGTTAAGGTAATATTGTGTCCATGTGTGAATGCTGTTCAAGCTTGTATTCATGGTTCATTAATGCAAAGCCTTTATTATTAGGGATAGCGCTCTAACTAAATGTTGTAAACTCTGACTGCACTACCAATAGTGGCTCCAGTATAAAAATGTGTACACCCGTTTTCAAAGTTTAGCAATATAAGGCTATGTATAATGCCTCCAGAATGCTCTCTGATTAGATGCAAATATTTGCAGAAGCTTAAGCAAGATTGATGTGTCTTTGCTTTTAAAATAAAATGTTCACAAAAAATGCAAATAGGAAAAAAACATTTAGATAAGCTAATGTAAAACTTTAGGTACCATTTCTTTGCAGCATCATTTAGTAAAATGCGTTGATGTATGCTAGCATTTCTCCAAAATATTCATAATGGAAAATTAGTGTAACCAGTTCCAATAAGATTATGGGAAACCTAAAAATAAACAAACACTTGCAAAGCTAGTAGGTCTGAAATTGGTGGTCAGCTGTTTGGTTTTGTCATAGTATATCTTGTTTTGGCATGGTTTTTGTAAAACCTTATTGGTGTGAGAGCTGCCGGGCCCTCACCATTAGAGCAAACATTGGCAAAAGCAAAAATAGTTTTTGGTCTCAAAAACTACACATTGCCACTGTAGTTACTGGCACTAAACAAAACTAGTTTTGTGCCAATATGCTCCTTGTGAAAAAGCAGAATACTGTCTCTCACAGTGAAGCCAGTCAGAGAGAGAGAGAGACATAATTTTAATAAACACAAGAGGTCAATGGTTAATGCCAAACCTAATTAGGGGCCAATTAGTAAAGAAATTCCTGAAAGTGCACCTATGTATATGTACTTGCATTAAGTGCAGATTTACGGCTTAAGTAGACCAAGAAATAGTACTCCTAGAAAATATTTGTTGACTGCATTTAAACATGAGCAATGTGCATGTGTAGATTTGCTCATGCGAAAATTTGTTTAGTTTTTGCAAGTATACTTTCCCTCCAACCACTTTTTTCCCAGCCCTGGAAGACATTTTGGCTCTACCATTGTCTGGAGTAAATTTTCAACTTTTCTCAGTATGAGAAAAGATTAAAGAAGAGTTGGTGAAAACCCTTAAAACATGCAAGTTGTAGGATTGCATAGACTCAAAAGGGCATGCCAATCCTGGCACTATTGCTTACCACCACCTTCAGCCCCTGTATGTATATCTGCAGAAACATGGTAAAATAAGAGAATTGCAAGTATTCATATCCTACTATGGTATGAGCCCTGGCATAATCAGAGGAGCTATATCAGAGCTCGTATAGAATGAGATTGCTGCCATAATTTGTTGTCGCATTACATGGCACAAAAGGGACAAGTGGATTTTGTTACAGGACAAGTAGATTTATGTAACAACTTGCCCTATTGGACAAGTAGATATTTTATTAAATTCCACACCCCTGCAGGGGGAACAAAGGCTTATCCAAGTTTTCCAACCCTCTTCAAGTAAGGAAAGTCAATGCTTACACTATTCTTTGAGTGATGGGTATGTTCGGAATTGCAAAAAGGTAGTGAAATTGCTTGTGTGTCTTATAAATGGCAGGAAGGATCAATTTGTGGTGAAATTGAATGATGTGACCCATGGGGGTCTGAAGTATTCCACCAGAGAAGGATATGTCACACACTGAAATGGCTGGATGATTTTGAAATTTATCAATTGATGTAACATAACTCAATTTGATGCAAATGTATTACATTATTATCCTTTGATACGTGTTGTTCAGTCATTTTTGTTGTATGAAGTTGTATGCTTTTTTATTTTTTTTATTTAGCAAGGTAGATGTGTTGCATTCTGGTTTACTTATTAAGAGAATGCTGTCACAAGATTCTCATTCGTTGGAATATTTGTATTTTTAAGGCATTCCTGCCCGGGCAGTTGGCTAGTTTCTAGTCAAAAAAATTAAACTAAACTCTTGACACATAGTAAATACAGTTCAAATGAATTCTCGGGAACTTGGTACTCTTTGTGAGTTCAATAGGCTGTAGGGCTAGTGTGGACTGTCATCATAATTTCTTTGGTTTGAAGCCCTCAATAGTTCTCCTTAATCAGTGATACTGTATTGCGTACAAGAGGGGCTGGATTAGATCACCTCTACCCAGTTTTTGTTTAAATCGTTTTCATTAACCTTTTTGTTTGTTTTTGCACATTGGTAAATAAAACATACAGTCAGAATAGCACTCATGTAACAGAGGAGAAAAAAGGGGGGGGAGAAAATGAATTGCCAGCGGCTAGGTACACTTTGATTGATTACAACATGGCAATGAAAATTCAGGGTGCATTAATTACATCAAAGCTTGCGGCAATGTCCCAAGAAAGGCGGAGTGGTGCTGACAAGGTACGGCATTGGGTAGTATGCAAAGAATGTAAACAGCAAGACATATAGGTAGGGCATCATTCATGCTACAGATGGAAAAAGGGGGGAAGAAAATTGATTGCCAGTGACAGGGTACAGTCGGGTTAATAACTACATGACGATGAAAATTCAGTGCTCATTAATTACATCAAAGCTCATGACAATATCCCAAGAAAGACAGAGTAGTGCTGACAAATCACAGCATCGAATAATGTGTGAGTAATGCTGGAGCAGTGCAGTTCAAACGTAACCGGAGACATAGGGCACAACAAAATGAGGGCAACGAAAGCTAATGAAGGGTAGGATAGAGTCGTGCAAGACCTGCCGCCATAGCTAAATTCGCTGGAGGACCTCAAACACCTCTAAGACTCAGTGGCAGCGGGGTTCTGTGGCAGAAGGGCAGTGGCAATCTGGGTGTTGGTGTTAGTCCGGAGTCGCGTCAGTGGAGGGCACCCTGAATGATAGTCCTCTGTGATGCAGGCAGGAATCCCGTGTCTGTGTCTGCCCCCGAAAGCTTGGAGACCATCGCATCCCATTGAGGTGCCAGGGGGAACATACGAATGCCAAGCGGGTCCTCTCTGCGCAGCACCGCACCCTCCGCCCTCGCCCAGTTGGATAAGGATTGGTGCCAAGCAAGAGGGTGAGGCGGTAGGGGGAATTTCCAGCGCTTGGTGATCAGGCGCTTGGCTGTTATTAGGTCTAGGTCTATAAACCGTGTGGCAGCTCTATATTTCTTGTTTCTGCTGAAGAGGTGCAGTACATGGGCTTCCCAGGTCGGGGGAATGGTGCGTGCTGTGCAGCTTATGAGGGTAGGTGTCACGGTGTGCCAGTAGTCAGTCAGGACTGAGCATCCCCAGAGCATATGTATCAAGTCGGCATCCAATTGCCGGCAGCGGGGGCAACCCGCATCTGTGCACAGGAAGTACCGGTTTATTTGGGCTGGGGTAAGGTAGGCTTGATGCAGTATGAAAAATTGTATCTGTCGGAATCGTTAATCCCGTGGGATGCGGGTCGGACCGCTACAGGCAGCTATCCATTCCCAATCGGTAAACGCTCTACCCAGGGCCTCCTCCCAGTTAAGCCAAAGTCCAGTGAGATCTGTTTCCGTGTGTTGTCGAAGTGAGGATGCAAACCAGCGTGTGAGGTGTCTCCCTCTCCCCATCATGTGAAGGTACTACATAGTATGCTGTATGGGAGGCTCCTGTGCGAGCGCACCCCATTTGGACGCTAATGAGGATATGAGTGTTCTGTGTAATAAGAACTGCCCAAGAGGTATATTTTCCCCTACTATGAGGTCCTGGAATGGAATAAGAGTGCCTTATTGAAAGAGGTCCCCCACATCTTGTATCCCCTCTGAGGTCCAGTGATGTAACCCTGCTGCCGTCGTGTAGGTGTCCCCCGTGGAGTTCCCAAAAGTGGGATGGCAGGTGCATACGGAATGGTGGTTCTAGTGAGGAAAAGGCACCTGCGAAAGCATTTGTGTGCTAATATTTTGGAAATAGGGGACCCCTATATAGTACTATTGCACTTGCTATACATAGGGAAGAAATTGGGTTAGGAAAGATCTATAGCCAAGTGACAAAAAATAAGCAAGTTATTTTATGGTTATCTAAAGTGGAAGCAAGAGATAATATAAACAAGATATAAATAATATATAAAGTCCAACTGTATGCAAAACCAATAAGCATTAGATATTTCAGATATGGCTTTATTTGTACATGATATATATATTATTTCTGTTAAGATGCAGGTTTTCATATATTTTCTTCTCTTTTTATATAAACTTTTCTTTTTTCTTCTGTTTTGTTTTGTTTTCTTGTGATTATTTTTTGTTACACAACATTCAGTTAAAATTACATTAGAAAAGGTACATAATCAATAACTGTGTAGAATGTTGAAGGCAAAGCGGTAGACACCACTACGCGCGTTTCGGCTCTTGAGCCTTCTTCAGGTGACCGTCTATAGTTAAAATTTCATAGGGTAAATGACCCAGATATGAATGTGGCGTAGATGTAATAAGTCGGTCGGTAAAGTAAGCTTCTTGAAATCTTTCAAAAAGCTGATTGATGCAAACGATGTAGAGGATTGTAGTAGTAACCGTAGCGAAGCGAATTTGATTTCTCAAAAATGAAGCAATGTAATCCTATAAGATATTATGTCACAATATGGTCCCAAAGGTGATGAGGGTAGTACAAATTTAAAAAGAGGTTTCTGTTGATATCTCCACAGTTATGTTTCACTTCAAGCAGAGTAGAGTAGATAGCTGTCTCCACATTTAGAATTCACATCAGGTAGTGGAAAGTGGTAACGGACGATGAATACGAAAAGTAGTTGACCATCTAAAAATAGGCTGAAATAATTTCCCAGGAGCCAAGATCTATGCAGTTGAAGATTTGTCCATATCCTTATCCGTGGGCTAATATTGAGTTGTTTAAAGCTCCTGGTATCATGGAATCATGTCAAGGACCGACTGCCGACAAACAGAGACGCTGGATGCAAGCATTTGTGTGCTACAGTGAATAGGAAAATATCTGGAGGTCTAAGTGTGGAGCAGGGATTGAAAATCTGGAGTAGGGTTTTTAGTAGTAGCGGGGGTCGCAGAGAGGCCATGTCTAGTAGATAATGGAAGGACATCCATCTGGTGACCCATTGCAGCTGGGAGGCCAGGTAGTAATGCTCAAATTGGGCACCACGAGTCCGCACAGCTCAGTAGGCAAAGCTTTCCCATGGACCCTCTCTGGCATGAAGTCCCCCATATGAAATCTCGTACTACTCTTTCCCACTGCCTAAAGAAGGGGGGGATATGATGAGGGGTAGTGTGGCAAAATAATAAAGGAGGTGGGGAAGAACCACCATTTTAACCAATGCGACTCTACCAGAGATTGCCAACGGGAAAGTCTTCCAGAAACTCATCTGAGATCGAATCGCCGTGGTAGCTCGGACAACATTTCCATCAAAGAGGTCGGCTTTGGCGCGATAAACCCGAACACCTAAGTAAATGTTCTCTTCTGGAACATTACAGGACTAGTCAGCAAAATGGACAGGGAAGGGTGGGTCAATGTTATTCATTGTTATGATATCATATATCTCCAGGACTTTTGGATGACTGAAAATATCTGCCAACATAGTTATAGCCCTTACTCTGTCCCTGCTGTTCCATCATCATTGGGCAGAGCTAGGGCAAGGCTAATGGCATGGACTAAAGTCACCCTGGACTGTAGAATCAGTCTGGTCCCTTCTGCTTGTATTTTATTCCAAGCACTCCTTTTTATGTGGCCTAATGACATAAATATTGTTTTTATACATTTTTATAGTGGGTTCCTTGAGTTTTACAACTTAATACATTTTAACAAGTTATATGACTTTATTGTGGACTTGAAAGTCTAACTTGCTTATTTGCACAAAGGGTATGGTATTATTTTAGGCGGGGATTTTAATGCTAAATTGGGGTTGGCACTGATAGATGATGACTATAACTTGGGTGCTAACATTGGCCTGTCACTCCTCAAGCTGATTAAGATATTTGATGTGGTTAATGTGACTGAAACCTGCGACCCTAATTACTCAGATACATCCACTTTCGAGAGGGGAGAATATTCTTCTGTTATTGGTTACAGTTTTGTCACCCTAGAATAGCTGGACAAGGTTACTGGGGCATCAATTGTTCCCTGTACTTATAGTGACCATAATTCCCTAAGATTAGATATTTGTTTATCCAGGAGGGTGAGGGTAGCCAAGAGCGTGGCATCTGACTCACTAACCACGAAGTCCCAGGGCCTGCGCTTGGTGTGGAGTAATGCTGATATGCACACCATTTTGGTTAATTTGTGCATGAATCACTTGTCCCTGGTGACCAATTGCCTTATTTTCTCATCGAACTACAGTGAGAGGGCCATCTCCTTTGTTCAACAGAATCCCAGCCCCCTAGAAACCAAGTTGCTTGATCAGCCTTGTAGGAAGGCATCGACACCGCTTCACTAGGCCCTAAAAGATTACCCAGGGATCTATGTAAAATACGAAGATGCAGAGTGGATTATAAAGCAGTACTATGGAATAGGAACAAGTGACTGCAAAATGAATCTTGGGGTAAATTGATAATGCCATGTAGGCTGAAGGACACAGGGCCTTCTAGATGGAGGCAATGAAAATTAGGTCTGAACGGGCTAAGCCAAACTGTTGTCACTACCATCAGCTCGAAAGCTTGGGTAGACCACTTTTATGAGGAATACAGTCTGAGGGCCACCCAGTGTTTTGAAGAGGAGGTGGTCTTCCCTTTAGCCATAGAATTTACACACAACAAAGTTTTGGAGGCTAATAACAAGAATCCACCCAATTAAGCCCTTGGCCGGACGGTGTCCGGACCTGTATAAATCGGCACTGGACGTCTCGGCCCTCCTCCTTTCTAACTCTTTCAATGCTGTTTGTAAAGTGGGTCTTCCTCAAACATGGCACACTGCTGTAATAGTGCCAATTTTTAAGAAGGGGAACCCACACTCCTATGAGTGCTATTGGCCATTATCCTTGATGAATCAGGAGTGAAGTTGGCGGGGAGAATTGTCCTAAAGCACCTCTTCATCTGGATTAAGGTATCAGACATGCTGTTGGAGGTGCAATATGGGCTCCGTGAGGGGCTCCGCACGATAGAGCAATGACTACATCTACATCTGCTAGTCAGTAAATATACTGTTGCTAGGGAGGGCACTGTCTGCCTGGCCTTCATGGATCTTTCTTGTGACTTCAACAGCCTGTTTTTTTTTAAAACTCTTTATTGTTGACTGCAGTAAGAACTTACATTTGTCTCAGGAGAAATATACATCCCAGTCATTTTTGTCCTTTTTTGTTGTAACCACATTTAGCCACCCATCTTATAATGTAGAATTACAGTCCAATAATAAAGTTTGACAAGTAAGGTAAAATATAACAGGGTAAGTTCCAGCATCATCATCTGTCATTTTCTCACATTGACTTCCTTCAACAGCCGGGTTAGGTTGAAATTATGGGGAATCTTATCTAACCTGGGGTGGAGGATGATCTGGTGCAGCTCTTAAGAGCCCTTCATTATGAATTATCAGCATCAGTAATCTATATTATATTGTTTCTCTTGTACATTAATGGTCTTGAGGTAGCCCTCTCAAAAACATTATTTGATGCCCCCTCAATTGTCAGGAAAAGGGTCCCAGTTTTACTGTACACAGATGATGCGGTTTTATTATCTAGAACCCCTCAATAGCCACAATGTTTTATTCAAAGAATTTGTATCTTTTATTGGGACACTGGGCTTGGTTACAAACCAAATGAAGATTTTATTAGGGTGTGCAAGCCCAGAAACCACAAGATGCAGAGCATCTATCTAAATGGTCATCCTGTTGCTCAGACTGTGGAGTTTTCATACTTGGGAGTAGTTATGGATGTTAGGAGTAACTGGGGCCCATTTATAGCGAAGGTGAGGCAGACATTTTTAAGTGCGGTGGGGGCACATTTTCATTTGGCCAAACATATCAGGCAAAACCCATAGCTCCCCTATTGGAAGTCTACTAGGAGAATTGCCTCCCAATCCTTGGCTATGGCGCAGGAATTTGACCGTATTCAAACATAGGCCCTCTGCAAGTGGAGCAAAACAGGGTGCACAGGCGGCCCCTGGGTGTCCCACCTGCATGCTCTACCTTTATTATACACCACAAGCTTGGGATTTAGAATGCAAAATGATACCATTAAATTGAGTCCCTTGCCTTTGTGGTGTTCTATTTGGGCTAATCCACATGCGTTGTTAAACAGTGAGATTATAAATGATTGCCTCACGTGTGAGAGAGGCATGAATATCAACTGGTTTAATTATATCAAAACTGAACTAACGAAGTTGGGCAGACTGTCCCTTCTCACCAACCCTTCCACCATGCAAAAAAACTCATGTTTTCTGGGTTAAAGCCGCTTTTACGGCAAGGTCAAGAGTTCTGAGGGACGACCATGAATACAACAATACATGATCCGTGAAAGAGTATGCAGAGATTCACTTTCCCCTTCTCTGGAGCCTTACCTAGAGTGCATTAATGGCTCCTAGGATAGGCTATTGCTCACTAGGTTCAGGCTAGGTTTAGTGAGGTGGCACCTTGGTTTCCCCCTTGGCCAATTTGAGTCCTCAAACCTTTTGTTATGCCCATGTGATAAATCCTCCCCGCAAGGCCTCCTGCATTTTACTTTCTTTTGCAATTTTGATATTGACCTTACAAAAAAGTTCTTAATTCCGATTATACGAAACCAGGGGATTAGAACCTCCAGATCAGCCCTTGTGTATTGCAACCACTAAATTCCCCATCTAACTGCGTTAGCATGTGTTCTTATGCACTATAATGAACACACCTTGTGATTTTGGCACTATGCTTTGCACTTTATATGTATCTACCTGTTATGTAAGATAGCAGCCAGTGTGCAATCTGTTGTTTGTTATGTGATCAAGTCATGTATTTTTGGAGCATTGTTGTTTGCTGCTGGTTTTTATCTGATTTGTATTTTAATTATTTTACTCTTTTGTATATATTTTAAAATGCGATGGATTATGAGATTTATTATGTGTGCTTTTATGGTCAGATTTGAAGCCGATATAAAGTGAATTTGAACGTGAAAAGACAACGCAACATCTTAACATATCTGCAGGATAATTCCCTTCCTACACACCTCTGTGTATAACTTGCAGGTCATAGCTCCAATTCTAGTGTACCCGATGCAGAGATCTGGCTGTGCCCTGCCCTCTGGTTGCTTATCCCAGTGAAACCAGTTACACGAGTAATCTGAATCACGATGACATCTGTATGCATGATGCGTATGACGTGTTCTTAACCCAGCACTATTAACTCATGTTAAACCTTTATAGATGAACAAAATCTGAATACCTTTAGGCTTTGACCTTTTATAAAACAAGTAATTTATTTAGGTCCTCCTTGAAAAGTAATTTCTTTGCAACTTTCTCAAATTTCCGGGCAGGAAAGTGTAGGTGCATTACCTGCTTCCAGATTTATATACCTACAAGTGGAGAATATGACTTTCAACAGTTGACAAGAGACATATTTTGGCCAATTGCCCAAATAAAATACAATGGGTAAATATATTATTTTACAAAAAAGGAAAATACATACAAATGATCCTCTTGTAGGTATAAGAATTATATTTCTCTCCCCTGAAGAAATATGACAAGTATGAGCAAATACGGACATTTGAGGCACAAGTGCCCCTGTGAGGCATAGAGTCTGGATTTCTGAATTTTAATACTACTAAAATATGAAAGAAGGCTACTGATGGATTATGCCTTAATTTGCTTTAGACTTGGTATATTTTTGGAAAAGTGCATTGATTGATGTGCTTTGGTCTTTGCATTTTAACTATGGTGTGTGTGAATGTTATGTATGCGTTCATTCAGGGGAACTATTGTATCATGTACTTGTTACTTGGTCCCTTCCTGGTCCTGACGTCAGGCTTTTCAAAGTCTGACATTTTGAACCACAGAAGATAGCCAAGGACTAAGCTGATAGAACCTTTTTTTTTTTTTATACCTCATATTTGCGAGAGAGTAGATAAAAAGGTATTTGAGAGATTTGACGGTCCTTCCAAGTTGTGTGCCTTCCCTGCTCCATATGGTTGTCGATTCCCAGCTATCATTTGGGACCAGTCAACGTACTCCATTATACCTTTATCCTACACAATAATTCCAACGTTCCTGAGATGAGCTAGCTATATAGCTACTCGGCAGATTTCCGATCTTGCCTGGAAATTATTGTCTCCGCTTTAATCATTGGTAAACAAGAAGAAAACAAAAAAAAAAAAAAAAAAAAAAGGAAGGAAAAGGAACAAAGAGAAAGAAAAGAGCGAAGCAGAGTATGGAAAGTGAAGAAGAAAAAGACAAAGGAATCTAGGTTATCAACTAGAGGTAGTAAAGTTTTCCCATATCTCCCAGAATAGCGATCTTTTAGTGCGTTTCCCTTTCCTGTCTAATCTACATGCTTTAATAACGGAATTTAGCCAGTCCTCATGTGTCGGTGCTACTGGTTTTACCCAATTTATGCAGATCTCTCTTCGTGCTAATAGTATCAAGACAAAATTTAGGCTTTCTTGAAGTTTACTTAACCTTAGGACATCTGTTTGGATCCCGAAGATAATTAAAGACGTACTTACAGTTATTGGTGTTCCCAATACCGCCGATAGTGTCTTACCAATCTCTTGCCAATAACACATGAGGGCCGGACATCGATGGAACATGTGAATGTCATCCGCCTTATCTTCACCACATTTACTGCATGCTTTTACTGGTGCACCTTTAAACTTCGATAATCTTTTTGGCGTCCAGTACGCTCTATGAATTGAGAGCAGATGATTTCTTTTTAAAGCTGCCGATTTCACACACGCCCAGCATTTTTCCGAAGATTTTTTCCAAATCACTTTCAAGTCAATATCTTCGTTAGGGAATTCTTTTCTCCAGATTTTTTCTGATATTGATAAATCTTCATCTCCAGCCTCAATTAGCGCCCAATACCATTTTGATACTTCTTTTTTTATTGTGGATTCCTTTACCATTTCTTCCTCAAAGTTACCCTTATTTGTTGCTTCTTTTGGTATGGTATTAGCCCAGCTATTCAATTGATAATATTTAAATTTCGAAACCTTCCCTTCCGTTATTGTGTGTAGATGTTCCCAAGATATTAGGGCGTTTTCAAATAGAAGTTGACCCCATTTTTCAAATCCTAGTTGTCTGAATGGTCTTGTTAATGCATCTTTTAAACACTCCGGTGTCCCAGGTGAGTCCCATATTGGGGCCATATTGCTGTAATATGGGATCTTCACTACGTTTCTAATCTGAGTCCACAATTTGACCGCATTATTTAGAATCTTCAGTTTTACTTTCTTGAAAAATTTTGGATGGCCAAACTTGAAGAGAAAATAGTCTTCTCCATTTGTAAGATGTTGTAGGAAGTTTGGGTATACACAGTGTTTTCTTAGCAGCATTCTGAAATTTTTAAACTGAAAAGCTCTATAGTATTCAAACACATCTGGGCTTGCTATGCCGCCTTGTTCTTTTCTTTTCCTAAGTTTGTTCCAAGCAATTCTTGTGCTTTTCTCCGACCAAATAAAGCTGGATATTTCTCCTTGTATTTTTTTAAGAGCTAGTTTTTTAAATTCCAACGGTGTGGTAAATAAATAAATAATACCTCTATTTTTGAATGGATAAATGAATAACAGATAGCTCAATAAATAAGAGTCAAGATTCGAGGTAGTAGGAGTTTTGCAGGTTTATTACAGCATAAAGGACAGGAACAGGACAACCTGCACAGGAATAGGATGGCAGGGCCTGACAGGGGGGCCCCGACAGCTGCCGGGCAGGATCTGGGATGAGCGCGCTAACATTTAATAACAGTACACGAACATATATACTAAAACAGTTGCATTACAATACATATGATAGGCGGAGCAGTGGGTGTGGTCAATAGCAGTCGCGAAAGATAAGGGTGAAAATGGGTGTAACAGGGGCGTATACATAGACATGTGATGCAAACGTAACAGAATATGTCATAAATGGGGCGGAAACATGGAGGGGGCTACCTAAGGAGCCGGGACCTCTAACCTAATGGTGCGCGCAAACTGACAATGACGTGTTACTAGGAGAAGCTGGGGGCTATGAACTCTGTGCTAGGAGCAGAGACTGAAGTCTGGAGAGTCAGGGCGACATGTACCTAAACAGTATCTAGTATCTGATGTTTAGAGAACATGTTGATATAAACTAAGAGTCAGGAGGGGAGAGGCTAACGGACTCTAAGACTGGAGCATGCATTATTCTACATGTAGTGCGTGATGAAGAATATTAAATGACCATTAAATGCAGTATTTCTCTTACATGGAGACGTAAAGGCTAGACAATGACGGAAACTATTGATGCGATTCAGTAGTTTAGGAATGCAGAGAAGGAGGGCTGGACTGATAACTAGAATCATAACATACTCTTGGCAGACTCAGAGGCAGAGCCAGGCTGAGCCGGGCACTGTGAGGCAGGAAGTAAGTGAAGGGTCAGGAACACAGGTGGGGGCTGTATCGCTCCTCAGCGAGTGCTCAGGAGACAGGAGCTGAAATCTGGTGTCCAGGCCCTTTTGAGGCCTAGAAACGGGGACTTTACAATGAAATAACGTGCACACTGAGAAACGTGGCAACGTAACTTTACATAGGCCTGATATTCGTAGTATTCACGAGGACTGGAAACTGGTATACTAGTGATGGACACAACTGTAATTGCGTCTTTAATCAAACATGGGGATACATATGCATATTTAATCATGCACACATAACATAAGATGAAGGACTCGTAGGGACACAGAACATGGCAAAATTTACTTTTCCACATTCCCTCCTTGTCACTACGTTTCCATCAGGAAACATCAATATTCATGATACCATCTATCATTTCATACAGTATCATTTGTTCGTCTCGAATTTTCTTGGAACGGGATTTAGAACAGGGCTTGGGACTAGGAATACAAGAGGTAGCACAAATGCCGCAAATCGCAGGGCCACATTGTATACAGAGGCAGCAACTGAATATGATCGCTACTGCAATACCTAGAAAGGACAATACTTTCCATCCCCAAGCGGAAATTATATTCCAGAACCAACCGGACCATGTCCAGGTGCCTGGGTCTTGGTGTAACAGATGGGCAATTTTATGGAGTCTGGTTATAGCTGAATAAACAGACGGTGCGTTATTTGGAATGAAAATGCAGCAACTAGATCCGATGACTCTACAGGCCCCGCCCCTATCGGCCAGTATGACGTCAAGGACGAGACGATTCTGGAGCACGACAAATCTCATAGCAGATTGCTCTTCGGTTAAGTTACCTAGGGCAGAGGCAGTCTCATTCACTACTGCTTCAAGGGTTCTGGTTAACCTACGGATTAGCTTACTGTTCTGGATAGGTCCTATAAAGAAGAAGAAATCTCTATTGAAATCTGTATATTGTTCTAGAGCAGTTTCAGTATAATCGACAATCGGGGACTCCCTTCTATGTCTAACGTGTACTAGATGTGTGTTTCTATGATAATCAGATGGGGCTAGGAAAACTGGTGGTAGTAGGAAGGCAATGTAACAGGTTCCCTCCCAATCGAGGGGCAGACGAACATATGCGGTTTGACCACAAATAAAATAAGAATGACGTGAAGCTTTGAAAATAGATTTCCCACTGTCACTATACTTGACAATAGTAGTACAATCACTATGGCCTACATGTATGGAACCATTATTTCGGACACATAATTCACCTTTGACTGGTAGTACTGAAATAGCAGGTAAGTCTGGAGTAGAATCAGACTGAACATTCAGGACCATAAAACTCGAAGAATAATTACCTAAATTGTAAACTTCGTTTTCGAGATCTAACCCTGTTCTGTGGGGAAGACCTTGCTTGTCTGGGAAACATGTACTGTTAAGAAAAGACATATCTGTTGAGGATGACGTTAACGTGGACCATGCTCCACACGAACCATTATGTGAAAATGGATAAGGAAAGAGTGGCAGAACTCCCTTCGGTGTCTGGAAAGGGGGGAGTCGACCACACACCCAACAATTAGTGGCATTGCTGGTCTGGTGTGAATAATGTAACATGCGGATAAAAGAGTTATTACGCATAGCAAGACGATATGAGAGTTCATGAGGAGGCAGATCACTAAACGTGTGCTCTACTGTAACATTGGCAGACTTATTTACATGAGAAACTGGAAAATACAGATAAAACGCATAACTGGTGCAGGAAATCATAATACTGAGAAATAATATGAAACTTAGAAAAACGATACATCGGATTGAGTTTTGACTAACTCTCTCACTATGGGGGTCTATTTTATACATGTCAGAAACCGGTCTAACCGTTTCACCTAGGGGAGGACTTAGACAATCAAACTGGCTGACTTATTTTACTAGACCTTAACTTTTTCTTATACTCCTGTTGCGGAGTTTCCTCTAACAGGGAGGTTGCAATATCATTGTCTTTTGCGGGACAGTCCTTAAGAATAGTACTTTGGCAGTCTTTTAAATGCTCGGAAATGTTCTTTGAAACTGGCTTCAATCCATAAAATTTTTTGATGTGCGAAAGATGCACCCAGCCTTTTCGTCCCTCCAACTTCACGGCTGTACGGGTGGCCAGGAGGACCTGTCGGGGCTCCTTCCAGCGAGGCTCCAGCGGACTTGAACGATCAAAGTTTCGCACTAAGACCAGGGATCCGGGAACGATTTCATGCGGTGCCACCTCGGTATTGTCTGGAAATGCGGCGGCAACCTGTGAACGACAAGAGTTGAGGGCAGACATCAAGGAAGCTAGGTAATCTGTCAGCATATTACTTGAAACATCGGTAATACTTCGAGGTCTAGGAGTACCCCACATGTTAGGGGGGCGGCCGAAAACGACCTCATACGGGGACAGACCTGATCTGGAATGTGCGACCATGCGCATATAGAACAGGGCAACTGGCAGAGCTACTAGCCAGTCCACACCTTTCTCTTTACATACTTTGGCGATGCGGATTTTCAGGGTCTGATTATGTCTCTCTACGAGACCGGCTGCTTCAGGATGGCGTACACAATGGAACTTCCACTGGTACCCTAACAAAAGGGAAACGTGTTTCATTAGCTCGGATGAGAATGGCTGGCCGTTGTCAGAATATACGACTCTAGGGAGTCCGTAACGGGGGAAGAACTCACGAACCAACTGCTTGGCAGTAGTCGCGGCTGTGTAATCTGGAACTGGATATGCCTCCGTCCACCTGGACAAAGCGCATACAACTACAAGGACATACTTGAAACCTCGACATCGCTCCATCTGAATGTAATCCATCTGGAGGACTTAAAAAGGGTGGTCAGGAGGCTGGAATCCCCCTTGTTCCACCGGGACACTTTTACCTGGATTAAACTGGCAACATATCATACAGGTACGGACTTTCTGCTTGGCTGCAGCTCGTAAATGCTTGTTGAACCAAATGTTCTGGATACTATCTAACATAGCTTTTTCTCCTAAATGTGCTGGACTATGTGCGGTATTGATAATGACTTGAACCATAGTATCGGGGAGAAACCATGTGGCTTTTCCCTTCGTTAACCATCCTTGATCTGTCTGGACCCCTCCTTGTTCGGACCATTTCTTGATTTCATTGGGAGTAGCATGTAACTGGATATCTATGACATCTTGAGTAGGGTCCTTAACTGTCATACAGGTAGTTGGATCTGGAGTGTATGTCGGTGTCTTATTTACTGGAATGTCTGGAGTCTGAGCTGTAAGCTTGGCTGTGCGATCTGCTAGATCATTACCCTGGGAAATAATGTCAGTAACTTTCGTATGTGCTTTGCACTTCATGATAGCAATGGATGTCGGTAAGTGTATTGCATCTAACAGAGCTTGAATAAGGAGACCATGCTGAATCTTGGTTCCATGAGAAGTCATGAAACCTCTCTCCTGCCAGAGCACTCCAAAGTCGTGTACAACTCCGAATGCGTAGCGTGAATCTGTGTAAACATTAACTTTCAGGTTCTTAGCGTGTATGCAGGCTTGTGTCAGAGCAACTAGCTCTGCTGCTTGAGCAGACAGGGTGTCAATACGGTGTGTTTCAATTACTTCAGTGTCAGTAGTCACTGCATACGCGGCTACTAGTTCTCCTGCACTTGTTCTCATACATGAACCATCCACATAAAGTGTCAGGTCGGGATCTGGTAATGGAATATCTGTCAGATCTTGTCTTGGCTTAGTCATAATATTAACTACTTCCACACAGTCGTGTGTGGCAGGATTCGAATTAACTGACGGTAACAGTGTAGCAGGATTTAGAACGTTGCAGCGTCTGATTTCTATGTGTGGCTGGAACAGTGTCAGTTCATAACCTGTTAATCGTGCAATTGTCAAGTGCTGAGTTTGTGTTCGGTTCAAAAGAACTTCCACGGAGTGTGGAACTTGTACTGTCAGGGAGTGTCCTAAAACTATGGAATCACTTTGTCTGATAGCTAGAGCTGTGGCTGCAACTGACTTGAGGCACGCAGGCAGAGCCTGGGCTACAGGATCTAATGTGCTCGAAAAATAAGCACAGGGCTTGTATTGTCCTGCTTGATCTTGTGTAAGAACAGATAATGCTGTACCTTCGCGTTCAGTGACAAAAAGTGTAAAAGGCTTACTGTAGTTCGGTGTAGCTAGAACTGGAGCTTGGCATAAAGCTTTCTTTAACTCATTGAAACTAAGTGTATGTTCAGATGTCCAAGGGAGGACAGTCGATACGGCTGCCTCCTGTGTCGTTAACTGTATCAGTGGTTTAGCTAGAAATGCATACTGAGGAATCCATTGTCTGCAATAAGAAGTAAGGCCGATAAAAGCACGTACCTCCTTCTGTGTCTTGGGCTGAGGAAGACTCGCTATTAACTGGATACGGTCTGGTGTCAACTGCCTACCCCACTTGGACAGTAAGTGGCCTAAGTAGATCACTTGCTGGACACAGAATTGAAGCTTAGAAGGGGACACCTTGTGCCCCATCTCGGCTAGGAAATACAAGACTGTAAGGGATGCTCGCTCGCAAGCACGTTCAGAACGGGCTGTGATCAGTAGATCATCGACATACTGGAGTAGGGCAGTGTCAGTTGGCATGTGAATATTGTCTAGTTGTCTCTTGAGTGCTTGACTGTAAATACTAGGACTTTCTGTGAAACCTTGAGGAGCGCGTGTGAACATATAGCTCCTTCCATTTAAACAAAATCCGAAAAGAAACTGGCTGTCTGGATGAATGGGGACACTGAAGAACGCGTTCTTGAGGTCTATGACTGTGAAAAATTAGGCTTCTGAATCAATGGCTGTCAATAGGGAAGAAATATCTGGGACCACTGGGTACTGGGGAATAATACATTTATTGAGTTCCCGAAGGTCAATCACTAATCGATATACTGGGGGTGCATTTGGATCAGTACGTTTCATGACTGGAATGATCGGAGATTACATACATTGGAGTCAGTTTCTACAACTACTCCTTGAGCCATGAGCTCGTCAATAATTTTGGATACGGCTGCTACAGCCTCAGGTGGCAATCTGTACTGTCTGATTCGTGGTAACACTACACCTGGTTTGAGAGTCACATGATGGGGTGTGATTTGCATATAACCAACATCAGTTGGACCTTGCGCCCATAGATGCTGCGGAACATTAGACAATCTTGAATCAAAATCTCGTAATACATAGTGACCCTTGAAGTCACGTAGGAACAGGCGTATTCCCTCTGGGGAGCAGCAAATAACTGCACCTAATTCTTTCAGTGTTTTAATGCCTAATAGATTCTCTGGACATGACTTAGTAAGTAACAGATCAGTAGTGCGGGACAGTGGACCTACTTCTAGGGTAACTGGCTTTGATATTTCATTTACAATAGGTTTTCCTGAAAATCCAAGGGAAACATTTCTAGAGCCTGAGAGCGGAGCCCCTGGAACTTCGGCGTGACTAATGGTGGTCCTACTTGCCCCTGTATCAATCAAAAACTTTCTGTCTTTCCCTAGTACTTGACTATGAACATAGGGACCCTCTTGATCTACAGGAATCTCGATGAGAGGCAAGCCTACCTCCCTCTCTAGGCTGTTTCATGAATACGGTTGATACTCTGGATACTCGGACTGTGCATACTGGTACATCTGCTGTGTAACATGCTGTGTTGCAGCAATAGGCTGCGGTGCTGTAACTGTCTGTTGTGCATTCTGTGGCTGAGGAGTCTGTGTAATTTGTTCTTGTCTAGGCGGACGTGGTCTTTCTTTAGTCTTACCGGTAGCTATGTTGTGTTTCAGAACTGCACACTCGTTTATAAAATGACCTGGCTGTTTACAATAATTGCAGTTTCCTTTAACGGGAGCTGCAGGATGACTGGCTTGATTCGGACCCCTCTTCTGACTGTCTTGAGGAACAGATTGTGCAACTAGTACTTTCATTTTCGTGTCTTTCATACGTTTTCTCTCGTGTTCTTGCTCTTCTCTGATTCTATTCTGGTGATACTGGAGCATCTGCAACATCTGGGACGGGGTATTAGCTTGCCAGGTACTTTCGACTTTCAAAACTCGATTCTTAACTTGTGGACTTGAATTCTCGACTAATTTAGTAACAAAAAGATGAGGGTATGACTCGCTACTCGTCTTGAGGCCACTGTTTATACTAAAACATTTCTCGAATCTAGAATAAAAATCACTAGTGTCTTCATCTTGTTTCTGTTTACAGGCTGAGATTGCATCCCAGTCTTCCTTTTTAGTTACTAATAATCTTGGCAAAACTTGTATTAACAGTTCTGGTAATTCTTTACATTTTTCTCCTAGACCGGTACCTGGTACTCGTATCTTATCTTCAGCTTCGAGAACTGCCCAATCGATCTTTTTCTCTCCCACCTCCCATTCTTTTTCCTTGAGTTTCTCATATACCCCTGCGGGCAACAGGACTTTTAACATTTTAATAACGTCTGGATACGTATATTCTCCCATACGGAGCATGTCTTTTAATTCTCGGTGGAACCCTGCTGGATCTTTATCATGACAGGGAATTAATTTTTTCATCTCTAAGAGTTCCATCTTTGTAATCGGAGTGTAAACAAACACTCGTTGCATTTCACCATCTGTTGTCCTAACTGGGTGTACTTCTCGTAACGGATTCTGTCTGTCTATGTAAAACGGTTTACTTTCTGGAGGTGAGACATGAACAAAATGCGGGTTCAAGAACGTTCTATATTTTTGGCGCTGTTCTAGAATGACACTAACTAAATCGGTACCTAAACCTTTCCATCTATACTGGAGTAACTCGTTCAGGACATCGTGTAACGGACCTGGATCAGAATGTTGACCCTCATACAATGTAATGAGGTGTTGAATCATATACATACCCGCCAGTCGCTGCTCGGCTGGGGGCAATTTCAGAAACATTTGTGCCACTATCTCGTCTGGAAAAGTGGTAGAATCAGTAATCCATCGGACTGCTGATCGGACTAGTTCTTGTTCATGCATAGTACTTAACTCGCTATAACCGATTCGTGATTTCAGAATGTGATCGGTAACTTGAAATACTTGTTCTAGAGAACCTTGTTCTAGTGCTGGAGGATGAAAAGTTGACTTGTGTTCTAGGCGTAAATGGCGATCTGGAAATCTAGATTTTCCTACATACGCTATCCTGGCGGGATTCTCGTCCTCTACCTCTTCCGCGGAGTCATTTTCTTTCTCACTTACTTGTGCTGCTTTACGTTGATCATGTAACCTTATTATTTCCTTACGAATTTTCTTGTACATACTCTCTATACTACCTATAGTTCTATGCTTACCGTCGGCTATATTATCACTCCACCGTGTCAGGATTTTCATTTCGGCTTGATCTTTGGTCGGATAATCTTGTTCTCTTATTAGACAATTAATCAGAAACTTTAATAGCATGAGCTGGACTTCAACTTTTCTTTGGCACATGACGTCACTAATACTTTCTGGATCATTCCCTGTACGGATGAAACGATATATTCTGTCTAGATCTCCTTTCATATCTGGTAGGGTGTCCAAATACCCGGTCACCCGTCTTACACGTATAGAATATAGAATCATACTATCATCACCTGTGACTGGGTCATAGCGACATTCTGTAAGGACTCGTCGGATATCTGCAGCGGACTGATATTTGGGCGTACGCTGTGACGCACATTCATGTAACTCAGCCAACGTTTTACGTTGGTGCGGTGGCGGGGTACCAGGAGGACCTCCTCCTGCGGCCCCTAAACTGGAATCATCGACTGATGCTCTTCGTACTAGCGCGGCGGGAAATTGAAATGCGGGCTGAACTTGTATGGCGGGCTGAACCTGGGGGACCGTAGCAGGTACTGCAAGGGGTGCCCCGGTGTCTGGAGGAGCAGGAAGTGCCTGATTTACAGGGACTGGCGGAGCGGGATTTGTATATTCCGGGACTGTGTCGTCCAAATAGGACGAAATGAATATATCAGCTGCGGTCGGTTTGTGACGTAGTTTGAGCGGAACTAATGGTGGCCGGAAATTACTGGATGCCTCTGGGGTCGCTTTTGGCAAGCCCTCGGCAAGAAGAGGGTACATACCCTTAATAAGGGCATTCCTCTGTCTGTCTGATTGTTCAGTTTTAACTCGTTCACCTATCTCGATTAATTCTTTTTCTTGGGCTCGCTCTAAGGATTCTCTACTTAATTCTGACTTTCTGATTTCTTTTTCGGTTCTTTTATGAGATTCTTTGCGCCATAACTCGATGGCATCTTTCTGTGACTGTCTGGCTTTCTTTTTCCATAATGCTTCTTCTACTCTCATGATGCACTCGGCATCCCACGTACCTGATACGGGCCATCTATACTTTTCTTCTAACTCCTTGGTATACTCTACCCATAAATCTAGATATAATATGGCGCTTATGCCATGCTTCTGATACATAAAATGACCTGGACTGTCCCTAGGCGGGACAGGAACTGCTTCTTCTAGCAGACCCTTTCTAGTTTTTAACTGACGTAATCTCGAAAAGAGGGACATTGCAAACTTGAATCTGAACACAATACAATACACGAGGAACAATAACAATTGAGAAAACAATTCAGGCATACCACGACATTGAAAATACATTGAATAACATTATGAAGCAACAGTTCGGACAGAATACTACCTGGAACACTGAGAACAGAAACACATGAATTTCTCGAGAACGGAACAGACTAGAATTACTGGATGCGCTGCTGAAACAGCACGGAACATACCGGTCCCATAAAGGGACGCATCAAGACCCGTATCCACCTAGGTGAACACTTCGTTTCAGATCTGCGTACCCAGACCCATCGGACCAGAGACAATTTAGATTGACCCTGTCTAGATACTACCCCAGCAACGGTACTCACCGGGCAGCAAGAACGGAAGGCCTCGGACTGGACTGGACTGCTTCGACGCCGGACGGACGAACTTCGGACTTCTGTTACGGGTGGGCCTCCGGATACCTCGGACCTTGGACTCTCGGCTTGGGCTCTGGTCGGGACTCGCCGCGTTCCTCCACCGCCTCGTCTGGATGCTGGACCGCCACCTCCGTCTCCTCCGTGGGCCTGAGGGATACTTGGAGCAGAAATATCTGCCGGTGCACGGTAGGGTTCCGTCACGGCTGCAGAGGGTCAGGGGGCCGGCGTGGCTTCACCGGCGCGTGGGGAAAGGGCAAGTCCCTGTTCGGGCGCCATTATGTGGTAAATAAATAAATAATACCTCTATTTTTGAATGGATAAATGAATAACAGATAGCTCAATAAATAAGAGTCAAGATTCGAGGTAGTAGGAGTTTTGCAGGTTTATTACAGCATAAAGGACAGGAACAGGACAACCTGCACAGGAATAGGATGGCAGGGCCTGACAGGGGGGCCCCGACAGCTGCCGGGCAGGATCTGGGATGAGCGCGCTAACATTTAATAACAATACACGAACATATATACTAAAACAGTTGCATTACAATACATATGATAGGCGGAGCAGTGGGTGTGGTCAATAGCAGTCGCGATAGATAAGGGTGAAAATGGGTGTAACAGGGGCGTATACATAGACATGTGATGCAAACGTAACAGAATATGTCATAAATGGGGCGGAAACATGGAGGGGGCTACCTAAGGAGCCGGGACCTCTAACCTAATGGTGCGCGCAAACTGACAATGACGTGTTACTAGGAGAAGCTGGGGGCTATGAACTCTGTGCTAGGAGCAGAGACTGAAGTCTGGAGAGTCAGGGCGACATGTACCTAAACAGTATCTAGTATCTGATGTTTAGAGAACATGTTGATATAAACTAAGAGTCAGGAGGGGAGAGGCTAACGGACTCTAAGACTGGAGCATGCATTATTCTACATGTAGTGCGTGATGAAGAATATTAAATGACCATTAAATGCAGTATTTCTCTTACATGGAGACGTAAAGGCTAGACAATGACGGAAACTATTGATGCGATTCAGTAGTTTAGGAATGCAGAGAAGGAGGGCTGGACTGATAACTAGAATCATAACATACTCTTGGCAGACTCAGAGGCAGAGCCAGGCTGAGCCGGGCACTGTGAGGCAGGAAGTAAGTGAAGGGTCAGGAACACAGGTGGGGGCTGTATCGCTCCTCAGCGAGGGCTCAGGAGACAGGAGCTGAAATCTGGTGTCCAGGCCCTTTTGAGGCCTAGAAACGGGGACTTTACAATGAAATAACGTGCACACTGAGAAACGTGGCAACGTAACTTTACATAGGCCTGATATTCGTAGTATTCACGAGGACTGGAAACTGGTATACTAGTGATGGACACAACTGTAATTGCGTCTTTAATCAAACATGGGGATACATATGCATATTTAATCATGCACACATAACATAAGATGAAGGACTCGTAGGGACACAGAACATGGCAAAATTTACTTTTCCACAACGGAATGGCATTAAAAAGATACGTAAATTTAGGGATGATTGTCATTTTGACTGCGTTTGATTTGCCCAAAAAGTTTAATGGTAGACCGGACCAGATTTCAAAAAGTCTTCTCATTTCTTTTACTACTATATTTAAATTTAGTTGTGGTATTTTCTCCAGATCTTTGGTTAGCGTAATTCCTAGATATTTTATTTTATCCTTTGAGAAGGCTGGCTCTGGATTGCTGTTCCAAATCATTGCCTCTGTCTTGCTATTATTTATCAAATATCCTGAAACCTTGCCAAAATTAGTCATTATTTCATTAATTGTTTTTTCGGAGGAGTTATAATTATCCGTGAACACCATAAGGTCATCTGCATAAAGTGCCACTTTCTTTGTGCAATTCCGGTATTTAAATGGTGTTATTTGTCTATGGTTTCTGATCGCACAAGCCAGTGGTTCAATATATAAATTGTAGAGCAATGGGGACAGGGGGCAACCTTGCCTCGTGCCCCTCTGAATAGTAATATTGTTTGTCAGATTTCCATTCACTATTATTTTTGCTCTGGGGCTCATATAAATTTCCTTCACCATGTGACTGAACTTACTCCCTAGATTGTTTTTTTCTATGATGTTATTTAGAAAGGCCCAATTCACACGGTCAAAGGCTTTCGCCGCATCGTACGTAATGACTGTGAGAGGTAATTGTTCCGAGATAGCTACATCAATCGTAGCTAATAGTTCATGTGTAATTTCTTGAATTTGTCTGCCTTTTATGAAACCCTTCTGATCCTGATCAATCAGTTTCGGTATTACTTTTGATAGTCTTTTTGCGATTACGTTCATAAACAATTTATAATCACAATTGAGAAGTGATATTGGTCTATAAGACTCACATAGCTTTGGATTTTTGCCTGGTTTTAATATTAGACTTATTGTAGCGTCATTCCATGAATCGGGGATCTTTTCACAATCCATGTAAGTCTTATTCATGACCTCTGCAAAGTGAGCAATTAACGGCTCTTTTAGAGCTTTGTAGAATTCGTTAGGAAGTGCGTCGGGGCCTGCAGCTTTCCCCCTTTTTAAACTATTTATAGCAGTTCTCACTTCCTCTGTTGTTATCTCGCTGTTCAAAAATACCCCTTCCTCTTCAGTCAATTTTGGCAAAGGTATACTATCTAAATATTTCTTGATGTTTTCTTCTGTGGGGTTTGTATCTTCTTTATAGATCGTTGAAAAAAAATCTAGGAACTCTTGTCTTATTGAGGCATCATCCGCACAAAATGCTGATTGGTCTTTGGTATGGACACTTGATATGGTATTTCTTGTCTGGTCCGTTTTCAGTTTCCATGCTAACATCTTTCCGCAGCCTTCCCCATACTCATAGTTAGCCAATTTACTGTTCTCCCATTTCTCTTGAACAATACTCTCCAAATAATCTGTCAGGTCCTCTTTTAACTTGCGATTCTTCTCTCTTAGTCTTTCTCTTAAATCCGAAGGTATCCCATCATCTAGCTGTACTTCTATTTCTTTGATTTCTACTTCTAATTTTTTAATGTCTAACTTTCTTCGCTTATTTTTGTAGGCTCCCAAACTGAGTAGATTACCTCTAATTACGGCTTTGTATGCGTCCCATATTACTCTTTTAGGAGCTCCTACATCATTATCAGTGAAATAATTGGTGGTGGATGTTAAAAGTTGATTCACCATATCTTCCACCGTTAGTATCGACCGGTCCAGTGTCCATTTAGTCGGAGTTGGAATTTGTGGTAATAAGAGTTTTAATAGGACTGCTGAGTGGTCCGATAAGTGTGCCGGTTGATGCTCAATGCTTTTCACCTTATCCCGAAGCAAATTATTTATTAGGAAGAAATCTATTCTGGATTTATGCCCTAGCTTTTTATTGTGAAAAGTGTAGGGGTAGGTTTTCTCTCCTTTTTGTTTCCACATGTCATCCAGGTTTAAGTCTTTTTGGTACATTCCCAGCCATTCCCTCATCTTTGGTGAATTCATTTGTTTAGAAGGAGGCAGTCTATCTACTTTCGGATCTAGTATGATATTGTAATCTCCTCCTACAATTATCGGGGCTGAGGATGACAAAAGTTCTGAGTATAATTTCTTGAGAGGAGCAGAATCATCAATATTTGGGCCATAGTATCCTGCGATCGCAAATGTGGATCCTTCAATCCTGATTTTAGCCACTGCCCATCTACCCTTACTATCCACTACTTCAGACTCCAATTTAGCATTCAGGGATTTTTTAATAATGATTGCTACCCCTTTTATATTACAGTCTTGTGATGTGTGGATACTTGAGCCTATCCATCGTAAATTTTTTACCATTTGAGACCATTCTGATTTCACTAGATGGGTTTCTTGAAGAATAATAATCTCACTCTCAGCTTCTCTCAGATATTCTAATATTCTTTTTCTTCTTTTAGGAGTTCTAAGTCCATTAACATTCCATGAGAGTATTTTTACCATCTTTTCTCCTGCCATTCCGTATTAAAAACAGTCTTGTTTTGAAAATGAAATCGAAAGGACCATTTGGTCCTCATCAAATACCTTTCGTTTACCAATTTTGAGGTTATTTTTTGATTTTTTTCCCCCATTATGCTCCCCACCCTCGTGCAAATATATCTTACATAGTTAGTGTACAGTGTGAATCTAGAGTCCCACCCCGAGGAAGCCTCCCTTTTCTTCATTCAGGTGGTTTTCCACCCGTCTTCGGGCTCCATTTCACCAGTTATCTTACTTCTTAAACATTTGTTATACCAGCGTTTCCCCTTCTTTTTACGCTCTTTATTCTTAAGAATTTAATTCCTTCTTTGTAATACAGATATATATCTTGAGATCTTACTCCTTATTAGTCTTTTCTACTTCGATTTGATCTTTTATTTGTTGGATAAGGTTTTCTACCTCTTTTGGTTCCCTTAGATTATGCATTTTATTTCTCCACATTATTCGCAAAGCCGCAGGGAATTTCAGCTGAACGTTTGCTCCCAGACTTTTTAATTCCTGCATATATTGGCCCAGTTCCCATTGCCTGTCCTGTGTAGCTTTGCATATATCCGATCTGACTCGGAACGACGAATTAGCCTTATTGATGATTCCGATTTTTAATCCTTCATTTAGAATTTTTTCTTTCCAGGAATAAGACCTAAAATTCACCAAAATATTTCTTGGGGCTTTTTTTCTGAACGGATCCCTGTGGACTCGCTGAATGTCTGCTGCTAAGTCGCTATCTTTTGCCCAGGGGAAAAATTCCTCTAATAAGGATATAACATACGTCTTAATGCTGATAGAACCTTGCTTGTGTTGGGGCTCTGACTCATACACCTGTGTACCTGACTGCTGTGCTGATCTACATGCAAAAAGAACAATTGATTGACAGAATGCAGAACAAGGTTATGCATTCACCCCAGTACAGAGATATGTGCCAAAATCCATTCTTTTTTTTTTTGCTCCCCATGCCATTCCAGTTTGAACCTAGCCATATGCAAATCAGTCTGGACCCTGTGCCCAATAATGGATATGCCCAGACCTGGGTTCAGTGCTCTCCATGCCACTGGAGTCAAGCTATCCTGGCTGATGAGGGGTGAAATCCCGAAACCGATCCTAGGATGCTTATTTACAGTCCAGGAAGGACCTGGCCTGGCAGTTCGGTCTGGACTGTTCCCATGAGGCATAGAGTCAAGACTGATTTGCATATGGGTGGGTCTAAACTGGGGTGACATGATGAGCAAAGGAACAGATCTCTTGACTGGGGGTGAATGTTTTGATTTGTTCTGCATTTCGTCCATCATTTGTGTGTATTTTGCTTTCTTGCCCTAAGTGTGCTGGGTATGCCCAGACGGGTTTGCCCAGGCGTGGGTCCCGGGCTCACTGTACCACTGGATTCAAGCTAGCCTGGCTGATAAGGGGAGAAACCCCAAAACCAGTTCCAAGATGCTTGTTTCCAGTCCAGGGAGGACCTGACTTGGAGTTAAGGCTGGACTGTTCCCATGAGGAGCAAAGTCAAGACTGATTTCCTTTTTTAATTTTTTTATTAAAGAGTTCGTGAACACACATTACACAGCAAAATACATTTCATTCAACATACAGAATACAGTTTACAAGGTCCAACGTACATAGATAACGGCCGCGGGTGCATCAATAGCTGCCAGAGAAGAGAAGAAAAGAGAGGAAAAAGGAAGGAAGAAAGAGGGAAGAGAGAGGCAGGACATAGTGTGCAAAAAGCTTAAGGTTAAACAGTTGACAAAAGTACAAAAAGTTTGAGGCTAAACAATTAACGTCACACTGCCTGACCCCTCATCCATGCCGCCCTCCAAGCAGCCACTGGTGCCCAGAGCCGTAGCCCCATCTCTCTTGTTTTTAAGCCCTTAAGTTCATATAAAGTTCCCTCAATGTTATGAATACCGAGGAGCCTACATAACCACATTTGAAATGTTGGGGCCTCTATATCTTTCCAGGCGGCTGAAATTAGTATTCGTAGTACGGCTGCTGCTATAAAGACTAAAGCTTCCTCCTCGATCCTTAGATTCAATTTAATATCACAGCCGATAATCAGTAATGTTGGGGATAGATTTATTTTAACATCTAGCAGCCCCTCTAGAAAGGCCACTATCTCGTTTTTGATTAGCTCCAATTTCTCGCACCCATAGAACATATGTACGATATCTGCTGGTCCTTTACCACATCTAGGACAGTCACTATCCCCCCTCTTCCCCCAGTCATACAATTTTGATGGCGTGTAATATAAATTGAATAGGGTTTTGAAGTGCTGGGCTCTAAGATTGGAGGAGCGCAGAAATCTTTTATCAAATGAAAGGGCTCTATCCAGGTCAGTTTCTGGGTCCCCCAATTTCACAGCCCAGACTGACTCAGTCTTAACCATATCATCTGGGGCCACTTCCATAAATATTTTGTAAAGTCCCTTGATTCTACGCCCCCCTCCCTTCAGATAGTCCAACAGGACACTCCTTTTTTCCAAAATTATACGAGGTCTTACTGACCTGATTGTATTAACCACCTGGAGATATTTATAATCTTGTCCTGCCTGTAATGAGTATTGCATCCTTAAATCCTCCAATGTCCTACAATCATCCTTCACCATTATTTGTCCGAGTGTAACAATGCCTTGATTCTCCCAGTGTCTCCAGAATCCATCCTTACACACATTTGGAAATAGTCCAGAATTCCAAAGAGGAGTGTGGTGATTATACCTTGGAACTCCCATAGCCAAGACTGATTTCCATATGGCTGGGTCCAAACTGGGGTGGCGTGTGTCAAGCAAAAACATGATGGATTCAACCCAGGTCTGTGATTGCGGGTGAATGCTTGATTTGTTCAGCATTCCGTCCATCATCAGTTCTTTTTGCACTTTTTGCTTCAGAGCATTAGAGTCAACATAGAAAGATTCAGGCCTGGGGAAGATCACTACTGAAAGGACAGAAAAAGTATTAAACAGGAAGGAAGACACAACAGAGAGAGACAAGCGAGAAAGAAGGAACAAAGAGGGGGAAAGAGACAGAGATGTGATAAAAGGAAGACGAGGAGGCAGGAAAGAGGTGAGAAAGGGACAGTTAGAATAGTTGCAAGAGACAGCTAAGGGAGAGTTATGGTGATAAAGATCTGAGGAAAGGGATAGAGAGGGAAATAAAAGTTATGAGGGATATAGGTGAGATGGTGGAAAAGAAAGTTGTGGGGAGGGAGGGGAAGAGAGAGTACAAGGGAGCTAGATGAAAAGCAAGAGAAGGAGAGATGACTAGAATAGCAAAGAGATAGACCGAGTAAGGTAAGAGAGCAAAAGGGAGACAGTAAGAGTAAGAGAGAGGAAAACAGATAGACAGCTGAAAAAAGGTTACAGGTGAGAGAGAAAGAGAAAGCAAGAGAAAGGGAATGGAAAAGGAGCAAAAGAACAAGAGAATCAGGTGATAAAGACACGGAGAACAACAGCGGAGAGGTGACAGAAAGCAAGTGAATGAATGAAAGAAAATGTGTCAAGTGCAAACGGAAGACCGATGGCCTTGTGACACTAACAACTGCAGGAATATAAACAAGCATTGACAAAGCATTAGGTCTCGCATTTGGGCCCCACTGGCTTTGGCAATTCTTTTTTACCACGTTGAATAGCATACTTTTGGAAACGCAGTGAAAAAGAAAACAGAAAAAACATAGCATGCCCCAGCTGACAGCTGTTACCTACAAGTCATAAACAGCGAGGCAGTGGTATGCTTAAGCGGAATAGAAGGTGGAGACCATTAGGGACATTAAAGTCATTAACTCACATACTCAGCCTCCACTTCAACTAAAGGAAGTGCTAAAAAATATATATTGTGTATCTAAACATATTTACCTTTTGAGGTGATTTAAAATATGTAGGGAGTCAGACAGAGAAGGCAGCAATGAAAAGAGGAAGCAGGCTTCACAAAGGGAGGGCATAGGAAACAGGGAGCATATGGGGCAAAGGGAGAGCAGGGGATACAAAAGTGCCACGTGTGATGTACAGCCAGTTGCTGCTACATGAAGGCTTTTTCCTTCTGTCTATTGGTGTGAACATGTGTAATATAACTGGTGCTCATGTAAAATGCTCCAATACCTCCAAAAGGCCTCGCCTGTATAATGTGAGTGCTAATATATTGGCTTTGCCAGTGCTTGTTTATAAAACATTGTTTATAAAGTAAAAGGGAAAACATTTCAAAACACTGGAGGAAAGGCAAACACATAGCTTATGTAAGGTATTAAGGTAGCTCAAAATTGCACACTAAATTCAATATTTACAATCTTTAAAAATACGGGGCTTACATCTGTAATATCGCAGCAACGAGATGGTATGTAATGTTAGGTTGCATCACAAATTTGGCAACAGTTTCTTAGAGCGCACAGCAAATTTAGGAAAATAGTTCTCTAATAACAAAGTACTTGGTGCTCCAGATAGATATGAGCCTGTTGCCTCAGCTTCAAATAGGACCACATATGTGGTCTGACCAGTTACTAATGATCCACCGAGCACTCAAAATGTCAATTAAAGTCCACAAATCTGTATTCTTCTTCTTCACTTTTTCTTATTCTTTATTCATATACTTTTATTCATCCAAACCAAAACAGTATTCTTCTTCCAAAATAATTTCAATATAACAGCCAACACGTGTTTCGTCTAGACCGTCTTGGACATTAAGACTTCTTCAGGGCTGTAAATAATTACAGTATGTAACAGAATGTTACTTATATATTTTTCATATTAATAAATTAATCTTCAAGAGAAGATCACCAAGAATTTGTGGGGTGTAGTAAAGTCATCATTTGTAGACCCTATTACCAAGCAAAAAACTAGATTCACCAAAGTGCGATACAGTATAGAAATAAAAGTAAATCAAAACAGATCAGTATAATCAGTGGAAGAACCTAAAGGTAATTGCAAAATAGAAATTCCATATATTGTAAATTTAACATACCAGTACAAATCCTGTTTAAATCATATTCGTGGGGTTCTGTCCACTGTATCCTAATAGGCGTTATGACTGTAATAGCAAACAACAACATATCCCCTGTCATGAGCCACTGCCCAAAATCTATTCTAGTAAATGATATAGTACATTTCACGTTATATCACACTTGCTCACCTTTTAGTAAGAAGTAGACAGTTCGGTAGCACGGTATCGTTAGCGTCTCGGTATTTGAGTATCCTTATCCTGCGTTCGTACTTCTGAAGTAATAAGTTATATGTCAGTTTTAATCTAATTTTACTATCAGTTCTAAGTAGTTAATATTACAGTACATTTATCCTACTGAGAAGTATTTTATTTTCAACATAGCTTACATTCACCTCTTACTAGATCAGGTGTAGCCTGATAGTTAAATCCTAATGTCCCTTCGTAGCGGGCATTATTATAAAGCAACAAAATTAGACAATTTTATCAATAACTAAACTCGATTATCACTCTATTTTAATTAATAGTTCTAATCAAACTGTAGCAGATTAGTTATATCAGATCTTATTTTCGTTATTTTTACCTGTAGTTTATGCCTTGTCACAGGTCCCGTAAATATTAGTTAGTTCTGGTCCATAGTTCTATGAAGCAAAGGTAACGACAATAAGAGTCTTATCCTTATTTTATATTTAAATCTTGCTGCAATATGAGTATCTATTGCCCATTCCACTCACCGTATATCTTGGAAACCCATCGGTAAATCTTCGCGTGCTACATCAGCGCCATCTTTGAATGGCTATATATAGTCCTGAAGTGTAGACTCCATCTTTGCCTGGTTATTTCACTTGTAATGCAACGTGCGCTATATCAGCGCCATCTTAAAGTGGCTTATTATAATTTTCGAAAATAGGCACCTACCAAGCTTAGTATTTTATGTTATCGCTCTACACGCGCTTCGTCTGCGCCACCTTACAGTAGCCCATTTTATTATTAAAACCATATCAGTCGAAATTTAAAGTTTATGTTACGACGCACGTTGCGTCAGCTCCATCTTTAAATGGTTTATTTGACTCTCAAGTCACGAGTACCATCTTAACTTTGTGTTATTATCAAGTATTCCCATTGTAAATTACAAATAAAATATCCAATTTAATTACAGTAGTCCTAATACTTACTACAACTACGATTTCGTAAGTGAATTATCTATTTTACCTAGGCATCTTTTTAATCTCATATATATTTAATCCGTTCACAAAGTGACAAAATAAACCATTTATTGCTTTTATCTCTACTTAATGAATAATGGGCATTCCAATTTCTTTATTGCTGCTACCTTCATCATCATAGCTATTTATCATGAATATAATTGGTTGCGGCTAATGACATGGGGAGAAAAAATCAAGTATTATCTTAGCTAGTTATCTTACTTATATCCAAGTTCTGAATAGTCAGATAGAGAGGGTATAGGTACTGACAGGATAGTATAGAATGAGCACATAGCTATTATATACACAATACACAATTTCAAACATATACTGGTAAGTACATTTCACTCCTGGCCTAAATAATATTCAAATTCATTATCAATGTTAAGGCCTAGTTCTACGGCTTTAAGTTTCATGAGCCACATAACTTCTCTGCGGCGTAACTGAATCGTTCTGTTACCACCTCTAGGGTCTCTCTTAACATGATCTATGCCATGGTAGCTAAATGTGTGTTTCTCTTTTTCTTCATAATTTCTTACCATATGTGACGCTATCGGATAACGTGTATCTCCTATTTTCAGTGCCCTAAAATGTTCCACCATTCTTTCTTTCAGTTTTCTAATCATACTACCTACATAGATCTTTTTGCAAGTACACGTAATAACGTATACCACATGCGTAGTGTCACAGTTTATAAATTGGTCTATAGTGTATTCACCAGTGTTGTTGTAGCTAAATTTCTTAACTTTCTTCAATGCCCACCTACATGAGCTACACTTGCCACATTTGTGGAATCCTTTTGTACTCTTTGTTAGCCAGTCTGGTTCTGTTACTTTTATAGGATAGCTTGGGCTGACATAATTGGAAATAGTGCGTCCTTTTCTTAACGTCACTCCTGGTGTACTACCAACGTATGGAAAAAGATCTCTATCCATACTAAGCAAATGCCAGTGCTTTTTCAAAATGCCAAACAAATGTACACTCTCTGAGCTATAGTTTGTAATCAGTCTTAATCTACTTTGTCTGGTAGTGTCATTATAAGATTTTTTGCTTAGTGTTTTGTCTCTTTTCAGTTTCTTTGCCCTTTCAATTGCTTTCAAAATCACTTTATTTTGATAACCTCGTTTTATAAATCTTCTAGAGAGGTCTACTAAATTGTCCTCAAAATCAGTCTCGTTGGTGCAATTACGCCTTGCCCTCACCATCTCTCCGTAGGGGATAGCATTCTTTTGACTGTTGGGGTGGCAACTTCTTGCGTGCAGTACAGAGTTACAGCTAGTTGGCTTTCTATACATATGACTGCATAATCTCCCATTATCTGCAAACAATTCAATGTCTAAAAATGTAATGTTATTAGTACTATAATTAGTAGTAAATTCCAGGTTCAGTCTATTGTCGTTAATATATTCAAAGAATTCCTTAAGCTGGGTTTCTGAACCAGTCCATATTAACAAACAATCGTCTATAAATCTTCCCCAGTAATGGATATACTGTATCCACTTTTCTCCAGCTGGGCCCCAGATCCTCTCCGCTTCGAACCACCCCATAAAGAGGTTCGCGAAGGATGGAGCGAATCTGGAGCCCATCGCAGTACCAAGGCGCTGTCTGTACCACTGACCATCATAGAGAAAGATATTATTATGTAACACCATTTCTGTCATCTTAAGTACCATCTGTGTATGATCATACAATTCTGCTGGTCTTCTATTTAAAAAGTAATCCAATGCCTTGATTCCCAGATCATGATCTATGTTAGAATAGAGGGACACTACGTCTAATGTAACTAGCATCATCCTCTCATCCCACACCAAGTCTTGCAGCAGGTTCAGTACATATTTTGTATCTTCAATAAATGAAGGTAAATTGCAAACATATCTCTGCAGGAATGTATCTACATACTGAGATAGGCGTTCTGTAGGTCCTCCAATCCCTGAAATGATAGGTCTACCCGGTGGGTTATCCCTGCATTTATGTATCTTGGGTAAAGTATACATACAAGGGGCCCTTGGTGCTATGACCCGCAAGTATGTATATTCATCATGATCTATGAGCATTAAGTCATACCATGTCTTTAGTTGATCATTAATAGTCTTAGTCAAAGGTTCTAGGGGGTTACCAGCTATTTTCTCATAATATCTAGTATCATTCAGCTGTGACATTATCTCCCTTTTGTAATCTGCAGTATTGAGGATTACTACATTTCCTCCTTTATCGGCTCTGCGTATGGTTAGCTCTGAATTACATGTAAGTTCCTTTAGTGCAGACCTTTCTCCTGCTGTTAGATTATCGTTGTAAAGCCTAGGTTTCTCATAATGTCTCCGATCAATCACTTTATCAATATCTTGGTTTACAGCTCTGTAAAAAGCTTCTATAGTGCTACCAGATGTAACATTGGGTGTCCATTTTGATTTCTCCTTAAGTCCACTCTTCTCACTGAGAAATCTATCTAACTCTAAATCATCTAGCAGTTTAGTCATCGTAACAGGATCATCTTCTTTTTCAGTGATGGAGAGCAGTAATTGAGTCTCTTTCAGTTCCTGAATTGTGATGTTACTCAATGGTTTTATTCTCACATCTTTCTGCTTCTCTGGTACATTTGCAAAATACTTTTTAAGTCTTAACTTTCGCACAAATCTGAACAGGTCTATTTTCGTCATATACCAATCAGAGTTAGCCATAGGACAGAAGCTCATACCTTTGCTCAGTAAACTAATCATATCAACAGTTAGTTCAATAGATGACAGATTAATAATCTCAATATCTTCAATATCTTTTACATCAGTACAAATTATGGTTTCCATGATCTCGTTCCGATAGCGTCACATATGGTAAGAAATTATGAAGAAAAAGAGAAACACACATTTAGCTACCATGGCATAGATCATGTTAAGAGAGACCCTAGAGGTGGTAACAGAACGATTCAGTTACGCCGCAGAGAAGTTATGTGGCTCATGAAACTTAAAGCCGTAGAACTAGGCCTTAACATTGATAATGAATTTGAATATTATTTAGGCCAGGAGTGAAATGTACTTACCAGTATATGTTTGAAATTGTGTATTGTGTATATAATAGCTATGTGCTCATTCTATACTATCCTGTCAGTACCTATACCCTCTCTATCTGACTATTCAGAACTTGGATATAAGTAAGATAACTAGCTAAGATAATACTTGATTTTTTCTCCCCATGTCATTAGCCGCAACCAATTATATTCATGATAAATAGCTATGATGATGAACGTAGCAGCAATAAAGAAATTGGAATGCCCATTATTCATTAAGTAGAGATAAAAGCAATAAATGGTTTATTTTGTCACTTTGTGAACGGATTAAATATATATGAGATTAAGAAGATGCCTAGGTAAAATAGATAATTCACTTTTGAAATCGTAGTTGTAGTAAGTATTAGGACTACTGTAATTAAATTGGATATTTTATTTGTAATTTACAATGGGAATACTTGATAATAACACAAAGTTAAGATGGTACTCGTGACTTGAGAGTCAAATAAACCATTTAAAGATGGAGCTGACGCAACGTGCGTCGTAACATAAACTTTAAATTTCGACTGATATGGTTTTAATAATAAAATGGGCTACTGTAAGGTGGCGCAGACGAAGCGCGTGTAGAGCGATAACATAAAATACTAAGCTTGGTAGGTGCCTATTTTCGAAAATTATAATAAGCCACTTTAAGATGGCGCTGATATAGCGCACGTTGCATTACAAGTGAAATAACCAGGCAAAGATGGAGTCTACACTTCAGGACTATATATAGCCATTCATAGATGGCGCTGATATAGTACGCGAAGATAGCCACTTTAAGATGGCGCTGATATAGCGCACGATGTATTACAAGTGAAATAACTAGGCAAAGATGGCGCCTACACTTCAGGACTACAAATAGCCATTCAAAGATGGCGCTGATGTAGCACGCGAAGATTTACCGATGGGTTACCAAGATATACGGTGAGTGGAATGGGCAATAGATACTCATATTGCAGCAAGATTTAAATATAAAATAAGGATAAGACTCTTATTGTCGTTACCTTTGCTTCATAGAACTATGGACCAGAACTAACTAATATTTACGGGACCTGTGACAAGGCATAAACTACAGGTAAAAATAACGAAAATAAGATCTGATATAACTAATCTGCTACAGTTTGATTAGAACTATTAATTAAAATAGAGTGATAATCGAGTTTAGTTATTGATAAAATTGTCTAATTTTGTTGCTTTATAATAATGCCCGCTACGAAGGGACATTAGGATTCAACTATCAGGCTACACCTGATCTAGTAAGAGGTGAATGTAAGCTATGTTGAAAATAAAATACTTCTCAGTAGGATAAATGTACTGTAATATTAACTACTTAGAACTGATAGTAAAATTAGATTAAAACTGACATATAACTTATTACTTCAGAAGTACGACCGCAGGATAAGGATACTCAAATACCGAGACGCTAACGATACCGTGCTACCGAACTGTCCACTTCTTACTAAAAGGTGAGCAAGTGTGATATAACGTGAAATGTACTATATCATTTACTAGAATAGATTTTGGGCAGTGGCTCATGACAGGGGATATGTTGTTGTTTGCTATTACAGTCATAACGCCTAATAGGATACAGTGGACAGAACCCCACAAATATGATTTAAACAGGATTTGTACTGGTATGTTAAATTTACAATATATGGAATTTCTATTTTGCAATTACCTTTAGGTTCTTCCACTGATTATACTGATCTGTTTTGATTTACTTTTATTTCTATACTGTATCGCACTTTGGTGAATCTAGTTTTTTGCTTGGTAAAAGGGTCTACAAATGATGACTTTACTACACCCCACAAATTCTTGGTGATCTTCTCTTGAAGATTAATTTATTAATATGAAAAATATATAAGTAACATTCTGTTACATACTGTAATTATTTACAGCCCTGAAGAAGTCTTAATGTCCAAGACGGTCTAGACGAAACACGTGTTGGCTGTTATATTGAAATTATTTTGGAAGAAGAATACTGTTTTGGTTTGGATGAAGAAAAGTATATGAATAAAGAATAAGAAAAAGTGAAGAAGAAGGATACAGATTTGTGGACTTTAATTGACATATTGAGTGCTCGGTGGATCATTAGTAAATGTTAGGTTGCATGCCCTGCAAGAAGCCAGGGCTATCTGTGTGCGGTGTAGCAGATCACACTTGCCCTGTATGTGGCGCTGGAAGGACGCCGGATCCAGACGGTGCACTGGGTAATCAGAGATATTGAGACTGCCCCGCATTTATACAGGTGGCCCTGCAGAGCGGAACCTAGAGAGGAGCAGGCAGCTTTTGGCACACATCTCAGGGAGACCTGGGAAGCAGCGGGAAGCCTTTGCCGGAGCAGCAAATTCTGAGCCAGCATGATCTCTAGCGCCCACTGCGGAGAGTCTACTGCAAGAATTGTGTAGTATGTGGCGAGTAACCAGAGAAGGGCAGAAACTGCTGAACAGGGGGCAACCCTGATAATGTCTTTAGTAGACATGCAGACGAGAAACAGGACTGTACCAACTACCGTACTTTCTCTTATAAAGGTGCATAGATACATATCTTGTACCTTTATAAAGAGAAGTGTAAATAATAACAAGAACTGACGTTTTGCGAGGCGGGGAGGGGTGCAGACACAGAGAAACATGAGCAGGTAACACAGCTCTGGCAGCACATTCCGGTCCTTCCTGTGTTCAAATGCTTGAACCTAAATAAAAAAGCAATTAGGGGAATAAGCAACTTACGAATGACCAGAGTTGGCCGGGGGCAAGGACTGGCATGTGGCGAGGTGGGAACTGGCGTTTAACGGGCGATACACACACAGTCACTTTGCTCTACGGATTTCAATGAAAAAATAAACTAGAATCTAAATGCAGACACGCAGACAACTTTGTTCATAAGAAACAATTCATTTATAAAATGAGTCATACACACGCTTACTTTACAATGTAAAGTACAAGGAACACAAAATAAAAACAGGCAACAGCAAACACGGGCAGGCAATAAAGAAAAGCGCGGCCGTGAAAGTGAAAGGGCGCTGTGTTTCATTAGTAACCTGATCCAGGACGCGAAAAGGAATGCAGCTGCACCCGGCGCGCTCCTGCTCACTCCTGAGACCCCCTATGCCATGGGAGTGAAAGTTTAGAGGAAAGGTGGGGCATGCACCCGTCTTTAGCTATTTGTGTGCTTTCATTATTGAAAGCCACACGTAAAGGCAGTGGAATGTGTGGGAGGAGTCCGACCCACACGGAGAAGTCTCTGGGAAGTCTGGAGTGATTCCAAGAGGCCCTCTCCTAGAGCAACTCATGCATGCTGCGCTAGGCTCGACCTAACTATAGCCATCTATGTCTCTAGTAGAATAGATAGGTTTTCAGAAAAAGGAGGACAGAAAGATGACCAGTGGATGGAGACAGGCAAGAGATTAGAAAAAAAGAGCAGGACATCCGAGGGGAGACAGGACAAGTTAGATGTGAGGAACAGAGCATGGGTGAGAGAGACAGTGTTGACAAAACAGTGGGGTGGGAGAAGAGAAATTTTAGGAGAAGAAAGTCAGAAAAGCTAACACGTAAGAGCGAAATGAGACAAACCAAGTAAATAGGCAGGGTATAATGGGCATGAGATTTTCATATCCTAATGTAATGAAGGCATTACTGTATTTTGCGTCAATAATCTACATTTAGTCTGTGGCAAAATGATGGCCATGTGTCATAGAAAAACAATTGATTTGTTGTCCATGCACATTTTTTGAGACTTTAATATGATTTTCTTCGAGTATTCAGAGGCAGCATATTCTTTTGTAAAGCCTATGAGAGCAAAGCAGTTTAGTCTTGGTGAAGGCAAATGAGCAAGCACTACTTGATTCTAGATAGGTCTATGGGGGACCAAACATCTTTCTTAAATGGGCTGGGCCCTTTAGGGGGTTGGTGAATTTGGGACATGATTGATTCTCACCTATGTACCAATTCTTAGAGAGTTGTTATTTGTTTTCATCTCCTCCATGGTGGCTTTAGACCTTATACAGATCACCACCCCTATAAAGGGTCAAAGGCCCTGCAGTGTTTTGAAGGTTCTCTAGGTATCTGCAAAACTGTTTAATCCGATTGTTAATCTCGTAAAGTGCTCTCTTATTCAAAATAGTGCTGTGAAAGACAGCCAACAATTGACAATTACTATGTCTTACAAAAAGTCAAATTCTCCGCAGTTTTCTGAAGTCAAGCAAATTGCTCTGCTGCTGTTGGTTTGCAGAAGGTCATTCCATTGTTTGAGTGCAAACATAGACACCACCACTGTTCTGAACCGGACAAATTCTTGGTACCCCTAAAAAGGAACAATAAGACCTAAGTGCTCAAGAAGGAGATCAAAAGATGGGCTCTTGCAGATTGTCCAATGAAAAAAATCAGAGGATCGTAAAGGTAACTTCTTTTTGACCGGAAGTCAGTGCAGTTTGGCCACATGCTGTTGTTTGTGCATTCCCAAATACAAAGCATTTTCGTGTAAGATCAAATGATTACCTGATCTATGATTTTTCTAATCACAAGAATAGAAATAATTTTACATAGAGCCCTGTCTAGAGTTTGGTAAACAGGATACTTCATGACAAGAGTGGCCGTTGTCCCGTCTGCTGCATTACAAGTTTATAATAGCCCATGGCACTTGGAATATGGCAAACAGAATTTGTCACATTTTGATGAAGTTTCCCATCCCCCAAACCTCAAATATGGACCTTGTTTTTAATACAGGAAGAGATGACTTTCATTACTTAAAGAATCAAGCCGATAACCAAGACTGCCTGTACTGCAACCCGTAGATACACTACCATTCAGACCAGCGCATAGTTTCACCTATTCATTCGATCGACTTTGGTAATGAAAGTAGAATGATTGATATCAGATGGGTACAACAAGAGAAGCAAATAGTTTAGATGAAGTGGACAGAAGCACTTGGGTGGGGTGTTCAAGGTATTTCTTGAAGTGCTGGGGTAAACAGGCCATGGTGTGGCCCTAGATTATATCAGGACTGAGCCCAACAATCCGACTAGGTCTCAAGAGTGGAGTCTTGGTGAGTTGGCTAGGAGGCTACCACTGGCTCCATCTCATTTGAGTTACTGTCTGTGGACTGGTTGCTGTCCATTTTGTTTCAGAAACACCATTGCATTTGCCATCATCTCTTTGACAGGTGGCCATGTAGAAGGCAATGCGAACAGAAGTTAGTCATGCATGTTTTTGATGGACACAGGATGCAATATGCCATTTCTCTGGGTAATGACCTGGAGAGATGGACGGAGTTTATTCAAGAGCATTCATCATGCTACCCCCGCCGATCTGCCACCATGCTCTAGGACTGTGATACTCGATTCGCTGTATGGAGTGGTTAATGAGGGAAGGATTCGAGATGCCTTTGTAAAATCATACACCTACCTCTGTAATTGGTTGTGTCTTAAAAGCTGGATCAGAGACCGAATGTAAGTCCCTGATAACTTTGCAAATGCGTTTCATTTAGATTCAAGTGTGTACATGTATGTTGTGTGCATCCCCTGAACTCTATCATGGCCTCGGTCCTCCTGGACCAGCACTGGACACTTCCGGGGTAGATGAATTATTATTTTTATTTATTTATTATTCTAGGCATTTGTAAAGCGCGCTGTCACCATTGCAGGCATCCTGGCGCTGACTAGATCAGAGGGAGGCAAGAAAGTGAAACACAGGGGCGGGAATTATCGGGCGGTATAGCCGGAATATAGCTAGCATGAGCCACACTTTACCTTGGGCCTCTAGCCCAGAGTATGAAATAATGTGCCCCCTTCCTCAGATTCTCAGGATGTCAATTGCCGAGGTATTCTGAAAGCACAATGCTTCAGGACACATAACGCCAAGGGGCTCACGAAAGATGCACTTGATGGGGAGACATTATTCTGTATAACGCAAAATGGCAACTGTATTACGCTTTTGAAGCACACAATAGGTGCCCTAGAGTTAGGAAAAAGCTTGCTTTTAGAAAGGCAGCCTTTTGTTTTCAGGGAGGACAGCTGTGAGAGCTGATATGCGCCCTGGTTATTTTCCCTCGCTCTGGTGAATGGTTTCCAGTTCGTTTGTTTATTTACATTCAGAATTTATGAGTGTTATGAGTTGTCTTTGAAGAAGAACAAAGAGGCATGTGTTTTGCTCTTCATCGGCACATCTTTATTGCATTGCTTTGGCACCACAATACATGACATGTCAGCAGCACGTCATTTATGAATAATAATTTAAATGAAGAGATAAAATGATGAAGCGTTCCTCAAAATGTAAAGAAAAAAACTAAAGAAACATATTTACATGTAATTAAAAACCATAGGAGTGTACTGTGTATAACTAAATATTATTTGTATAAACTTCTCATTACATCAACTTTTAAAGAAGAGTATACTGATAAAGCCATGTACTAATAACTTCACTTTCCGGGATACAAAAATTGTCTGTTCCCTTCTTAATGCAGATTTAAGGAAAGCATACATAATGTTCAAATATCTTTCCTTTGCCTAAGACAGTTTAATGCTGTTTTTATTTTATTTATTTTGAAAGTTTTATATAGCGCGAACAAGATCTTTGCAGATAACAGAGCGCTTTACATAGGCAAGGGAGGGTGGGTACACGAGGGAGCATAAAATACAGATAGGAGGAAGTAATAATAATCGGGTAAGGTCGGTAATACAGGTAAAAACAGCGGTGCAAATGGATCAAGCAAGAGTACATATCGACGCAGAGTCTTAAAGATCAAGGGTGGCAGTTCAGGTGTATTTAGCCATGAGGATAGCTTTAACTTCTTTCTTAAAAAGAAAAGTGTAGGAGGTGAGCCTGGTTTCAGGAGGGAGTGAGTTCCAGATCCTAGGCGCCATTCCTGAGAAGGAGCGTTTGTAAGTTCTTTCCTTCCGGAATCTTCGAGGTTTCAGCAGAAGATTCTTTGTGCTTCTGGTGGATCTCGAGCCGCCTGAAATTGTCAGCTTCTGAGTGAGGTAGCTGGGTGAGTTCAGGTGTATAGCCTTGTGTGTCAAGCAGGCAATTTTCAGATGTATTCTGGCTTCAAAAGGCAGCCAGTTCAGGGATTTGAAGTCAGGGGAGATATGTGAATGTTTTTTTGATCCAGTGATGAGTCTCGCTGCCGCGTTTAGTGAGGCTCTCAGGGGTGCAGTTGTAGTTAGGGGGAGGCCGCAGAGGGCGATGCTACCGTAGTCTATGCGAGGGATGATTAGCGCTTGTACTGCAGTTTGGAAGTCTTTGGCTGGGAGGAAGGTTTTAAGTTTCCTCAAGGTATTTATTTGGAAGTTCGCTCCCTTAGTTGCCTTGCTGATATGCTGTTGCATGTTGAGATTGGCGTCCAGTGTTATGCCTAGAGATTTTGCTGAGTCCACGATGGTCGGCTGGACATTGAGTGCAGTTAGGTGTTTAAGCCACGTTTGAGTGGTAGAGATTTTCGCGGGAGGTGAGATCAGAAGGAACTCAGTTTTCATAGCATTGAGTTTGAGGTGGTTATCGGCCAGCCATGATTGGGTGCTTCTGATCGTTGAGTTCAGACGCATGATGTCTTTGGGGGATTGTAGTTTGAGATACAGTTGAGTGTCATCGGCGTACATGTGGAAGTGTACATTGGATGCTTGTAGCAAGGTGGTGAGAGGTTCCATAACTAAGTTGAACAAAGTAGGGGATAGGCAGGATCCTTGAGGTACACCTAATGATACAGGTACTGGGGAGGACATCAAGTTGTTGCTCTTGAATTTCTGAGATCTGTTGTGAAGAAATGAGGTGAACCACTGAAGAACAGTCCCTGAGAGGCCCATTCTTGTCTTTAAAAGTTCGAGTAAGTTCTCGTGTTTCACAGTGTCGAATGCCGAAGAGAGATCAAGAAGGATAAGGAGGCAGGAGTCATTGTGATCTAAGATTTGGAGGGCATCGTCAATTATGTGAGTCATAGCCGTTTCGGTACTATGCCCTGCTCTGAAGCCTGATTGATGAGGGTTGAGGAGATCAAACTGTTCTATGTGCTTTGTCAATTGTAGTTGAACGCATTTTTCCAACAGTTTGGCAAGAGTGGGAATGTTGGTGATAGGGCGGTAGTTGTTTAGATCAGTAGGGTCTGCTGTTGGTTTCTTTAGTAAAGGTGTAACTTGTCCAACTTTGAGGGAGTCAGGTATGATTCCTTGCTGAAGTGAGCTATTGATAATTTTAGTCCAGAGTGGGAGGATCAACGGGGTGAAGTCTTTTACAGCGTTAGCGGGAAGAGGGTCACTGAGGTGATTGGATGGTTTCAGGGTGCTGAGTAGATTGTCAATTTCTTCTTCAGAGTACGTGTCAAAGGATGACCATGTCGCATTGTTTTTAGGTTCATTGGGTGTTATGCAGTGGTCTTTGGAGTAGAGGTTTGCGTCAATGAGGAGATCGCTCCTTATGTTGTCCGTTTTTTGTTTAAAGAAAGCAGAGAAATCTTCACAGGAAGGTGCATTGCCCGTAGTGTCGACTGCTTGGGGTTGTTCCTTGGATTGGGATCGAATTAGCTCAAACAATTTTCTTGGACGGTTTTTTGCTTGGTCGAGCTGGAGTCTGAAGAAATCTGACTTTGAGCGTTTTATTTTCCTGAAGTATGCGTTTCTCTTTCTCTTCAGAATTTTTAGGTGCTGTGCCGAGGGAACAGATCTCCAGGTGCGCTCTGCCATTCGCATGGCCCGTCTGTCTTCATTGAGTCTCCCGTCGTACCAAGGGTTAGAGATCTTGGTGGTGTCTCTTTTCAGTTGCATCGGTGCAGCCTCATTGATTAATGAGGTCATAGCTTTGAGATATTGGTCAGTTAAGCACTGAACGTCAGTAACTTCGGAAGGGGGAAGTAGGAGATTGCAGCTGTTAGGGGGTACGGAGTTTGGCTTGAGTTTCTTCAAGTCTCTTTTCCAAACTTTGGGCTTGGAGGATTGGACCGGGATCTGTTTAACTTTTTCGTTAATGTAGAAGGTGACAGTATGGTGATCTGACCAGTCACAGGGTTGGATTGAATCAAGTTGAATAGTGCCTTCTTTGGAGATGATGAGGTCGAGGATAGAGCCTTTGTCATGGGTCAGGTTGTTGCAAATTTGGGTGAGGTCAGAGGCGCTAAGGTAGTTTTTGAGGCTATTGATCACTGCGTCACTACTATCATTCCAGTGAAGATTGTAGTCTCCAAGGTAAATTTGTGTGTTTTGCCGTCCTGAGTTGATTGAGATTATGTCCATGAGTTGTTGGGAGAATGTGAGGTTGTCCCCAGGTGGGTGGTAGATGATGTGTAGTGAACAAACAGGGTTGTTTTCACTGGTGACATCAAGGTAGAAGTATTCACAGGAGGTAAGAGAGGGGGCGGACACTTTAATAATTGCAAGGTTGCTCTTGTAAATGCATGCAATTCCACCGCCCGTCTTCCTGGGTCTGTGAAGTCTAATGATGCAGTAGTTGGGGGGGACTAGGATATCCATGATAGGAGTAGAGGATTCAATTAACCATGTTTCAGTTAGGATGGCTAGGTCAAGGTTCAAAGAGATGATGAGATCAGCGACCTCCGAGGAGTGTCTTTGGGCCGATCTACAGTTGAGAAGTGTGCATTTGAGTTTGGGGGTGCAGAGGGTGGGTGGGTGATCTTGAGTGAGGGGGACTTTAGTGAGGTTGTTGGGGACAGAGCCTCTGTTGTTATGCGTGGGGTGCCTAAGAGGGTTAGAGAGGATCATAGGAATGGACAGGTGTGTGGTGGCTATGGGGTTTTGGCGAGCCGAGACATATGTGCGGAGTAGGGTGAGTATGTCGAGGTCCGACAGAGACCTGACGGTGCGTCGCGGGCGGTTGGAGGTGTTGCGAGAGGGGATAGTGGTCCACTGTGGGGGGTGCGTAGGGTATGAGGGGGCTAGGTTGTTAGGTCGAGAGCGGTGTGAGGGGGCTAGGTTGTTAGGTCGAGAAGTGGAGGTGGGAAGGGGGTGTCTGGGGCGTGGGAAGAGAAACTCTCTGAGGGTGTGGAGTTCTTCTCTCAATTGGAGGAGGGTGGACATGATAGTGTCCACCGTGGGGTTGGGTACGGTGTTGGGGGTGGGGATTGAAGGAGAGCTAGTGTCTGTGTTACTGGAGACGGGGGGGTGAGGGGAGGGGGTGCTTGTGAGGTGGATGGAGTTGGAGTTGGGAGTGTTAGTGAGTGTGTTGCTGTTCGGGTAGGTGTGGATGTAGGGGGGGGTGAGTGAGGGGGTGAGTGAGAGAGGATTAGTGGTGGTGTTGGTGTTATTGGGCAGGGAATAGATGATAGGGGGAGTGAGGTAATTGCGGGAAGTTTGGAGGCTGGATGTTGCGGGGGTGACAGCGTGGTAGAAGGGAGTGAGAGGGGGGAGAGGTTGAGGGGGGAGAGGGCTAGGAGTGGTGGGAATACAGAGAGTGGGGGGGAGGTTGAGGGAAGAGTGAGGGCTAGGAGTGGCGGGAGTGAAAAGAGTGAGAGGGGTGATGGGTTGGGATAGAGTCATGTTGCGTTGGGTGCTGTCAGGTGAGGTTTGTTGTTCTGGGAAGCTAGTCGGAACAATGGGGTGCTGGTTCGGTGGGAGAGGGGTAGAGGGGGTGGGGGTGTTGGTGGCGGAGGGGAGAGCCGCGATTGGGATAGAGTACTGTGATGTGTCAGTAGCCGGGAGGTGATAGAGTAGAGTACTGGAGTAAGGAAGGAGGTGCGTGTAGTGGTAGGAGGTGCTGGGAGGTCGGGGGTGTTGGAATTGGGGGCCAGGTGGTGTGGGATCTGAGCGTTGGAGATGTGTTCTATGAAAGTGGGGAACAGGTTGTCAAATAGGTCGAGGTTTCTGTCTGTGGATTGAATTAAGATAGTACCGTTATTTTAGATAGTGATGGATGCTTTAGCTGGGTAAAGTTGGGATGGTGTGGTGGAGAGTGTAATGCCATGAGCAGTTTTCCTGGTGGTCGATATGGTGAGCAGGGTGAGGAATGTTTTTCTCCACTGTGCTCTGCGTGCAGTGTAGAGAATGATATCGGTGCTCTTGGCTCCATTGATGGGGGAGTAGTAGGTGTCTAGGAAGGGCGTTTCAGGGTGGGACTTTAAGAAGTTTTGCTTAAAACGTTTTGCGTTTTTTTTGGAGAGCTCTGGGGGGTAGTTAATTTTATATGTGTGTTTGCCCGTGAGTTCCATGTTGGACAAAGAGGGAAGAGGCATGCGAGGGGGGATGTGAGGGTGGGCGTAAGCAATAGCTATGGTGTACGCGGGAGAGAAGTGGGAGTGGGAGAGGGAGTTGGGAAGTGTGCATGGGGTAGAGGATTTGACTAGCCTAAGATGGCCGCTTCGTTAGGCATGGTTAAGATGGCTGCCAGGAAAGAGAGGTAGCACAGAATAAAGTAGTCCTATGTTTGTTCTTATGTCCTGAAATCAGGGATGCATCCAAGTTTCGGGGAGGTCCTTTTTCTATCTTACTAGGAGGGTAGGGAGAGGCGAGTCCTATGTCTATTTTGGAGGGCCAGGGGAAGGCAGTGCTAATAGATTAGCTTTGTGAGGGTCTGGCAATTTGTTGTTGCTGGTTTATGACCCCAGCCATTTTGGGTGAAAAGATCTGTTATCTGGGGAAGACAGGGAGATGGAGAGTAAATGCTGCAGTTTTATGGCCCCAGCCATTTTGGGCAGAGAATCACCAAAGTTTAGTCACGTAAAACCGGCTTCAAAAAGGTGCAAAAATGCCAATTAAAAATGCACGATACCTTGCCATAGTCCTGGGGTCGTTTTTGTACCAGATTGTTAATCTACTAGCTTCAGAACGTCCTTTTTCCACGTTGTCGCTGTAAGAATCCTCTTTTCAGTTGTAGGTTCCAAAAGAAGTGAATCTTCTTAAATGTTAATGAGTGCTCGACGATTGTATTGCTCTCCGCGTTGTTTTGCTTTGTTTTGGTGCCCTTCCTGGGGGCGGGGCCACGCGGCGACTTCTCTCCGGGTCCGAACGCAGCACGGTCTTCCTGGGGGCTGCCGAAGCCGCGATGCAGCTGATACGCCGCCTCCCCCTCTCAGGACGCACTGCAGCTCCACCGCCCCCGCTCATGGGCTCCGCCGCCGTCCACCAATAAAGATCCCGGTGCAGGCCGCGTGACAGCCTGTGACCAGCAGCCACGACCGGCAGGCAGTCAGGGCAGGCTCGCACACCCCGTCAGCCGCTGAAGCCGCGATGCAGCTGATCCGCCGCCCAGTTCTTCCAGGACGCACCGTAGCTCCCCGCCACTGATCAGGGGCTCCGTTCACCGGCATACATCCCGGTGCGGGCTGAGCGACCACATGTAGCCAGCAGCCACGGCACGCGGGCAGTCAGGTCAGGCTTGCACTCGTCCGGGCAGACTCGCACTCCCCCTCCGGGGCCACGGAGAGGAACGGTCCACAGGTGCCGGCGATCACAGCAGCCGCGGCAGGGAAACACGGCGGGCTCCAGCCCGCCGCCGAAGATCCGCTACTGACCGCGACCACCCCCAGCGTCCAGGGCTCCGCCGATGATGACGATCCGGTGAATCCCAGAGCTTCAGGTACGTGTGTTACTCCAAACACGTTAAACCCGTCACTTTCAGGTTCCATCCAGTTACTCTCAATCCAGTTACTTGTTTTTCTCACTAGCGATGGGTGCTAGCAGGGATAATTCCACGACGGGGATTCCCAGCACTAGGAGCTCCGGACTAGAGCTCCTACCAGGCGGCCATCTTGAATGTCTTTTGCTGTCCTAAATCAATTAGCCTCATCTTTCCTAGCTTTAGGCAGTCTTAAAACTAACCTCCCTGGCTCAACACATCCATAAACCTGTCTTAAAGCATGGCAAAACACCGTTGTAAACCAAACCCTACTTTCCTGGTTTAACCTTTCTGGCTTAAGATAGTCTTAAAGTAGTCTTAAGGAAGGGACACACCTTCATAAATCAGGCCCACCTTTCCTAGTTTACACTCCATGGCATAAGATAGTCTTAAGACTGCCTTAAAGTAGTGAAACACTTTTGTAAATCAGGCCCATCTTTCCTGGCTTAAGGCAGGCTTAAGACTGACTTTCTAGTGTTAAGGCTGTCTTAAGATCAAATAGGAAACACAACAAGATGATGGACGGAGTGCTGAAACTTTTCAACCCGCCCCCAGTCTAGAGATCTGGGTTTAATCCATTGTTCTTTTGCTCACTATGCCACCCAGGTTTGGACCCAGCCATATGCAAATCAGTCTTGACCCTGCTCCTCATGGGAACAGTCCAGCCTGACTTGCTAGCCAGGTTCTTCTTGGACTGGAAGCAAACATCCTGGGACCAGTTTCAGGGTATCACCCCTCATCAGCCAGGCTAGCTGGAATCCAGAGGTACAGCGAGCAAGGGACCCACGTCTGGGCATACCCTTGGCCACTTAGGGCAAACATAGCAAACACAACAAGATGATGGACAGAGTGCTGAAAGTGTTCAACCACTCACTCCCAGTCAAGAGATCTGGGTTTAATCCATTGTTCTTTTGCTTACTATGCCACCACAGGTTGGACCCAGACATATGCAAATCAGTCTTGACCCTTCTCCTCATGGTGACAGTCCAGTACGAACTGCCAGGCCAGGTCCTCCCTGGGCTGAAAACAAGCATCCTGGGACAGGTTTCGGGGTATATCCCCTCATCAGTCAGGCTAGCTTGAATCCTGTAGAACAGTGAGCAAGGGACCCATGGCTGTGCATACCCTAGTCCACTTAGGGCAAATATAGCGAAGACAACAAGATGATGAATGTAGTGCTAACATTTTTCAACTACTCACCCCCAGTCAAGAGATCTGGGTTGAATCCATAATTCTTTTGCTCACTATGCCACCCCAGTTTGGACCCAGCCATATGCAGATCAGTCTTGACCCTGCTCCTCTTTGGAACAGTTCAGTCAGAACTGCCAGGCCAGGTCTTCACTCAGCCGTAAACAAACATCTTGGGACTGGTTTCGGGGTATCACACCTCATCAGCCAGGCTACCTGGAATCCAGTGACATAGCGAGCAAGGGACCCACGTCTGGGCATACCCATGGCCACTTGGGGCAAACACAACAAGATGATGGACGTAGAGCTGAAACTTTTCAACCACTCACCCCCAGTCAAGAGATCTGGGTTTAATCCATTGTTCTTTGGCTCACTTTGCCTTCTATTATCTTGCTGATGAAGGACAGGTTCGAGAGTGGTGTATAGTTGTTTCATTCCAGTGTGTTGGCTGAAAGTTTCTTTAGTAATGTGGTGATTGCAGCATGTTTGTTTTACAGTTTTGTGGATATTTCTAGTGGGAGCAAATTGTTTTTAACTCTAGTTATATCCAGGCCAAACCTGAGAAAATGTTCTTTCACTGTAGTAGGTGTACTTGCAGAAAAACAGCTCTGCGGGAATAATTGACAGTTAAGACTACTGCTAAGTCTAGTTGAGGGGGGTCACACCTTAAAATCTGCCCTGGGAGCTAATTGTATGTATACTAACAGCTCCCAAAGGGCTAGACAATTGCTAAAAACCCAGGGTCCCTTCCCTCAAATGATAAGAGGGTTAGAGTCCCATCTTATCACTAAAAGAGCCTTAAGTAACTGCCACTGCAAGATATGTGTATGCTTATGATACTTTCTGGAAGGAGGCAACATTGCCTGTACTGCTATGCTTTCTTGCGGTGTTAGTGTTGAGTCAATCACAATGAGGACTAGCAAGTTTGTCACAGCTTCAATTTGAGACTTGAACAAGTCATGTTTCCTGGGTGGGAGGTAAAGATCACACAATCAGAGAGACACAAATCATTAATAAGTGTTGGAACCTCAAAGACCAGACACTAGTGGTATTTATTTTTAGCCCATCCTGACACATCCCTTCTTGAGCTGCATGAAGACAATGTTTGATTTCAAGGGTGGTGGCTTTTCGGTTTTTATTGTGTTGTAGCTAAATAGAAACTGCATACAGTCAGTGAACATGTTATATACGAAAGTGAAAAATTAGGTTCATCATAGCACAAAGGCTTAGAATTCACTGGATGGGTGAGATAGGTGACAAGATACTACAGGATAGTTGTCTAGGATAGAAACGGAGGTAGAGAAATGGCTTTGCTGTGTCCTGTGAAAAATAATTTAAACCAATCCAGGGCATTACCTGTACTGCCTGATATAGCTGACTGATCAAGATGCAGTAGCCAATCGTGTCAAGTTAGTAATAGATCTAAAAGGATCATGGTGTTGACCCATTTGCCATCTACCTGTCCATATCAAAGCTACAGAAACAGCTCTTGACAAGTTCAACAAGCACTGAGACTAGGCAGCTATACGAGTTGACAGATAGTGCTTTGAGATTGTGCATCCTAGATTCTCTTGGAAGGACTTCATAAAAATTATAAGCAAATAATGGGGCTTATTTATGAGCCCTTGCGTCACTTTCATGTCACTTTTTGTGACGCACCTGGTGCGTAACAAATGTGCCTTGTTGCGCCAGGTAAAATGTATGCAGGGGGGCGTTCCGACGCAAGAAAGGGTCGTAGAAGTGATGCTTAGGAATCTATAAGATTTCACTGCGCCACTTCTAGGATGCAAATACGTCAATATCTTACGCCTGCCTGATGGCAGGCGTAAGACTGACGCAGGCACATTTCACATGGGACTTGCCCATGTGTAATGACCCATTGCTGGAGTTGCATCATTTTTGCGCCTACAGATACGTCAGAAATACTGACGTATCTGTAACTCCTTGCGACATGATGCGTCATTCTGTAAATATGACGCATCATTGGTGTAGCAAGGAGGGTGCAATGAAAAGTGACACATCGCTGTTTTCTCGCAGCGATGCATCATTTTTCATAAATAAGGCCCAATGTATGTATGTATCATGTATGTTTGATTTGCGTTGTACAAACCTAGCCAAAATCAGCCAAGAGCAGTAATGGGTCAAAAGCAAATATACAGCTAATGAATGATTGCAGGGCAAGCTGAGCTCTGTGAGTGTAGGTGGACTGTTACCTCATTATGGCATAGTGCAGTGTAAAGAGGTCCTCCTTCAAATCTTCCCTAAATTGGAGGGGGAGGAATGAGAGGATGACCTCCATGAACAGAAGCTCGCAAAGCTCCAATATCAACAACTTCAATTATTTGAAGCCAAGAGGGACCTGGACTGTCTCTCAGAATAGTATTTACAAACATGGCTATTTAGGACTGGACCCTGAGAAGGTCCATTTTTTTTTTTTGGTAGAGTTTTATATAGCGCGAACTAGACCCGAACTGAATCAGGTATCAGAGCGCTTTACATAGCACAAGTTACGTTTTTTTTTTGTTTTTTTACATGAGAACACACACTTTCATTTTTAAGAATGGGGAGATTAAGTGATTTGCCCAGAATCAGAGGAGGTTTTTGGCGTCGTTACCGAGACTCGAACCCAGATCCCCAAGTCCGAGGTCGAGCGCCTTAGCCGTTAGGCCGTTGATTTCCCTTTATTTGTGCAGGAGTTACGAGGGGCTCCTTCCAGTAGCCACCCTGCCAAAAACCGTACATGTGAACGGTAAAGGTATCAAGTGTATCTTTTAGAGTTCCAGTTCAGGGAAAAACATGTGAAAGACATCAAGTGTCTCTTTAATACAGTCCATGTTAAAAGAAAACAACATTGCCAATCTTGTAGCTCTTTATTGATGATTAATAAAAAAGTACATAGCAAGGTACCAAATTCCCCCTGACACCAGGGAAAAAGTAAAGAACCAAGCAAGGAGATCCAGAAGTAGATCCAGTAGACGTTCAAACTGCAAGAAGGAAAAATCTGGGACAAAAATATGTGACTAGTGGGAAACAACGTAACAAAAACATCCTTATATATGATTCAAGCATGAACTGACATCACAGTAAAAGACTTTACCTTATCTTGAATTGGGAACTTCACTTAAGGTGGACTTCTCTGGGCAGACTATCATCATGGAAAGGGCAGCTTATAAGGCTTGTTCATCATTTCCCTGAAACTCAAGGCATCGGTTTGACACACAGATAAAAAAGCCAGGTTTAAACTCCCTTGCCCACTTGTGAACTCTGCAGTCCCGCCACTGCCCTTCTAGCCATGACCATGAAAGTGGAAATGCCAGTGCAGTCTGAATTGCAAGGATGCTTTGTGAGAAGTTGGCCTGTTATATGATGTCCACTATTCTAGTGGGCACCTTGCACCAGTCCAAACGACCCTTATTGATGGTAGGTTGTAAAGTCAACCTTATAGAAAGCTATCCTAGTGGTAACTGTGGCGAGCAGCCTTCAGGCTAAGACTTAGAGGCGAGTTAAGCAAGTTGTTTTACCAGTTGTAATCTCCTGAATGATCAAATAAAAGCACACCACACAAGGTATATATCAAATATATATGTATTTAATCTAAACACAACCCCTCTGGACTCTTTATGAGGTCAGAGGTAAAAATACAATACAAGGAACTTAATTAGCATACAATAAGTTGCACAGTATATGTTTTGACCTAGGGGCCTCACAAACCATATACTAAAATAGTGGTATAAAAACCATGTGAGGGATAGAAAGCAGGCCTGGGTCCTGTAGAACCAGTGGGGCTACCTGGAACCACCAAAGGTTAGGATGCAGGAGGCCCACGGGGGACGCGTGCAGTGTCTAAACACAGCTGCGGATCACCATTCACTTTCTATGTAGAACGAACAAGTTACAATTTTAAAGATTAGGGGCAACTACGATGGAACCCTTTTAGGCTAGGACACTTCGACAACTCCGGAGTACTTGTGTTACCTCACCCAGGGAAGCCAGGTGCATAGGTGTCTTTTGGTGTCGGGTTTCGTCATCGATTCTAATGGAGAGCTGTGCAGGAATGCTGCAGGCGACCAGAGGAAAATTGTATGGGTGGATCCAAGGGTGGATTGGAGGTGTGAAGAACCTGAAAGCAGAGGGGACAGAGTCTGGGTCACTAGCCAGTGACCAGGATGGCTGCAAGAAGATGCCAGCCAATGTTGGGTGATTTTAGGTGAAAGAGGTGAAGCTTGACTCTTCAGCCACGAGGACCAGGAGGTGTCGACGATGACCAGAAGCTGGATCCGAGCTGTCCCAAGAAGGATGACAAGTGCTGCAGCTTCGGAATCCGGATTGGACCCAACAAGCCTTGGCAACAGCAACCCACGCCAAATGACAAGATTGGCTTTGGTTCAGACCGGCAAGGTCTGGGGGACTCCTCCTTTGGAGGGGAGTCAGAGCACATCTGGAGCAACCATAAAAGCTCAAGGAATCAAAGGTTGGTCTTTGTAGGGGCTCACTAGCCAACGGACTAGGAACCACGAAGATGCGTTGAGCTGAAATGCACCAAGCGGGCCCACGGAACACTCGTGGAGTGTAGGCCTCTGAGCTTCAGTGCAAAAAAGGTGCTCAGGGAGGGCCTTCAAATACCCCAATGCACAACTTCGGGATAGCTCGGGAAGTAGGTGCAGTAGCAAAAATGCAGGATGTCCAGGAGTTCCGGTCCCACGTCTCTCTTGTCAGCTACCGGTCTCAGCTTTGCTGGGATCTTGGGTCAGCCTCAGAGATGTCTGGAAGTCCATGTCCTGTGTCGCAGATTTTTCGTGATCCGGCAGGAGCCTCAAAAATGCAGACCGGCAAAGATGCTGTTGGTGCCTGTTTGAACAGGGTGGTCACTCCTTGACCACAAGGGAGATTTCTTCCGTCTTCCAGTCGATATGGAATGTCGACGTTCCAAGATATATGTTGCAGAGATTCGTCCAGGGTAATCTAAAGTCCTAGGGACTGGGCTCCTATTTTTATAGTAAGTTTAGGGGTTGGACTAACTCTAGGGTCTCACCTATTGGTGGACCTGGGGAGGGGGTGGTTACACCCCTTCCTCTTTGTCCAGTTTCGCGCCAGAGCTGGGGCACAGTGCCCCAGCAACAGGTTTGAACTGGGAAATGCATGGAGCACCTTGTGTGCCCCAGGCAGTATCTGAAATGCATTCACTGAATGCAACCCACCATGCCCCAGTACACTAAAGCCTGTCTGGGGAGGTGCTAGCATGTCTTTTCCCTCTAGAAGGATGGAATGCTACCCCCGCCGAACTGGCGGGAAGGGGTAGTATTCCAAAGTGTTTGACACCAAACACAACATGTTTTGATAAAGCCAAACCAAAGTTAGCATTAACCGCGAGGATTATAATGCACTTAAGAGTATATGGTAGGGCTATCTCATAGAACAGCTATAAGGAGATAGTTCTGAAAGCTGCAGAGGGGCTTAGCTCATGCTAGAGCACCCTCTCACACAAAACCAAGCACTATGCCTTCAGGATTGTCAAGGCCTGCCATAGGAGTGACTTATAGGTTAATATGTGTCTATATGTAAAGGTAGATATAGGTATACTATATCTAAGTAAGGGGTGCTTACATCACCTTACCCAGGCTGCAAGTGTACACCAGTGGTGCCATTTTGGAAGGCTAACCAGGGGTGGCATAATACATGCTTCAGGCTCACAAGGGTGACCCAGTACCAATTTGGTATGTACCTAAAGTACATGGTATCAATTTATAGAGAGAACAACCAGGCTGTGGTTCTGCTTAGCAGGGCCAAAGCCATACTAAAGTTAAAAAAACAGTGAAACACAGCAAAAAATTGGAGTAACCAGAGGAAGCAGACCCTACTCTCCTACATGCTTAATCATGCGCTGAGTGCAGCATCCAACAACATGCTGCCTGACTGCGGGAGAAGTACACTGTCTTCTCCTGAAGACTTGCAATCACTGTTAAACTCTAGGCACAGGTGTAACAAATGGCATGATTGATAGATTGACCGTGTACTTAATGATACCATACAGTTAGCCATGAATTGTGGATAAATGGATAGGCAAACACATAAAGACCTTATGGGCACATACAACTGCAGTTTGTGATGTAACTGATTACGGTCCTTGTGAGTTTACTAGTGGAAGGAGTCCCAATTCGAAGTGTAGCCCTGGTTGGACGGGCAATTCTGAGGATGTGACGTAATCACCAGAAGAAGTTAACTATTAAGAAAGCTCATGAAGGAAATGAAATGTATTTTGACAATAAACAGACTACTATAGATATTTTTATCAAAGAGGGTTCAATGGGTAATGAGTAAAGAAGATTGTGAAAATGCACAAAGGTGCAAATATTTTGACCATCAGAGTTTTCAAGTTTATGCAAAATTCTTTTACGTTAAGCAGTGGCAACATCTGACATTTAAGCTACCTTTGCTTGTGCAACAAGGAGTGTATGGACATCAAAGAACATGACCTTATGGTAAACAAAAATACGGGTTATTGGTTAGACTTGGAAGTGAAAGACGTTGAGTGTTCAGTGAAAGGTGGAATAACTCTGATAAGGTATTGTAAATTGTGTGTCAACAGTTATAACAATGACATGATTGAGGTGAATGGACTGTGCCCATGTATAGAAGTAAGTAAGGAGAATGGTGAATTTAGAGACGTGGCAGTAGTGTTGATGGAGCAAGTGGTAACAGGTAACAGGTAACAGGTTCTCCCGAGCTCGAATGAAGGGTATACAGGGGTGTTACTCACAGTGAAAAGGAAGTCATTCTTTACTTCAGAATAAGTTGAAAATCTATCCTTTGTTAGTGGAGCAGACAGAGTAGCGCTGTTTTTATGTTTGTTACTAACTGATTTTTATTAAGAAAAGTTAAAGAAATACGTTTTTGTATTACCTTTTTTTTTTATTGGTTATTTAACCCCCTTTTTTTTATATTCCCCCCCTTTTGGTGCAGAGCCTGACACATCATTTACATATTTGCAAAAATGAAAAATAATACATAGATATCACAACTCTTTAACAATACTACTAAGGTTATAAACAATTAGGCAGAGAAATTGAAAATACAAAAGAAAGGGAGAGAACAAAACAACTTAATCAGCACCCATAATTAACAACAGACGTCAGGCTCAAAGCTTCTTGTACAACCTCCTAAATAATCTGTGGGCTTCATGAGTTTTGTCCGGATACCTCTTCCCTCCATTTAGTTACGGGTCCCCATATTTGCAACCCTAACATCTTCCCCCTTCTCCCTCTCCTAGCATATATCGCTTTTTCTAAATTATATGCCGATAAAAGTCTACCTAACCAATCATGATAAGTTGGAGGGATTTTATCAAGCCATACCCTGCAATTGAGTTTGAGTTTTAAATTATTTTTAAAGCGCATGTACACCTGGCGGTTTCATGGCCCTACAGTATACCGGTTCCTTAAGAAGCAAAGCGAGGGGTGACAAGGGGAAGCTTATTGAGGAAAAGCTTTGGAAAATAGAAAGGTTTTGAGCCTTTTTCTGAAAAGAGAGTATTGGGAAGAGCATCTAAGGTAGGGTGGGAGAGAGTTCCAGAAAGTGGGAGCCAGTGTGGAAAATTTAGAGCCCCCGCCCATTTTTTCCGGCGAAAGTGGGGAACTGTCAAAAGATGTTGGGAGGAAGAACGGAGTTCCCTGGCGGGAGCATAGGCATTAATTGCAGAAGAAATGAAAGCAGGAGCGGAGCCTAGCTGAGCCTGGAAGGTGAGGCAACCCACCTTAAACTGGGAGCACTCACGAATGGGAAGCCAGTGCAAGGATTTTAGGAGGGGGGTGGCGTGATGGAATTTGGGCAAATTGTGAACCAAGCGAGCGGCTTGGTTCTGTACTAGCTGTAGTCGTCGTATGCTATAGGCTGGCATGCCGTGGTATAGGGCGTTGCCATAGTCCAATCGAGAGACGACCATAGCTAGTACAATTAGTTTTACGGCAGTGAAGGAAAAGAAGCGGGAGACCTTGCGAATAGTACGGAGAGAGAGAAAATAAGAAGAGACCACCGAGCTCACCTGGGAATGCAAAGTGAGTTGGTCGTTAAGTTTGAAACCAAGCGTTTTGACAGAGGAAGAAGGGGGCCCAAGGGAGGGGGGCCAGAAAAGGGGGGACCAGGGACTGGAGCAACCACCTGTCAAAACCAGCTCTGTAGTGGGGAAAGGGAAGAGCCCTGAGGGACCCCGCATAAGACCTTCCGTGATTCGGCCGAGAAGTCGGCCAGGCGTACCGCTTGGGTGCGATCACTCAGAAAGGAGGACAGCCAAACCAAGGCCGAGCCGCCGACGCCCGCCGCCCCGACACGGAAAGTAAGATGGAATGGTCCACCGTGTCAAAGGCGGCGGACAAGTCGACTAGGATCAAGGTCTGGGGGATGTTTGTGTCCGATCCCTCTCTGAGGTCGTCAAGTACCGATAGCACTACTGACTCGGTGGAGTGAGCTGGGCGAAAGCCGGCCTGACGGGGGGCTAAAGCTCGGTTTTCTTCCACGTAAGTGGTGAGTGCTCTAGTCACATGTCGCTCCAGAACTTTCCCAAGGAAGGGGAGTAAAGAAATGGGGCGATAGTTGGCGGGAGCAGAAAGGTCCGCGCCAGGCTTTTTAAGAATGGGAAGAATAATAGCATTTTTAAGAGTATGGGGGACAACGCCCCGAGACAGGGAGCAGTTGAGAAAAGTGAGCGGGGGTAGCGGGCAGTTGGTGAAAATATGACAAAGAATATGGGCAGGACACGGGTCAAGTGGGGAGCCGGATTTAACCAGTGGGAGAAGGGAGAGAAGGGATTCTTCCGTTAGGAGAGGAAATGAGTCTAGACGAGCCTCAGAGGAGGGGGGGCAGATTGAGAAAGGAGGAAGAAGTGGGGGGGATGTTTGCAATTGTTAAATGAAATATAGCCATGGCCACAAAAAGAAAGTAGCCATATTCCGGCTGCACGTCAGAGTCCACTACTCCAGTGATAATGATTGCCGGTGTTAATTTAATTTCTATTCCTAAAGATCTTTTCAAGAATACCTCTATGCCTTCCCGCGTTGCTTGTAAATGAGTGCATGATGCAAACATATGTCCTATATCCGCCTGATCTGAACTACATCTGGGACAAGTGATACCCGTGCTTCCACCCCACTGCGCTATCCTTGCCGGGGTATAGTATAAAGAATATAATGTTTTGTAATGTTGCGCCTGGAGTGAAGCTGAACATAAAATTTTCTGCCCCAGCTCTAGTGACAAATGAAAAATTTCTTTCCCTATACCCAACTTAAGCATCCATTTCCGCTCATACTTCTCTAAGTCATCTGATTTACCCCTCAGCAATTCTGCGGACAGTCTTTTAATTGTACAACCTACTCCTCCTGAATCACCTCCAGAACAGGATTTGTATTAAACCCCATCGGGCCCCCTTCTTTGCCGCCATGAAACTTGTGATTTGTAAGAATTTAAAAAAGTGCCTTTGGACTAAATCATATTTTACCCGAATTTCAGAAAATTGTATCATTACCTGTGTCCCCATTATATCTCCCAATTTATTTATTCCATTCCATGTCTGCCTCATTCCGCAAAGACCACATCTGAGAATATATCACAAGGAAGTGTATCATTATAAAGCACCCTAGTATACCTATTATATTTTCCTAATCCAAACTTTTTGGTAAAAGCCTTCCAGACACTATATGCTGCCAACACAGTCTTAAATTTAGTTCTTTTAAAGTAAGTAGAATCGGTGCATTTTAAAAAGACGTTCTCTGCCTCAGTGCCCAAGACCAGTGCATAGATAGCAACAGTTCCCAGAGGATCCTGGTCTTCAGTTTCAGCGCCTCCCATTAAACCAGACATATATTGCAGGGCAGCCGCCCAGTAATATAATTTCAAGTCCGGTAGAGCCCAGCCTCCTCTCTCCCTAGGTAATGCCATAAACCTCATTGCCCTTCTTGTCTTGCCCTGCGCCCATATAAATCTATTTATCATATACTCCAAGATGTTAAACCACTTTGATTCAAATAACAGCGGGATAGCCCTAAAGATATACAAAAACTTCGGTAAGAAAATCATTTTAATAATATTAGTACGCCCCACTATGGAAAGATGTAAGTTATGCAATCTATCTAGATCCCTTTTGGCTTTGCTAATTATTGGGGCTATATTCAGTTCCACCAATTTATCTAGGTCTGCCGTGATTGTTACCCCTAGATGTGTACCTGATAAGACTACTCGAGGATCATCGCAGCCCAAGTTGTTATTCTGAATAATTTGTGTCTTAGAAGTGTTTAGGGCATACCCTGAGACCTGGCCGAAGTGTGAAGCCTCCATTTCCACCTCTCTTATAGCCTCTGTGGGATCTGGTGTAACTATCGCCACGTCGTCTGCATACGCCAGGATTTTGCAATTCCCCCTATTGGTTTTTATTGGAGGAATACTGTTGTTGTCTTCAATCCTGCGTACAAACGGGTCCATATATAGGGCAAACAATAATGGGGAGCACGAGCATCCCTGTCGTGTCCCTCGAGTAATCTGGAGCGGAAGGGTATAACCTGCATTCACTCGTATGCGGGATGTCGGTGCCGTCTACAATACTTTTATTGCTCTAAGAAATCATAGTCCAAACCCGGCTCTTCTTGAAATAGCCCACAGATAGTCCCAGGAGACCCGATCAAAAGCCTTCTCAGCATCCAGAAGCATCGCCGCCATCGGGTCCCCTGGAACTTCTGCGGCATCAAACAAGGTGATAACCTTCCTTGTATGATGAGTAGTGCCTCTCCCGGGTATAAAACCGTGCTGGTTAATACTTACTAAGCTCTCAATCTTTTTAGCAAACCTTAGGGCCAGTATTTTAGAAAAGATCTTTGTGTCCGCATTCATCAGAGTTATTGGCCTATATGAACCTGATTCATCAGCTGGTTTACCTTTCTTTAAAATAACCACAATATCTGCCCCGGCCCAAGATGCTGGTATAGACGCCCCCGTCTGAGCCTGCTGCATTGTAATAAGTAAATCCTACCTCAGTATACCCCAGAAAGTCTTAAAGAACTCTGCTGGAAATTCCCGCAGACTTGCCTGATGGGAGACTTAACATAGCTGTCTCAATCTCTTCCAAATCAAAGGGAAGATCTAGGTTCTCTCTATCCTCCTCCGAGAGAGCCTCACTTGGAATATCCTGCAAATATTAGCTTATTTTATTTGGATCTTTAGGATGCACCTCGTCATATAGTATAGCATAAAATTGGCTAAAGGCCTCTCGTATCCCATCCGTATCTCTGAGAAGATTGCCTGCAGCGTCCTTAATCTCTTTAATCTCCCCTGTGGCTGCCTTCTGTCTTGCTCGAACTGCCAGGGTACTCCCTACAGACTCGCTACACTCATAACATCTTTCTCTGTTTGTAAGATACATCTTAGCAGCCTTCTCTGCTATATTTTCATGTGCTTCCATCTTTGTTTTAGCTACTTTAATAAGTGCTTGATCCAGTGGTGCACCTGCCATTACAGATCTTGATAGCTCTCCCTCTGCCTCTTCTACTGCCATAGAAAGATTCACCATTTTCATCCTCTCCTGTTTTTGCTTAAAATTACTGAAACGTACGGTTTCCCCACGGGTGGCAGCCTTGAAGGCATCCCAAACGACCCCTGCATTAGCACTCCCTCTATTAATCTCAAAAAAGGATTTACTCCATTGCGTCATGTGTTGGATATAGTTATCATCTTTCAGTAAACCCCTTTCAAAAGTCCAGATTCTCTCTATTTTCGCCCTTATTGCCATACTCAGAGTTAAAATCAGTGGGTTATGGTCGGAGAGGATCCTGGGCATCCTTTGCATCTTTGTCTCCGAGAGCAGAGAGTTTGAGATAAAAAAATAGTCCAGCCTTACACACAGCCTATGTGGAGAGGAGTAATAACTGAATCCTAAATCAGCAGGTTTTAAAGACCCCCAAACATCCACCAGCGTGGTATTATTTGTAAGACTAGTCATCGCTCGATAAACTCTTTTCTTTCTCCTATGATAGGTATTTTTTCCATCAAGCCAAAGCCCGCCTGCCCCATTGATATTGAAATCCCCTGCCAGGATGACGCGAGGGGACCACATTGCTAATTCCAGATCTAAAAATTTGAAAACCTCTGGGCCATCTTCTGTTGAGCCATACACTGATACTAAGGTAACCCACTCTTCACCAATCATACATTCTACCAGGACCCATCTCCCCCACTGATCCTCAAGTTTCCTTTTTATTGTAATATCTTTACGCCTTGACAGAATAGCCACACCTCTGTTCCTAGTCCCTTGCTTTGTATAAAACAGGAGATTAAATACTAATTGCTCTAGTAATCCTGCCTTTGTCCCCTCAATATGAGTTTCCTGCAGAAACACAAAATCAGGCCTCATAGTTTTTAATAGTATTGCCACCCGCTGCCTCTTCTGCCTATAATTTAATCCACACACATTCCACATAACTACTCGTATCTCCATTTGGACTCATGTATTAGTCGTTCAAAATATCCAAACACCAGAGTTATTCTGCAGTATTCTTTCTTTGTACTAGTATCAACCATATTTCCTTGTGCCGTTGCCCAACCTGTGCTCAATACATTTTGTTTCAGGTGCTCTCTTTTCGCCGTCCAGCACTTTACCAAGTGTTGCGACTTTGTACCATGCCTTGCACCCCCCCGAGCTCCCCTCCCCACTGCCCCACCCCTTTAACCCCCCCTTTACAGGCAAATAGGTCAATCCTGACCTATGTGTGGCAGCTCCTAACCCAGAGTGCCTCCCCTCCCCCTTCCCCCCTGTCATATCCTGTTAGCTATGGATGTACTGCTGCTCAGAACCATAGAGATCTACCGACACAATTATTTCCCCTCAGTTCACTTCTTGTTAATGAGTATCCTCATCAATTTAACAATTTATCATATTCTCATATTATCAGCATATAGCATATAGCCCTTTCATTTCCGATACTCTTTTGATGCCCCCTGTCGTACAGCAACCACCATGCTATTTTGACCTCTTTTCTCTTTTAACTCATTCAGATACTCCTGAGCCTTAATTTCTGAGAGAAAAAATAGAACATGACCATTTACCAATACTTTCAGCCGACATGGGAACAACAAAAATGCCTCTTAACCAGCACTTTGAAAGGGGTTAATTAATTGCCTCATTCGCCATCTTCTTTCCACTGTGGCGTGGCAAAAGTCTGGCCTAGCGAAAAATGTTACCCGATTGAAGAACGCCTTGCCTCAGGCTTAGCTTTCTCCATTACTTCTTGTCTCACCAGAAAGTTTCCCACATAGACAAGAATAGCTCTTGGTTTGTCAGACGCCGGCCCCTTTTTTTGGACAAATGGGAACCGGTGAGCGCGCTGCACTACCACCTCCCAATTCCATATCTTAGTCTCGGGAAAGGCCCCCTTATATAGATTGACCACAAATGTACGAACATCTTGCCCTTCAAGTCCTTCTGCAATGCCAAGAAGTCTAATGTTATTACGCCTTTGGCGATTCTCGAAATCCTCGAGCTTCCATTGCAAATCAGTTGTCATCTCTTCCTGATCCTGCCTGAATTTCTGCCATGTGTTGACTTCATCTTCCAGCTGACCCGTCCTCTCCTCTACCTCCGTAACTCTGGAAGCCATGTCAGCATACAGTTTATTAACTTTCCTCATTGACCCCTGTATTTTTTTATTTGCTTGTTTAGCCCTCCGGCTTTCCGACCTAGCCTCTAGTTGCATCTGCTTCAGAGTACTATATAACAAATCCATATTAGTGGCCTGATTTGGGGTATGCGACTGAGAGTGCGAGTGTGACTGTAGAGGGTTGCTTGCTCCTCCCTCAAAGTAAATCTGAGAGGTGGCAGAATAATCCCAATCCAGTTTTTTTGAGACCTGCAAGGGATTCTCAATTCTCTTTGGGTTATTTCGTGTTCTACTATTGACTGTCCAAACCTTGCGATGAGCATTGGGCCTGTATGCTTTGTTATCCTCTGCACCCCCATCTGTAGTATCTGCCTCAGATAGCTCTGAGCAGCTTTCCTCTGGAGTCGATGTCAAACCTGACTCGTCTTCACCACTTTCAACATCATTTACTGAAAAAGAACAGTCATCACTAGGAGAGCCAGACAGTGCAGCAGTAGGAATGTGGGCTACTGGTATTTGTAAGGAGGGCGCTTTCTTACCCCAGTCTATACATGCAGTAGACCCACTATAGACTTTGGGGCGAACAGATTGTTCCACCAACTGGTTTATTATTCCATCCGTTTTGGGCAGCTCCTCATTTTGACTGCTCATCTCCACTGTATTAGTGCCAACTAGCTCTGGCCCACTCGTAGTCTTGCACCCCACTCCATAACTTTGCGCATTGCTGATACCGCTCTCAGTCACAGTCACAGTCCCGATCCTGGTCCCGGTTCCGGTGTAATTTTTACCCTCAGACGCCTGCATAGCGCCAGTATCAACATCGCTCCCCCGTACCTGCAGAGTCTGCTCCTCATTGTGCCCTGGGTGCTCATGCTGCTCACCCTCCTCACCCTGCTCACCCTGCTCTGGAACGGCAGGTCTCCCAGCGGTCTCAGCCAATCCACCAGAGAGCAGCCGTTGTGTCTCTGCCTCGTCCGCCTGGTCAGCCGCAATCGTGTTTCCTTCCTCAGCTGCAGCCGTGCACAGCTCTGGGCCCGTCACTCCCGCCTGCGGCCTCTCAGCAACCAGCTGATCGTCACTCGGCTGTTCCTGCGTATATGTATGTGTGTCCACAGCGGAGCCTGCATCGGGTTTGACGAGGGTACAGCCGAAAACGCTTCAAACAAAGTAGGCTGCCGAAGGGAATTTTCTTCATTTGCCCGCATCTTTGGGCCTCTCTCCCCAACATTACCTTTCTCCTTTTTCTCTTTTGGCTGCCCATCATTTTTATCGGCATCGGGTTCATCTCTGGTCTTTGTAATTACCCTGTGTGCTTGCACCGACCCCCTCAGGTTAGAAGAGGGGGCCCAGGGTCGCTCTGGTTTACAGGATCCTTTTCAATATCCTTATCCTTCTCCTTGGTCTTTTGCACTCTTGATCCTTTTGGCGCCATTATGCTCATCCGAATTCTCAGGGTAAGGTGAATACAATGTCTCCTCAGCGCGGTCACCACTCCCACAGGGTGCAAGTATGTGAAGTCAGTTTCAGCCAGGAACCAATTCCAAGCTTGCTGAGTAACTCTAATCACATAAGTCCCCTCCGTAGGCCAATGGTAAACATCCACGTCATCTCTGCCAGTCCGTCAATTTTAGATACAGGAGAAGGGAGAGAGTGCGACCTCTCTCTACGGGCTATCGGCGGCCATCTTGCCCCGTCAAACGTTTTTGTATTACCTTGTAAAAGGATGGTCCTTTGTAGGAGTTAAACTGACGTCACAGAGAGCCACGCTGGGATTGGTTGAAGCAGGGGGCGTGAGCAAGGAGCAGATTGTAAAGGAAGGGTCAGTAGTGAGGAGCAATACTGACGTCACAAAATGCCATGCTAGTATTGGTTAGACGAGCAGCGCAAGGCCAAGCTCTGATTGGTTGCTAGAAGCTGTGTTAGAATTGGTTATGAAAGAAGTTGTATGTTGAGTCCTGATTTGATTGCTGGTGTGAGTCACGCTGACATAGGATGAGACGTAGGTAACAGAGTTCGAAGGTATACAGATGAGTCTTACTTATATTGTCCATCTAAAATGTTTTGAGAAAGGAAGAAAATGGTGTTAATAAAAAATATTCAGAATTTCTTTAAGAAAAATAAACCTGTGTTGACTAGAGAGGGAATTCCTATTCCACCACCGAAAACACCTACTTCATTTATGATGATGGAAAGAGGATATCATACTTGTGTATGGTTGGAGAATTGGGTGTAATACATGAAAGGTGATTGAGTTTTGGCTTTTCCAGATCATGGCACCTTTAATGTAAGGATACTTCAGGATTTGAGAAATCGAATGAATGTTTTAGAACCAAATCCTAGGCGGACACAACATGAAGCATTGCAAGAATGGGAGATTGAGGCAGTTGAACAAGAGAAATTCTGAAGTGGTAGGAGACTTAGCGTGTTTTTGATTAGATATGCATATGAGTCACGTGGAGATCAGATGAAGCATTGGAGAAGAGTTGTAGTAACAGAGGGTTTGTATCCAGTATTGATGGCTGAAGATCAGTCTAGAAGCAAGTGTAAGGAAAAAAACATACAAATGTGTCAGGGTATGATGAACTGTTGGAGGATATTTTAAATAAAAACCCTCCACTGTATCAAGAGATACCTAGAAGGTTCACCCCGAGTGCACCAGTGATAGGAACAATAATGGTTACACAGATTCTGCATGATACATCAAACAATAGGGCATTTCAAGATAGTGAGAGAAGCTTTGAATAAGACTAGAGGAGAAATAGTGCAGAAAATAAGCGAGTTGAATTTAAGTGCTGAAGCTTTGACAATGCCAGTGATTATCGGTCCCGTGACCCCATTGTATGGCGGTAAAAAGAGTAGTCGAAACCACAAACTGTAACAATTCCTTTAGGTAATTTTAGAAAGGAAGCAGTGATGTCTGATGATCAGGACAGTGAGAGTGATTCGGTTATTTCATTAATGGACCTTCCAATTATGGAACCCTTAGCTGAAACCCCAAGGAGAGTTTCACCTGAAAAGATGAAGCAAAAAGTGTCTACAGGAATAGGACGTTCAACAGTAGTTACTCCTGAGGATTTAGAGAGATGGGCACAGGGAATAGAAAAACGAAATTCAACAACCAAAGGTCTTAAATATTAGCAGATTGAAAGTGGATTTGAAAGAAATGATAGCTGGTAATGTGAGCACGGAAAGATTGAGCATTTATAATGAAGAGAAATTGTTGTTCTTGTGTAAAAGTATAACTAGAAGAGCAAGATTTTCCATGAGAGATTAACAGAGGTTGCTTCATAGATTGGATTAGATATAGTGAGATCGAAGTTGTTGCAGAAACCATATTGAGAGGAGTTTACTGAAAAGGATTTGAAAAGTATTGATTGATTGATTGATTGATTTATTTGTTGATTAATTAAAACCATTACAACAAAGAACACAAATAAATACAAAGACAACACATTACCAGATTAAATATTCCAGGATACAATGCATAATGTTGACCACAATCAATTAACTTTTTCCAGATCGAGATAATTTAAAATTATTATTTCATTTTTAAAATAGACTATAGGGCTTGGCATTTTTCAGGGATAAAGTGCACGTGTATCGTTCAATAAAAATAATTATCATAATAAATAGAACATTATCTAAAAAGTAGTACTCTAAAAGCAAACTATTAATACATTAAAAAGAGCCATAGAAATAATTCATCATAACCTAAAAAACAGCAGCATCCTCATTTCACAGCCGTAACAAATTTAACATATACTTTGGGTGTCAACCTTACATAATTTCATTTTCACTGTAAGCATAAATTTTACAAATTGGTGTATTATATGGACGTTGACACCACTTAAGCAAAATATTAATGCCGATCTACATGTCCTAATTCCCATTTCTATAAAAATAGGTTTTAAAATTGTTTTCCGTTCCTTCATCATTTTTGGGCATAGTGTTACCATATGCAGCAAGGTTTCATCATATTGCCCACATAGCCGACAAATATTTGATTCCCATTTGGACTTCCATTTGGGGGTTCCATCTTTGGTTGGATAAATTCCAAACCTTAATAACATGTATTTGTTCTTAATTAAGGGTTTTTGATGAAAAAGTAAATAGGGTTGGACCATCATTTTGTCGAAGCCATTGGCAAGAGTCCAAAAGTGTTTTTTTTTTCCCCAACTCATATTTATCCAACACTTCTGACAGCAAGGCAACGGTTGAATTAATTAATTTTTTATAAACCATTTTACTCCCTGTTTCGTCTTCCAATTTGGGACATTTGAATTTTAGGAGGCACTCGGCGAAATAATCCTGCCAGCTTCTAGAATATTCGCTTGTTGAAATCTCGACCAACACATATTGGCCAACGTGCCCTCCTCGGCTCGAGATAATGCCAATAGAGTTTTAACAAAATGCAGCTTTACGTACCAAGAGCTGTTGCCGAAAGCCAAATTCCAATCATAAATTGGCACGTGAAATCTGCCTAGGAATCCTAAATACTGAATTATGTCCTTGCAACTATGTCCTCCAATACTTTCTCGTCTCTACCCTTAAAAATAATTGATCCATAGTCCAGGGAGGGGATAAGTTTTGCTTTCATGAAGTAGGTGGTCATAATTGGGGCATACTAATTTATCTCTTAATTTACGAAATGCGAAAGCAAGTGAGGTACTTTTAGCCTCTAAGTTATTAAAATGCTGTCTAAATGATAGTCGATCATCAAATGTAATTCCCAAATATTTATAGGTTTTTACACAGTCCACAGACAAACCATTGATATTCAATTCCTTTACTCCAAGTTTGCCATTCCCTATTAACATTACTTTTGTTTTTTTAATATTAATTGTTAAACCATTTTGGGTTACATATATATTAAAATAATTTATTAATCTTTTTAGTCCTATCATAGTTTGGCTAAGTAAAATAGTATCATCCGCATACTGTAAGTATTTGATTTCTTTACCCATTACAGAAGGGGAATGTGAAGTTACATCATTAAAATGGGTTGGGAGATCAGACATAAATAAATTAAAAAGACAAGGAGTAAGCACACATCCTTGTTTTAAGCCTAGATTTGTTTTAAGGCGGCGGGTAGTATGTCTACCATCGCCTATTTTGACCTGCACCCTAGTATTTGAGTACAATAATTTAATCATTTTTATTAGGGTTTCTGATATACCCCAATTCATTAGCTTTTTCCAAAGAATATTTCTGGGTACAGAATCAAATGCGGCTTTTAAATCAATAAAACAGATGTACAATTTTTGTTTCCTACATATGGCTCTTTCTCCTAATAAAGACAATAAAATCAAATTGGTAAGAGTCGATTCTCCCTTCCTAAATCCTGTTTGAAAGATGGGGATCAATTCTTCTCTTTCCACCCAAGACTCTAACTCCTCTAACAGACAACTTGCGAATATTTTAGCATCTACGTCTGTTAGGGTAATTAATCAATAATTTGCAGGGGTTCTCCTGGGGCCCACTTTTGTAGATTGGCTGTATTATACTTCCCCTCCATGAATCCGGGATACAGCCAGTTTTAAGAATTTCATTAAAGAGGGCCGTTAATATCTCTGGCCAATGCTCAATTTTAGCTTTAAAAATAGCGTTCGGCATTTCATTAGGACCAGGTGCTCCATTTGATCTAATTTTAAATAAAACTTTTTTAACTTTGTCTACCGACCATAACTTAGTAATCCTAGAGCCTGATGTATCCCTTGAGCCTGATGTATCCCTTGTGCCGGGAGGGTCGCACTCTTCACCTGGCTCCAATTCACACTTGGTGTCAGAACATTCAAGCTCCTTTATCATGTGGCTTCGGGAAGTTAATTTATTATTAAACAAATTTATCCAACTTAATTCATCTACATTGGCGCTTGTATTTCTAAAATTACCATTTTCTAAGTTATTAATTATACTCCAAAACATTCTTAGATTCTTAGACTTACATGCGAAATGGAGTTTGGCCAGGTCGCTTCATAATACAATTGTTTAGCCCTCCAGATTTCATTCTTATAACCCCTCTTTAGATTTCTAATTTTAAGCGACGTTAAAAAGTAGGAAGATCCCTTTGCTTTTTTGTACACTAATCTTATTGATTTGTTAAGAGACAGTTTCAAATATAGTAAGTGGTGGGAAAACCAACCTGGGTTCCTAGGATTCAAAATTACACCCCCAAATGGTTCCCTATTGGGAAATTTATTCAATAGGGAGCCGCATAAGGTGGGCCATAGGACAATCATTGGAGTTCCGTCAAAGTATTTGACCTGTGCATCAAGGATTAGAAGAGAGAGAAAGTCAATAATATCTTTCTCTGTTTTCTCATTCCAAATTAACCTTTTAAATTAAAAGCGACCGGGGCCGTTCCCAATATTTTAGTCTCTGGTAAATACTCGAAGGATAAATTGATCGCAATAACTTGCGGATTGTGGTCGCTCTCCATCCTTGGCACAATCTCATAACTTTGAACTTGTTCTGAGAGTTTATCTGACAATATCGTATAGTCGATCATAGAAAGACAGTCAGCTTTATTAAATGTTGGAAGGTGCTCTCTATCATATAACATCGTTAGATTGTATTTAATAAATTCACAATTAGACCATTGAGATAAAAGACCTGAATGGGTTGCCTGCTGTTTATACGATAAAAGATGAGTGTTAAAATCTCCCGAAATAATTATCTGAGCATCCCTATTATCATAATATAGCACTTTCACCATTTCCCATAACTGGGTAAGATGGAGTGATCGCACCTTTTTTTTCGAGCTTAAATAAACATTTAAAATGATCAACGATTGACTGGCTATTAATTTAACACATTGAATCCATTTAACTTGGAGGTCTATTTCATAATGTTCAACATTAAGACTTAAAGAAACATAAATTGAGAGTCCCCCACTAGGTCGACCATATGCAGCGTCCCTGCATGCTGCATTCAAATATTCGTAATAGCCGATCAGCGGAGTGCTGATCAAATTCCACGTTTCTTGCAAAAGTAACAAATCAAACAATTTTAAAAAACCTACAACATTTACATCTTCTACAAGTGTGTTAAAACCATTAGTATTCCAAGAGCAAATTCTAACTGCTGTCGGTGCATTGGACGAAGTACCCCAGCATCAGTCCATCTTTGCTGTCTTTTTTCTAGATAGCATAGCCGGGAGCCAACTCCAATCATCCGCTGCCGCATGAATCTCTTTAAGCTCCTCACACACTCTAGACCCTGGCTGGCAGCTTTTGATTTTAATGCCACCTAGCCTATTTACAGCTGAAGATGGACCTGAAGCGCCTTTCAATACTCTAAATTGATTAACATCGGTTTGTTTTGGAGTCTCCTTCTTCACTATGGGTATAAGTGGGGTCGGATATTGCAGACCGTGGAGTCTCCATACTTTAATTCCCCAACTTTCAAAGTTGTTAGAGTGTGCTAATATTTTCTTTACAATATCATCCTTTAACAACGTCGTGATGGTTATCTCCCTATTATCACCCTCTAATTTAAACTCTCCAGAGTCCAGGTCCTCAGTTGCAACATCTTTAAGATCAGGGGTTGCTTTTAGTAATTTCAAAATGTTCCCTCTGTTCAAAATATCATGTGAACCGCGGGACGAGTATTGGGGACAGAAAGCCACTTTTCGATTTTCAACCTGCAGTTTGGGGGATTCAATATTACTCCTAGGCCCTTGACCGGATCGATCAGTATTATTCCTAAGCCCTGAAAACGATTGATCCATATTCCCGGCAGACACCGACAGGGAGTTATCTTGCAGTTTGGGGGATTCAATATTACTCCTAAGCCCTGGACCGGAACGATCAGTATTACTCTTAGGCCCTGAATCATATCGATCCATATTCCCAGAAGTCACCAGCATGGGGTTATCCGGGCGATTAAAACGATCAGGTTGCTCTGCCTTAGGTTGAGCCAGAATACTGGAATCCTCAACCTGTTCATTCTTGTTAGGATGGAAAGGGGAGGGATTTACTAATTTTCCATGAGACAGCTTCTGGTCTTGTACACAGAGCTGTACTCCTTGACTAATTTGATCCTTATGTGTAAGGGAAGGGTTTACAATTGTATCATTGGCCATATATTGCTCTCCTTTTGAGACCACTCCATCATTTCTAGACCAGACGGACCCTATTTCTTTTAAATCGGTGTGTTTATTACTATTGGACCCTATTAGTTCTTGAACTGGGATAATCTCATTCTGGGAAAAGTTTTCGTTAAACTGATAAGAGTTTAGATCTTGCATTGGCTTTTCTTGCTCTACCCTGTTTTCTCGGATTGGCAGAATCTGTTTTTTTGGCCCCACATTAAGAATAGGCTCTTCCTTTGGCCCTTCACTTCCGGCTTTACTGCATGGCATAACCTTTTTATTAACTTGAGGTGCAATCGAAGGTCTAAAAATTGGGAAGAGAGCTACTGGACCAGAATTCAAGTTTAATGGGCTGCTATTGTTTACTACCCCGGTAACTATTTTTTTATCCCGGGCTGCCTTGTTATGAGCTTTTCTCAATCTTTTTCTCGCCCTTTTTGTTAAAACTTCAGGTACTCCTATTTCTTCAGTGGCCATAGTTACTGTTGAGCTGCTCGTATTTGACTCCCGATTTATCTTTAATTTAGGGGAGTGAGATGTCTCTAAAGGTACAAGGACCAGAGGATTTTTTTCTATAGTTCCAGTATTTCTTAAATCTTCACTCCTCCCATCTCCCCTACCGGATAGTAATTTTAATTCGTGGACCATAGAACCAACAATTGATGGCAGATCAGAGATTTTATCAATCAATTGAGCACACGTGCAGGATATTAACTGATTTTCTTTATCAGCTTGAACTTTAGAAATCAAATTAGTTAGTTGGAGAAGCTTCGCGTCAATTCCTACAACATGTGTTGATAAAGTATTTAGAATGTCTACCTGAATGTCTAACTTATCAGAATGGAAATTAAGAGCTTTTGTTATAGAATCCATTGTATTAAGCAAACAATCCCATACTCCATGCTCAGAATTACTAACAATATTTTCCAAGGTGTCTGGTTTTACCTGAAAATCTCCATGAAACTTTGTTAGAAAAGATAGATCTGCGGAGTTAAAGGAATTACAATGCTCATTAATATCCAACTTAACATTATTGCTCCTACTGGCCGCACCTGGAATCAATGAAATGAAATGAAATTAGATTTATAAAGCGCGTGGTTGCCCTTGAGCGTCCCAGCGCTACCTTAACAGAAAAAACAGAAAAGGCCCTGAGAGCAAAAAGAAGGGAAACAAGGATTATTCAGTTTTAGGGAAGAGAAAAGTTTTAAGCGATTTTCTGAACTTTAAATAGGAGACTTCCATCCGGATTTCCCTAGGGAGGGCGTTCCAGTGTTTTGCTGCATTCAGGGAAAACCGGCGTCCTCCAGTCCGGGCTTTTCTCACTCTAGGAACGGAGACCAGGTTCTCTCCGTCAGAGCGGAGGGTCCTTGGGGATTTATAAGGACAAATCAGTTTTCTTAAGGCGGGAGGACCTTTGCCTTGAAGTATCCTGTGAGCAATACACAAAGTTTTGAATGCGATTCGTTCCTGGATGGGGAGCCAATGCAGGGATCTGAGTAGTGGTTTGGCCGAGGCCCTTCTGGGAGCCCCCATGAGCATTCTGGCTGCCGCATTCTGTACCCGCTGCAAGGTGTTAATTGTTCCTTTCGGTGCAGCTAGAAAGAGAGCATTACCATAATCAAGTCTTGATAGTATTAGACCTTGGATTAGGAGCTTCTTGGATTGGAAGGGCAGGAGAGGGAGCACTTTCCGCACTGAACGCAACAGACCGAAGCAGCTGCCTGCGACTTTCTGAGCATGGGTCCTGAATGTTAATTGGGGTTCGAACCAGACCCCAAGGCTTTTGATTTTCTCCTTTGCTGGGGGTAAATCCCCCATACAGGGGGGCCAGAGCTCGGAGGGCAGAGATGTGAGGTGATGACCTAGGAGCATTATCTCTGTTTTAGCTCCGTTAAGTTTCAGCTTGGAGTCTGTCATCCAGGAGAAGATTGCCGAAAGGCAGCTCGAGAGGCTGTGAGGGCATCCCCCTTGTTGAATCAATACAGACTTATTGATACAAAAGCTATTTTCCAAAATTATACTGGATTTATCCAGGTTAATAGGACGAGCCTCCCCAGTTGGGGAAAGATGATCAATCGGGCTTAATACTAAGTCGTCTCCGCCACCCTTAATAATTGGCTTAAAAACATTATAATCAGCCTCTACGGCCCCATCACTGACATTATGATTCGAACCCGAAGAAATTTCAATTACCGAGCAGACACCAGATCCACTCTCTATAGATCTTTTGTTCGCCTCTTCCATTCCTAGATTTTGTTGATTCTCCACCACAATTAAATCAGTAGGCTGGTCAGTTTGCTGATCCACCGTATTAGGACGGTGAATTTGTGCCTGCGTCTGCAACTTTCCGATGTACACTGGTAAGTTTTCCGACGGGTTAAGCGCTGGGTCTTGTATGTCTTTAACCGGCTTTGGAAGCTTTTCCTTAGGGCTACTCACTTCCGACGCCTTAATTTGACCCAAAATAGTTTTAGGATCTTTCAATGGGGATGAATGGCCAACAATTAGGTTTGGAACCAGAGAGATCGGCTCATCGCGGGGCCTTGGAAGAGACGAGGCAGATTTAGGCTCAAGGTCTTCCCCCAGTTGAGCACTATTTAAACCTGGTGACGATACAAGAGAAGTAAATGAAGATGATCTACACTCAACGCCAGAGTTGCCATTATCCTTCTTAATTTGGATTCTATTTTGCTTTTGGGTGTGGTACTTAAAAAAATAACTCTTAATTGACGGTTGAGCGTCGACGTTGGAAATCTTCTGCTTCTTCCCAGGGGCTGCGGTGGATAACGGTGATATACTTAGCTCAGCTGATTCAGTCAAGCAGTCCCTTGATGTAATAGCCCCCTCATCTTTTCCATCTGACTTAGACTGTGATCCTGCTTTAGTTGAAGCATCAAGTCTCTGAAACTGTTTTAACTTCGGTGGAGCAACGCGTTGGAGACCTGATCTCATCGTTAACCAGCACCTTAATGTAACTTCAGTAAACTCAGTAGGATTTAACAACGTAGTAGATGAAGATTAAGTTATGATTAAGGATTAAAGAGTTAGGGGATTCTCACGCCCCTCAAACAGGACCTGTTATTCCTTTGTTGCTCTTTGATGGTCTTTGCCCCCTCTTGTAAGTGACCAACACACAATTGCCGATATTGGCAAAACCTCCAATATGAGGCAGGCAGGGCAAATGGCAATGGGCCGGGCACTGCGAACAGCAACCGTCGGGGAATGACGGATAGAGGCCTGCGGGCACTAATCTAGATATCCAAATCAGGTGGGCCGGGTGATGTGGTGGATTTATGCGCGAGTTTATGTAGATGGGAAGGGAGGATAAAATGCAGCGTACTTGTGCTCTACTCTGCCCAGCTCCAGATAGCAAATCACTGGGCTCCTCTCTCCGGCTGGGCTCCCAGCCAGTCTCGTCGCATCCCCCAGTCCCTTCCGCAATGTAGAGATCACACTGTGGAAGAAGGAACACCCAAGGGAAAAGAGAGAAAAGGAGGAACAGAAACGTGAAATCCTGTTGCCTCACAGGTCTGGTCAAGAACGTCTGCCTTCCTTGGGTAATTCTGAGTATTCTTAAGAATCACCAGAGCTCAGATACCTCAAGGGTAATAATCTATATATACTTGAAATAGTACAATATCGAACACTGCTGCTCCAGTTACAGGACAATTCCCAGTTGTATTTAATAGAGCCTTAAACACAGAAGGTGCCCTGGGGAGCTGTGTACAAGAAAGGATTACTGCGGATTAATGACACGAGGAGAGCTCCTTCCTGCGCTGACTCACTTCTAAACACAAACACAAACAATAGCCATGAAAGCGGGCTGTAATAAATGCAAAGTTGCAGTGAAGCACACGAGGAGAGCCCCTTATGCGCTGTCTCCGACTCGCATGTTTTAATAGTTATAGAATGACCCAGGAAGCGGCTTGCAGGCAAACGTTGGTCAAAATTTTGAAACGCGAGGAGAGCGTCTTAATGCGCTGTCTCCGACTCGCGTAATTCAAATAAAGAAAGAATGACCCAGAAAGCGGCTTGCAGGGAAGTTTTGATTCTGGAGCCCAAGAACTCGCCACACACCGTGCACCACTCTCCGCGCTCTGCTAGCTGCTCCCGGTCCTGTGGGTGGGTGGGTGGTTAAGGCGGGGCTCGGGCTCAGGCGCAGGCACAAACACCAAGACAAACACCGGCTGGAGCCATAAACAAACATAGGCTGCCGCGATGAGTTGAGGCAGCGACCGCTCGCCCTGAAGTGCAAGAAGTGCGAGAAGTGCCCCATGTGCCGGTATTTGCTGATATTTGGCAGGATTTATTGCCGATGACAATGCTGCTGCCGACAGCCGCCGCTTTCCTTTGCTTTGCTGCCGGTGCAGGTGCGGATGCGGGTGCGGCTGCGGTACGGCTTTCAGCTTCCCGAATTTCGGCGTCTCCGCTCTGCTGCTTGGAAAGTATAAATACATCTGGTAAAAGATTACAGATAAAGGAGTTAATTAGGGGTGGGTGGCAAATTCCGTTCTGCTCACGGATCTTGCGAAATTTCGGCATTTTCGTGGACCACACGGAACGCAAAAATGTCAAAACTTCCGCGATCGGCGGCGGAACGGAATTGTATTGCACAAAACAGTGGCATCTTCGTGGATAAATATGCAGGGCAGGGTTCTTTCTGGCACCGTGCTCCTGTCACGCAAATTAAACGTCAATAGGAAGCACTTACAGACATAAATAAAGCAGGTGCCCGAGTTGAAGGTCAACTTCAGTAACGTATAATTTGCCCAAAAAATTAGTGAGCACGGTGGAGGCCAGGCAGGTGTGCTTTCTCCCCATATCTACCGTCTACCATTAGCTGGAATCCTTGATGGAGGTCTTTGCATCCAAGAGTTTCTCGAGCGCAATCCCAGTGTAGTTCCTGTGACCAGGAGGCTGCTTTTGCTTTCTCCTCATATACTGCTCTGATGGGTCTCTGACCCTAAATATTGTTAGCCATGTGAACTTGCATAGAAGCCCCGCCCGTCTGGCCTGCCCCACACACTCTAACGGTATGCAACGTCTTCCCGCTTTTCCCCCCACTATGATGGACAGCTCACTCAAGGGACCTCGGTGCAATTTGGCGAGGTGGCAAAGTTGCCATGGTCACTGGAAACAACTCTTCAGGCCCTTACGCAGCAATCCCTGTGTAGTTCCTGTGACCAGGAGGCTACTTTCTCCTCATCTGCTGCTCTGATCGGTCTCTGACCCTATCAAGAGTCTTGATAGGATCAGAGACTGATCAGAGCAGCAGATGAGGGGAAAGTAGCTTCCTGGTCACAGGAACTACACAGGGATTTCACAGGAACTACACGGGGATTGCTGCAAGAGGCTTGTGAACTAGCCAAGAAGCCCCACCCCCGAAATCTCCGCAAACACGCAAAATTCCACGTGTTCGCAGAGATTTTTTGCTGTTTAGCGGAATTTTGCAAAAGGCAAAAGGGGGGACATTGATAAATGGAGAACCAGATGGATAAGAAATAAAGATGAAGCACAAGCTAAAGAAGCATCGTCTGCATTTCCAGTGAGGGAGTCAGAAAAGATTGAAAGGGTATGTCCAATGAGGGAAACACCAAGGTATTTTTGAGAGATTTAGATCTTATTTTACATTGTGGTTCCTGATGATTTATGAACAGAGTGTAAGATCACAGTTGACTGGCCGAGTGAGGAGTACGCAAGAGATTCCAAAACACGGGCACCATCAGAGAAGGTAAGGAAGAAGTATCACCAAGTGATTACTTTCTTAAAATCCCTCCTTAAGAAACGGATTGGGTGAAAATAGTCAGAACGACTCAAGAGCCAAATGAGTATGTGCATGAGTATTATGAGAGGCTATTACATGTGTTTAAGCAGTTTAGTGGCTTTGAAAACATTGGTGATAAGCATATAGGACATTTTATGTATTGGTTTGTGTATGGTTTAAAACCGTAGATTAGTCAGATGATACAACAGCAGATGTTGTGCTGGGAAAGCAAGACAATTGATGAAATATTGAAATACTGCAGCAATGACATTGAGGCAAAACACAGAAAACTAAAAGAGTAAATTATGTGGGCACAAGTAAAGTTGGCAGAGTCAGAGTGAACAAGTGTCGAATGGTGGTAAAGGAAGAGAATGAATGAGTAAAGAGGAAGCGAAGAAGAAATTTCCTGGTCATGCGTGCGGAAATCATGGACATTGGAAGAATGGCTGTAAAAGTATTCAGAATAATAATGGGGAAAATAACATTTTCAATCCGCAGATGCAGAATGAAGTGGTTGTGAACCAGCAACAGCAGCAGCAGGTAGTTACTCCACAGTATCAGGTGCCACAAGCGCCTATGCCTAACCATGTGAACATTCAATAATACAGTGCGAACACCGGATTTCACGGAGAAAGTGGTAAGAATACCTCTGTGGTTTCACAATATTTTTTGCAGAATGATAAAGATGACTCGGACTATACGCAATGACAGTGCCTGAGGGAGGAGGAAGAGGAGTGTGTGCTTGGCGCATCCTTGCCGGTAGATCAGACAGGTCCATTTATTGTTTGGAAAGTGGAAGGTAGTGACATCACTTTTCTATTGGACACTGGTGCTACCCGGTCTACTGTGAGAACAGCAGACATCCCAAACCTACCCCTCTCTGGAGAGACTATCCAAGTTGTAGGAGTATCAAACAAACAAATTAGAACCCCAGTTACAAGACCAATGGAAGTGCATATTCAAGACATGCATCGGTTTGTGGTATGCGATTCAAGCCCAGTAAATTTGTTAGGGAGGGACCTATTGTGCAAAATGAATTGTACAATTTATTGTACTCCTGATGGTGTTGATTTCCAAACACCTGATGAGGATGTTGTTGATAAGATATTGCTAGCTAAGCAAGAGACAGAAGTAGATGAGATGTTTTCATTATTGACTGAAAGTGAATTGCCAGAAGAATTGAAAACCATCGTGAATCCAGAGGTGGAGGACTTTTCAGGAAAAGATATAGGGTTAATGACAAATGTTGATCCAGTGAAAATAGTGGTGAAAGAAGGTGCAGGTTATCCAAACACAAGACAGTACAAAATTAGTCCAGAAGTGAAAGCAGGAGTTGCACCAATAATTGAACAAATGATTGAGCAAGGAATTCTGAAGGAAATAATGGGTAGTCCTTGTAATTCGCCAACTATAGGACTGAAAAAGCCTAGTGGTAAGTACAGGATAGTGCTGGATTTGCGAAAGATTTATAAGATTGTAGTGCCTTGTTGCCCAGTAGTGCAAAATCCAGCAGTGATCCTTTATCAGATACCTTGGAATGCAAGTTGGTACATGCTGATTGATTTGTGTCAAGCATTTCTTTCCATACCTTTGCACCCGGATAGGCAATATCTTTTTGCCTTCAGATTTGGAGACCGTGTCTTGGCATGGTGCCGAGTTCCTTAGGGGATACAGAAAAGGGGGTGGTGATGAACAGAGTGTCTGAATTAAGCAGACCACTCTTACCCAGTCCAAAGATCAGGGCTTGATCCATCACCGTTATTTATCTCACTGCCCCATCCCAGCTCAGAACCTGGCTATATGCAAATTAGTCCGTCCCTGGCCCAGTGCATCCCCGGAAGCTTGTTTCCTTCCCAGTGTAAGAATTGGCTTTTGTAGTCTGGTCTGCCCTGTTCCCATGATGCACTGGGCCAGGGACAGACTAATTTGCATACAGCCAGGTTCTGAAACTGGGATGGTGCAATGAGCTAAAAAACGGTGTTGGATCTAGCCCTGATCTCTTGACTGGGTGAGAGTATTCTGCTTAATTCAGAGACTCTGTCCATCACCACCCCTTGTGGTAAATATTTTTGTCCACCATAAGCGTGGAAGGGTATACTCAGATGTGAGTCCCTTGCTCATTGCACCATCAGGATTCAAGCAAGCCGGGCCGAAGACGGCTGAAATGCCAGAAACCGGTCCCCGGAAGCTTGTTTCCTTCCCAGTGTAAGAATTGGCTTTTGTAGTCTGGTCTGCCCTGTTCCCATGATGCACTGGGCCAGGGACAGACTAATTTGCATACAGCCAGGTTCTGAAACTGGGATGGTGCAATGAGCTAAAAAACGGTGTTGGATCTAGCCCTGATCTCTTGACTGGGTGAGAGTATTCTGCTTAATTCAGAGACTCTGTCCATCACCACCCCTTGTGGTAAATATTTTTGTCCACCATAAGCGTGGAAGGGTATACTCAGATGTGAGTCCCTTGCTCATTGCACCATCAGGATTCAAGCAAGCCGGGCCGAAGACGGCTGAAATGCCAGAAACCGGTCCCCGGAAGCTTGTTTCCTTCCCAGTGTAAGAATTGGCTTTTGTAGTCTGGTCTGCCCTGTTCCCATGATGCACTGGGCCAGGGACAGACTAATTTGCATACAGCCAGGTTCTGAAACTGGGATGGTGCAATGAGCTAAAAAACGGTGTTGGATCTAGCCCTGATCTCTTGACTGGGTGAGAGTATTCTGCTTAATTCAGAGACTCTGTCCATCACCACCCCTTGTGGTAAATATTTTTGTCCACCATAAGCGTGGAAGGGTATACTCAGATGTGAGTCCCTTGCTCATTGCACCATCAGGATTCAAGCAAGCCGGGCCGAAGACGGCTGAAATGCCAGAAACCGGTCCCCGGAAGCTTGTTTCCTTCCCAGTGTAAGAATTGGCTTTTGTAGTCTGGTCTGCCCTGTTCCCATGATGCACTGGGCCAGGGACAGACTAATTTGCATACAGCCAGGTTCTGAAACTGGGATGGTGCAATGAGCTAAAAAACGGTGTTGGATCTAGCCCTGATCTCTTGACTGGGTGAGAGTATTCTGCTTAATTCAGAGACTCTGTCCATCACCACCCCTTGTGGTAAATATTTTTGTCCACCATAAGCGTGGAAGGGTATACTCAGATGTGAGTCCCTTGCTCATTGCACCATCAGGATTCAAGCAAGCCGGGCCGAAGACGGCTGAAATGCCAGAAACCGGTCCCCGGAAGCTTGTTTCCTTCCCAGTGTAAGAATTGGCTTTTGTAGTCTGGTCTGCCCTGTTCCCATGATGCACTGGGCCAGGGACAGACTAATTTGCATACAGCCAGGTTCTGAAACTGGGATGGTGCAATGAGCTAAAAAACGGTGTTGGATCTAGCCCTGATCTCTTGACTGGGTGAGAGCATTCTGCTTAATTCAGAGACTCTGTCCATCACCACCCCTTGTGGTAAATATTTTTGTCCACCATAAGCGTGGAAGGGTATACTCAGATGTGAGTCCCTTGCTCATTGCACCATCAGGATTCAAGCAAGCCGGGCCGAAGACGGCTGAAATGCCAGAAACCGGTCCCCGGAAGCTTGTTTCCTTCCCAGTGTAAGAATTGGCTTTTGTAGTCTGGTCTGCCCTGTTCCCATGATGCACTGGGCCAGGGACAGACTAATTTGCATACAGCCAGGTTCTGAAACTGGGATGGTGCAATGAGCTAAAAAACGGTGTTGGATCTAGCCCTGATCTCTTGACTGGGTGAGAGTATTCTGCTTAATTCAGAGACTCTGTCCATCACCACCCCTTGTGGTAAATATTTTTGTCCACCATAAGCGTGGAAGGGTATACTCAGATGTGAGTCCCTTGCTCATTGCACCATCAGGATTCAAGCAAGCCGGGCCGAAGACGGCTGAAATGCCAGAAACCGGTCCCCGGAAGCTTGTTTCCTTCCCAGTGTAAGAATTGGCTTTTGTAGTCTGGTCTGCCCTGTTCCCATGATGCACTGGGCCAGGGACAGACTAATTTGCATACAGCCAGGTTCTGAAACTGGGATGGTGCAATGAGCTAAAAAACGGTGTTGGATCTAGCCCTGAGCTCTTGACTGGGTGAGAGTATTCTGCTTAATTCAGAGACTCTGTCCATCACCACCCCTTGTGGTAAATATTTTTGTCCACCATAAGCGTGGAAGGGTATACTCAGATGTGAGTCCCTTGCTCATTGCACCATCAGGATTCAAGCAAGCCGGGCCGAAGACGGCTGAAATGCCAGAAACCGGTCCCCGGAAGCTTGTTTCCTTCCCAGTGTAAGAATTGGCTTTTGTAGTCTGGTCTGCCCTGTTCCCATGATGCACTGGGCCAGGGACAGACTTATTTGCATACAGCCAGGTTCTGAAACTGGGATGGTGCAATGAGCTAAAAAACGGTGTTGGATCTAGCCCTGATCTCTTGACTGGGTGAGAGTATTCTGCTTAATTCAGAGACTCTGTCCATCACCACCCCTTGTGGTAAATATTTTTGTCCACCATAAGCGTGGAAGGGTATACTCAGATGTGAGTCCCTTGCTCATTGCACCATTAGGATTCAAGCAAGCCGGGCCGAAGACGGCTGAAATGCCAGAAACCGGTCCCCGGAAGCTTGTTTCCTTCCCAGTGTAAGAATTGGCTTTTGTAGTCTGGTCTGCCCTGTTCCCATGATGCACTGGGCCAGGGACAGACTAATTTGCATACAGCCAGGTTCTGAAACTGGGATGGTGCAATGAGCTAAAAAACGGTGTTGGATCTAGCCCTGATCTCTTGACTGGGTGAGAGTATTCTGCTTAATTCAGAGACTCTGTCCATCACCACCCCTTGTGGTAAATATTTTTGTCCACCATAAGCGTGGAAGGGTATACTCAGATGTGAGTCCCTTGCTCATTGCACCATCAGGATTCAAGCAAGCCGGGCCGAAGACGGCTGAAATGCCAGAAACCGGTCCCCGGAAGCTTGTTTCCTTCCCAGTGTAAGAATTGGCTTTTGTAGTCTGGTCTGCCCTGTTCCCATGATGCACTGGGCCAGGGACAGACTAATTTGCATACAGCCAGGTTCTGAAACTGGGATGGTGCAATGAGCTAAAAAACGGTGTTGGATCTAGCCCTGATCTCTTGACTGGGTGAGAGTATTCTGCTTAATTCAGAGACTCTGTCCATCACCACCCCTTGTGGTAAATATTTTTGTCCACCATAAGCGTGGAAGGGTATACTCAGATGTGAGTCCCTTGCTCATTGCACCATCAGGATTCAAGCAAGCCGGGCCGAAGACGGCTGAAATGCCAGAAACCGGTCCCCGGAAGCTTGTTTCCTTCCCAGTGTAAGAATTGGCTTTTGTAGTCTGGTCTGCCCTGTTCCCATGATGCACTGGGCCAGGGACAGACTAATTTGCATACAGACAGGTTCTGAAACTGGGATGGTGCAATGAGCTAAAAAACGGTGTTGGATCTAGCCCTGATCTCTTGACTGGGTGAGAGTATTCTGCTTAATTCAGAGACTCTGTCCATCACCACCCCTTGTGGTAAATATTTTTGTCCACCATAAGCGTGGAAGGGTATACTCAGATGTGAGTCCCTTGCTCATTGCACCATCAGGATTCAAGCAAGCCGGGCCGAAGACGGCTGAAATGCCAGAAACCGGTCCCCGGAAGCTTGTTTCCTTCCCAGTGTAAGAATTGGCTTTTGTAGTCTGGTCTGCCCTGTTCCCATGATGCACTGGGCCAGGGACAGACTAATTTGCATACAGCCAGGTTCTGAAACTGGGATGGTGCAATGAGCTAAAAAACGGTGTTGGATCTAGCCCTGATCTCTTGACTGGGTGAGAGTATTCTGCTTAATTCAGAGACTCTGTCCATCACCACCCCTTGTGGTAAATATTTTTGTCCACCATAAGCGTGGAAGGGTATACTCAGATGTGAGTCCCTTGCTCATTGCACCATCAGGATTCAAGCAAGCCGGGCCGAAGACGGCTGAAATGCCAGAAACCGGTCCCCGGAAGCTTGTTTCCTTCCCAGTGTAAGAATTGGCTTTTGTAGTCTGGTCTGCCCTGTTCCCATGATGCACTGGGCCAGGGACAGACTAATTTGCATACAGCCAGGTTCTGAAACTGGGATGGTGCAATGAGCTAAAAAACGGTGTTGGATCTAGCCCTGATCTCTTGACTGGGTGAGAGTATTCTGCTTAATTCAGAGACTCTGTCCATCACCACCCCTTGTGGTAAATATTTTTGTCCACCATAAGCGTGGAAGGGTATACTCAGATGTGAGTCCCTTGCTCATTGCACCATCAGGATTCAAGCAAGCCGGGCCGAAGACGGCTGAAATGCCAGAAACCGGTCCCCGGAAGCTTGTTTCCTTCCCAGTGTAAGAATTGGCTTTTGTAGTCTGGTCTGCCCTGTTCCCATGATGCACTGGGCCAGGGACAGACTAATTTGCATACAGCCAGGTTCTGAAACTGGGATGGTGCAATGAGCTAAAAAACGGTGTTGGATCTAGCCCTGATCTCTTGACTGGGTGAGAGTATTCTGCTTAATTCAGAGACTCTGTCCATCACCACCCCTTGTGGTAAATATGAGTTCCTTAGGGGTACACAGAGAGTCCCTCGAATTTCAATCAGACCTTTAAAAAGTGTCTAGAGTCCTTAGTAATGCCCAGGAAATCAGTTTTAGTACAATATATTGATGACCTACTGGTGGCATCAAAGACACGAGAATATTGTGTCACTGACACAATTGCATTACTGAACCATTTGGCCGAAGGAGGACACATGGTGTCTCCAGAGAAACTGCAATTTTGTCAACACAAAGTTAAGTATTTAGGGCATAGACTAGAAAGAGGAGTTAGAAAAGTGACCCCTGAAAGAATAAAAATAATCAAACAAATGCAACTATCTCAGACACAGAAGGCAAAAATATATTAACTTATAGTTTGGCTTTGGTTCTCCTCCTTTTACTCTGGTGTCGATTCATTGAGTTATATTTATTGTTCTAAATCAATCACTTAATCAGGATTTATAAAGTGCGGCTAATCACTTGATAGGGTATCCAGGTGCTTGCCGGTCCCAGAGGCTTATTCGAACAGCCAGGTTTTGAGTGCCATTCGGAGACAGAGGGTAAGGTGATGGTCTGGAGGTGTGTGGGGACGCTATTCCAGGTCTTGGCTGTTATGTGGGAGAAGGAACGTCCTCCACTTCTGCTTCGGTAGATGCGGGGAATATGGGCAAGTGAAAGAGAGGCGGAGCATAGTCTTCTTGACGGCTGGTGGAAGTTCAGACGGTGATTAATGTATGCAGGTCCTTGGTTGTGTAGAGCCTTTTGTGCATGGGCCAACAGTTTGAATTTGCATCTCTTCTGTAGGGGAGCCAGTGGAGTTGCCTGAGGTGGGGTGTGATGTGAGTTTGTCGGGGAAGGCTGAGTATGAGTCTGGCTGCAGTGTTCTGAAGTTTCAGAAGGAGGTGTGCAGCGATTCTGTTGCCCAGTCGGCAGGTGATGAGGGCCTGTGTCACGGTGTGTCTCGTGTGTAGGGGTAGTCCCCTACCCTACGACATTGTACCAGTTGTTTCTATTTTTCCTCTATTATTCTTTTCTCTGTCTTTAAAGCAGAGGATGTTTCAGTGTCTGCATTTATCTTCTTTTTCTCTCCACCTTAAGCTTTTAGCTTGTTTCTTTCATGTACAGCTCTATGGTTCCATTCTCTATGGTATTGGCTTTAGAATGTCTAAGGGGCAGTTGATGTTTGCGGCTAACATTAGGTTGAGGGCATAGATTGTGGTGAATAAATCATAAGGCTAAAGTGTCTCCTTATGCTTATTTGCTGACACTACAAACCCTGGTTCGAAAAGTAGCTCTTCTGTCACTTGTATGGTTCTGCAGTGAGTCAAGGAGGTGCCTGAGGTGGCAACTGTTAATGACATAAAAATGTCTGCCATTTTGCGTGCTTCCAGCAGCAAGAAAGGTTACCTAGGGATTTTGCAATGCTTTGGAGCTTACTGTTACTTGGCGGTTGTGGTGGAGCTCTGCAATATTCACCAGTGTAGGAGAGTAGGGTCTGCAATCCTATGATCACCCAGATTTTTTGCTTTTTGCTGCACTGGTTTACGACTTTCCCTGGCTGTGGGCCTGCTAATCAGACCCACAGCCTAGCTGTTCTCTCTATCCAAATTGTACTCAGGTACTGAATTGGCACTGGGCCCTCTCCAAGTCCCTGTACCCAGGGCTGAGGTGCACCCAGAAGTCTCCCAGGGGCTGAAGCATGTATTATGCCACCCCTGGATTGACTAACTAAAACTGACACAACTGGCTGCACGACAGCTGGGGCAAGGAGGTGTACTCACCCTTTGCTTTAGATATAGTATACCTATATCTAACCCTAAAATGGACACACAGATCTCCTATCAGTCACTCCTATGGCAGGCCTTAACAATCCTGAAGGCAGAGTGCTTGGAATCGTGTGAGATGGTGCTCTGGCATGAGCTGAGCCTGTCTGCGGCTTTCGGGATCTATCCCTTAGCCGTTTCCATGATATCGCATACCATATACTCTTAAGTGCATTATAATCCTCGCGGTTATGTGCCAACTCTGGTATCGCTTTATCAAAACATGTCGAGTAAGGTGTCATACGAATTGGAATACTAACCCCTCGCCAATTCTGGCGACGGGGTTAGCATTCCACCCTTCTAGAGGGACACGACATGCCTGTAACCTATAACCCGGTTAAAAGTCAGACAGAGCCTTAGCATCCACAAAATGGATGCTGCCACCGAGACACAAGTCTGCCCTCCTGCTGCTGGGAGTCCTCCCAGAGCAGGAGATAAGGACAAAGGGTTTCCTGCCAGGGGCGGTGCCAGCACCGTCCCAGACAGGGTTTTGTGTATTGTAGGTAGGCAGGGCTTTAGAGGAAGGTGACTGCACGTGGCACCCCGGTGCTCACTGTGCATAGGCTGGCTGGAACCAGTTCCAGGGTCACTCCAGACCCTGTGCTGGGGAAAAGCCCGCCAAGGAAGGGGGTGTAACCACCCCCCTCCTAGTCCCACCCATAGGGCAGGACTTAGTCGCGTGCCAGCCCCTTTTTACAGGATAAAGGTAGAGACTGGCCCCCTTCCAAATCAGATCATCTTTGAATCCTGAAACTACTTTCTGCGAAAGGAACTCAAGACTTCTTCCTAAGATTTCTCCCTTGTGACTAAGGAGTAGTCACCCTGCATCCGCAGGCACCATCTAAGAACACTGCGGTCTGCTGTAAGTCCTTCCTCCGGAATCCGACTGCCCAGCTCGACGAGAACCGGCTTCCCTGGCACCTCTGACCTCTACCCACCTCTACAGCCCAGCTGAGAACCGTGGGTGCGACGAGACCTCAAGGGACCGGCCATCTGCAAGACTGCACGACTTCTTTCCAGCAAGCCCGCCGAGTAATCCACTGGTGAGTGCTTTGGGGTCCGAGAAGCCCCGACTCTGAGCAGCTCCAGCTCCGAAGTGCAGCTCCCCAGCATCTCCACGATCTGCGTGGGGCCCTTCTGCTTTCCGCTGCTCACCGCGTTGTTTGGCTACTAGCCCGTTGGCTTGTGGCCTCCCTGACGACGCCCGACGACATTTCTGCTGCTGGTCTGGTTGCTCCAGACTGGCCCTTGCTCCCTTCCCGAAGAGGAGCACCCTGGACCCTCCTGGTCCACTCAAGACGCCATTTTAAGTCCACCGCGTGGGCTTGAATTAGCCAAGGCTTGTTGCCCAATCCTGGGTAACTTCGACGCCAACGACTTCATCCTTCGTGGGACAGCTCGCACCTCCATCCTGGTCGCCGACAACGCCTCCTGGTCCGAGAGACTGCAGAGCCCAGCAGCGCCCACTCACCTGACTGCGGTGACTTCGCCCGGTGCCATCCTGGTGCCCACTTAATCACTGGCTAGTGATTCAAGAACTTGGTCCCCTCTGCTTTCAGGTTTTCTTCTTCCTTGATCCAGGCTTGGATCCATCGAACTTTCCTTCACTGGTCGCCTGCCAGCAACTTCTTCCTTCCAGGCTCCTGGTCCGGCAACGAGATCCCCGACGTCTTTTCAGACCTATGCAGCTGCAGCCCCTGGGCTAGGTAACTTCGGCACTCCGGTGTCCCAGCATAGCCTCACTATCCAAGGGTCAGGATCCACTGTCATTTTCTCCCTACCAGGTCGGGTTCGCCCGTGAACACTAACTTTGTGAATTCTAGCTTCCATAGACTTTGTCCCGCATCCCGCGTGAGAGTGCACACTCTGCACCCGAGTCCCCTGGGCCTCCTAGTAGTAATCTAACGATTCCCTAGTCCAGTCCTAGCGATTCCAAAGCCTATTAGAACTGTTACTTACCTGCTAGTAATTCGCATTCCACTTTTAGCGTATATGGTTTTTCGTGCCCCTCGGGCATTTGTGTAACGTGCTAACTTAAAAGTATTTTCGTAAGAGTTTTGTTGTGTGCTTAGCACCCTGTCCTCATAAAGAGTACAGGGTTGTTGTGATTCTAATAAATACATTGTTTATTTTCATAACACTTGTGTGGTGTCCTTTCACTGGGTGTTCAAGGGGTAATGTGATGGTAAAACAGCTGGCTTAACACGCCCTCTAGAGTCTTAGCCTTAGACTGCTCGTATCCATGCTACTAGGATAGCTGGTCTATAAGGTTGACTTACAACCAATCATCAATAAGGGTTGTTTGGACTGATATATAGTGATCACTAGAATAGTGAGCACTGCACATCAGGCCAACTTCTCACATTGGTGAGCAGCGGTTGGGATTTGAGCTTGCTGTTGTTTTACCACACATGCCCTAAGAATATCTTGTGAAAGATCACATAAGTACTAAAGGTACATATAACTTAGCTTAGAATACTCTGAGTTCTACTGAACCAGCTGTTGTAGCTCCTAGGGCCTAGCACACCCTAAACTACAACTCTAGCAAGGGATCAGTAGGCAAACATATAGTGTAGGTAAGTGCACCACTTACACCTCACTAGAAAAGCATGTCGACTCAGGGGGACTCTACTGAGACTCCCCTGGTCAGTGTTGACCCTCCACAGGTCACTTCAAGATATGCAGCTCTCAATTTTCAGGAGATGAGACAACTCTGTGTCTCCAGGAAACTGAAGCAGGGGTCTAACCCCACCCTTCCCTTTCTGATAGGTCTCTTAGAGACATATGATGCCAGAAAGCTCTCTCAGTTACAGGAGAGCATGCCAGCCTTAGAGGGAACCTCTGGGGATCCAGACCTCCCCAACACTGATTCAGCAGTTGAGGAGGAGGATGAGGAGGTACTCTCTGGGGATGAGGTAGACAAAGGTCTTGAGGTAGTCAGAAGGCTAACTAGGACCAACTTAGACTTACTTGGGCTAGGATCTGGGGGCCCCCCAGTACTAACCCGAAGTGGGCCTAACCTTGGAGTTAGGAGAGATAGATCTCTTTCTAGGGACTCCAATAGATCTCTGCACTCTAATGCCTCTTCACAGGGGAGAAGGAATCCTCCACAGAGGAGATTTACTTCCCCTCAGAGAAAGGAGCATGAAGCTAGGATGAGACAAGCTGAACTGAGGATTGAAAGGGAAGAAATTGCCCTGGCCAAAGAGAAGCTTGCCCTGGCAAGAGAGCAGCAGATGAGTGGGCTAGCTCCCACTGGTGGCAGCAATCTCCCAAGAGATAGAGAGAAGGGTTTAGATACTAAACACCTGACTAAAATAGTGCCCCCCTTTAAGCAAGGGGATGACATCCAGAAATGGATGGCTGCTCTGGAGAGGGCCTGCACTGTGCAGAACATCCCCCAGAGTCAGTGGGCAGCTATACTGTGGCTCTCCTTTGATGGTAAAGGTAGAGATAAGCTCCTCACTACAAGAGTGGAGGATGCTAACAATTACCAGGTCCTGAAGAATACACTGGTTGATGGGTTTGGTTTAACCACTGAGCAGTACAGGTTGCTGTTCAGAGACACCCAGAAAACTCAGTCTCAGGACTGGTCTGATTTTGTGGATTGTGCCACTAAGGCTTTGGAGGGCTGGTTGCTGGGTAGCAAGGTTACAGATTACACAGGATTGTATAATCTAATGATGAGAGAACAAATTTTGAACAATTGTCAGAACCAGTTGCTGCACCAGCACCTTGTTGATTCAGATCTGACCTCTCCCCAAGAATTGGGAAAGAAGGCAGACAAATGGGTCAGGACAAGGATCAAGCAGAACCAGAACCAGAACCAGGGTGGTCAGAAGAAAGCAGACCAGAAGGGTAATGTCAAGAATGAGCAAAATGACCAGAAGTCTTCACCAGGTCCCCAACAAACCAAAGAGGGTGGGGGTCAGGCTTCCCAGAAGAAGAAGACTCAAGAAGGCCAGTCAAAAAGGTGGTGCCAGTACTGCAAAAGTAAATCTCACTGGTTTAGTGAGTGCACCAAAAGAGGAGGAGGACAAACTCCTACCACTACAGCTCCTAAAGCAACTGCACCCCCTAGTACAGTCAGTAGTGGTAGTGTCACTCCCAAGGCATTAGTTGGGTTAACCTTGGGTACTGAGGGGTCTGACAACTTAGTTGGCACACTCACTCAGGCTGTCCTTGTCTGTACAGGGGATGTGGATATGTCCCCTGAAATAAGTCCCAATACTTTGGGCAAATACAGGCAGACACCTTTGATTAATGGCAAAATGGCTCAGGCCTATAGGGACACTTGTGCCAGTGTCACCATGGTGACACCTAACTTTGTGGACCCTGGACAGATCATGCCAGGTACTGATTTCCTGGTGACCAATGCCAGCAATGTCACTACTAGTCATAGTGTGGCAATTGTAGCTTTCTCCTGGGGTGGAGTGAAGGGACAAAAGAAAGTTGTAGTCAGTTCAGACCTCCCAGTTGATTGTTTGTTGGGCAATGATTTGGAGTCATCACAATGGTCAGAAGTGGAGCAGAGGACTCACATGGAGATGTTAGGCTTGCCAGCACATGTGCTTGCTGTGACTAGGTCACAGGCCAGAAGATGCCCCACTGAACAGGTGCTGGATCCTGAAATTATGGACCAGACACCTCCCAAGAAGAAGAGCAGTAAGGGTAAGGCTTTGCCTTCCCCATTGCCCCAGGTTGAGGATCAAGTCTCTGAGGAGGCTGATCTAGAAGAGCTGAGGGAAACTGAGCCTAAAGAGCTTGAACTTGATCAAGTTGAGTTTCTGGGCTCAGGGGGACCCTCCAGAGCAGACCTGGGGAAGGAACAGTTGAGCTGCCCTTCCCTTGAACCCCTCAGACAGCAGGCTGCTGCTGAGGCTGCAGGGAATGCCACAGGTGCCCACAGGGTATACTGGGAAGATGGACTCCTGTACTCTGAGTCAAGAGACCCCAAGCCTGGTGCAACCAGGAGGCTGGTCATCCCCTTGTCTCTGAGAGGTTTCCTTCTCACCTTGGCCCATGAGATTCCCCTTGCAGGTCATTTAGGTCAGACAAAGACTTGGGACAGGCTTGTCTCACACTTTCACTGGCCCCATATGAATGAGAATACCAAGGAGTTTTGTCGCTCATGTGTCACTTGCCAAGCCAGTGGTAAGTCAGGTGGCACAACAAAGGCCCCCCTCATACCACTACCTGTGGTGGGGGTCCCCTTTGAAAGAGTGGGGATTGACATTGTTGGACCAATGGAACCCCAGACAGCATCAGGACACAAGTTTATACTGGTGGTGGTGGACCATGCCACCAGGTATCCTGAGGCTATTCCCCTTAGGACCACTACAGCCCCTGTAGTGGCAAGAGCCCTAGTTGGAGTATTCTCCAGAGTGGGTTTCCCTAAGGAGGTCGTTTCTGACAGAGGTACAAACTTCATGTCAGGATATCTGACTGCCATGTGGAAAGAGTGTGGTGTGAACTACAAGTTCACCACACCCTATCATCCACAATGCAATGGGCTTGTTGAGAGATTCAACAGGACCCTGAAAGGGATGATTCATGGACTACCTGAACCTCTTAGGAGAAGATGGGATGTCCTGATCCCCTGCCTCTTGTTTGCTTACAGAGAGGTCCCACAGAAGGGGGTTGGCTACAGCCCTTTTGAGCTTCTGTATGGGCATCCTGTAAGAGGACCCCTGTGTTTGGTGAAGGAAGGATGGGAGAGACCTCTCAAAAAGCCTGCAACCAACATAGTGGACTATGTACTTGGTCTCCGCTCCAGGATGGCTGAGTATATGGAAAAGGCATCTAAAAACCTTGAGGCCAGCCAGGAACTTCAAAAAGCTTGGCATGACCAAAAGGCTGTACTGACTGTGTACCAGCCAGGACAGAAGGTGTGGGTGCTGGAGCCAGTGGCCCCAGCAGCTCTGAAAGACAAATGGTCTGGGCCCCACACCATCATTGAGCAAAAGGGAGAGGTTACCTACTTGGTGGACCTTGGAACTCCCAGGAGCCCTCTCAGAGTGCTCCATGTTAACAGGCTCAAGGCATATGTTGACAGGAAGGACATGAGCTTGCTCATGGCCACAGATGAGGGACAGGAGGAAGAGAGTGACCCTCTCCCAGACCTGCTCACTCAGAATCCTGATGATGGGTCAGTTGATGGTGTTGTCTTTTGTGGCAGCCTCACTGAACATCAGCAACAGGATTGCAGGCAAGTTCTGCAATCCTTTCGACATATGTTCTCTCTGACACCCAGCCAAACTGATTGGTGTACCCATGATGTTGACACTGGAGACAGTCTGCCTGTCAAGAGTAAAATCTACAGGCAGCCTGATCATGTTAGAGACTGCATCAAAACTGAAGTGCAGAAAATGTTGGAACTGGGAGTCATTGAGCCCTCAGATAGCCCTTGGGCTAGCCCAGTAGTTCTAGTGCCAAAGCCTCACACCCAGGGTGGTAAGAGAGAGATGAGGTTTTGCGTAGACTACAGAGGCCTCAATGCAGTCACTAAGACTGATGCCCACCCAATACCAAGAGCAGATGAGCTTATAGATAGATTGGCTTCTGCCAACTTCTTAAGCACATTTGATTTGACAGCTGGGTATTGGCAAATCAGGTTAGCTGAGGAAGCCAAACCTAAGACAGCATTTTCTACCCCTGGAGGGCATTATCAATTTGTGGTAATGCCCTTTGGACTGAAAAATGCACCTGCCACCTTCCAAAGGTTGGTGAATCAAGTCCTCACTGGGCTGGATGACTTCTGTGCAGCTTATCTTGACGATATTGCTGTCTTTAGCTCCACCTGGGAGGATCACCTGGTCCACCTGAGGAAAGTGTTAGAGGCCCTGCAAAAGGCAGGCCTCACTATCAAGGCCACCAAGTGCCAGATAGGGCAGTCACAGGTTGTATACCTGGGCCACCTTGTAGGTGGAGGCCAGGTTCAGCCACTGGAGAGTAAGATACAGGCCATCAAGGACTGGACTCCTCCAATCACCCAGACTCAGGTTCGAGCTTTCTTGGGCCTGACTGGGTACTATAGGAAGTTTGTCAGAAATTATGGGTCCATAGTGACCCCCCTTAATGACCTGACAAGCAAAAAGATGCCAAAGAAAGTTCAGTGGACAGCAAGCTGTCAGAAAGCATTCAATGACCTAAAGCAGGCCATGTGCACAGCACCTATCCTCAAGAGTCCAGATTACTCCAAGCCATTCATTGTCCAAACAGATGCTTCTGAGTTGGGTGTGGGAGCTGTTCTGTCTCAACTGAATTTTGATGGTAATGATCAGCCTATTGCTTTCATTAGTAGGAGGTTGACACCCAGAGAGAAAAATTGGTCAGCTATTGAGAGGGAGGCCTTTGCTGTGGTCTGGGCCCTGAAGAAGCTGAGGGCCTACTTGTTTGGCACTCACTTCACCATTCAGACAGACCATAAGCCCCTCTTGTGGCTAAATCAGATGAAGGGTGAAAACCCCAAACTGCTTAGGTGGTCCATTTCCCTACAGGGGATGGATTTTACAGTGGAGCATAGACCTGGGACTGATCACAGCAATGCTGATGGGCTCTCCAGGTATTTCCACTTAGAGCAAGAAGACTCACCTGGTCAAGGTTAGCTTATTGTCCCAAAGTTTGGGGGGGGGTCATGTAGGAGAGTAGGGTCTGCAATCCTATGATCACCCAGATTTTTTGCTTTTTGCTGCACTGGTTTACGACTTTCCCTGGCTGTGGGCCTGCTAATCAGACCCACAGCCTAGCTGTTCTCTCTATCCAAATTGTACTCAGGTACTGAATTGGCACTGGGCCCTCTCCAAGTCCCTGTACCCAGGGCTGAGGTGCACCCAGAAGTCTCCCAGGGGCTGAAGCATGTATTATGCCACCCCTGGATTGACTAACTAAAACTGACACAACTGGCTGCACGACAGCTGGGGCAAGGAGGTGTACTCACCCTTTGCTTTAGATATAGTATACCTATATCTAACCCTAAAATGGACACACAGATCTCCTATCAGTCACTCCTATGGCAGGCCTTAACAATCCTGAAGGCAGAGTGCTTGGAATCGTGTGAGATGGTGCTCTGGCATGAGCTGAGCCTGTCTGCGGCTTTCGGGATCTATCCCTTAGCCGTTTCCATGATATCGCATACCATATACTCTTAAGTGCATTATAATCCTCGCGGTTATGTGCCAACTCTGGTATCGCTTTATCAAAACATGTCGAGTAAGGTGTCATACGAATTGGAATACTAACCCCTCGCCAATTCTGGCGACGGGGTTAGCATTCCACCCTTCTAGAGGGACACGACATGCCTGTAACCTATAACCCGGTTAAAAGTCAGACAGAGCCTTAGCATCCACAAAATGGATGCTGCCACCGAGACACAAGTCTGCCCTCCTGCTGCTGGGAGTCCTCCCAGAGCAGGAGATAAGGACAAAGGGTTTCCTGCCAGGGGCGGTGCCAGCACCGTCCCAGACAGGGTTTTGTGTATTGTAGGTAGGCAGGGCTTTAGAGGAAGGTGACTGCACGTGGCACCCCGGTGCTCACTGTGCATAGGCTGGCTGGAACCAGTTCCAGGGTCACTCCAGACCCTGTGCTGGGGAAAAGCCCGCCAAGGAAGGGGGTGTAACCACCCCCCTCCTAGTCCCACCCATAGGGCAGGACTTAGTCGCGTGCCAGCCCCTTTTTACAGGATAAAGGTAGAGACTGGCCCCCTTCCAAATCAGATCATCTTTGAATCCTGAAACTACTTTCTGCGAAAGGAACTCAAGACTTCTTCCTAAGATTTCTCCCTTGTGACTAAGGAGTAGTCACCCTGCATCCGCAGGCACCATCTAAGAACACTGCGGTCTGCTGTAAGTCCTTCCTCCGGAATCCGACTGCCCAGCTCGACGAGAACCGGCTTCCCTGGCACCTCTGACCTCTACCCACCTCTACAGCCCAGCTGAGAACCGTGGGTGCGACGAGACCTCAAGGGACCGGCCATCTGCAAGACTGCACGACTTCTTTCCAGCAAGCCCGCCGAGTAATCCACTGGTGAGTGCTTTGGGGTCCGAGAAGCCCCGACTCTGAGCAGCTCCAGCTCCGAAGTGCAGCTCCCCAGCATCTCCACGATCTGCGTGGGGCCCTTCTGCTTTCCGCTGCTCACCGCGTTGTTTGGCTACTAGCCCGTTGGCTTGTGGCCTCCCTGACGACGCCCGACGACATTTCTGCTGCTGGTCTGGTTGCTCCAGACTGGCCCTTGCTCCCTTCCCGAAGAGGAGCACCCTGGACCCTCCTGGTCCACTCAAGACGCCATTTTAAGTCCACCGCGTGGGCTTGAATTAGCCAAGGCTTGTTGCCCAATCCTGGGTAACTTCGACGCCAACGACTTCATCCTTCGTGGGACAGCTCGCACCTCCATCCTGGTCGCCGACAACGCCTCCTGGTCCGAGAGACTGCAGAGCCCAGCAGCGCCCACTCACCTGACTGCGGTGACTTCGCCCGGTGCCATCCTGGTGCCCACTTAATCACTGGCTAGTGATTCAAGAACTTGGTCCCCTCTGCTTTCAGGTTTTCTTCTTCCTTGATCCAGGCTTGGATCCATCGAACTTTCCTTCACTGGTCGCCTGCCAGCAACTTCTTCCTTCCAGGCTCCTGGTCCGGCAACGAGATCCCCGACGTCTTTTCAGACCTATGCAGCTGCAGCCCCTGGGCTAGGTAACTTCGGCACTCCGGTGTCCCAGCATAGCCTCACTATCCAAGGGTCAGGATCCACTGTCATTTTCTCCCTACCAGGTCGGGTTCGCCCGTGAACACTAACTTTGTGAATTCTAGCTTCCATAGACTTTGTCCCGCATCCCGCGTGAGAGTGCACACTCTGCACCCGAGTCCCCTGGGCCTCCTAGTAGTAATCTAACGATTCCCTAGTCCAGTCCTAGCGATTCCAAAGCCTATTAGAACTGTTACTTACCTGCTAGTAATTCGCATTCCACTTTTAGCGTATATGGTTTTTCGTGCCCCTCGGGCATTTGTGTAACGTGCTAACTTAAAAGTATTTTCGTAAGAGTTTTGTTGTGTGCTTAGCACCCTGTCCTCATAAAGAGTACAGGGTTGTTGTGATTCTAATAAATACATTGTTTATTTTCATAACACTTGTGTGGTGTCCTTTCACTGGGTGTTCAAGGGGTAATGTGATGGTAAAACAGCTGGCTTAACACGCCCTCTAGAGTCTTAGCCTTAGACTGCTCGTATCCATGCTACTAGGATAGCTGGTCTATAAGGTTGACTTACAACCAATCATCAATAAGGGTTGTTTGGACTGATATATAGTGATCACTAGAATAGTGAGCACTGCACATCAGGCCAACTTCTCACAACCAGTTAGTAGCAGGCTGCCTATGATGTAATGTAATCTCTACAACAAACAGCTCCTAGAGCCCAGGAACTGAAGAAGATAAAATCTCAACCTATTAACTTAAACACTGTTTGTGGCTGTGCCCAGAGCTAATGATCAGCCTATGGCAAGAGCAGTGCACTTTCAGCCGATACTCCTGTACTGGATAGCTTCCCTGAGCTAATGGAATAAAGGCCACCTGGTGTATAGGCAAATCAAAGGATTTGCTTACAAGCAAGTGCCTCTGAATTTCCCTATGAAGGCCAGCCTGTCTTTGCTGTGTGCAGTGAGTCTGAATGTCTCTGGTGTAATATCTGCTGTATGTAGAAGGAAGGGAGAGTACACCTTAAAGGAGTACTACAACACTAAAGGTGTGTGTTTTCTAGTCTCCAATTCACAACACAGTACTAAAGATCAATCCCCATTAGGACCAGTGTGTACATTAACTGATGTAAATTCATGCTCTATGGGTTTTTAAGGCTTATTATTATAATGACACTATATCAGGTTCCACTTTTAATCTGATAATCCTTTCCTTCCCATCCAGAGATTCAAGTCAGCTAGAAGTGAGATGCACTACTTCTAATTTGTACTGTTAAATAGTTTTACTATTTTTTATTACAACTTTCACAGTCCTTGTACTTTTCCTTTTGCAGTTAATGTGTACATCTTTAACAACTGTACTTGATACGCTTACTTTTTGTAGCTCTGTAAATGTGCTTCTGATGAGCCTGGTGCATAGGCCCAGCCCCAGCTGGACTTACCTGCGACCGGTCATCTGACCGGTCAAGGCGCCTGTGAACCCGGTTTTAGCACCTTGAGCATGGGTCTACAAACTGGGGAGTTGTCCCCCCATAGGGGTGCCTTGAGTGATGACAAGAGGGGCACCAGGCTCTGGGCAAAAGAGGCTTTATGCTGATAACAGTGCTTTGTTTAAAGCGGAAAAGAAATGAGCTGAAGTAAGCCGCTGTGTAATGGGCCATCACTAACATCTTTTGTCATTTATAACTTAGCTGGGAGTTTGTCTCAAAAGGGAGATATGCTTTAGACCCCCTACTCCCATTTCTAATAATCACCCTGCGGATACTTTTACACGTTAGTAAGGCATGCCTGACCAGAATAGTATGTTTGGCAATCATGTATTTGATTGCATTTTCAAAATAATAGCAGAAATTAACCGCAATGTTTAAATAAGTCTAGACTCTACATCCTTATGTTGCTACATTATTACTGTCATGTTCTATATACCTACATATATCTATTACTGTCATGTTCTATATACCTACATATATCTATTGTTTTAGCAGTATGGTAGAAATCTACCATCCATTTACTCTTTTGGCGCATTCAACCGTTTATATCTGTTTCTGTCTTATGGTTGTTGCAGCATACATATTTTACACTAAAATGATGCTGGCTCAATAAATGCTTATCAAAATCGTCCCCATCGTTTATTCTGTGTATCTCTCTGAGACAAAGTGAGCACGAGTGACTGAGCGAAAAGTACTATACTGTTTCCATGATCCCTGAGGGGTCAGGGTTGTCATGTTTGATAGTTTCCAGAAACTATTCTCTCCTTGGTAAGAGGGGTTCACAGTGGCACTGTGAGCTAGCTGGTATACAGGCAAACATATTTGGTGGGGTGTCTAGAATCAGTCTGGACACCAGTCCCACAGTTTATGTTGCCTAAACGTGCAGATCCCATATAGATTTATAGGAACTACACAACAACACCACACCTTAGGGAACTCCACTATCTCCAGATACACGAGGAAACTTCATATTCCTCACCCACACCTGCAAAGCACTTCACAACACAGGCCCAGCCTCATTCATTACCACCAACCTTCCAGACACCCCTGCTCTGCTGGTCTCTTACTAGCACACACTCCAAATGTACACAAAAGCAGAGCAGGGGGTCATGCCTTCTCATACCTGGCTCCTTAAGTTTGGTTTAGAAGAGATGTAGTTTCTTTTAGGACTCAATATGTAGCAAAGCACTTGATAATATTGGATAATTCTGTTCTCTGACCAAATGATGTCACTTCTGGTGATATCATGTGACTGGCAATTTAATGCCAATTCCTGTGACGTCAGTGAGTCAACGGACATAGAGCATGTCTGTCACCATCCAAGCTGCTGAGAAACTTTATGGTGCATGTGTCAGACTTTCATTGGCACCTAGTTTCTGGAGATCACTTGGTACACTTCTCTGTGCATTGTGCTTCCTCTTTGCTTTTGCACGTGTTACGCTCTACTTCTGGTAAAGGTCAGGGCTTTAAGTGGGCCGGGTCCTGTCGGTGCTAAGCACCGGCAGTTCTTAAAAGCAGGTGCAGAGACGTGTCCCTATTAGGCTCTCCATTTTCGCCCTCACTCTCAGAATGGAGAAAAAAAATCTTAACTCTGCAGCAGTTAACTGTTTATGATTTAATCTTTATTTTTTGCAGTTCTATATTAAAAACTTGAAGTGCTTTACATGAGCACCAACAAGGACATATATACATTTATTCTTTGGAAGGCAAGGGCGATTAAGTGATTTGCCCAGAAACACAGGATGCTGAGCCGACGCTGAGACTCAAACCTGCTTCCTCAGCTCCAAAGTTGGCAGCTCTAGCCATTACGCCACAACCTTTGCACAAAAACTAAATAATTGTAATTATTATATACAACAAAGCCATAGTTGTATGTACTCATGTAGTATATTTATCTTATGCAACTAACAACCAATAGTCCTGGTTTGTTGTAGGTGTAATGTTACTGGTTGTATTATGCTGAGCACAGATTTTTAACAAAAACAGCAAAATGCCAATACTGATGCACAATTCTAACATTTCAACCAGCGCATTGAAATTAAACAATGTCACCATGTACCTCTTTTTCCGTATGAATTAATCAGAATTTATTCAATAAATCATATATAAATCCAAAACAAACCATTACATCCATTTTACATTTTTTTTAAAAACACCAAGCTCGGTTAATTCACAAAATCCTTTTTTAATACATCCTTCCAGCCACAGCAACTCCTCTTTCACACCCCCTCAAAGCACCCATCTCTGTCAAGCTTCTCAATCATCCACCCGTTACACTCTCCACACGTACCAGCACACCCACCCACACCCTGCCCACATTTTAATAATTCATTTATACAACCACAAAAATGAATCAAATAACACAAGAGCCAAACAGAAAAACAATTTACAAAATACACAACTTTACATTTTTGACAATAATTAGTACACTTGATTGGCCACAAAAAAAGGGTCGACGCGTTTCGAACTCCTCCACATAAGGGGTTCTCTTCAGGACCAGAAAGCTGGAAAAAACACACAAAACTGTTTCTTAGTAATTTACCATATTCACAAGAGGCACCCCTGCTTCTAATTACCTCCTCTCAAAAGACCTTCTTACCTTATTATCTACTGCGAGATCAGCCGATCCCTGGTGTATTATCTTCACCCAGTCCGTAATGTGCACCTGCAGAAACATATGATACCAGTCGTGAGTCCCAGAATGCTAGTTATTTCAGTCAAAAGATCTATACTGAATGTGTTTGGAATATTTCTTACATTTATAGCTGCGGTCGGTTGAAATCCGTGAGCTGTCGGATCACTGGTGCGTAGGGAAATCCCAGGCGTGAGTCCTAGGGGGCACAGATTTTTTAGTATAAATGTTTTAAACCACGCCCTTAATTATATCACCACGTCCCTTTGAGAGAACAGTTTTTTCATCCGACTTAAAGTCCTGGGAAAGGAGCTAACTTGTGCCTGGTTGCTTTCTGCAGACCAGTCCTCTAGCAGTACAATAAACTTTGCATAAAACAACGCCTGGAATTCGAAGTGCCACGGAGCTGCAAGCAGGTAACACTAAGCCTATATAATTACTTGATGCATATCTGACATCGTTTGCACGTTTACTGTTGCGTAGTATTGGGATAGATCGGGAACTGTGCAGGGTCGGATTGGCAGGGCGGGCAATCGGCCTGTGCCTGAGGGGCCTGTGGCATAGGCCAGCTTCTGGGCCAATTTTTTTAGACTGTGGATCAAGAAACTCCAAAAACCTGGGCTGGTTTTCCAATAGAGCTGCAGCTTCAGGTGAGAGGTAGTCTGAGCAGGCCACATATTAGGCCTATTAATTGTTATTTGCCGAATGACAATAGGGCGTCAGGAGGACCAGCATCATGTGGTGCACCTTCTTTCGTCCCGGGCCCCAGAAGGTGTCAGTGAGCCTTTGAAAGAGGTGTGACTTTTGACAAGTGCAATTAACAAGTCGTTGGCGCAAGGAGGAAGCTTTTGGTCCCCACAGCAGGTCACCACGACAAGAGAGAGAAGCCTCAGGTACCTGCTGGCAGTTTTTAGGTCTCGCGTGGGTGTGGCAGCAAAGCTGCCTCGCTCTCGGAGAGATCTTGTAAACAAAAAGGGAGCCTAAGCCCCGCCCCTCCTTTCTATTGGGTAGCGACAGCGTTCATGGTACATGCTGGCTTCCAATTGGATAGGAGGGTTTTCCGTTGCTGCCCTGTCCGCTTTCGGAACGGCCCCTCCGGACATGGTAGCCTGCATTACGGCCGTCGTGACGAAGTTTGTTCTCTGAAGCTTCGTCACGCTGCCTTGTTAGGTCTCGCTAGTGTAAGTAGGAAGCAGCTGCAAAGTGCTGCATGGCCACTCGCTACCGTTATTGCATTTCATATGCATTTTTTAAAACTTTTTAATTCTCCATTAGGAACGTGTATTGTAAAACTTGCATGGTCCGCGTTTATTTAGGTGCCGGGTCTATTTACTGTCCCAGTCCAACCCCGGGTGCTGCCGTCCTGGAGGGTTTGCCCCTGTGACTCAGCGTCACATCCAGCAGGTCACATGACTGGCATTCCGTGCCCGGCGCAGCCACAGACCGTGGGAGACAGCAGTGTGCGTGAGGCAGGTGTGTCTGTCTGAGGGAGATACAGCAGCGTTTATTTATTTCATGTATTTATTTTAATGCGTTTTTATAGCGGACTGTACCCGAAGGTGTCAGAGCGCTTCACAAAAGGAACAGTGTGTGTGAGGGAGAGAGACAGCAGCCTCTGTTTGTGTATGGGTAACGGAGAGAGGCAGCTGTGTATCATCGGGGGAGTGTGTGTGTGTGAGGGAAAGATAAGTGTGAGTGTGACATCAATGTATATCTCAGGGAGAGTGACAGCAGAGTGAGAGTGACAGCAGAGTGAGAGTGACAGCAGAGTGAGAGTGACAGCAGAGTGAGAGTGACAGCAGAGTGAGAGTGACAGCAGAGAGAGAGTGACAGCAGAGTGAGAGTGACAGCAGAGTGAGAGTGACAGCAGAGTGAGAGACAGCAGAGTGAGAGTGACAGCAGAGTGAGTGACAGCAGAGTGAGAGTGACAGCAGAGTGAGAGAGACAGCAGACTGAGAGTGACAGCAGAGTGAGAGTGACAGCAGAGTAAGACAGCAAAGTAATTGTAACAGCAGAGTGAGAGTGACAGCAGAGTGAGAGTGACAGCAGAGAGTGACAGCAGAGTGAGAGTGACAGCAGAGTGAGAGTGACAGCAGAGTGAGAGTGACAGCAGAGTGACAGCAGAGTGAGTAACAGCCGAGAGAGTGACAGCAGAGTGAGAGTGACAGCAGAGTGAGAGTGACAGCAGAGTGAGTGACAGCAGAGTGAGAGTGACAGCAGAGTGAGAGTGACAGCAGAGAGAGTGACAGCATAGTGAGAGTGACAGCAGAGTGAGAGTAACAGCAGAGTGAGAGACAGCAGAGTGAGAGTGACAGCAGAGTGAGAGTGACAGCAGAGTGAGAGTGACAGCGACAGCAGAGTGAGAGCGACAGCAGAGTGAGAGCGACAGCAGAATGAGAGCGACAGCAGAGTGAGAGCGACAGCAGAGAGAGTGACAGCAGAGTGAGAGTGACAGCAGAGTGAGAGCGACAGCAGAGAGAGAGCGACAGCAGAGTGAGAGCAAAAGCAGAGTGAGAGCAAAAGCAGAGTGAGAGCGACAGCAGAGAGAGAGCGACAGCAGAGTGAGAGCGACAGCAGAGAGAGTGACAGCAGCGAGAGAGTGACAGCAGAGTGAGAGTGACAGCAGAGTGAGAGTGACAGCAGAGTGAGAGTCAGCAGAGTGAGAGACAGCAGAGTGAGAGTGACAGCAGAGTGTGAGTGATAGCAGAGTGTGAGAGACATCAGAGTGAGTGTGACAGCAAAGTGAGAGACAGCAGAGTGAGTGACAGCAAAGTGAGAGTGACAGCAGAGTGGGAGACAGCAGAGTGAGTGACAGCTGAGGGAGTGACAGCTGAGGGAGTGACAGCAGAGTGAGAGTGACAGCAGAGTGAGAGACAGCAGAGTGAGTGACAGCAGAGTGAGTGACAGCAGAGTGAGAGTGACAGCAGAGTGAGAGTGACAGCAGAGTGAGTGACAGCAGAGTGAGAGTGAAAGTAGAGTGAGAGTGACAGCAGAGTGTGAGTGACAGCAGAGTAAGTGACAGCAGAGTGAGTGACAGCAGAGTGAGAGTGACAGCAGAGTGAGAGTGACAGCAGAGTGAGAGTGACAGCAGAGTGAGAGACAGCAGAGTGAGAGTGACAGCAGAGTGAGAGTGAAAGCAGAGTGAGAGACAACAGAGAGAGAGACAACAGAGAGAGTGACAGCAGAGTGAGTGTGACAGCAGAGTGAGAGTGACAGCAGATTGAGAGTCAGCAGAGTGAGAGTGAGAGTGACAGCAGAGTGAGAGTGATAGCAGAGTGAGTGACAGCAGAGTGAGAGTGACAGCAGAGTGAGTGACAGCAGAGTTAGAGTGACAGAGTGAGAGTGACAGCAGAGTGAGAGACAGCAGAGTGAGAGTCAGCAGAGTGAGAGTGATAGCAGAGTGAGTGACAGCAGAGTGAGTGTGACAGCAGAGTGAGCGTGACAGCAGAGTGAGAGAGACAGCTGAGTGAGAAATCAGAGTGAGAGTAACAGCAGAGTGAGAGTGACAGCAGAGTGAGAGACAGCAGAGTGAGAGACAGCAGAGTGAGAGTAACAGCAGAGTGAGTGTGACAGCAGAGTGAGAGACAGCAGAGTGAGAGATACAGCAGAGTGAGAGATACAGCAGAGTGAGAGTGCCGGCAGAGTGAAAGTGAAAGCAGAGTGAGAGTGACAGCAGAGTCAGAGTGACAGCAGAGTGAGAGAGCAGAGTGAGAGTGACAGCAGAGTGAGAGTGACAGCAGAGTGAGAGAGACAGCAGAGTGAGAGTAAAGTAAAGTAAAGTCCACATTTGTGACAGCAGAGTGAGAGTGACAGCAGAGTGAGAGAGACAGCAGAGTGAGAGAGCAGAGTGAGAGTGACAGCAGAGTGAGAGTGACAGCAGAGTGAGAGTGACAGCAGAGTGAGAGAGACAGCAGAGTGAGAGTGACAGCAGAGTGAGAGTGACAGCAGAGTGAGAGTGACAGCAGAGTGAGAGAGACAGCAGAGTGAGAGTGACAGCAGAGTGAGAGTGACAGCAGAGTGAGAGAGACTCAGCAGTGTGAGTGTTCCAGAGAGAGCAGGGTATGCTTATGCGCTTACACGGTGCACTGACACACAGGAGCTAAAACAAAGAACAGCTGAACACGTGTCTTGAGAGCTTCATGGAGGCAGCCGGCCCTCTGTGAGGGGAGCAGCAAGGAGGGGATGCCCCAACCAATCAAGCGCAACTACTCACACGTGACGGTCTCAAGGCGTCGGTAGGGGGCAGATCCTCTAAGTGCTGGGGTCACTGTAAGACCCAGGTCTTGAGGTCCTTGACACCCCGACCCCGGGAGCTGACTGTGGAAAGCATGACCCCCCCCCCCAATCGAAGCCCCCCAACCCTGGAGTTGACAGGAAGCCCGTAGAAAGCATGAACCCCCCAATCGAAGCACCCCAACCCCAGAACTGACAGGGAACCCTCCCCCCGTCGGCTTCGATGTCTTGTGCACGACAAATATGTTATAAAATGAACTAGTGTGAACTCAAAGAGAACCCGAATACATAAAAAAATCTGCTGTAAACATTTAAGCCGCGTCACGCTATATTTTACTGTAAACCACACTTGAAAAGGTTAATCTAAATAAGAGGGCTGGACCTTAACATAGTGTGAGGCGTTTAAAACCAGCAACAAAAGATGAGAAAGGTAAGATCGCGCCACGTGCTCCCTTACATGGAAACACAACAAGATGAAAAGATGCGTGTTGTTAGGTCTCACACTTTCATGAACTCCCTACAGAGCATCAGAGGTAGCGCCTCATTTCATGAATCAGCCTGAATATTGTATGCTGTTCAAGCCCGCACCCACCCCAAGCTAGAGGAGCAGGCTAGTGAAGTAAAAGCACTGCAATGACATCCTTTATCTGTTGACATTGCCAAGGTTGTACGGCCAGGGTAAACAAATGATAGGCCCATGCACACGTGCTCGCAGAAGCCTGGAACATCTGTGAGAACTCGAGGTTGCCATAGCAAACCTTCATCCACTTTGCATCTTCTTACAAAGAGGGATTTCTGGCTTGTGGGTCCCGCCATTCCATGTTCCCGGATGCATTTTATTTTTTGAATATACCTTGTTAAAACCTGCAAGCGGTGCATAAACACACACTTTGAAAGTATAGTCCTTGCTTAAGAGATGCAAGGCTGGCAGTAAAAGAGACTGCCAGCCTTGCTTCTCATAAGCATGGACTAAGTACAAAGTGCTTGTTTCATATTGAGTTTAGGAGTTTCATTCAAATACTTTGCAATGGAATTAGGGAAAAGAACAAGAAACGCATAAGTTTTAAATAACTTTGCAATTAAAAAAAAAACTGACTAGACAAGGATAAGAAGAAATTGTTGCGAACTGCAATTGTGGGCCACTTTTTTTGGGTGCCCGGGACGATTTTCCATCCCAATCTGATGTGTCCAGAACGACGTCTTTAAAAGCCCCAGATCTTGCCTGGAACCCCTGGCAGCGCGAGACACCTCTGTGACATACTGCCGCCAGCACGTGGCTCCTGACGCACAATTGCGGCAGAAAAGTCAGCTTGGTCAGGAGCCTGCTCTGCATCACAGCCCCCCACCCCCACCCCCCTTCTTGGACGCTTAGAGATGTACAGCGTGCTGTAAAGAATATTTATTAGGTTTTTATTACATTTATGATATAGCTCGGTCACTGCGCCCACAGCTTTCCACTTGCTCACAAATTACAGTAATTCAGATGCAGCAAAAACCAGAGCTGAGCTGAACAGAGACAGGATAAAGCGATAAAGCAAAGGAAGAAATGTCCTCAGGCTAAAAGGCCCCGGCTTAGGTAGGACTGGCTTACTGGGGAGTTTAGACATGGCGATGCCCCCTACAGGGACAGGCCAGCCCACCTATGTAAGAGTATTTATAGAACACAAAATCATATCTTGTAATACATTACCCAATTAATGCTGGATTACTTGCAGGGGTGCCGCTGCTGAGGCCATGCGTCCCCCGCGGCCCAGCTAGGTCTGATGTGCTGGTCCTATCATAATTAGGACTTCCGTTTTATATTATTTTTTACGTTTCCATCTGTATTTATCCATATTTATTTTTTGGCCATCTTATAGGTATTTAACCATATTTATTTTGTGTTTTGCGAATATATGGAATCTTAAAATGGTATATTTCTACATTTATTGAACTGATAAACAGGCACTCATACTTTGCTGCCTGTTGCGTTTTAGCATATTAAGTAGCCAAATGTAGCAACACACTACACCTACAGGTACATATCAGCATTATAATACAAATATATATTGACATACGCCTGCCTTTAGGGAAATCTCAACCTGTTTTTAACTTCCTGTGTTGTCTATCTTCTCAGCTGTTGTCCTGGAAATTATGGAGAGTCGCAAAAAGAAGCACTATTTTCCATATTATTCTGCTTTAAAAAATACATTTCCTGTCTGTATTTATCTGTAAAAATCAGTAAAAACAGAAAAATGGGAGCCTTAATCAGAATGCCTGGAAGGTGCACAGACGTATTTGCAGAGCCCTGGGGACATTCATAGTGGCCGGTGTTCTCATCGGTGGGGTCTCTCCCCGATGCCCCCTGTGTGTAGAATATGAAGGTGGTCCGAGTTAAATAAACAACATTAAATTATTTCATACTAATATACATTCGAATTTGTATTACACCACAATTTCTGTATAGCGCAGTGAAAACAGAAAACCTGCAGTTTTTCAAAAAACCTTTTTCGAATTTGTATTTATTTCATACATAGGTGCAGTCATTTTACTCATATCTGCATGCCATTTTTTCGAAATACCATCTGTATGCCATTAAACACAATTTATACAAATATTTAAGCAAGTGGTGCTCTCAGTGAGGATGGAAAGGAGGGAGTGAAAGGTGTTTGGGACGTGGTAAAGGTGGTGTGACAGTGTTGCATCACATTCAAATAATAACGCCTTTACAAATATGTTATTTACACTGTTCCCAAAGTTCATCACGCATAGGTAAACATTAATCATTAATTTATTCCTATGGTGTGTCGGGTTTTGGCGCGGTCTACGTTTCGACCCCCAGTTGGAAGGGTTATTCTTTCCTCATGTTGGGGTCTTCATCAGGACGAAGTGGAGAGCCTAAAGTAAACCAGGACATAGCCTTGTTTTAATTATCTATTGTGGTGGCGTAACATTGGGAATGTAGGTTAACTGGAGAGTTACCTACATGTTGTCAAGCGTAGACCGAATCATACGTCTCGTCTTGGGCTTGGGTGTGCTCCAGATTGATTCAAAATCTAAAAGACATTATGAAAGGGGAGGAGTGTAGGCGGGAATGCTCGCCTTAGCAGTAATCAACTTAAACATATAGCACAGCTCATATGATGCACTTACTGTAGTTCAGCTTCTTGAGTCTAATACAAGTTACTTCATATGGTGAGCGTCGACGCTGCTGATCTTCATTCTGGGGGATCATGGAACAAAGAGTCGGGTAAGGTAGTTGCTCAACCCGTAGTCATTTGTAAAAAGTTACATTGTGACTCGTTAACTTTCGGGAGAAAAAAGTCTAACGGGGACGCCCGTTAAGACCGCATTGTTGTTTTCAGTTTCTAGAAACTGGATGGCACGGGTAGTGTGCATCATCCTCTATGCTGTGCCTATTTGATTAGTATCGGGGCGGTGGGATCTAAGGCCTACCTTTTGTTCCTGCAGAGCTGCGGCGATCAGCACTCGAGGGCATCACCGTGATTCTGGCTGCTCGCGGTGCAGCCGCCAGATACTGATGTAAAAAGGGGCTCGGTTCAATTGGCCAATCCGCAGTCACCTCGCCGAGGTGCTCTGACATTACCTCAGTTTATCAGGGGACTGTCTAAAAAGGGTTTCTTCTAACTTGCGTGAGGTTTTTCAAGGGGCCATCCTGATGTAGTCTTTAATAGGCGCATTGAATGGAGATATCTAGCATTTGAAAGATACCGAATATCTGCCAGTGTTGCTGATAAATTCAGTATTCTGAAAGAGTATTAGTACAAAACCGACTTGCATTGATTATATGTCATCTATTGGTAATTAAATATGAAACAAATGCTATATGTTCATTACATACAATTGTTATCATGCATCATTAATAGTGCGATTTTGACCGACAGCTCTGCCAAGTCCTCAAATCAACATGATTATACATTTGACCACGTATTGTACATCGTCATATTGGCACCTTACTGATTGTGTACATGGACTGTGATCGTGGCTCTGGATGGAAAGAAATGCTAATCAACAGTCTTACTGGGATTGGTATAAGTCTGTTAGGAAGACCTCATAACATTTATTCCGGGTCTAGTCCTGACATTTGCACAAAGTTAGCGTCCAGTTCATTCAGGCCTTTATGTATTGTATTGAATTTGTACATCCATTTGCACTCTCTGATATTTAGTACATTATTGAGATTCCCACCACGTGGTCCCAGGGTGATCTTTTCAAGTACAGTCCATTTTAAGAATTCAGGAGTGTGAGTCATTTCCATACAATGTTCAACCAGTGGCGCCCCTATTGTCTTACATCGGATCCTACTGCAATGTTGGAAGATCCGATTTTTGACCTTTTGTTTAGTTTGTCCTATATATAGGGTGCTCCCTATTGGAAACTAAAGAACGTCAGCAATCTCAAGAAAGGATGATCTGTGTCACTACATTTTGCAACAAAAGCAATGAGATTCAAAGAGTGATAAACAAACACTGGGGGCTGGTAGCAGACGTTATAGACAGCCCAGAACCACCAATGCATGCCTTCAAAAAGGCTAGAAACATAAGAGATCACGTGGTTCGCTCCATGCTGGAAACGCCGCAGGCACCAACACTACAAGGACTCTGGAATCTACCGGCAGTTGTAGGCCATTTCCGGTGCACAACATGTAAAGCCTGTCCGACATGTTGGGAGACGAAACAAATCACGAACAACAATGTAACAGTAGACTTGAAATCCTTCACCAATTGCAACTCAAGTGGAGTGATATATGCAATCCTCTGCCCATGTGATCTTATATATATAGGACAAACTAAACAAAAGGTCAAAAATCGGATCTTCCAACATTGCAGTAGGATCCGATGTAAGACAATAGGGGCGCCACTGGTTGAACATTGTATGGAAATGACTCACACTCCTGAATCCTTAAAATGGACTGTACTTGAAAAGATCACCCTGGGACCACGTGGTGGGAATCTCAATAATGTACTAAATATCAGAGAGTGCAAATGGATGTACAAATTCAATACAATACATAAAGGCCTGAATGAACTGGACGCTAACTTTGTGCAAATGTCAGGACTAGACCCGGAATAAATGTTATGAGGTCTTCCTAACAGACTTATACCAATCCCAGTAAGACTGTTGATTGCATTTCTTTCCATCCAGAGCCACGATCACAGTCCATGTACACAATCAGTAAGGTGCCAATATGACGATGTACAATACGTGGTCAAATGTATAATCATGTTGATTTGAGGACTTGGCAGAGCTGTCGGTCAAAATCACACTATTAATGATGCATGATAACAATTGTATGTAATGAACATATAGCATTTGTTTCATATTTAATTACCAATAGAAGCCCAGTGGGACGGTAAGATGACATATAATCAATGCAAGTCGGTTTTGTACTAATACTCTTTCAGAATACTGAATTTATCAGCAACACTGGCAGATATTCGGTATCTTTCAAATGCTAGATATCTCCATTCAATGCGCCTATTAAAGACTACATCAGGATGGCCCCTTGAAAAACCTCACGCAAGTTAGAAGAAACCCTTTTTAGACAGTCCCCTGATGAACTGAGGTAATGTCAGAGCACCTCGGCGAGGTGACTGCGGATTGGCCAATTGAACCGAGCCCCTTTTTACATCAGTATCTAGCGGCTGCACCGCGAGCAGCCAGAATCACGGTGATGCCCTCGAGTGCTGATCGCCGCAGCTCTGCAGGAACAAAAGGTAGGCCTTAGATCCCACCGCCTCGATACTAATCAAATAGGCACAGCATAGAGGATGATGCACACTACCCGTGCCATCCAGTTTCTAGAAACTGAAAACAACAATGCGGTCTTAACGGGCGTCCCCGTTAGACTTTTTTCTCCCAAAAGTTAACGAGTCACAATGTAACTTTTTACAAATGACTACGGGTTGAGCAACTACCTTACCCGACTCTTTGTTCCATGATCCCCCAGAATGAAGATCAGCAGCGTCGACGCTCACCATATGAAGTAACTTGTATTAGACTCAAGAAGCTGAACTACAGTAAGTGCATCATATGAGCTGTGCTATATGTTTAAGTTGATTACTGCTAAGGCGAGCATTCCCAATGTTACGCCACCACAATAGATAATTAAAACAAGGCTATGTCCTGGTTTTCTTTAGGCTCTCCACTTCGTCCTGATGAAGACCCCAACATGAGGGAAGAATAACCCTTCCAACTGGGGGTTGAAACGTAGACCGCGCCAAAACCCGACACACCATAGGAATAAATTAATGATTAATGTTTACCTATGCGTGATGAACTTTGGGAACACTGTAAATAACATATTTGTAAAGGCGTTATTATTTGAATGTGATGCAACACTGTCACACCACCTTTACCACGTCCCAAACACCTTTCACTCCCTCCTTTCCATCCTCACTGAGAGCACCACTTGCTTAAATATTTGTATAAATTGTGTTTAATGGCATACAGATGGTATTTCGAAAAAATGGCATGCAGATATGAGTAAAATGACTGCACCTATGTATGAAATAAATACAAATTCGAAAAAGGTTTTTTGAAAAACTGCAGGTTTTCTGTTCTCACTGCGCTATACAGAAATTGTGGTGTAATACAAATTCGAATGTATATTAGTATGAAATAATTTAATGTTGTTTATTTAACTCGGACCACCTTCATCTTGTACCTATTTACTGACCCAGGTCCATGAGTTACAAGGGCCAACCCCTTTACAACTCTACCCTGTGTGTAGAAGACAGAATTCCCACGAGGAGGACCTCGATCAGACAAGCAGAGTCTTGTCTATATGGGACCACCTAGCGCTATCTGCGGAAGTGTGCTCTACTAGAGTCGAGAGTCAGCACATGCCTCCCAGATACGTTCTCGTCCTCCCATCAGAGCACATAATGTGGTGGTGAGGTGGGACCATAAACAATCACATTGATTAATTGCTGTGCATTCACCTGGTGATTTTGTGCAGCTGTTCTGTGTTGATCCCCACTCCCACCTGTGCTGGCACTGAATTGGCTACAGTCTAGTAGGTTGCAGGGATAGAGTGCGACTGCCCTGGGAGGGATTGACTGATGCCTGGCTATGCACTTGGATCTTGACTGTTCTATCCTCTGCCCTGTTGCTGGAAATCACAGGACACCTACTGTGCGCATGGTGAGGCTGTGGGCGAGAGCGCGGGCATGGAACACTTAATTGCTCCCACCGGGTGAGTGCACAAATGTGTCACTGGCCACTGCTTGCAGGGAGGGAACACAGGATTTCTCCCACCTGATGGGAGCAGACACAAAAGCTGCTCCCACATGGAGGGAGAAACAAGTAAAGCCATCTCCCGCACCCTCAAGATCATCTCCTTGTGTTTGCTTTGTACGCCCTAAATTGGGAGGGTATGCCCAGAGGTGGGTACCTAGCTTACTTTGCCACTGGATTGAAGCTAGCCTGGCTGATGAGGGGTGTTACCCCGAAACCGGTCCCAGGATGCTTGTTTCCGGTCCATGGAGGACCTGACTTGGATGTTCGGCTGGACTGTTCCCATGAGGCACAGGGTCAAGAGTGATTTGCATATGGCTGGGTCTGACTTGGGATGGCTAAGTGAGCTAAAGAACGATGATGGATTCAACCCAGATCTATGACTAGGGATGAGTGTCTGAAAAGTTTCAGTGCTCCATCCATCATCTCCTTGTGTTGACTTTTTGACAAAGCCAATAGGTTTGCTATGTATATCTTGATGCGCTGACCTCCTGATACAGCCAATAGTCCTACCTTTTATGTTTTGGTTTTCTGACCCTTTGACAAGCCCTTTGCCTGCCTTACTTAAAATGACAGCCCTTCATATTGTTACATAACATTAACTAAAACTCAGAAAGTGACTTTTAAATTTTGTATAGTAATGATATCTTACTTTAAGTTAAAAAAAACCTCAGCTATTCACTGAAAAAAACAATGGTTAAAGTGATGTTTTAATTAGGTGAAAATGTCAGTACCTTTAAAAAAAATACTGAGGTTCACCAGTTGTAGTTAACAAAAGTAACTATAACTTGCACCCTCACCATACACTGTGTATGGCCTCACATATCACATCACTCATAACACATTCTATGAAGTGATGAAAAGATGAAACTTCAAACGAGGTAAGTGAAGAACATTTTATTACCGGTCTCCTCTCTCCGCCATGATCAAAGCAACTGCCAGATCGTCAACATTCCAAGGCAGCCTCCCTGAGACAATAGAGAGATACCAATATACAAAGAATGGAAGGGACAGCATAGAAACAGGATATACCATTATAGAAACTTAAGTACAATATAAAACAAAAGAAATGTATAATATAACACATTTTCCTTCCCAAACAATAAGCAAACAACGAAAAGTGTAAAAACAGGAGATAAAAGTACAATAGAGTTAACAGGTGAAAAGGGTCACATAGACAGGTTGCAGTCTTGATGCCATATGGGTACCATGGGGATCCTCTGATTTACAGAAGAGCTGTGTGTAGGGTATGTGTGTGGAATGGTAGTGGTAGGCCTGCAGTTGGACATTTCATTGGTCATAAGATGAGATTTAGACAATCTGTCCATGCTCCATTTCTGGCTATTACTCATAATTGCTGTATTTTTCTTGATCGCTGTGATCCGCATAGGGTTGGAAAATTTGGAGTCATGATTGCCTATCCTAGGATTCTTGATTTTAGTGCCGTGTTTGGAGTCGTAATGAGATTTGTACTTAGCTTGTTGTGCATTGATCTTATCTCTGGTGACCTGTACATCGGGCAGAGCACTGACACCACCTCCCAACCAGTTGGGGAAGAGGTTTGTGCAGGGTTTTCTCACTTTAAGGGCTGTAAAAGGGGAAATGCCTGTGACTTGGTTGGGAGTGGTGTGGGATGACCATATAATTTCTTGTATAGCCCATTCCACTGAAATCATTTTTGCTCATGCTAATTGCATGCTCTCCTTGATCATACGGTTCATTCTTTCTACTAGGCCATTAGTTCCAGGACAATAAAAAGGAATTTTGAAATGGATGATATTGACAATGGTGGATGGGATGCTTTCCGTAACAAAGGTGTCGTCAGTGATGAAAAGATGAAACTTCAAACAAGGTAAGTAAAGAACACTTTATTACCGGTCTCCTCTCTCCACCATGATCACAGTAACTGCCAGATCGTCAACAATCTAAGGCAGCCCCCCTGAGACGGTAGGGAGATACCAAAATACAAAGAATGGAAGGGGAAGTATAGAAACAGGATCTCCCATTATAGAAACTTAAGTACAAAATAAAATAAATGAAATATACAATATAACAACATCATTGATAACTTCAGTGATGGTATTTCAAATTTCATCATTGATTACAAAACTGTGCATGGCAAGGCCGTGAGTTATAGTTAGTTCAGTTAACTATAATTGGTGAATTTCAGTGTTTTTTAAATTTATGATGTTACATTTTTACTGACATTTTCACCCAACTAAAACGTCATTTCAGTCTTTGTTTTTTTGAGTAACTCTATAAATATGGAGAGAAAGAGATCTAACAGAGCCCTTACTCTCATATTAAATTTGCTAATGCCCACTCAGTTCTGGCACTTTGAAAAGTTATGGGCCAAAGTCTGCGCCTAAAGCACTATCCAGTCATGAGCATGGTTACCCCCACTTATTGCTTGATGTGATGCTGTTTTTGACTAATCTGACTGGGATCCTGCTAATCAGGATCCCAGTCGATTTGCTTTCCCCTAAAGTGTTGTGTTGAGTACTTATGTACACTCCAGATTGGATACTAGGGTACCCTTATCAGTCCCTAGTATCCAGTACTAAGGTACCCAGGGTATAGGTACCCCAGTGATTTCCCATGGGCTGAAGCATGCATTATGGAACTACAGGCCTGCCATTGCAGCCTGTGTAAGTTGGTGCATGCACCACTTACTAAAGATATAGGGTTACTATTTCTAAGGGTCTCTGCACTTAAAACCTATAAGCCACCCCTATAGCCGGCCTTTACAATCCTGAAGGCAGGGTGCTTGGTTCTAAGTGAGAGGGTGCCCCTGCATGAGCAGGACACCCCTGCAGCTACGGAGTACATTCTACTGGGTTGTCAGTGAAGCAGCCATATACTATATAGGAGGAAATCGCGTAATCGCGTGATGACCATCTCGAAAATGGCTGCAACGAATCCTATCATGTTTGGTACGAAACATGATTGAATAATAACTCCCACACTGTCAACGGTGTAGGTTGTATGATTTCAAGCACTGTAAGAGCCCTCCGTTAGGCTCTCTGTGTTCCCGGTACCAGCCGTCTTGTCCCAGACAGCTCAAAATGGTTGCTGCTGACCAGAACAATAGATACAACAAGAATGGGGGTGGGAGAGCACACCTCTTATTGGTAAGTTACGCGAAATGTTAATCTAGAAAATATGTATTACAATGGTGCTACAGTGTAACACTTGCTGTCTGTCAAGTGCGGGCTAAACAAATAGAGTAAGTGCTGCCGAACACGGTAGCAAACACTGTGCACTGTGCACTGACGTCCCAAGGGATTTAGCAGGGTTATAAAACAGTAATCAGCAATCAATCACAGCTCAAAAAAATAAATCATTCAAGTATCGCAAAAATGATTGTATTCATCAAAGATGCAATATATCAACATGATAGACAGTTATATATACAATGGTTCCATTGCAATGGTGGAGAAGTGTGGCTCAATGGTTAGAGCGGCAGACCCTGATGCAGAGGTTTGGCCCGGACCAGAGTTCAATTCCCGCCTCGGCGGGTCTTGGGCTCAATCTCCCCGGACCTGATAATTCTCGCCTCGGGCCTATTCTAAGCATGGGTCCCACTCTGCAACTCTGGGCAATAGCTTGCTTAATCTCCACAACGGCCCCAACAGCGCTAGGATGCCTGGCTTCACCTTGGGGGTGCCCAGGAGTGGGCACTTCACAGGGAAAGGCCAGGAAGGGTTCCACAGCGGTATGTGTACAGTGCCTTGATACCCCTTAGGGGGTGATACGTGCGCTATATAAGCACTACTACATTTACATTTACAATAACAGCTTGTAATCAGCTCAAAAAATTCCAATGTGTGGTCATTACATCATGAACAGTACAGGAACAAAATACAATAGTGTAGAACAGTCTTCAAATGCTTGCGAACAGACCGATGCATTTCGGGACAGCGTTGTCCCTTCCTCAGGGGCAGTCTGGCTGAATACAATTATTGGAGTCTTGACATAGATGGAGATGCGTCTTCAGTACTAGTACGGGCGTCTTCGAGATGTCAGAAAGCCGAATAAAGAAATTGCTCAATGTACTGGAGACAAACTGTAAGATCCCACGTTTACCTCGCTAGACTCGTAGTCAACACCTGATTGACGAACCGTAAAAAGAAACTAACAGGTTCGGCTACGATAATCCGCTCCGGCGCCTGAGCGGATTTTCGTAGCCGAACCTGTTAGTTTCTTCTAGCGAGGTAAACGTGGGATCTTACAGTTTGTCTCCAGTACATTGAGCAATTTCTGTATTCGGCTTTCTGACATCTCGAAGGCGCCTGTACTAGTACTGAAGACGCATCTCCATCTATGTCAAGACTCCAATAAATGTATTCAGCCAGACTGCCCCTGAGGAAGGGACAACACTGTCCCGAAATTCATCGCAAGCATTTGAAGACTGTTCTACACTATTGTATTTTGTTCCTGTACTGTTCATGATGTAATGACCACACATTAATTTTTGAGCTGATTACAAGCTGTTATTGCAACCATTGTATATATAACTGTCTATCATGTTGATATATTGCGTCTTTGATGAATACAATCATTTTTGCGATACTTGAATGATTTATTTTTTTGAGCTGTGATTGATTGCTGATTACTGTTTTATAACCCTGCTAAGTCCCTTGGGACGTCAGTGCACAGTGCACACTGTTTGCTACCGTGTACGGCAGCACTTACTCTATTTGCTGCTGACCAGAGACACATTTCTGCCCTCCTGCTGCTGAGCCAAGCTCGAGCAGAGGAAGGTAGAACAATAGGCATATTGTCACAGGAAGGTGTGACCACCTCCCAGACAGGATTTGGTGTATTCGGGCTGGGTGGGTGCGCTTGCCAGCACCAGAAATTCTGCATGAGGGGCACATTTGGTGTCCTCGTGCATAGTCCAGTTCAAACTAGTTCTGGGCGCCTTTGGCTCCCGCTCTGGCGCAAAACTGGACAAAGGATATGGGAGTAACCGCCCCCCTGGCCAGACCCTCCCCTGGGAGGGTCCCCCGAATCTTCCCAACCCTTTCCGTAGGGTACTTAAGGGCTTACCTGGGTGTAGGTCTTTAGGTTTGCAGTGGGGTAAGATTCATATCAGACACCATTGCACTTCTACCGTCTTGGCACTCTGGACTTCTCTGGACTTCGTTTGGGCCTGGCTTCGTCTCCCTTCTAGTCTGCTGCATCGTCTGTGCCTGTGCATCATACAGGAACCTTTCAAGGCCTGTGAAGCATAAAGAACAACTGAAGTAATCTCCCTTGGAGTAAAGGAGTTACTCCCCTGCATTCGCAGGCAATGCAAATAGGTCGACCGGTCTGCAGATCCTGAGCTCCTCCGGACTCTATGGGCTCTGCATCACAGATGGTGGTTTTCCACAGCTCCCAAGGCCTGCTCTACCCTCTTACCAAGCTTGAGGTCAGTAGTCCTCGTGGGGGTTGCAATAACCAAACCCCTGAGTACCGTGTCCACTTTGCAGTTGCAAAGGCTTGTCAACTTTGCAAGAAGATCTTCGGGCTACAAGTAGCCCCAACCTCAAGCACCTCCAGTGTCCAGAATCTTTGGCCACACCGCATCATGTCCATCGTGGCCTGCATCTTATGGTGAGCTGCTTGAGGTCTTCTCATGACTCCAGTGCATCTGGCCTGTGGGTCCATTTGAGGGTCATAATTGTTTCCTTTAGGCTCCCCTGATTGCTTGGGGCCACCCCTGACTCCCCTGCTTGTGGTGAGTCCCCTGGACCATGACGGTCCCAACTTTGCGCCTTCTCCACTTCCTGCATAGGTTGCATGTGCCAAGGCATGTTGGTGCTCCCGCCAGATACCGACCCATCAGCACTTGACATCCTTAGTGAGACAGTTTGTATCCGGGTCCTGGCCTTTCTCACCGTCACCTGGTCCTCACAGCTGCAGAGTCAAGGTCATCGACATCTTCCCTGAAGCACCCGATATTGGAGGGCATTTGCCTTCCAAGTCTCCTGGTCACCCCTGCGTGACATAGACTCTGTCCCCTCTGCTTTCAGGTACTCCTCTTCAAGAATCCACTTTTGGATGACATTTTCTCCTCTTCCAGCAGCGGCACTTTCCTGAAGTCCTTCACTAGGTTCGACAGCGGTTTCCAATGCCACTTCATACATATGCATCCGGCTTTCCTGGCAAAGGTAAATTGGGTACCATGGTATCCACGGGTGGGGTGGCTCTCCAACCTTCTGTCTTCCACTGGGTTTCTTCAGGGTCCACTGGGAAGGGTCCCTAATCTTTAAAAATCCAACCGCGGCTTGCACATAGACTTGTACGGAGCACGCCGTCATGTTCACACACTACACACACTCTCCGTGAGGTCCCTAGCAACTTACCTTTGGTGGTTCTGTGGGTCCCCAGCAATTCTACGTCCTCTCGACATCGTCCTGACTCGAGTCGTGGTTCTTATGCCACTTTCTTAGTATATGGTTTGTCTCCCCCGGGGTCCACTATGTATTTCGTGCTATTTACTGTGTTACTTTGCTAAAGTATTGTGTTCATTGTGTTTATCTTTGTGTTGGAGATATTGGAACATACTACAGAGTATTATATAATAAATACATATTTGTATAAATGCTTGGTGTGATTCTTTTCATTTCATCTATACTATAAGATTGCATTGTGGTAAAATAAGCTGCTTTAAACTCCTTCAAGACTAAGCCTGAAGGCTGCTCTCCAAAGCTACCACTTGGATAGCTTTCTAAGAGTGTCTGAGACCTCTTAAATCACCATAAGGTTTGTCTTGACTGGTGCAGGGTGCCCACTTACATTAGTGGAGCATATACCAGGCCAGCCACTCACAGTGGAGAATTCCAGGACTGTCAGTTGCATCCTGACTATCTTGGGAGGATCACACTCTGGTTGTGTGCTGCATTAAATCACACTATTTACTTTAACTCTGTGGCAATGGTTTCTCCTCTTTACAACACCCTCCAACCCAAACATGGTCTTCACAGCCATTGGAGACTGGATGGTTCCACTCAGTGGCGAAGGGAAACCCCTACTTAAGCAGCATACGTGGGGGGCTGACTGTGCTCAAGGGGCTGAACTGTGTCCCATTAAATAGTTGTTAATGGCCCTCTTCTTCCTGCAGGTCTCTCAATAATAATACTGCTAGGTAATACGCAGCAGAGGGAGTGTGGTATGTGGGTTGATATGTAGATAGAAAGTGCACATGAGAGAAATGTACGGATGAGTTAAATTATGATATGATGGAGGAAAAATGAAGGAGTAAGGAAGGGTGAAAGGAATGCAATAAGGGAGAAAAAGTAAAAGGTAGGATGGAATTATGAAAGAAATGGCGGAAGGGAGAAAGGATGGATGAATGAAAGGATTGATAGTTCATGTGAATGGATGGATAAAGAATAGACAGACCGGGAAGAGTGAAAGGGTGGATGGGTGAAAAACTGGATAGATGGACACATTAAGTGGTGGGTTTGTGAAGGGGTGGATGTATTTATGAAAGGATGGATGTATAGATGGATGTCCTAATGATCAAAGTGTGAATGTAACTCTCATAAGGAGGGTCGGTTTGCGTGCTTCATGAACTTAGTGTGATTAGAGGTATAGGTAAAGTGGGGGTATTTTTATATTCTGGCTACTCACGTGTCCCCGATCCCTCAAGCTCGCTCCTCAAAGAAAGCCATCTATTCCCTGGCTCACTGTGCTTCACCCATTCCCTTAATCCATCCCCTTCTGCGAGGAACCGAGGTGTGCAGCTTAAATGCTTCATGAAGTGGGGTTCCTTCATTGGTGCCCCCGCCAGGTTCCAAACATTGGAAACATTATTCTGCACTTTCCCTTCATCATTGCAGAACCGCTCAAAACCATCCTTGCAGTGACACCTTGCAGTTACATCCTTGCAGGGATACCTCGCAGGGACATCCTTTCAGTGACATCCCTGCAGTAACTTCCTTGCAGTGACACCTTGCAGTGACACCCTTGCTGTGGCATCCTTGCATGGATACCTTACATGGACATCCTTGCAGTGACATCCTTTCAGTGACATCCCTGCAGTAACTTCCTTGCAGTGGCATCCTTGCAGTGACACCTTGCAGTGACACCCTTGCTGTGGCATCCTTGCATGGATACCTTACATGGACATCCTTGCAGTGACATCCTTGCAGTGACATCCTTGCAATGGCATCCTTGCAGTTACATCCTGGCAGGGATACCTCGCAGGGGCATGCTTTCGGTGACATCCCTGCAGTAACATCCTTGCAGTGACACCTTCCAGTGACACCCTTGCCGTGACATCTTTGCAGGGATACCTTGCAGTGACATCTTTGCAGAGATACCTTGCATGGGTACCTTGCAGGTTCATCCTTGCAGTGACATCCTTGCAGTGACACCCTTGCAATGTCATCCTTGCAGTGACATATTTGCAGTAACATCCTTGCAGTGACATCCCTGCAGTGACATCCTTGCAGTGACACCTTGCAGTGTCATCTTTGCAGAAATACTTTGCAGTGACATCCTTGCAGTGATATCCTTGCAGGGACACCTTGCAGGGACATCCTTGCAGTGTCATCCTTGCAGTGACATCCTTGCAGTAAAATCCCTGCAGTGACATCCTTGCAGTGACATGCCTGCAGTGACACCTTGCAGTGTCATCTTTACAGAGATAGTTTGCAGTGACATCCTTGCAGTGACATATTTGCAGAGATACCATGCAGTGACATCCTTGCAGGGATACCTTGCAGGGGCACCTTGCAGGGACAACCTTGCAGTGTCACCTTGCAGTGACATCCTTGCAGGGATACCTTGCAGTGACATCCTTCCGGTGACATCCCTGCAGTGACACCCTTGTAGTTCCATTCTTGCAGTGAGACCTTGCAGGGACATCCTTGCAGTGACACCTTGCAGTGACATCCTTGCAATGACAGAGCTAAACAAACCATGCATTAAAAAATGTAAATACTCAAAAGTGCTCGTTTATCGACTTCAGAAAGATGACAGGCTGTACTCGTGTATACTCTTTCAGACTTGCTCTCCTTCCCTCTTCTCTTCCTCTCCAGCGCTTGGAAGCGGCACAGGGCAGTGTAAGCGCGCAGGGCAGAGCCGACTACAAATGTTAGGTCACGTGGGACAGATCTGGCAGCAGCTCGTCGGAACCCTCTGCACTGCCCTTCTTTGTGTATCCAAGCGCTTCCCACGAGCAGGCAACGCGTGTTTTCATTGGGCACGCAAATAAATAAACGAAGTTTATTTCCAACACAAATATACAAAATGAACTACTAAAACTGATGCCAAAAATTCAAACATTCCCATGAAGTAAACATAAACAAACTTCACATTAGTAATTCGTTTCTGCTTTTCTACAAAAACATAAAAAGCTATTTGCTTAAGTTGAGTACTCTCCACAAATTACCCCCCATTTTATGATTTATTGCTGTCAAATGAGTGGATTACACATCCTCAGATCGGACGGAAAACAGCAGTTTTCTGTAAAAGGAAGCACTGCAGGTAGGTATATGTACCACACGCAGCACATCCTTTACGTGCCTGGTCCATATAAACGCAGGCCCTCATTTATGAGGATTTGGCGTAGGGCATCGCAGCAAAGCGGCCCTACGCCAAAGTGAAAGGGCAGGAATGTGCCGTATTCATGCAATCCCGTGCATTCATCTCCTTTATTCCCGCGCCGCGCTGTTTCGGCAGCCTAGCGTCAACGCAGGCACCCTTGGGTTCCTGTGTTGTCACAGGATTGTTTTTGTACTGAAAGGGCAACTTCCTGCACATAAACAATCCTAAGAGGCCTTTTCCTCTTTCTATGTGTGCTGCAGAATGCAACACTTATAGAAAGAGAAAAACAAGCATTTACAATGCAACGGTTTCGCCTTTGCTAAAGTTAGAGCTATTGGCATTGTAAATGACAACATTTTTATTTATGTATTGGCTTTGAAAACTGATAAATAAATGGCATTGTCATTTACATAGCCAATAGCTTAATCTCTCGCAAATGTGAGACCTATTGTACCCTACTGGACGAGCTCAGCAGACAGCAGTTACTACCACACACACACACCCAGAGCCACACACACACACCCAGAGCCACACACACACACACACCCAGAGCCAGCCACACACACCCAGAGCCAGCCACACACACACACCCAGAGCCAGCCACACACCCAGAGCCACACACACACACCCCCAGAGCCACACACACACCCAAAGCTACACACACACACACAGAGCCACACACACACACACACACAGAGCCACACACACACCCAGAGCCACACACACACACACACCCAGAGCCACACACACACCCAGAGCCACACACACACACACACACACACACCCAGAGCCACACACACACACACAGAGCCACACACACACACACACACACCCAGAGCCACACACACACACACACACACCCAGAGCCACACACACACCCAGAGCCACACACACACACACACACACACACACACCCAGAGCCACACACACACCACCCAGAGCCCTTTCTAATTCGTTCATCATACCATATAAAAGTATAATCAGAAGTTTTAGTTTCTCCACCTCTGCCCTTAATTCCATAATTTGAGATGTAATGATAGCTGTGTCTCCAGAGGGTGGATGTGGCGAAGTTATTGCACGTATAGGCCCACAGGGAAATGCAGGGTTGCTTGCTCCCCTACCTAGGGCAAGAAGCGATTACTGCAAGGTAAGGCCTCTACGGTGGAAGGTAAGCTGTGATGCTGTGGGGTGTTGTGCTCCCTCCTGCATGCTGAGTCTACATCAGTAGATAGAGAGGGCGGCCTGGGCAGTAGATTTTCTAGTCATTTTTCCTTTAAAATAACCTGGAAGGGTTTGTGGTTATTTCTTGGCACTACCCGCTAAATCGCCTTAGGTTGCCCGATCCGCACCTACGATGGATTTGACCTCTTCTATTAAAGAGGTCTATTTCATTTAGGGTACAATTGTTAAGATGTTTAGATCCCTTACTATGCTTTGCAGTGCCCTGCACGAGGTCCAGTGCCTTGCGTTTCCCAATCTGTAACAGATCTATGGGCCAGATGTAGGAAGCCCTTTACCGGTCGGTAACGGACGAAAATCGGTATTTTCGGCCGTTACCGACCGGTATTGAGCTTTCGGGATGTAGGAGACCGAAAATCGTCCGAATCGGTAAATTTACCGAATCGGTAAAGTTACCGAATCGGTAAAATACCGAATCGGAAATAATACCGAATCGGTAAATTTACCGAATCGCAACGGTTTGCGAATCGGTAAATTAACCGAATCGGTAAATTTACCGATTCGGTAAAGTTACCGATTCAGTAAAATACCGAATCGGTAAATAAGAAGTGGTAAAAATGGATATTGAGATGTAGGGAAGCTCTGAAATACCGACTTTGCTTGAAATTCGGTATTTAAGAGTCGGTATTTACCATGGATTGGAATCAGGTGGTAACCAGGTGAAACCTATAAAAATGGACCCAAAATGCAATTCTGTTTGCACAATGGCGGCATTTTATGTCATTGCAAGACGGCTACGGCTACAGGAGGAAGGAGAGAGGGAATGGCAGAGAGAGGAGCAGGTCTACAGGCAGAGGGTCACCTTGTTCATGCTCACAGAGGCAGAGATACTGCAGAGGTACAGGTTGGCCCCAGACACCATCTTGGAGCTCATCAGGGACCTCCAACCACTGTTGCAGCACACTACCCCAAGGGCACATGCAATTCCACCCCATGTGCAGGTGCTGTGCAGCCTCCACCTGCTTGGGTTTGGGAGCTACCAGAGCGTGGTTACTGTGGTAGGTGGGGTGACACAGAGCCGCCTGTCAAGGTTTTTCCACAAATTCCTTGACGCCATGTTACACAGGATGGAGCATTACATATCTTTTCCAGCTACCCATGCTGAACTGGTGCAAACAAAATCTGACTTTTACCAGATGGCTCGATTTCCCAATATAATTGGCTGCATTGATGGCACGCACATTCCCATTTGTCCCCCTGCTGCCACAGAATACATCTACAGGAATAGGAAGTCCACTCACACCATCAATGTGCAGGTGATCTGCAATGCAAAGTTCGCCATTACTGACATTGTGGCAAAATTCCCTGGGAGTACCCACGACTCCTATATATTTCAAAACAGTGGCATCTATGCACGGCTGACTGCAGGGGAATTTGGTGAAGGATACCTCCTAGGTAAGACACAGTGTGCGACCCACATAACACCTATTGCAGTAAGAAGTACCTGTATGCATGTGAGTGATGTATTGCCATTACTTTTTAGGAGACAGTGCATATGCCCTCCGCTCCTTCATACTCACCCCCTACCTCAACCCCTCAACACCCAGCCAAAGGAGATATAACCGGGCACACAAGAGCACACGCAATGTAGTGGAGCGAACATTTGGTATCTGGAAAAGCAGGTTCAGATGCTTGCACAAGAGCAGAGGTGCAAGGCAGTATACCCCCATCACCTGCTGTAAGATCATTGCTGCCTGTGCTATGTTGCACAATCTTGCTGTGAAGAGGGGTACTGAGGTGGAGTTGTCAGACTATGAGAATCATGACGACGACATTGCTGTGCCTGAAACACAACCTGCTGGAGTGTCAACACCAAGTGATGGCAGATACAGACGTGAGGAAATAACACAGAACTTTTTCTGAGTAAGTGATGAGACTGAGACCTATATTGAAAGCATGAGAATGTGTTTTATTTAGTATATTTCTAGGTATGCTAAAGAACAAAAGTGCAACAGTAAGCATTTCACAGCAATGCTCACAGTGAGCAAACACACACAGACAGGTGTGGAATCCAGCCACCGTAGTTGTATATTGTCACTAGGCAGGTATAAATGGCACAAATGTGCAGCAAAAACATTAATATCTATAATTTGAATGTCCATTGGCAGTAGGCCATAGTATTAAGTGTTCATTTGCGGCCACGCTTTGCACTGGCAGGTGTTTGTGGCTCACCCTGTTCACCGGGCGTTTGGCCTGTAGCCTCACCCTGTCGCCTGCTGCTCCTCCTTGTCTCTACGACATGGGGGCTTGCCGTGCTGCTCCTACTGGTGCTACCTTCAGTGTCCGGCACGTCAATCGCTGCAGTTTGTGCAGTTTGAGCATTGATCAGAGCCTCCAGCGCATCGGTCATTCCGGCTATGCCCCTTGTCAGCTGATTGCTGTTTTGAGTCAGGACTTCCTGACTATTCATGCTACGCCTGCATAGCAGGGATGTGGCTGTTGCCAGGCGGTGGTTAGATTTCTCTGTTCTCTCTGCACGCTGTTTCACCCTGCGCCTTGATGTAATTTCAGAGTCCAGTTTTGTGCACAGTTGCTGCATGGATTGGGTCATGTCATGTATGCCTGTTGCCATGCTCCTGTTAACTTCCACCAGTTCCCTGATGCCCTTACCAATTTCCTGCATGTTTATATTGAGGTTGCGCATTTGTCTTTGACAGGCCATGATGCCCTTGCCCTGCATCCTCTGAATCCTGACCATGGATCCCTCCAGCCCATGGAAGACACTGGACCCCTCCCCACGTGCACCTACACTCCTTCCTTGTACTGTGCGGCGTCTACCGGTACTTGGTACAGGCTCTGTGCTGGGCTGCATTGTGGCAGAGATGTCAGCTTCAGGCAAGTTGTGTGAATCTTCACCCACCATTTCACCAGCAGCTGTCTCCATTACCATCAGTGGGGAAACGACATGCCTCCTGCTAGGGTGTGCTGCAGGTGTTTCAATTTCAAGGGATGCTGGCATTTCGGGTGACGAAACCAATAGTGGGGACTGTGAAGGTGTTGGGGAGGCCTGCATTTCTTCACTGATGTCAGGTTCTTGGGAAGGTGGCTGCCCACTCGGAACACCTGTGTCCTGTGATGCGCTGGGACCTGGCTCATGACTGTCATCCCTCTCGGGTGCCGTGCCTTCTGCCTCCTGAGACTGCCTTCTGGATGTGTGACCTGTGGACATATGAGCACATATCAGCTAGGTGAAAATGTCTCACAGCCACTACAATTAAACATATGAAATTGCACTTCTTACATGCTGCCTGCCCTTCATTATGTCTGCATTCATTAGCCTAACTTGGTGGTTACAGTGCTGTGTGACATGCTCTTTCATTAACTGACTACATGTACCATGATGCATTGCTACTGTTTTGCACAGACACACTGGGACTGGGGTAACTTAGCTGCAAGGGGTGAGGGATGGATGAGGGTGGATTGCTGTGCATGCATCTTACCTTTTCTAGATGCAGCTTTCGCCGAGCTGTCCACTTCTCCCAGTCCATGGACGCATTCAGGCTCCAAGGTTGTGACTACCATCTCCTCCAGGTCGGTGAGAGGGGTGCTGTGTTCTTTCCTCCACCTGTTTGCGAGGCCTGTTTGTGGTGGTCAGCTATTTTCTTTTTTGTGAGGCTCCTTAGGTCATAAAACCTCTTTTTTAAATCGTCAGTGACTCTGGTGGTCACTCCCACTGCATTGACTTTCTCTAGGATTTCAAGCCATAGCTTCCTTTTTGCTGATTCAGGCACAGTAAGGGAATGCCTTCCAAACAGTCTGTGGTGCACCTTTACCGCCACCTCCACAAGGACCTGGAGCTCCATGCTGCTGAATTTGAGCTTTCTTTTTCTTTCATGCTGCTCTGTGTCCTTGCTGCTTGCCGTGTTTTAATTTTCAAAGAGCACAAACTCTGTCTGCTGCTGCTCCCAGTCTCTCTGCTCCAACTGCCTCTCCAGAACCTTCTAATTAGTTGCAGCTGCCTGTGTGGCCACTTCCTGGTAGGAAGGGGGAGGGTGGTTGCACCTGATTGGCTGTTGTGTTAAGTTTCACTTTTGCTTGCTGTCCGATTCGGTATTTACCGAATCGGTATTTACCGATTCGGTATTTACCGATTCGGTATTTCCAATGCATTCCTATGGGCATTTTGGCCCATAGGGATGAATGGGAAATACCGATTTGGTAAATAACGATTCGGAAAATACCGATTCGGTAATTTCCGAAAGTCCGATACCGAATTTTACCGATTCGGTAAAAAATACCGAATTTTCCCCTACATCTCATTTACCGATTTTTGAATACTGAATCGGTAAAATTCGGTATTTAAGAATCGGTAAATTCAGATTACCTACATCTGGCCCTATGTGAGTAAAGGGGTCCACAGCCCTAATAAAGGGTAAAACAAAAACCAATGTAGTGGGGGGAAAAGGACTTCAATGATCAGTCAGGTTATGGAAAGTAGTCTAGTGAAGTAATCTATAACAAAGAGAGGGGGGTAGAACAAAGAGGGCCAAAGTAGACCAGTAAAATAAAATAAAAACTTGATATACAAGAAACTTCATTACACTTCCCCAACGTAGCCAAACCTTGAGGGTTTATTAAAACCCACAAACAGAGAAAAAGAACACTGAGCATGGGTGTAAAGTTCACAGTGGCTGATGGATCACCCCAAGGAAGAGCTCTTTAAATGTCACTTTTAAGTGTCAAGAGTGCAGGAAAGATAGGGCAGAGTGAACTTATGAACATAAGTGACAGTGAAAGGATATTGAAAAACGCAGTACCTTCGGTATCATAAAAGGAAAACCCAAGAGGGGAGCAGGAGAAGGATGGGCCAGCCCACGACCCACGTGGGCCCCATGCATTGGGACTGAAGCAAGCGCTTGTAGCATTTTTGCCCCGCCCCCTTCCTCGCAGCTGTTAGCACAAGTGCCACCTGGCGTGAACAGCGGTGGGGGGTGGAGTTCCCTTGATTCAGGTTAGTCTGCAGGGGCTGAGAAATCCTTTTCCAAGGTCTGAAGTGTCCCAAATAGTCAAATCACGATACTTGGTAAAACACAATTTAGCCTGCTGCTTGGGCAGCCATCATGAGTCCCTTTCTGTTACATAAGTTTCAAATGCAGCAGCAACAGTGATAAAGCAACATATTTGGTAAGCATCAACGACTTCAGATACGGGTGCAAACTACATTACATCATGTAAGAGGTTATACTGGTTATACTAAAGTCCCAGTTGCCATCATGTTTCTTATGCTCAAATTGACTTCTTTTTGCAGCAGTTTTATGCCTTGTGGCTTCTTTTGGCATACTTTTATATTTCCATTAACATGGTCTCAGAAGCAAAATAAAATGTCTGCTGAAGTGTAACTCTTTAAACGTGCTGCAAAATTACAACTTGTGAAACAGAGGCATCTATAAGAGGATTAAAAAAAATACCAGCTGCTTTATGCTATCAGTGCTGGCATGTAGCATTGTAGCAGTACCTCTAAATACAATACATTTTAAGTTACTTCAGTGTATCAGCGCCACAGTTACAGCTGTCCTTTCAGATCACCCCACAAAAATATCCTAAAGTGCCAGCTCATAAGATCTGTATAATGTTTGAACACAGTTAATCCACAGAATGCATCTTTTAACACAACTATTTCAAAGTTGGGCCGCTTTCTTCCAGATGTGAACGTTCAATATGAGATGGATTTAGGCGTTGATCTCAAAGGGGAAGGAGAAAATGCTAAATTAAACTTGAACCTCTCAGACACACTTCAGCTAGAACAAATAGTTTCCTAATCAATGCATTCTCTTTGCAAGGAAATAAAGGTCAGTCCCCCGGCAAAACAGTGAAGCGAGTTCTACCCTTCGTATTGGCAGAACTCAGTTACAGTTCGGTAACCCTGCCTGCATGTTCCGGTAGAACGTGCATAGTGTGAACGGCGAAGTCGGAGTATATTTTTCCAATCCTAAGCAGATTCATTTCATTTTCTTCCAAGATGAAATGTCCCAGAAGATCAGTTTGTAATACGTGCACGCTGGCTTTTATTGCTTTCCTTTGAATGGACATTTCATGATTACACTGGTAAAGACAACAATGGTATTTAACATTAGAGCACTGGTGTAGCTAGAGCTTTTGGTGCCTGGGGCGATCCCAGAGTTTTTCGGTGCAGGTAAGAGCAGGGGGTGGGGTGGGCGACAGACAACGGTGAGCGGGGGAGGGTGACAGACAATGACGAGGGGGGAGGGCGACATACGACAAGTGGGAGGGGACAGACAATTTTTTATTTTATTTTTTCATTTGTAGAGCGCGGCTGACACCTTGCAGGTTTCCTGGCGCTGGCGAATACTCTTACCTCAGGGGAACAACAGCAGGGAGCAAGGGGGAAGGGGATTTTCTAAGGGAATAACCACGTCTTGATGCGTTTCCTGAAGGGGAGGAGCTGTGATATTTGACGGATATCAGGAGGAAGACTGTTCCACAGTTTAGCCGCTGCGACTCTGAAAGATCTGCCCCCCGTCCTGACTTTGTTGTATTTAGGAACAATCACCAGGCGAGCCGAGGCAGAGCGTAGAGATCTGGAAGGGATATACCATGTGAACATAGCCTGCAGAGGTTTAGGTCCAGCTCCGTGGAGCGCTTTAAACACAAGGCAGAGGGACTTGAAGGCCACACGTTGCCTAAGCGGAAGCCAGTGTAGTTCAGCTAGGGCCGCTGTGGCGGAAGCTCTCCTAGTCCAGCCTAGAACTAGTTTAGCTGCGGCTGACTGAACTCTTTGAAGTCGGTCAAGCAGGGCAGCTGGAGACTCAAGTAGCAGCGCGTTGCAGTAGTCCAGGCGACTGAGGATGGTACACCTGACTATCTGCTCCCGAGCTTGAGCGGGTAACAATGGCATAATTTTGCGTAGGGAACGTATGAGAGCTGTGCAAGTTCCCACCGTTTTTGCAACTTGGGTTTCAGTGTTCATTTTCTCATTCAGTGTGGCCCCTAGATTACGAACCGATGTAACTGGCCGAGGTTTATCTGTCGATTCCGGGGGCCAAAAATCGCAGGGGAATTGCCGGGGAATGCGGCTTCCCGCACAGTACAGAACCTCCGTTTTGGAGGAATTAAATTGCAGCGAGTTAGTGTGTAGCCACCCAGCCGTCTCCCTTAAGCAGTCGTGAAAGGCTGCCAGGGGGGTAGAGTCTTCTCCCTCCCAAGAGAGAATGAGCTGGGTGTCGTCTGCATAATTAATTGTTTTTAACCCGTGTGCCTTTATTAATGTGATCAGAGGTCTAAGATACACATTAAAAAGAATGGGGCTGATGGAGGAGCCCTGGGGCACCCCGTGGGGGACAGGGGAGAACGTAGATTGATAAGGGGGAAGAGATACCGCCTGTCTCCTGTCCCGAAGGAAGGAGTGAAACCAGAGAAGGGCAGTGCCATCAATCCCCGCTGCCTGGAGTCGCTCCAGCAGGACCCCATGGTTGACCGTATCGAAGGCGGCAGACAGGTCCAACAGGATCAAGGCTACTGCCTGGCCCCTGTCTGCACGCAAACGAAGGTCCTCCATAGCTGTCAGGACAGCTGTTTCGGTCCCGTGGGCAGGGCGAAAGCCGAACTGAAAGTCGTCCAGGATCTGATTGTCCTCCAAGTAGGTGGAGAGACAGGTGCTTACCCAGCGCTCCACAATTTTAGCAGGAAAAGGCAGGAGGGAAATAGGCCGGTAATTGGACAGACAATCAGGGTTCAGGGAAGGTTTTTTTAACAATGGGGTGATAAGGGCCTCCTTCCAGGTGGATGGCACAAGTCCGCAGTATAGAGATTGATTACAGATCCTGCGGAGTGTGTCAAAGAGGTCGGAACCAAAACTCTTCCAAATTTTAGGAGGTACTGGGTCCAGGGGGGAACCGGAGGTGATCCCAAGAGCCAGCCTTTCAAATTCTGGAGCTGGGATAGGGGGAAACTCCCGGAGCTTTTTCCTGAAAGGAAAATCTGAGTGCACCGGGGTGGGATCGCTAGTACCGGATCTAGATGTAATGGGGCCCCCTAGGGAGGGGGAGGAGTTCAGATTAAAAATAATGGTGTCAATTTTGTTTTTGAAGAACAACGCAAGGTTGTCACAGAGGGCTTGGGTAGGAAGGGTAGTTGTAGAGGCACAGTCAGGGTGGGTAAGGTTTCTGAGGATCTGAAATATGCTTTTGGAGCTGTTGGGGGCATTACTAATCATTGAGCAAAAATAGTTGGCTTTGCTCTGAGTAATGGCAGTTTTGTATGCTAGGAGATGGCTTTTCCAGATGGCTTTGTTTGACTCGGAGTAACCTTGTCTCCATTTCCTCTCAGATTGTCTGCAAGCTAGTTTAAGGGATTTGAGCGAGTCGTTGAACCAAGGAGCAGGAACTCTGCCTTTGACCTTGCCTCTCTTCTGAGGGGCAAGAGAGTCAACGATGGAAGTGATTGCTAAAGAGAAGGCTTTGAAGTTGTTCTCAACAGAATTGTTGGGGGAAAAACTATTTTCCACATTGAATACAGAGCCTGCCGCTCTGAGTGTGTCAAGGGCTTTCCAGTTTCTATACAGAAACTCTGGAGTAGTGCCACGTAGGGGCCTTGAGGTTTTATCACAAGAGATGTGAAATTTAACAAGTGCATGGTCGGTCCAACACAAGGGCAGGATGTCGCCTAGGTGAGCCGACTGGGAAGAGGCAAAAATTAAATCCAGTTGGTGCCCGGCAATGTGGGTGGGTTTGTTAACCAGTTGTGAGAGGCCAACTCCCTCGCAGGAGAGCACTAGGTTGTGCAGAGCATTATCCAGGTTGCCGTTGGGCCAGAGATTAAAATCTCCGAGAATGATCAGTTTGCGGTGGGAGGATGCCAAGTTAGAAAAAGTAGTAAGTAGCGATTGTTGCTGCTGGGCGTTGAAAGCCCCCGGGGGGCGGTAGCAGATAATGGCCGTTACTGTGTCCCCGTAGTGACAGTTGATAGTAACGCCAAGAAGTTCCGTTCCGGCAACCGGGTCAATATCCAGAGTAGTAGTCGACCAGGATGCTCGGTATATAACGCCCACTCCCCCACCACGGCCCTTTGGCTTGGGGAGATGCAGTATTTTAAAGTCTGGAGGGCAGGCCAGACCGAGGTCGATGTTACAGTCTGCATGCGTCCAGGTCTCAGTTAGGAATGAGGACGAATAACATAAAAATGCTCGAACCTCTGCTTTAAGGACGCAGACATGGTGAAAGCTCTTGGGCTCAGCTCTGGGGAGGGGGCTGGGACTGGGAAGCTTGGGCACTGGCAGGTTAGGATGGTCTCCCTCAGCTCTCGGGTTTAGTGAGGGGGCTGGTGCCGTGTCAGCTTCCGGGTCATATGTGAGGGGTCGTCTCGGTTTCTGACGTGTCAGGAGTACTGTACCCGACCCCGGCCTCACCGCCTCAGGCTTGTCCAGGATCTTGGCAGCCGCCGAGCTCAGCTTGTTTGCGAGGCCTTCGGGCAGCTGCGAGGCCAGGAGGTTGGTGTCTAGCTCCAGGAAGGCCATCTCTGCGTCGCCGTGTGTCCGCGGATGTAGGAGCAAAGCCGGTGGGAACTGCGGCGAGATAAGTGCAGAAACCAGAATGCACCTTTGCACACCCGCCTCACTGTGAAGTGAGGGTCAAACGAGGCTCGCCATTGGATGGCCGGGAACCGCCTCTCGGTGCTCTAAAAGAGGCCGTACACTGACCTTGGAGTTTGCTCTGAATTTCCTGAAGTTGTACATCAAAGTGAGGAAGTTATTGGTTACAGCATTACGAGAAAAATTGTTAATGCGATCACCGATCACGTTTCAACCACTGGCGCAAGATTTGTAAAAAGAAAATAAAACCTGTCAATTTCCAAGGCACTCGAGTTCTGGCAAAGCCTGGAAGTGTTTGTATACTTCAAATATAACGATACCGCTAGTGTCGCGTGGTGTGTCCACTTGTGTGACAATGTGCGTGAAGAGGAGACTCTACAGAAAACAGAAACAAGCATTTACAAGTGGGGCCGGAGACACGGACAGCGGGAGGGGGGGCGGGAACGGGCACACGGACAGCGGGAGGGGGGGGCGGGAATGGGCACATAGACAGCGGGAGGGGAGGGGAGCACTCACCTGGACTTCTTCCGGCGGCAGTCCGCCTGGAGAAATGACCCAAAAAAACTTTCGAAGAAAAAAAAATAAAACACCGCCCACCGCCGCAATGACGTTCTAAAAGGGGCGGGATGAGTAAAAATCGCCGGAACGCCCACGAATCTGCTCCGACAATGACGGACAGATCTCTCTTCCAATGGCTAGCCTCCATTTATGGAGCTAGCCAATGGAAGAGAGAGGCGGGACAAAGCCCCATACTGGTAAACATAAGATTTCACCTGCGCGAGCACTGCTGCGCAGTGCTACGGCCAGCCGAAACCTAAAACGAGGAGAAATCAAGTTCTTTCTCCTCATTACGCCTCACGTTGGGAGGCGTAACGTTTTGGCGCTTCCCCAGGTTTTCATGCTCTTATAAATCTGGGGAAGTTTCAAATTCCATGAGTGTTGCATGGAAACACCGACTACAACGTCTGTGGAATGCCTCCTGAGTGCAGAGCAAGGCAATGCAGCAATTTGCGCTGCCTTACCTTACTCCATATCTATGAGGCCATTTAAAGCCACGCATAGTGCCTTTGCGTGGCCTCACAGGTAATATTTTGTAATTTGTGCCGCTGGAGCTTCACAAATATCGACACTCGGGTGGGGCAAGAGGGCTCGTAAATATGCCCTTCAATGTACTGCATCCTGATTTCTGTGCCGTGGCACAAATGCACCACAACAATAGCTGAAAGATCCTTTTGGGAGCACCAAAGTGCAAGCAGCGGAGAGATGTGGTGCAAAGTGGCCAATTCCTCATTTATGCCTTAGGGGTTTATATATTATTTACCAGTAACAATGTTCTTTGGCCTATCTTCCTCGGGCCATGTATTTATTCATGAGGGGTCACCTCCTGAGAAAGATGGGCAGCAGCCATCTAATAGCAAACTTCTGAAACCCCCTCCGCCCCCCCCCTTCTCCCCTCACTGTTCTACTGACCTACTATATAGGGACAGTCCAAATCTAGTATGTTGCAGGCGTTTCTGCTGAAAACGCAAAATGGATAATTTCTCTGCAAATTCGTGACAGTCGCGAATTCTGGAGATCGCCGATTGTCTGCTTGAAGACATATCTAGACAGAGAAACATCCCAAAGGAAGGAAGGATGATTGGGACCGAAAATTTGGTGTTGCTGTGCTGATATTTAAACAGACTGGCAAAGCTGAAGGCACTGAATGATCTACTCATTCAGGGCGGGCTTTAGGGCAATGTGATTGGAGCGGCGGCAGAGGGCGCTGACCTGGGGAGGGGCCCTGACCTCAGGAGGGTGCCGTGTTTAGTAATAACTTACTGATTTAAAAGCACCTGCTGCAGAGTTCTTTGTGTGTCCAGTTTTCAGGCAGCATTAACAATGTCAAGATAAATCTGTGATTAATGTTTCTGCTAGAGAGAGATCACAGTTTTGTCTAGGGGCCGTTTGACTCGCCTTAAGGTAGCGCAGAGGGTTAATATGCCTGCTGCAAACAACGCGTACAGTTCAGATCACAGATCTGTGTTTTATATGGATAGCTGAATGGACTACTGATTCTGTCACAGAAATCTTTTTGTTACCGCAGTTCATAAGATACAACCCTAATATAGAACAGTGACTGTTACGAACTGTCATCAAAGAGCTGCATTCAGACTACATAAAATAGTTTAGGACGTGCTGTTTTTTCTCCCAGACTTTCATTATCTATTCCTAATGCTACCTAAAAGTGTTTGTTTGGGTAGATCTACATTCTTATTAGTAAAGTCAGCCTTTACCAGTGTTATAAAACAAATGAAATGTATGCAAGAGGGGCTATGGAGAGATGAGGGGCACTTTTGCCTGGTGGTCCTGAGGGAATCTGAGGAGGCGGCCACCAAAAATGATTTTCGCGCCAGGCACCAACAGCTCTAAAGCCGACCCGTACTCATTTATTCTCACAGTGGCTTTCCTGGGTTGCAGAGTGAATTAAGCAGCTGACATACATTACGAGTCTATTCAGGGAAGCCATCCCACCCAAGATCCTGTAGCTAAATGCAGCAAGCACATGATCGCTGTTAGGTGCACTGACATGCAACAAGGGGTCTTTAAACGGAGTGTGATGGTGCAGATGGCCAGATGACCGTCCGCTGAGAGATGTTTGAGGGAGCTGTGGATCTTGGTGACATGACTTACTAAAGAAAGTTGCAGAGAGAAGTGCTCCATGGAGACTAAGACCCTGCATGTTTCATTCGTTTATTTCTGAACATTACAATTAGATTTGCATTCCTCATTATTTTTTTACTTTGGACTATGAAATGTTGCTATGATTTTTCCCAATTGCCTCAACATATTATCTCAACTGTTTTCCACAGCAATGTGAAAATATTTCCACAGCTTTATTTACCCATACCTTAATAGATTTGAAGTGCCTCTGCTTATAAATATTGAGCTTGGCTTGAAGTAAGCTGTCCACCCCTTTATGTAGGACCAACATAACCCTTCTAAGTCAGTGAGCTCCTTGTGTTGAGACGCTAAAGGATTGTTCATGTACTGGGGCAAGTAAGGAAAATTCCTGAGAAGTAATCTCATCATGACATCAGCAGACCACACATGAGTCTCATTCTGTACTCCTGAACAAGAAAACTAAAATCCTTGCGGCCCGTACATCTGGACCCAAAAATACGGCATGGTTCCTGAATCAGGAAAGAATTGAAGCAACCAGATGCCACAAGTATCTGGATGTCTTCTTTGATAACAATGGCAGAAAAGCGAACAAGCTGGGAGGGGTAAAAAAGAAAGGAATTGCGTTGTCTTTCGCACTTAGCTCCATTCATAAAAAAAATAAATGGCCCAACATTCGCCCCAACCCTGCTTGCGGCCCAGGCATAGGTCCTCCTTACTCTCACTTATCATTGCGAGGTTCTGAAAGGGCGTGATAGCGGGGAACTGGATAAATAAGTCGCAAACTTCTATAGAAGAATCTTCCAGCTACCTTCTTATACGTCACCGGCACAAATCAGGTTGGAATGTGGCATCTGCAGACAGTCATTGGACCGTATGGTGACTTTCTTTATAAGCTGCCATAAGCTCAAGGCGGTTAAGGAAGGCAGTTTGGCCCACTATGTATGGACCCAGCTGAACACAAGTCTATGGCAGGCGGGGCACTACTAACTGTCCTGCGGCCTTAGCTCTCTTGTTCTGGGCAACCTCTGGGTCCTAAATGTAAGCCAAAATGAGTTCAAGAGGCTAGCAAAACTCAATGCAAAACGACTCTCTTCAGCAAAAGGCAGGGCCAGCCTCTCGGCACGGAGCCACGGATGGATGACCCTACGAACCTACTAACAGCAGAAACCTCAGAGCTATTTAATGACCTCTTTCAATGCACGTATTAAGCTCCAGTTCAAGAGGCTCAGAATGGTTTTTTTTCTATGACCTGGCAGCTCCCAAAATGGAAAAGAGAGGGGGTTGAGGAAACGTGTCAGCTCTGTGGCCATTATAGGGAAGACATAATCCATGTCCTATGCTTGTGCCCTAACCTTTTAGCAGATAGAAGAATCTTATTGTGATCCTGCAGAGGAGCATTGCTGGCCTGCTTCGACCCTTTGAACACTGCACTCCACTGTGCCTTGGTCAGGTTTATGGATCGCTTCTTAAAAAAGTTAGTGGATGTGAGATTCCGACAGGCTAGTCGGCCTAGGACTTGATCCACTCTACCTATCTGTGATTGCTGTTTTCTTTTTTAATTGACACAACTTACTGCATGTCACTGTTAGTGCATCACAATAATGTTTTATTTTTATTTTTTTTAAACTTGTTTTTATTGGCATTTCGTTATCATAGCAGTACAGACCATGTAAGTAATCACATATGCTAGAGAACATAGGATAAAAAAAAATTTCAAGGAGAAAGGAAAAGGCGCAAGCATGTGAATCAACATCACGGGGAGCATTGGAGTGGGTCTGCAGAGGCTGTACTGTGGTGGTGCCAAGTAACTGGGGGGACAGAACTCGGGGAAGGAGCATCTGGGCGTTTTCACGGGCATATCGAGAAGAGATGGGGGTAGGGCGTTAGAGGGGTCAAAGGCTCGTGCTTACAGTGGGCCGGGTTGCTAGAGGGCGGGAGTGTTGTGCCAGATTGAGCATCGGGCCAGATGCCCTGGGAGCAGGGTAGAAGTGTGGGACTGCGGGTCGCCAGCGTCCGGCGCTAGTCGTTGTTTAGGGGCTGTAGGTTCGCAGGGGTAGGGGGGTCTGCCGGGGTGGGTGTAGTTGTAGGGGTGGGTGTGCTCGGGTCATCGCGGCGCGTCAGCTGTCGGAAACGATGCATGGCCCATTCCATAGAGATGGGGTTTTTACGGGCGCCCTTAGCTTCCTCCTCCCGCAGGGCGTCTTCTTCCACCGCTGCCCATTTACATACTGCCCCTGTCCATGCTGCTGTGGGGGGGCCCTCTGATGACCGCCAGTGCATAGCTATACATCTTTTCGCTAGTAGTAACGCTAGGGATACGAAGCGCTTGTGTGCCGGGAGATGTTTCGGAATGTGGAAAATGCCCAACGCGCTGGATTCCCAGGTGTCTAGGGTTGTGAGGCCCGTGAGGTCTTTCAGTGTGTCGTGTACCGTCCGCCATAGGGGGTGGAGGTCTGGGCAGCTCCAGAACATGTGACGGAAATCTGCAGCTGGGGAGTGGCATCTGGGGCAGAGGAATTGAGTGGTAGGGTAGAATTTCTACAGCCGCGCCGGCGTCAGGTACGCCCTGTGTAATATGTAATATTGGATGTTTTTAAAACGGGCGTTCCGAGATGTATGTTTTGGGGCTTCAAGCGCCTTGTTCCATTCCGAGTCGTGTAATGGGCACCCGATGTCCTCTTCCCAGGTGGTGCGCAAGGACACCAGGGGGGCATTCGAGAGTTCTCGTATCGCTTTATATAACCAGGTGATCAAATGGCGCTCTGTGCCCATATGCAGGATTGCGTGTATAACTGGATGCGTGTCTAGTTCGCAGGTATGGAGGTTGTGGTAAGGACAGAAACATTCGAGGAGCTGGCGATATCGGAGGAATTGACCGGGAGGGAGATCGAATTCGGCGACAAGACGATCGAAAGATTTAATCCGACCCTCCTCAAAGAGCGATTCCATGTCCGTAATGCCGCACCATGTCCACTCGGCGAGCATGGGGGCTGGGAAGTATGAATTTGACCTGGGCCAGCCGACCAACGGGAGCAACAGGGAGTATGGGGTTGTCCTGGGAGACATCCGGTGGACCCGGAGCATACATTGACGCGCCACTGAGACCTGTAGAGGATATGTGCGTCGCGGTTTAGTGCCCGGAAGAAGAAGATGGGTGAGCTCCGGTGTCATAATCCTACCCGTTGGGGTATTGGCCTCTTGTGTGTACCGGTCTGCTGTCCTGTACGACAGCCATTGGAGCTGGGCCGCTAGAAAGTAGGACTCGAAGGATGGGACTCCGAGGCCCCCCTGGGTGGTGGGAAGCTGAAGGGTTTTCAGGGCTACCCTGTGCCGGCCCGATCCCCAAATTAGGGTACCTAGGAGGGAATTGAGGTCCTGGAAGAAGGACCTGGGTGGGACTACCGGCAAGTTGGTAAAGTGATAAAGGAGCCGGGGGAGCATTACCATTTTAGCCAGGGCAATGCGTCCTATCGGGGCCAGTGGGAGTCTGGTCCAGAAAGCAACTGTCGGTCGGAGGCCCGCGAGCGCCCTGCAGTGGTTGCCCCCGAAGATGTCAGCGGGAGAATAGTAAAGTCGGACCCCCAGGTATCGGGGGCATCTGTGGACCATGAGATCGTTTGCGTCCCCAGCCAGGTATACCGTGGATTTATCCGAATTCACTCGGAGGCCCGAGGCGTCCGCAAATTCGGTGAGCGCCGTCCATATGGGGGTGAGGTCGGCCGTAATATCCCGGACATAGATGAGGAGGTCGTCCGCGTACATAGAGACGCTGTGTGTAACTTCCGCGAGTGGGATGCCCCAGTTCAGACCATCTTGGCGTAATCTGATCGCCAGTGGCTCGACAGCAAGGGCGAAGAGGAGAGGCGAGAGGGGGCATCCCTGCCTCGTGCCTCGTCGGACCTCGAACGCCGCCGAGATGTGTCTCCCAACCCGGACCCGTGTGGACAGGTCGGTATAGAGGAGTCGCGTGTATGCCGTAAGTACTGGGCCGATATTGAGGCGATGGAGGACCGAAAAGAGGTATGGCCATTGGAGAGTGTCGGACGCCTTCTCTAAGTCCAGGATGAGGCAGGCGGAGCGAGGATATCTGTCCCGTACCTGGTCCTGAACATGGAAGACGCGGCAGATGTTCTGTGAGGTGTTTCTCCCTGGGACAAAGCCGCACTGGTCCGGGTGGACCAGCGGGCGTATGACCTGGGCGTATCTGTCTGCCAATACCTTCCCGAGGAGTTTGCAGTCTGCCGACAGTAAAGAGATGGGGCGATACGAGCCCATAAGATGGGGGTCCCGGTGTGGCTTTAAAAAGGTTACGATTACCGATTCCCGTAATGAGCGGGGTAACACACCCTGATCGAGGGCCGTCGCGAACACCTGCGCCAGGCGTGGGATCACTAGAGGGGAAAAAGTCGAATAGTATTCTAGCGGGAAGCCGTCGAGACCCGGGGCTTTGTTGCGAGATAGGGTCCGTAGCGTCTGAGTAATTTCTGAAGCCGCTATTTTGGTGTCGAGCGCGAGTTTGTCGGCATCCGAGATCGTGGGTAGTGGCAACGGGTCAAGGAAATGGGTGACAGATGATGGAGAGAGCGAGTTCCGAGCGCCGTACACCATGGTGTAATAGCGTTGGAACGCTTGGAGGGTGTGTGCCTGGGAACGCACGATTTCGCCCTCCGGGGTGACGATGTCTGTGTTCGGTCTGGTTACGGTGTCTTGTCGCGCCAGCCATGCGAGCATTGCACCCGTTTTGTCCCTGTCTCTATGGACTCTGGAGGCATGGGCCCTAAAATTATATTTCCTGAGATCGGCACAGGCAGCTTGGTAGGCTGACTTTGCTTCAGCTGTTAGCACAGCGTGTTCCTCAGAGGGATCAACTTGTTTAGTGAGTGTAGCTAGGCGCTGTTCCGTGGTTGTGAGTGCCTGTTCCAACGTGCGCCGGACCCCTGTGATTTGTTTAATACATTCCCCCGTGCCACCACCTTGAACGCATCCCATTCTATCAGTGTCGAAGAAGCCGTGTTCGTGTTGTGCGTGAAGTAGTCCTGTATGCTGCGCGTGTGCGAGTCTCGGAACACCTGATCAGTCAAACATTCCCTAGGAAGTCGCCAGGTAGGGACTGGTGGGTGCGGGGGGCGCCAGGTGAGTCGCAGTAAGTGAGCGTCATGATCTGAAATGACCCGCCCCAGGTAGTCCACAGAGACGACCGTAGGGAGGATCTGCGCTGAGCATAGAAACCTGTCAAGGCGGACCCGGAGGTTGTGAGGGATAGAGTGGAACGAATAAAGGCGGGTATGAGGATGTAAGTGTCGCCAATCATCGGTGAGCGCCCAGTGTGTGGCCCAAGCACGGAACAACTCTGATTGTCGGGGGGCTGGGGAGCGTGGAGGGGGGGTGCGATTGGTCCAGGGAAGGGTCAAGCGTGCAGTTGTAATCGCCTCCCAAGATCCAGGGAATGGCAGTGAATTGGGCCAGGACTCCCGTAAGGTGATCCCAGAGCTTATCTTGTTCAGAATTAGGGGCGTATATGCTGCCCAGGAGGATCCCTTGGCCGTCTAAGAGCCCCTCTAGTAGAGCGTATCTGCCCTCCTTGTCCACCACCCGCTTGAGTTCCCGGAAGGGGGTGCCTGGCCTAACCCAGATTAAAGCGCCGCGCGCAAATGCCGAGTAGGTCGTGGCACAGAACGTCCCGCGCCATTTAGCTTGCAGTCTGCCCAGTTCGGTGCTGTTAATGTGTGTCTCCTGCAAGAGAGCAATCCCAGCCGTCTTGCGCTTGATGTATGAGTAAACAGAATATCGCTTACTAGGCGTGTGAAGGCCCCGTACATTGAGTGTGAGGACATTAACGTCCGATCGTGGAGCTGCCATCAATCAGAGGTCGTGTAAACACCTGAGAGCACCCAGGAGGCCCGGGGGAATGTGAAGTCGCATATTGTGTGCATGCCCAGGCGCGCCTTGCTGCTGAGGGGAAGGGACAGGAACTGACAGGGGGAAAACTGTTGTAACAGTGGGCGGGAAACAGTCCCAATGCAGGGGATACATCACCGGAGGCGGTATATCCAAACTAGTGTCCCACTAGGGGAAGAATACAACAAGTAACTGCGGGGGTGGCAGCGTGTGTGTATGCGAGGCTGGGCGCTGATCGGGCTTTTGTAGGAGTGACGTATGTCGCGCGTGAGCCTTCATAGGAAGAGCGCTTAAGTAGATTCAGAGCACATTCAGTTAGTAAGGTGTTCACAGAGAGGATACAATCCAGTCATATATTACTCAGATGTGCTGGGTCGTCCATCCAGGATAGCGTCCATCGTTTGCGTGATGACCAGGGGGGAAGAGGCCTGACCAATTCCCGACATCATGCCATCACTGTCATGATCTTTTTCCGGAGTGAAGAGGTGTGGATGGCGTTCCAGGTCTGGTTCCAGGGGTGACGAGTGCAGTCCAACCACCGCTCTCAGGGCGTCTCGTCGTTCTTGCATGATCTGCACTAAATCAGGTGATCTCGAGGGGGAGGATCCTTGGCTCTTGGAGGGGTTCGCTGGGGGGTGCTTCAAACCACGTCTCCTGGATCTCCGTGAGCGACTGTTCTGGTCCCGTTGGACTCCCGCCCTGGGTAGTAATGGGCAGTGGAGCTCAGCCCAATCCCGCGCCTCCTCGGCCGTGTCGAAGAAGATGGCCCTACCCTTGTGGAAGACCTTGAGGCGGGCTGGGAACAGCAAGGAGTACTGGACATCGTTTGCGCGGAGGCGCCGTTTGACCTCGAAAAATGTGGACCTCTGCTGCTGAACCCCTCGAGCATAATCCGGGAACACCATGACATGCTGATCCTCCACCTGCAATGGGCCCGCTGCCCGGGCCGCGCGGAGCAGCGCGTCACGGTCACGGAAATGAAGGAACTTGGCCAACATGGGTCTAGGAGGGAAGCCTGGTCTCGGCTCTCGGGCGGGGACCCTGTGGGCTTGTTCGATGGAGAAGAACGCCGAGCGCTCCGCCTCGGGGGTGAAAGACCTGGTCCAGGACTCCATATAGTTCAAGGGGTCTGAGTTCTCAATTCCCTCCGGAAGGCCCAGGACGCGGATGTTACAGCGTCGCGATCGCCCCTCCAAATCGACTGTGCGCTCCTCGAGGGTCGCCACGCGACGCAGGACCTCCTGCAGATCCGTCCCCTGCGCCTTCATGGCGGGTTATAGGTTGGTTAAAATCTTCTTCCCTTCCGTCACTCTGTCTGCCAGTTTGCGGTGATCGTCGCGGACCAAGCTGATGTCCGTCGAGAGGGTGCCCAAACGTTCCTCCATCGATAGTCGGGACATCTCTATGGCTGCTAGTACCTGGTCCAGCTTCGCCGATAAGGTGGGGTCCGTTT